>NC_090646.1:600806250-602006250 GCF_040937935.1 Hyperolius riggenbachi | reverse complement strand
GTATTCGCAACAGCAGACAAGTTGCCACTGAATCCGCCGTGCTTAAGAAGCGGAGGAGACCCCTGAGGCATGCCCACCGCACTTCCCCAATCAGTAGCGGCGAGCGTACCTGATAACGTCAGCCGACCAGCCGGTCAGCTGACGCGCCTCCTCCTGGCATAAAGATCCTGACGGTGAGAACGCGCTAATGCAACCCTGTGAGCAGCAGAGACACCCGACCTCGGCGTACCAGACGTCCGAGGTACGGGAAGACTGGCAGGCAGAGAATCAGAAGCAGCTGCGGTTGAAACGCCATCCACCGCCGCTGCCATAGCACTATTCCTCCCAGCACCCCTGTGAGCTGCAGAGACACATGTCCTCGGCGTGCTAGACGTCCGAGGTGCGAGAAGACTGGCAGGCAGTGAATCAGAAGCAGCTGCGGTGGTAACACTATCCACCGCCGCTACCATGTTGCTATTCATTACAAAGAGTCATGTCATCAGCATATTGAAGGTTATTGATGTTCCGTCCATCAATTTTCACGACAATTTCTGTTTCCTCAAGATCTAATTTTCTCATGATCACTTTGGCGTAAAGATTGAACAAGAAGGGGGATAGGATACAACCTTGCCTCACACATTTACCAATCAGTATCTCCATAGGGTGTTCGCACTGTGGCTTCTTGGCCGTCATATAGTGATCTTATCAGCTTAACCAGATGAGTTGGCATGCCCAGTTCACCTAAGGCTTTCCACAGCTTATCGTGTTCAACACAATCAAAGGCTTTTTTTATAATCGATAAAGCAGATATAGACATTCTTCTGATATTCGTGGGAATTCTCCAAGATCCATTGAAGATTCGCAATATGATTGCGAGTGCCACAACCTCTTTTAAAACCGGCTTGAACATCAGGTAACTCTCTGTCAATGACTGGATTGAGGAGTTGATGTATGATCTTAAGAAGCACTTTGCTCATGTGAGGAATGAGGACAATTGTGCGGTAATTAGAGCAATCTTTAGACTCTCCCTTCTTTGGCAATGTGTTGGTTTCCCAGATCTTCTGGCATAATGCAGTGATGGCTGCAATTGGTATGGCTCTTATCATTTCAAACGGGATTCTATCAATGCCAGGAGCCTTGTTGTTAGGTAATTGGCTTATTGCCCATGCAACTTCTTCTGAGAAGATGGTTGGCTCTGATTCAAATGTCATGGTTTCTTTTTCCTGAATCTCTAGAACTTCACCCTTGTGAGCATACAGTTCTTCTGTATATTCCTGCCACCAGTTTTTGAAGCTGCATTAGTCAGATCTTTGCCTTTCTTAACTTTGATGGTCCCTTTACTTGCTGAGAAGTGCGTTTGAAACCTTTTCACTTGTGCAAAAGCATTTCTGGTTTCACCCCTCACAAAATCCTCTTCCAGTAATTTGCATTGAGGGCTCCAAAATAATTATTTGTCCTGTCTCGCTGACCATTGAAATCCTGCATTCAACCTCGCAGTCTCCACCCGATTTCCCACAACTTTGGCTGCTCTTTTCTGCACCACAAAATTGATGGTATCTTCTGTTAGCCATTTGCATTTCTTTTCTGGTTTCTTATGTATGACAGTCTTGAGTGCAATAGGTTTTTATATTGAATAAATGCTTTTACATTTTATATTATGAGAGGCTTTTTCATTTGAGGAACGCTGTGTATTGACATTGTTGGAAGAGCCTACCCTACCTTTGGAGGGACGCAGGATTTGCTAGTGAGGTGGGGGACGACTATTGAATGGCCCTAAGGTGTGAATAGACTTGAGGGAACATCTCAGTGGACGGTGAGTGTCACACTACGGATGTGATGGTGGCTTTCCTGTCCAAGATAATCTTGCGTGCATTATTGCATAGAGAGGGAAGCTGGTCTTGATAAAAGAAACACCTACCTGTACTATTAGTGGGACTTTGCTGTGAAGCGCAATCTCTTTTTGGACTTTCTTGCTGTTTGTGATAGAGGAAGCAACCCAGCCTATTTTGGTGTAAAAGTACTGCTGGTTGCACATGTGTTCTGTTGTCTTATATGACAACTCTTTGCCTGGAATGGATACTGGCTCCCCTCTCTTCCAATGAAAGCATCTTGGTCAGGAGTGTAGGTATACTTTAAATTCACACCTGTACTGCAGAGAGTTTGGAGGGTGGGGGATGCTGTAAAGCCTCCGAATGGGCTGGCCTTAAAGGGAAACTCAGGTGAGAGGTATATTGAGGCTGCCATATGTATTTCCTTTTAAACAATGCCACTTCCTTGGCTGTCCTGTTGATCTTTCTGGCATCTCTAGTGTCTGAATCACGCACCCAAAACAAGCATGTGGCTAATCCAGTCAGATTTGAGTCCGAAACATCTGATCTGCATGCTTGTTGGGGGTCTATGGCTAAAAGTATTAGAGTCAACGGATCAGGACAGCCAAGCAACCTTCATTGTTTAAAAGAAAGTAAATATGTCAGCCTCCATATCCCTCTCACCTTAGGTTCTCTTTAAATCACATGACCTACTTTAACTTACAGGGGTTTTCATCTATTGAAGCCATTCTTATTGAAATGATGGTAATTGTAGGAAAGTCAGGCTCCAGTGATATTTTTTTGTTCTGTTCAGAATAATGGTTCTTGTGATATAGTTTGGGAATAACTTGTTTGGAAGCACTAATTAAATATACCGAGTATAAAGACTCATTTTATCATACATAAATGTAAAAAACAGGTTCCCACGGGACTTAATTATTGGACACGACCAAGTTACGGGACAAGAATGTAAAATTATAAGCTGTATAATAGTACTCGGGAGTGAAATTTGGATTAAAATGTAATATAAGGTTTGAGCGGTATGGCATGCATTAAATGTCTGGATAGGGCTTTCTCATTTGCACAGGGATTGCCACAAATTATTCTAAATGTGAAGTAGGGAAATCTGTCCCCAGCTGCAAAGTAAGCCATTCACATTCTAGCTCTTGAGTAAATGCTAAAAATACACTGTACATACAGCCATTATTTTTTTAACTAGACTTCTCTGAATGACACTAGATACGGGAGAGGGAAAAGCCTTATTTATCACCTAATCTATTTAAAGGGAAGGTTCAGGGACGCTGTGAAAAAAACAAAAATCCAAATCCACTTACCTGGGGCTTCCTCCAGCCCGTGGCAGGCAGGAGGTGCCCTCGTCGCGGCTCCGCAGGCTCCCGGTCTCCTCCGGTGGCGCGCCCGACCTGGCCAGGCCGGCTGCCAGGTCGGGCTCTTCTGCGCTCCAATGTGCAGCTCACTGGTGCGCGCTGACGTCATCGGATGTCCTCCGGGCTGTTCTGCGCAGGCTCAGTAGTTCTGAGCCTGCGCAGTACAGCCCGAAGGACGTCCGATGACGTCAGCGCGCACCAGTGAGCCGCACATTGGAGCGCAGAAGAGCCCGACCTGGCAGCCGGCCTGGCCAGGTCGGGCGCGCCACCGGAGGAGACTGGGAGCCTGCGGAGCCGCGACGAGGGCACCTCCTGCCTGCCACGGGCTGGAGGAAGCCCCAGGTAAGTGGATTTGGATTTTTATTTTTTTCACAGCATCCCTGAACCTTCCCTTTAACGTCTCTTCTTGAAGGTTACATTATTATGGCCATGTGGCCCAGAGCTGTTTTTGAAATCACAGTTATAGCCCCAAGGACAACTATTATTATTTCGCGTTTATATAGTGCCAACATCTTCCGTAGCGCTGTACGGAGTATATTGTCTTATCACTTAACTGTCCTTCAGAGGGGCTCACAATCTAATCCCCACCGTAGTCATATGTGTATGTATGCATCGTGCCCCTCTCTGCCAATCTCTCCATTGGTTACCAATTACCCAAAAGATCCAGTTAAAGTTCTTCATTAAAGGAACACTATCAAACCAAGTGCTCGAAAATGACAATGTACAAATAATATCTAAGTAGCTGTGTAAACATTTTCCTACTTTTCATGTTAAATGTCAGAGGCAAAAGCTTTAATTCATTGTGTGTAAATTTTAGCTACGTTTGGAATGTTTAATTTGAAAAGGCATTAATCTCTGCAGTCTGACATGCTAAGAGCAGTGCAATATTGAAGCAGAGTTATATGAAAAGCCTGTTAGGTGTCAGGTTTCACACACACAATTACAAATGTTTATGTTGCACATAAGATGTTTTTCCTCTGCTCTCTGCAGAGAGCTCAGTCAGAGACAGGCAGAGCTTTCTCTCACACAGGGTTAATAGCTGAAGTGTGAGGGAATTCCCCCTCCCCTCATGGCTCAGTCTGCCCTCAGATTTGCCCTCAGAAAAGTGTGAAAGGAATTAGATAACAGTAAACAACGAGATAAGAATTCAAATGTATACACCAGTACTTATCAGCACTTCCCAAACATTTCCTTTATCTCAACTGAAAAAAACATGTTAATTGATAGTGTTCCTTTAATCTTCATATACCATCTGGCTTGGAACCTTAGCTCCTAGCTTGGTCACCTCCTTTCACCGCAGAATTTAGCACTTCTCACAAGCATCCCCTCTCCTCTGGTACTCTCTCCCACAGCCTGTTCGTTATCCTTCGGACATGAAAACCTTCAGACGTCCTCTCAAAACACACCTTTTCAGACAAGTCTATATTTTGTTGTAGGTTGCAATGGATGTTCACGGCTTCATCTGCTAACTCCTGTATTGTTTCCACTCCACTACCCTCTATTATTGTAAGCTCGCCAGGGCAGGTACCTCCTCTTATTTTTTTGTAATTGATCATAACTGTATCAATTCTAGTGATATCATCATACATTAATTATGTGTGTATTTGTACTTTAATTGCTGGATTGTCATGATCGTACAGTGCCTTGAACTTCTCATATATATTTGTGTATACTTTGCACTATGTACAGCGCTATGGAAGACGGCCCTATGTAAATAAAAAATAATACGAATAACCCACTTATCTAATCTTCAAGAACCTCAAGCAATGTGTGCAGTAGGAAGAAGGAAACAAAAGGCAAGAGAAGAACACTGAGTAAAAGACAGCTGTCAACTAGTGTCCACAAAGGAAAGTGCATGCTGTAATTAGAAAAAACAAAACAAAATAGGCCAAATTGGCATTGCAATTATATAGTATACTGCTGCCACCTAGTGGTTTCCCGATAGAGTGCAAGTCTATAGTTGATTTTAACACAAAGACATTTCGTTAGATTAAGCATTAAACATCTTAAATTATTTCAAAAAGGCTGCATTTAGAGCAGTAGGTATACTGAGGAAAATAAAAAGGTTCTGATAAACACTTATAACTAGATAAAGAAGAATTGGTGTCCTATGATAACACAAATGGGTCCAATGTCCAAGAAATGGATCTTCTTGTATGCAAACTCTTTACGTATTCCAAAGATGGTTCCTTAAAGAGAGTCTGAAGCGACTTTAAAAACAGCTTTTTAGCTTATATTCTACATGGGCATGTTTCCCCTGCTAAAATGCCGCTCTCCCGTGGCTGAACGAGGGGTCTTTACCCCTCAAATCCCCTTCGTGGTGTGCGGGGATCGCTTCCTGTTGAGGCAGGGCTAATGGCTGCAGCCAGTCAGCGCGTCTATCAGCGCTGATCGCCGCCTCTCTCCGCCCCTCTCAGTCTTTCTTCACTGAGAGGGGTAGGGGAGAGGCGAGATCCGCCGCTGATAGACGAGCATGGAGGCAGAGCTACAGCCATTAGCTCTGCCTCTAGGAAGCAAAATCTACTACCAAGTTGGTCGTGGATTTTGCAGGGGGGGATTTGGGTTGTAAAGACCCCTCGTTCAGCCGCAGGATAGTGGCGTTTTAGCTGGGGCAAACATGCCCATGTAGAATATAAGCTAAAAAGCTGTTTTTAAAGTCGCTTCAGAGTCTCTTTAAATAGGGAGCTTTTCATTCAGCGTGAAGGGTGAGTCCATGATGTAACAGCCATAACCCTGAAGTGAGAAGAATATGGAGGCTGCCATATGTATTTCCTGTTAAGCAATACCAGTTGCCTGGCAGCCCTGCTGATCTCTTTTGCTGCAGTAGCATATCATGTATAATAACACCAGAAACAAGCATACAGCTGATCTTGTCAGATCTGACAATAATGTCACCTGATCTGTTGCATGCTTGTTCAGGGTCTGTGGGTAAAGTATATTAGGCAGAGGATCAGCAAGGCTGCCAGGAAACTGGTATTGCTTAAAGAGAACCACAGATGAAATAAAGAAAAGTTTTTATACATACCTTGGGCTTCCTCTAGCCCCATACGCACGGATCGCTCCCACGCCGCCGTCACTACGAGAATCGGCTCCCCGCTCTTCCGTCAGTCTGAGCCAGTTTAGCGTAGGAGAAGTGCGCTCTTTGCGTATCTTTCCAGCAGCCGCTGGAGAGATACGTAGAGGGTGCACTTCTCCTGCGTAGCCTGGCTCCGATGACGTCAGTGACGGGAGCCGGTTCTCGTAGTTGCAGGCAGCGGTGGATGGCGGCGTGGGAGCGATCCATGCGTATGGGGCTGGAGGAAGCCCCAGGTATGTATAAAAGCTTTTATTTATTTCATCTCTGGTTCCCTTTAACAGGAAATAAAGATGGCAGCCTCTCACTTCAGTTGCCCTTTAAGGCAAATCATAAAAGGATCCGTTTGTACCATATATTTAAAACCAGACTATAAAAAGTTTATACCCCTGTTATCACACAAAATAGTAGTGCAAAGGCAAATAGATAAGAGACTCAGTCCAGCCTCCTTACTCAAGGCTGTAGAAACATATTATTAAGAGTACTATATAAGGAATATGTAGAAATAAGTGAGCAGTGACTAAATGTGTCATATAACACCTGGGCACATATACAGTATTTACTGGCCAAAGGATTGTGTGACCCTACAAAAGGAACTACTTTATCTTTATACTCCAATATGAAAATTAGTTGAGCTTAGTATGGATACACATTGGTTCCACTTTGATTTTAATTGCTTTTAACCAACTTGCCATCAGTTTCTAATTACTAAATAAACTTGATTTAAAATGTGCAACGAATAATTGGACTACTGTTTAACAGAGGTAACACTCCTCTTTGTTCATTGTGTTTAGCAATTAATAGGTTGTTTGACATGTTTACCCTTATTTACTTTCCAGGTTAAATTGTACTCATTAACATTTAATTTGTTTTTTTGTGTGCGTTATGCTAAAAATAACATTAAACTACTTTAATTAGCATTCACTTATTATAGTTGCTTTTGTGCACAAGTATTATTGTTTGTTTACAAATTACAAGTTCCCAAAGTACAGTTTATCTGCTTTGAAAGCTGCCATTGCAATTTATTGCATAGCTGCTGTATTTATTTATTTATTTTAATGTATCCAGTGAGAATTCATTTTCTGTGTACACTTTCTGCATAACGAGATAATGTAATCATTTCCTCAGCTTCAGCATTGCAACTAATCTCACTGAAGAAGAAAGTGTTGGGTTTAACTGTCCAAATGCTGTTCTGCTACCAATTTATTTTCTGGTAGTAGGTTTTATGCTGTAAAGAATATTTTAGAGCAAAGAAAAAATGCTGAGTTTAATACCGCTTGAAACAGTGCAAAGTTTGTGGGTGCGGTGGGGGGAAGCAGGTAAAGTGGAGAAAAAGAGTTCCGCCATTGACTCTCATGTTAAATATTGTTTGACGGGTGCCCAACGGGAAATTTGGGCATAAAGTGAATAATGTTTACAATGGGCGCCCATTGAATAATAACATTTACAAACATACGTACCATAGTGCCAAAGTTTCATAACTAAAGCAATATTCTCTGGAAAATACAAATACTCATCAAATAACTAAATATATTGATTTAAAAAATTATTTGTCAAACAATATGGGAGTTTTAGGGTTAGGCACTACTAGTGGAGTTGTACGGTTTAGGCACCACCAGGGGGGTCTTAGGGTTAGGTACCACCAGGGGGATCTTAGATTTAGGCACCAACAGGGGGGTCTTAGGTGGTAGGTTTAGGCACCACCAGGGGATCTTAGAGTTGTGCACCACCAGGGGGGTCTAAGGGTTAGGGATAGGTAGAGGGAGGGCTCTGTGTGAGAGTAGGGTTAGGTTTAGTTTTAGTAAAATGTTGGTAATATTTACTAATGTTTTACCATAGTTATTAGGAATGTACTTCTATATTTTTTTCATTGTTATAAACAATATTTTCAGATTTTATTACATGAAGAAACAATAAAAGAAGGTTATACTCATTATTATACAATTATAACGATTATACCAATATTATCGTGTTCAATGTTATTAATGATATTTTCAGAAACCATAAAAAAATGTTATTGACAAGATCATTAAATTTCGGCTACACCACGTGCGCTTTTTTTCCAGGCCCCCTTTTTTCATGTACGCTGGTGGGGAAAGTACGGTAGTATGATGCCTGGTACACACCATGCAATTTCCCATCAGATAGATGGGTCGATAGATAATTTTTGAAAGTTTTTCTGATCGATTTTCTTATCACTTCTATGCAAATCGATGAGAAAAATGATTGGCTTTAGATTATATCTCTGCTAAAAGCTGATCAACTATCAGGTGAGGAAATATGGCAAAATGGTAAATAAACAATATAAGAGAGATATCAGCTAACTGCCACATCTACTAATGTAAGCCTATGAGTGCCAGTTATTCTGTCAGCCATTTTATCAAGAACCATCTTAAAGTGAACCAGAGACGAAGCACCCTCATGTATTTACCATATATATCAGTGGGAACATTAGCAAAAACACCTACCCTGCTCTCTGTTTCATCCTTCACTGCTCAGCCTGCTTGTTATCAGCCCTGATAAAATCCCTGACTGAGCATTCATTCTGGCTTTGCTCAGGAATCATTATAGCTGAGTCTGTCTTCTCTGATGTCTTTTCAAGCCCAAGCCTGCCCCCTTCTGCCTCTACATTCCTGTTCTGTACACTTCAGCATCACAGAGAGCTGTGATGAGATGGGAGGAGCTGCTGCTGCCGAGGAATAAGCTATGGTACAGTATATGGAATTTTTTTTAATCTAGATTTGTTAGTCTTAAGAGGTTTTTAAAAATGGTGATTTCATTTTGCACACAGCCCACCAAATAATATGGTTTTCTGATGAACCATGTTTTGCATGGAGTTTTAGTAAATAAAACCACAAAAAACAGCACACCAGTGTGCGCGAAAATACCAGGTATAGTATTTATTTTGTAAACTCTATCGGGAGTATGTTTATTTTGTGCCAAAGGGTTCATCTCTGGTTTCCTTTAACTGTTAACTCCACATTTATCCATTGCCTAGCAATGCACTGTTTTGCTGCAGCTAAGGTAAGTGGCACACATTTCTCTGTTTCTGAGGAAACCAGGAATCTAAGTGGCTGCTTAAAGAGACTCCGTAACAAAAATTGCATCCTGTTTTTTATCATCCTACAAGTTCCAAAAGCTATTCTAATGTGTTCTGGCTTACTGCAGCACGTTCTACTATCACCATCTCTGTAATAAATCAACTTATCTCTCTCTTGCGTATGTAGGGAGAGAAGAAAGGAACAATCGAGAGCCCCCGATAGTGTAATATAGTAGAGACAGTTGGCATCAAAGTAAAAGAGTAGAATTATACTCACAAGTGTGGGTTGCCACGTTCAGGCAACCACTTATAGCACAGACGAGGAGATTAGACCTGTCCCCGCTCAGGTTAAAAAGTCGCTCTCTGTATAGAAGAAAAAAAGGTGTCCACACCTATCCACCAGGTGGATGATCATGTAATGAAAGAAAACAGAGGCACCAGTAGGATAAAAAGATTGCCAATTAAAACCAAATAAAATGTGGGCGGCACTGGTGGATATGCCTCCCCTACAGGAATCAGTCAACCACTGTATATGGTCAAGATATAAGTTTTTATTCAATTTCAAGCTCCCAAAAAAAAAGCTTGAAATTTTTGGGAGCTTGAAATTGAATAAAAACGTATATCTTGACCATATACAGTGGTTGACTGATTCCTGTAGGGGAGGCATATCCACCAGTGCCGCCCACATTTTATTTGGTTTTAATTGGCAATCTTTTTATCCTACTGGCGCCTCTGTTTTCTTTCATTATCTCTCTCTTGTCAGACTTGTCAGGCCTGTGTCTGGAAGGCTGCCAAGTTCTTCAGTGTTGTGGTTCTGCTATGAACTCCCCCATCCAGGCCCCTCTCTGCACACTGCCTGTGTGATATTTAGATTAGTGCAGCTTCTCTCTGTTCTATTATCTTTTACAAGCTGGATAAATCCTCCTCTGAGCTGGCTGGGCTTTCACATACTGAGGAATTACATACAGGCACAGCTGTCTGCACTCTGCAGGAAGAAATAGCCTGACACTTCAGTGGAAGATAGCTGCAGGGGGAAAGAAACACACAAATGATCTCTTGAGATTCAAAAGGATGGCTGTATACAGCCTGCTTGTGTATGGATGTATTTTCTATGTGTGGACATACTGTACATCAATCTACTTCCTGTTTTGGTGGCCATTTTGTTTGTTTATAAACAAACTTTTTAAAACTGTTTTTAACCACTTTTAATGCGGCGAGGAGCGGCGAAATTGTGACAGAGGGTAATAGGAGATGTCCCCTAACGCACTGGTATGTTTACTTTTGTGCGATTTTAACAATACAGATTCTCTTTAATACAGTAAACATGACATTAACAGACAGGCCTTAATAATAACCCTAACCAAAATCTTGGGACGTCAGACCGCTCCACCATATGTGATAAAATGATCCTTGCATGGTTTATCCATGGAAACGGTCTGAATGATAAATGACTAATCTATGATGTAGTCTGAAGGGGGTTAAAATACCATCTGGACTGCAATTTAAATATTTTCCTTCAATTCCATATCCCTAGAAGTTCATTTGTAAGATAATACATTTATTCCAAGTATTAGTTCATGGAAGATCTCCTACTTCTGTCTCCAATTTCTTTCGTTTCTTGAGTTTCTTTAGTACACAACAATTCCTTGTGTAAGTTCAGATATTTACATTTTTCAGTAAAACATTAAGCACTTGCCCTCCCGCGGGAGGAGTAGCTACATCCCTGAAATCTGCACTTGAGCTCTCAAGGGCGTAGATACTCGTCTTTCCTGATCATGGGCAGTGGCATGCCCACGGAGGCCAATGGTAGTGCACGGATTGGTGAATGGGAACATATGTTCCCAAAGCCAATCTAAGTGTCTAATTAGAAATAATCACTGTTGCACCGAGCAACAGTGATTATTCCATTGTAAAGGAAATGACCTGTCACTTCCTGCTGGCTGGAAGACAGGGATGCTATGTTCTAACTAGACTGGAGACTGTGTGGGGACATCTAGAGGTAAAAAAAAATTACAATAACAAATAACAATATAAATGTCCTATACAAATAACAAGCCCATTTACCCCTTATGCCCTCTCCCTGTCCCCATATAACATACTTGTAAAAACAAAACAAATTGCCAAAGTTACTAAATTTAAAGGACTATGGCCTTTATTCATTAAAGTGAACCTCCAGATTAAAAATCTACTCAGCAGCACTGAAAAGGCATGGTGTTTCTTTAAAGGGAACCTGAAGCGAATACAATTATTTAAAATAAACACATGAGTTAGCTGCAAATTAATATTACATACTAACTTCACCGTCTGTTCCTCTCAGACTCACCATTTTCTTCTTACAATGATCCCTTCCAGTTCTGACAATATTTTGTTAGAACTGAAATCTATTAGTTGCTGTCAGTTATATATTAGCAGCTGTCAGTTACAACTTAATGTGCAAGGTAATGTCCATGTTTCCCTATGGCTCAAGTGGGTGATATTACAGTTTAACAGTGTGCTGTTAAAGAGATTGAGTAGTAGACTACACAGGAAGTAGGTATGACCTTTGTATGGTTATTTTGACTTTTTATTTTTAGTTCATGTTCTCTTTAACAGTTTCACAGCATCATAACTTTGTTTTTCTTACCCAAGCCTCATTTTTAGCTGCACAGAAGCTAAGCTCTGCCCTGTCAAATAAATCTGCCCAGTCATTTTTCCCCTGATGATGTGCAAAGCATGATGGGATTTCTGATGTTGTTGTTCTCCTGCTGTTTTGGCACACATTTGGTTTTTTTTTATTTTGAATTTGAGATTTGAAGCCTAGCGCACGCAGCTGGGAGGGGTGATCAGGACACAGGACAGTTGGAACTGTGTCTCATGCTCCATTTCACCTCTTTTCAACCAAAAGGATGGCTGCCCCCATGAAATCACAAACATTTGACTGTTCTTTTAAAACAGAGTGGGTAAGAGATTATATTACCTATCTATTTTAATTAACATAACTAAAGTAACTTAATGACAGTATGTTTGTTTAGGCTAAAGTTCCTCTTTAAAGGGATACTTAAGTGAAACAAAAAAAAAAATGAGTTTTACTCACCTAGGGCTTCCAATAGCCCCCTGCAGCTGTCCGGTACCCTCGCCGTCTCCCTCCGATCCTTCTGGCCCCGCTGGCAGCCACTTCCTGTTTCAGGGACAGGAGCTGACAGGCTGGGGACGCAAGTGATTCTTCGCGTTCCCAAACACATTAGCACCCTCTATGCTGCTATATGATATATGCTATAGCAGCATAGATGGCGCTATTGTGGCCAGGAACGCGAAGAATCACTCGCTCCCCAGCCTGTCACTCCTGTCACCGAAACAGGAAGTGTCTGCCAGCGGGGCCAGGAGGATTGGAGGGAGACGGCGAGGGCACCGGACAGCTGCAGGGGGCTATTGGAAGCCCTAGGTGAGTAAAACTCATTTTTTTTGTTTGACTTAAAGAGACACTGAAGCGAAAAAAAAATTATGATATTATGATTTGTATGTGTAGTACAGCTAAGAAATAAAACATTAAGATCAGATACATCAGTCTAATTGTTTCCAGTACAGGAAGAGTTAAGACAGTCCAGTTGTTATCTCTATGCAAAAAAGCCATTAATCTCTACGACTTTCAAAGTCGTGGAGAGGGCTTTTTTCTGACTTTTATTATCTCAACTGTTCCTGAACGATTTACTTTTTCTCTGCCAGAGGAGAGGTCATTAGTTCACAGACTGTTCTGAAAGAATAATTTTGAATGCTGAGTGTTGTGTAAACTGCACATATTATAGAATGTTGCAATGTTAGAAAAAACACTATATACCTGAAAATAAAAATATGAGAATATTTTCTTTGCTGCTAATCTTCTAGTAATTATTCATAGTACACAACCAATTCACTATATCATATATTTTTTTTCGCTTCAGTGTCTCTTTAAGTGTCCCTTTAAAGAGAACCCAAGGCGAGGTTCTAACAATACAATCCCCATACAGAGGCTGGGTCTGCTTATAAAGCCCAGCTTCTGTTGCTATTTAGATTCCCCCTAATGTCCCCCTGCGCTCAGCGAGACCCCATAATTCACAGCCGCGCTGTGCGGCTGTGATTACTTTTGTAACGTCAGTCTCCGCTCTCCTCCGCCTCCTGCAGAGCTCCGGTCCCCGCCCGCGTCCCTTCCCTCCAATCAGCGTGGAGGGAAGGGACGTGGGCGGGGACTGGAGCGATGCAGGAGGCGGGAGAGAGCGGAGACTGGCATAACAAAGGTAAACTCAGCCGCTGCTGACACCCTCAGTGTCGGCAGCATGGCTGTGATTTATGGGGTCTCGCTGAGCGCAGGGGGAAGTTAGGGGGAATCTAAATAGCAACAGAGGCTGGGCTCTATAAGCAGACCCAGCCTCTGTATGGGGATTTAATTGTTAGAACCTCGCCTCGGGTTCTCTTTAAGCTGCGCTGCTAAAATAAAGTGAGGGATTGCATGTTAAAATGAAGGAGCAGCCGCTATGCATGTCTTACATAGCAGCACTCATTGCACTGTAAGGATCATGCCTTCCTTATTTACGTGCATTGTTCACATAGCAACGTGCATTACTTTAAATGTGGGCGGTTCTTTGAAATATCGCAACCATGATACTTCACTAGCAGCCGCTACTATGTCAATTAACATATTAATGGACATAGTAGCGGTGGTGATACTTCACAGGACCGCCCGCATTTGAAGTTACGTGCATTGCGATGTAAGCAATGCGCGTAACTAAGGAAGGCACGCTCCTTACATAGCAACAAACACTTCTATGTAAGGCGTGCATAGCGGCTGTTCTTCCTTTTTCACGAGCGCTCCCTCACTTAAGCTGCGCTGAGATTCTTACCTTAGGGACTTAGCTTTTTAAAATATGTATTACATGAGGGTGTATTACTGTTTGCAAATAAGGGGCTTGATTCACTAACCAGCGCTAAGGCGGTTAGTGTGCCCTAAGTGTTAGTGGGCGCAAACCACGGCGTTAGGTAGTTTGCGCCCACACAGTTGAAATAATTCCACTCACTGCGCGCACAGCGCGGATAATAGTGCACTAAAGGCTTTTCACACCTTGGAGTGCACCAATTGCACTAAAAATGGTTCTCCTGTTGCAGAGATGCTAATGTCTTGTGGCTGGAGAAACCACCAGGTGTACTTTAACACTGAGTTCTGATTTCCGAATCGTGAGGTGAGTACTAGTGCAGGTTTAGAGGAACGACGCTTTGCGACGTGTGGCGACAATGACTGTCACGGCAGATCGGACCTTTAAGATCCCCGAGATTGTTTGAACTCTCGCTCGCATGATGTCACATGGGAGGAGTTGCTGTGAGGTTCCCCGACGCATTGTCAGGTGAGTATTGAGCTTTACTTGTGAGATGGAAGAGCTGGATGTGAATTGTTCAAGGTTCTCTGTAAAAATAACTGTATAAAGTGTCATTGCTAAATCTTTATGTATAAGAAGCCATTCATGCAGCCAAAATTTAAAAAAAAAGGTCTGCATGAGGTCATAGGACAATAGATCATCTACAGAGATCTTATGTACATTTTGGTGTCACATTGCGTCTCAGCCTTGTTTTAGTTTCGAAGATATAAGCCTGCAAAAACTCATAAAGGAAAGATCTGTCTTATAAATGTTTAATGTTTAAGGTGGTTAGATTTATGTGAGCAAGAATGAACCCCCATGATGCATCTCTTTCGCTCACTGAGTGAATATACAAATCCTAAACGTTCATATAAGATATGAAATCAAGCAATCTGAGAACTTTTCATAATGCTTTCCAGAAACCCATCTGGGCATGGAGATTTCTCGGCTTTCAACTCTTTCATAGCGTATTTCAACTCCCTCTGCAGTGATAGAAAATTCAGAGCTGTTTGCTGCTTGGTGTGTGAAGAGGTCTGAGATGGCCATTCATCTATTGCAGACCAAGTACGGGGTCTTCAAGGAATGTATAATTGCAATCAAAAGTCATTTGTGAATGTGTATTATATCATCTTGATTAGCTGCAGGTAAGTCTCGAGGTCCCATCATCTGATGAACTATTGTGCTTTGGAGTACTGGAGAGAGATTTTTAGCAAACATAAAGCTAGCGGCATTTGAATAAAAGGCAAAAGCATCCTCAGCCCATCCTAATGAACAAATAGCTTCCGCCAACTGAAAAGGAATCTAATTTAATACTTTTAATATTTTTCTCTAGCTCTCCAGACAGGGTGAGTTAAGTGAGTTTATTTTGCAAAGTCAACCGTTGTTGAAGTGTCTATGAGTCTATGAGATCCAAATTTTAGTAAGCGCCCCTCTTCACACCACCTTATGGGCTCTCCAGAAGGATGTATGTCATTTTCTAAGAAGCACCGGTACTTTTTTAATAGTGCATTTCTTATGTGACTCCTGGAATTGAAATAATGCAAAATTTGCTTTCTGCATGGAGAACCCATTTTAAAGTATGCAGTAATTTTTTTTGTTTTTTTTTTTGGAGAAAATGTTTTATTGAAAACAAAGCAACAGTACACAAACAAAAGGCAACAGTGCCAGATAGGTACAATTGAACTTGTATGTAAAACAGGCATTGATTGGATTGCTATCAGCAACCATAAACAAGTAGAAAATATATTACAAAAAGCCAGTAAGAGGCAACATGTATTGGGAACTTTGCACACCAACAGCAGATTACAGTCACCAACAGGATAAGTAATTTCCATAAAATTATGAAAACAGCATAAGACAGATGGAGCGAGGTTAGCAGAAAATTAATTAACCACTTAAGGACCACAGGCTTTACCCCTAGTGACCAGGCTATTTTTCACAAATTAAGCCCCTGCAGCTTGCTGCAGGGCCGTATACCTCAGCACAAAAGTGATCCTCCCCTCCCCCCCCCCTTTTCTGCCCACCAACAGAGCTTTCTGTTCGCCGAACGCCGCTCGGAGACTAATGACGAAGCGCATCGACACGCGCGATCTCCTGCAAAACATGCCCCCAGGACTGCACGCCGATCGGCGTTAGGCGGTCCTGGGGCTGTCGCCGCATCCACGCCAATTGGCGAGGAGTGGTCCTGAAGAGGTTAAGGATATGTAGATATATATAAATGCCAAATAGGAGCCAGCTAGCCCCAGTCTCCCTCAAAATCATCAAACTCATGGATATCCAACTAGGGGCCCTAAGTCTTTTCAAACTTTGCTGGACATGCTCTATGGGCATATAGCAAGCTTGAGCGCATTGTAGTAAACTACGCCGACACAACATTTTGTGCTGTAGAGGGTGCCTTTTATTGGAGAACTGTTCCCTAAAAGACTTCCTGCTGGCTCCCCTAAACGAGACTAGCTCAGCAGTTTTTGGGTGTGGGTGTTAATTTGTCCTTCTAGTGCCGAATTTTCTGCCAAAGAAGATCAGCTTAGCTATAGTGCCTTTGGCATGTCAACTGTTCCATACTGTTAGGTATAGCAGTATTACCTCACCAGCGGAGAGCGCTGCGGCCGCCACTGGTGACTTCACCCCGGCGGCGGCCGCATCCTCTCAGACATCTTGCACAGCCCCTGGAAGGACAGGTCTCTCCTCTGCACATCAGATTAGGTCAGCACACTCGCGTGCGGGGAGGCAGGACCTTTATAATCTGAGGAGACGGGTCAGCTGATCTTGCAGTCAGCTGACACCATCCTGCCAATCACACGTTGCTGATTGGTTCAGCCCTCTGGGCGGGCAGCTTGAATTTGCTTTCTGTATTTAAGCTGGGAGATGTCATTTGCTCATTGTCTGTTGTTACGAATACTTCGTGTTAGCACTCAGACCTTTGATAGCTGTAATCAGTAGTGAAAAACATACCAATTGTATTTATCTGTGTATGACTCTTTGCCTGCTCTGACTATTCTTTCTGCCTTGTGATTCTGTACCTCTGCCCATCTGATCTTGTTGCCGACTGTTGCTTGAACTTCACTCTGATTCTGCTTGTCGATTCTGTACCTTATCTGCACCTTATCTGCCCGTCTGTTGCCTACCTGATCTGTCTGACTATTCTCTCTCACCAGTGGGCCCTCACCACTGGTGAGGTTACCGCTGTGGTTCTATCTGTAACCTCCATCACCACTGGTGAGGTTACCGCTGAGAATCTATCAGAAACTTACTGTTTGCACCAATCACTACACTTTGTGCAATAAAGCTAGTAACTTTTGTCACGTCTTACACGCCATTTGCTTACTATATCTGTATTGTTGGTGATTCTGCAGATCACCATATAATCAGATATAGTATCTGTATTATTGGTGATACTGCAGATCACCACATAATAAGAAATCTGTTATCCTGATGACACTATTGTTACACATACATTCCAGAATACATAAAACTTTATTCCTAGATATAGTAAAATGATAAAAGTTTGGTGAAGAATTAAAAAAGTGGATTTTACAACATCAACAAAAAAAAAAGTTTGATGAAGGTAAATATGGGATGAAAGTAATAGGGGTTTTTCTTTGGTGATTCTTGTAAGGGCCAAGAATACCTAGGTGAGAAGTAGGGAGAGACCAGGAGCCCAATGGTGCAGTACTGTCAAGTATAGGGAGGATAAAATTATAGTAACATACACCTGCAAAGTTTTATTTTATTAAAAAGACCCACACTTACATTTAAAATTAACCCCTTACCTCCCACACTATCTCATAATTACCCAAATAAAAATTTAGCATAAAAAAAAAATTATATATAAATAGTTAACTTAGGGACTGAACTTTTTTAAATATGTATGTCAAGAGGGTATATTACTGTTAATTTTGAAAATATGGACTTGTAAGTAGTGATGGATGCAAAACTGAAAAAATGCACTTTTACTTCCAAAATAAAATATTGTCCCCATACATACATTGTACTAGGGAAGTATTTTAAATGCTGCAATATCCGGGACAAATGGGCAAATAAAATGTGTGGGTTTTAATTACGGTAGCTTGTATTATTTTAAAACTATAATAGCCAAAAACTGAATATTTTTCTCTAGCTCTCCAGACAGGGCGAGTTAAGTGAGTTTATTTTGCAAAGTCAACCGTTGTTGAAGTGTCTTCTTTCTATGAGAACCAAATTTTAGTAAGCGCCCCTCTTCACACCACCTTATGGGCTCTCCAGAAGGATGTATATGTATCCCCCTCTATGTCATTTTCTAAGAAGCACCGGTACTTTTTTAATAGTGCATTTCTTATGTGACTCCTTGAATTGAAATAATGCAAAATTTGCTCTCCGCATGGAGAACTGATTTTAAAGTATGTAGTGTTTTTTTTTGAGAAAATGTTTTATTGAAAACAATGCAACAGTACACAAACAAAAGGCAACAGTGCCAGATAGGTACAATTGAACTTGTATGTAAAACAGGCATTGATTGGATTGCTATCAGATAGGTACAATTAAACTTGTATGTAAAACAGGCATTGATTGGATTGCTATCAGCAACCATAAACAAGTAGAAAATATATTACAAAAAGCCAGTAAAAGGCAACATGTACTGGGAACTTTGCACACCAACAGCAGATTACAGTCACCAACAGGATAAGTAATTTCCATAAAATTATGAAAACAGCATAATACAGATGGAGCGAGGTTAGCAGAAAATTAATTAACCACTTAAGGACCACAGGCTTTACCCCTAGTGACCAGGCTATTTTTCACAAATTAAGCCACTGCAGCTTGCTGCAGGGCCGTATACCTCAGCACAAAAGTGATCCTCCCCTTCCCCCCCCCTTTTTCTGCCCACCAACAGAGCTTTCTGTTCGCCGAATGCCGCTCGGAGACTAATGACGAAGCGCATTGACACGCGCGATCTCCTGCAAAACATGCCCCCAGGACTGCACGCTAATCGGCGTTAGGCGGTCCTGGGGCTGTCGCCGCATCCACGCCAATTGGCGAGGAGTGGTCCTGAAGAGGTTAAGGATATGTAGATATATATAAATGCCAAATAGGAGCCAGCTAGCCCCAGTCTCCCTCAAAATCATCAAACTCATGGATATCCAACTAGGGGCCCTAAGTCTTTTCAAACTTTGCTGGACATGCTCTATGGGCATATAGCAAGCTTGAGCGCATTGTAGTAAACTACGCCGACACAACATTTTGTGCTGTAGAGGGTGCCTTTTATTGGAGAACTGTTCCCTAAAAGACTTCCTACTGGCTCCCCTAAACGAGACTAGCTCAGCAGTTTTTGGGTGTGGGTGTTAATTTGTCCTTCTAGTGCAGAATTTTCTGCCAAAGAAGATCAGCTTAGCTATAGTGCCTTTGGCATGTCAACTGTTCCATACTGTCAGGTATAGCAGTATTACCTCACCAGCGGAGAGTGCTGCGGCCGCCACTGGTGACTTCACCCCGGCGGCGGCCGCATCCTCTCAGACATCTTGCACAGCCCCTGGAAGGACAGGTCTCTCCTCTGCACATCAGATTAGGTCAGCACACTCGCGTGCGGGGCGGCAGGACCTTTAAAATCTGAGGAGACGGGTCAGCTGATCTTGCAGTCAGCTGACACCATCCTGCCAATCACACGTTGCTGATTGGTTCAGCCCTCTGGGCGGGCAGCTTGAATTTGCTTTCTGTATTTAAGCTGGGAGATGTCATTTGCTCATTGTCTGTTGTTACGAATACTTCGTGTTAGCACTCAGACCTTTGATAGCTGTAATCAGTAGTGAAAAACATACCAATTGTATTTATCTGTGTATGACTCTTTGCCTGCTCTGACTATTCTTTCTGCCTTGTGATTCTGTACCTCTGCCCATCTGATCTTGTTGCCGACTGTTGCTTGAACTTCACTCTGATTCTGCTTGTCGATTCTGTACCTTATCTGCCCGTCTGTTGCCTACCTGATCTGTCTGACTATTCTCTCTCACCAGTGGGCCCTCACCACTGGTGAGGTTACCGCTGTGGTTCTATCTGTAACCTCCATCACCACTGGTGATGTTACCGCTGAGAATCTATCAGAAACTTACTGTTTGCACCAATCACTACACTTTGTGCAATAAAGCTAGTAACTTTTGTCACGTCTTACACGCCATTTGCTTACTATATCTGTATTGTTGGTGATTCTGCAGATCACCATATAATCAGATATAGTATCTGTATTATTGGTGATACTGCAGATCACCACATAATAAGAAATCTGTTATCCTGATGACACTATTGTTACACATACATTCCAGAATACATAAAACTTTATTCCTAGATATAGTAAAATGATAAAAGTTTGGTGAAGAATTAAAAAAGTGGATTTTACAACATCAACAAAAAAAAAAAGTTTGATGAAGGTGATTATGGGATGAAAGTAATAGGGGTTTTTCTTTGGTGATTCTTGTAAGGGCCAAGAATACCTAGGTGAGAAGTAGGGAGAGACCAGGAGCCCAATGGTGCAGTACTGTCAAGTATAGGGAGGATAAAATTATAGTAACATACACCTGCAAAGTTTTATTTTATTAAAAAGACCCACACTTACATTTAAAATTAACCCCTTACCTCCCACACTATCTCATAATTACCCAAATAAAAATTTAGCATAAAAAAATATTATATATAAATAGTTAACTTAGGGACTGAACTTTTTAAAATATGTATGTCAAGAGGGTATATTACTGTTAATTTTGAAAATATGGACTTGTAAGTAGTGATGGATGCAAAACTGAAAAAATGCACTTTTACTTCCAAAATAAAATATTGTCCCCATACATACATTGTACTAGGGAAGTATTTTAAATGCTGCAATATCCGGGACAAATGGGCAAATAAAATGTGTGGGTTTTAATTACGGTAGCTTGTATTATTTTAAAACTATAATAGCCAAAAACTGAATATTTTTCTCTAGCTCTCCAGACAGGGCGAGTTAAGTGAGTTTATTTTGCAAAGTCAACCGTTGTTGAAGTGTCTTCTTTCTATGAGAACCAAATTTTAGTAAGCGCCCCTCTTCACACCACCTTATGGGCTCTCCAGAAGGATGTATATGTATCCCCCTCTATGTCATTTTCTAAGAAGCACCGGTACTTTTTTAATAGTGCATTTCTTATGTGACTCCTTGAATTGAAATAATGCAAAATTTGCTCTCCGCATGGAGAACTGATTTTAAAGTATGCAGTGTTTTTTTTGAGAAAATGTTTTATTGAAAACAATGCAACAGTACACAAACAAAAGGCAACAGTGCCAGATAGGTACAATTGAACTTGTATGTAAAGCAGGCATTGATTGGATTGCTATCAGCAACCATAAACAAGTAGAAAATATATTACAAAAAGCCAGTAAAAGGCAACATGTACTGGGAACTTTGCACACCAACAGCAGATTACAGTCACCAACAGGATAAGTAATTTCCATAAAATTATGAAAACAGCATAATACAGATGGAGCGAGGTTAGCAGAAAATTAATTAACCACTTAAGGACTACAGGCTTTACCCCTAGTGACCAGGCTATTTTTCACAAATTAAGCCACTGCAGCTTGCTGCAGGGCCGTATACCTCAGCACAAAAGTGATCCTCCCCTCCCCCCCCCCCTTTTTCTGCCCACCAACAGAGCTTTCTGTTCGCCGAACGCCGCTCGGAGACTAATGACGAAGCGCATCGACACGCGCGATCTCCTGCAAAACATGCCCCCAGGACTGCACGCTGATCGGCGTTAGGCGGTCCTGGGGCTGCCGCCGCATCCACGCCAATTGGCGAGGAGTGGTCCTGAAGAGGTTAAGGATATGTAGATATATATAAATGCCAAATAGGAGCCAGCTAGCCCCAGTCTCCCTCAAAATCATCAAACTCATGGATATCCAACTAGGGGCCCTAAGTCTTTTCAAACTTTGCTGGACATGCTCTATGGGCATATAGCAAGCTTGAGCGCATTGTAGTAAACTACGCCGACACAACATTTTGTGCTGTAGAGGGTGCCTTTTATTGGAGAACTGTTCCCTAAAAGACTTCCTACTGGCTCCCCTAAACGAGACTAGCTCAGCAGTTTTTGGGTGTGGGTGTTAATTTGTCCTTCTAGTGCAGAATTTTCTGCCAAAGAAGATCAGCTTAGCTATAGTGCCTTTGGCATGTCAACTGTTCCATACTGTCAGGTATAGCAGTATTACCTCACCAGCGGAGAGTGCTGCGGCCGCCACTGGTGACTTCACCCCGGCGGCGGCCGCATCCTCTCAGACATCTTGCACAGCCCCTGGAAGGACAGGTCTCTCCTCTGCACATCAGATTAGGTCAGCACACTCGCGTGCGGGGCGGCAGGACCTTTAAAATCTGAGGAGACGGGTCAGCTGATCTTGCAGTCAGCTGACACCATCCTGCCAATCACACGTTGCTGATTGGTTCAGCCCTCTGGGCGGGCAGCTTGAATTTGCTTTCTGTATTTAAGCTGGGAGATGTCATTTGCTCATTGTCTGTTGTTACGAATACTTAGCACTCAGACCTTTGATAGCTGTAATCAGTAGTGAAAAACATACCAATTGTATTTATCTGTGTATGACTCTTTGCCTACTCTGACTATTCTTTCTGCCTTGTGATTCTGTACCTCTGCCCATCTGATCTTGTTGCCGACTGTTGCTTGAACTTCACTCTGATTCTGCTTGTCGATTCTGTACCTTATCTGCCCGTCTGTTGCCTACCTGATCTGTCTGACTATTCTCTCTCACCAGTGGGCCCTCACCACTGGTGAGGTTACCACTGTGGTTCTATCTGTAACCTCCATCACCACTGGTGAGGTTACCGCTGAGAATCTATCAAAAACTTACTGTTTGCACCAATCACTACACTTTGTGCAATAAAGCTAGTAACTTTTGTCACGTCTTACACGCCATTTGCTTACTATATCTGTATTGTTGGTGATTCTGCAGATCACCATATAATCAGATATAGTATCTGTATTATTGGTGATACTGCAGATCACCACATAATAAGAAATCTGTTATCCTGATGACACTATTGTTACACATACATTCCAGAATACATAAAACTTTATTCCTAGATATAGTAAAATGATAAAAGTTTGGTGAAGAATTAAAAAAGTGGATTTTACAACATCAACAAAAAAAAAAAGTTTGATGAAGGTGATTATGGGATGAAAGTAATAGGGGTTTTTCTTTGGTGATTCTTGTAAGGGCCAAGAATACCTAGGTGAGAAGTAGGGAGAGACCAGGAGCCCAATGGTGCAGTACTGTCAAGTATAGGGAGGATACAATTATAGTAACATACACCTGCAAAGTTTTATTTTATTAAAAAGACCCACACTTACATTTAAAATTAACCCCTTACCTCCCACACTATCTCATAATTACCCAAATAAAAATTTAGCATAAAAAAAAATTATATATAAATAGTTAACTTAGGGACTGAACTTTTTTAAATATGTATGTCAAGAGGGTATATTACTGTTAATTTTGAAAATATGGACTTGTAAGTAGTGATGGATGCAAAACTGAAAAAATGCACTTTTACTTCCAAACTAAAATATTGTCCCCATACATTGTACTAGGGAAGTATTTTAAATGCTGCAATATCCGGGACAAATGGGCAAATAAAATGTGTGGGTTTTATTTACGGTAGCTTGTATTATTTTAAAACTATAATAGCCAAAAACTGAAAAATAATGCTTTTTTCCATTTTTCTTTCTTATTTTTCACATTAAAATGCATTCAGAATACAATAATTCTTAGCAAAATGTACCACCCAAAGAAAGCCTTATTGCTGGCAGAAAAAAAACATGATATAAATTGTTTAATTGTGATAAGTAGTAAAGTTATAGGCGAATGAATGGAAGGAGAGCTGAAAGGAGAAAATTGCTGTGGTAGAGAAGGGGAAAAACCACTCAGTAGTGAAGTTGTTAAAGTGTACTCTAGGCGATATGGGACATGACATGATGAGATAAAAATGTGTATGTAGGGTGCCAAACATATTAATAACCAGCCAATTTACTTGTTTTATTTTGCTGCCTGAAAGAGTTAATTTTTAGGCGTGGAAGTGACAGCTTCTGTCTTGTGGATACCTTATTGGGAATCTAGCAATATAAGCAAATTACAGTCATAAAAGTTTTCCTGGCACAATACAACTTCTGAGTGCAGGGATAGATAAAATACATGAACTATTGACCTTTTTATAACTCTGGGACACTTAATAGACTGCGACTGATTAGAGAAAGTGAAACTTTCAACCTACTTTGTAAATGTTTAAATATAAAAGAAAACCATGGGATAGTTAAAAAAAAATCATTTTAGGAGTAGGAGGATAAATATAATTGTTTATTTCATCAGTTTATTTTCATCTCGGGTTCACTTTAAACAATTTTTTTTTTTTACTTTTTTTTCATGCCTTTAGTTTAATTCATATACTTATTTTTAATAAACACGTCTTTATTAGGACGAAATATGAAAAAAATAAATCTCATAGAGTATGAACCTGGCCAAGCAAAGCAATCTAACTGTGCTGTGGAGTAAAATCAACAGAAATAGATGAACTTACCCTTTAGGTGTTGCCGATTTGTAATGCTTCAGCAGTGGCTCAGCAAATGTCTTCCTCTGCTCCCGCTAGTACACACAGCAGAATTGATCAGACTTGTTACAACCAGCGGTAGTTGGCAGGAATCCCAGTTGCTGGTTGCCATGGCAACAACTAATCTCTCAGTAACACATGAGGATGCAGTTGGTAATAAAATGTGAAATAACATTACATAAGCACTTTTCGCAATTTGCACTAAATGTGAGAGCAATGTTTATTCTGACAAAACAACCTCTCAGAGTAGTTAAAATAAGCTCTGTATCCATTCCCAGCATCTATATTTATTTCATACCCACGGAGCAGCTCGGATGTCAAATGTGAAAATACTTATTTATTCTTTTAAAGTAGCTCTACATATTAAAGAGAGCAAACAGGCATTTGTAATATTCTGAATCTTGATTAAGAAACTGTCTAAAGCCTGGTACATACATCCAATTTTGATTGGCCAATGATTGGCCAGTTAAACCATAAAGTTTAAAGGACACTCGAGGTGAAAATAAACTAATGAAATAAACAATTGTATCTATCCTCCTTTTAGTAAAAATGACTGTTTTAAGATATTCCACAGGTTTTTTTTGTAATATAATCTACTGTATATGTTTTTAGTGGTTTACTGTTTTTGCTCAATGACACATCCATTGAAGTATGCCAGAGCTAAAATCTAAGACTATTGTCCCTTGTTATTTATTTCCTGTTCTCAGAAGCCATTTTCTGCTAGGAAAGTGTTTTATAGTTGTAATTTCTTATCAGTGAGGGTCACACTGTAGTCTGACCCAGTTCTGACTCAAACAGGAACTGCCACTTACATACCTGATGTTTAACTCTTTCAGGCAGAGAAAGAAAAAACACCGCCTAGTTATTTGTGTGCTTGGCACTGTCAGGGACGGAACTGTAATAGATTGCGGAAAAGCCGCCGCGCGGACTGGCAGCGAGGCGGCTGGTGTTAGAACCAGGTGCCCCTGGGGATTCACACTGAGCCAGATTACTACTGTGTTATTTACTATTGTGTTATACTTCAGACTAGTTCCAGGGTGTTGAGACCACGGACCTCAAACCCAAAACTAGGGATACTGTGTTACTATTATGTTATACTTCAGACTAGTTCCAGGGTGTTGAGACCACGGACCTCACACCCAAGACTAGGGATACCGTGTTACTATTGTGTTATACATCAGACTAGTTCCAGGGTGTTGAGACCACGGACCTCACACCCAAGACTAGGGATACTGTGTTACTATTGTGTTATACTTCAGACTAGTTCCAGGGTGTTGAGACCACGGACCTCACACCCAAGACTAGGCCTTGTTTGATATCTGTTATGACCTATTGCTTTCCTGACTCTCCTTCTGCTTTCTGATTCGGTACCTACGCATATCTGATTACCTGTTGCCAACCCTGCCTGTCCCTGGTTACCGAATCAGCCTTCTATCTCTGTACCTTATCTGCTCGTGTGTTGCCGACCTAGCCTGCCTGACCTTGCGAGCTATCACTCTCTATTGAGGGATTAGTTCTCAGTGCTGCTTGTGACGCCCACCTTCTAGGTGTCACTTAGCCACAGGGCCTTCCTGCTATTCAGCCTGGGGCTCCACCCCTTTGGAAGTTTCAGGCTGCTGGAAGGTCTTCACACTTCCCAGAGGGAGGTATTTCTCATACGGCCAAGGACCACCTGCTCCTCGGGTGGTCCTGCTCAAAGTCATTGCTGTTGCACCAAACACTCACACCATATAGGTGTCCAGAGGTTAGTCATACTCGGATTATTGGTGATTCTGCAGATCATCCATAATCGGGTATATATCTGTATTGCTGGTGATACTGCAGATCACCAATAATCAGATTCTCTCTGGGTGTTGACACCGATCGTTACAGAACGGCAGACCATAAAAACAAAATGGACGCACTTAACAGCCGTCTTGATGCACTCACCACCTCGGTGGAAAATTACATCCGAGTGCTGGACAGTCATCAGACCCAGATTAACGCTTTGTCTGGGTCCCTACAAGTCCTTTAGACAGCTGTGAATACAGTGCGATCTCCTCCAGGTACAGACTTACATATGCCTGTGCCCGAAAGGTTTTCTGGTCACAGATCCGACTTTCAGAATTTAAAAAATCGAGTGTTGTCATACTTTGAGTTAAGGCCTAATTCATCAGGAACCGAGACACAGAGAATTACTTTTATTAAGACTCTGTTGTCCGGGGATTCCCAGGCCTGGACATATAATCTCCAGACAGGGCATGAGGCCCTAACTTCAGTTGAGGAATTTTTTAAAGCGATGGCTATAATTTATGATGATCCGGACATTGCCTCCACCGCTGAGCGGAAGCTCAAGACTTTGCGGCAAGGCAAGGATCCGGTTGAAGTTTATGCAGCTGAGTTCAGGAAATGGGCAGTATCAGCTAGATGGCGGTCATTTGCACTTCTGGACTGTTTCTTGTCAGGGTTGTCAGACGCGGTCTCTGATCTAATGTTGGGACATCCTGAGCCGAAGTCTATTGATGAGGCCATTTTATTAGCAGTCAGGGTTGATCGTCGTCTACGCTACCAGAAGCAGACTCGGAGTAGGAACAATGTGAGATATGTCTCCTACGCCTCTCCTCCACCCGCTTCACCTCCGCCCGAGCCAATGCAGATTGGTCGGTCAAAATTGTCCCGGGTGGAGCAGAATCGCAGAAAGACAGAACAGCTCTGTTTATGCTGTGCAGAGGAGGGTCACAGAGTGCAGAATTGTCCCAAAAAGTCGGGAAACGCTGCCGCCTAGGTGTAGTCAGAGGTAATACCCTAGGTGCGCAGTCTTTACCTCTAAACGATTGCTCCTTCCTTGTTCTATTTCATGGGAGGATCAAACAGTTGCTACTGAAGCCTTCTTAGACTCTGGCTCAGCAGCCAACTTTATGGATTACGAATTTGCGAAAAAATTGGGGATTTCTATTTTTCCTTTGAATCAACAGATTCTAGTCACTGCAGTAGATGACTCTCCTCTGCAGAGTAAATACCCGCTGTCTCAGACCCCAGAGTTAAGGGTCACGGTGGGGGTGTTACATAGAGAGAGTCTACAATTTCTGGTTTTGCGGATGACAACTTCCACGATCAGTCTTGGCATGCCATGGTTACAACTTCACTCCTCTCAGATCGATTGGGCTTCAGGTCAGCTAACGAGCTGGTCTACCCATTGCCATCATCATTGTTTAGCGAAGGTTACCATGGGTAACACCAAGATTCAGGTGGAAGGTTTGCCAAGCTAGTACTCAGAATTTGCTGACGTGTTTTGTCCCAAATCAGCGGATAAACTTCCTCCCCACCGTCCCTTTGATTGTCCCATCGATCTCAGGTCTGGTTGTATGCCCCCTAGAGGTCATCTCTATAATTTGTCTGGGCCAGAGAAATTGGCTATGCAAGAGTACATCAGAGAAAATTTGGCTAAAGGTTTTATTCGTGCCTCTCGGTCACCAGCAGGGGCAGGATTCTTTTTCGTGAAAAAGAAGGATGGAGGCCTCCGTCCCTGCATTGATTATCGGGGCTTAAATTAGATTACAGTAAAAAATCGCTATCCTTTGCCTTAAATTGATGATTTGTTTACTCAGGTCACCAACGCAAAAATTTTCTCGAAACTGGGTTTGAGGGGTGCATACAACCTTGTACGTATCAGGGACGGTGATGAATGGAAGACGGTCTTTAACACACCCGACGGGCATTACGAGTACCTGGTGATGCCCTTCGGGTTGTGTAATGCCCCGGCCGTCTTCCAGGAGCTGATTAATGAGGTGTTCAGGGAGGTGTTGGGCAAGTTCGTCTTAGTGTATCTAGACGATATACTGATTTTTTCATCCAACCTCTCTGAGCATAGGAAACATGTTAAGTTTGTGTTACGGAAATTGAGACAGAATCTGCTGTATGCCAAATTGGAAAAATGCATTTTCGATGTGACCTCTGTCGCCTTTTTGGGGTACATTATCTCGACCTCTGGCCTCTCTATGGACCCTGGAAAGGTTTCTGCTGTCTTGGAGTGGCCTTAGCCTGTGGGACTGAAGGCACTCCAAAGATTTCTGGGGTTCGCCAACTACTACAGGAGGTTCATAAAGGGGTACTCTACGGTGATCTCACCTCTCACCAGTCTCACCAAGAAAGGGGCGGATACTCACCACTGGTCCGCAGAAGCTCATGCTGCTTTTTCCACTCTAAAAAAACTGTTTTGTTCTGCACCCATATTGAGACATGTAGATGTCACCTTCCCCTTTATCGTAGAGGTTGATGCCTCAGAGGTGGGGGTGGGGGCTGTATTGTCTCAGCGTTCTGGTTTGCAGGGAAAACTCCACCCATGTGCCTATTTCTCTCGTAGGTTTTCACCCGCAGAGAAAAACTACGATATCGGCAACCGGGAACTTCTAGCCATCAAGTTGGCCATAAAGGAATGGCGACATTGGCTAGAGGGGGCAGAACATACCATCACAGTTTACACGGACCACAAACATTTAGAGTACATAGAGGGCGCCAAGAGACTTAGCCCCCGACAGGCCCAGTGGTCGTTGTTCTTTTCAAGATTCAGATTTGTAATTACGTATACCCCTGGTAGCAAGAACATCAAGGCCGATGCCCTATCCAGGTGTTTTGAGCCAGAGACAGCACAGCCCTCAGCCCCTGAGACCATTTTACCTCAGAAGGTGGTCTTGGCAGCCACTGAGACCTGGAAAGACTGGACTGTCACTCTGAGCCCATACCAACAGGATGTTTCAGAGGGGAAGCCTGAGGGGGTTCTGTTTGTGCCATTGCCTTTTCGCCTACAACTGTTGCAGCTGTTTCTTTCCCACAAAAATGCTGGGCATCCTGGGGCCACCAGAACTCAGGACCTGCTTGCTAGATGTGCTTGGTGGCCGTCATTGGCAACAGACTGTAAGGAGTTTGTGAGAGAGTGTGCAGTGTGTGCCTGACCCTCCCGTCAGGCACCTGTTGGAATGTTGCAGCCTTTACCAGTTCCGAGTAAACCTTGGACCCATTTGTCTATGGATTTTGAGGGAGAACTCCCCAGGTCTGAGGGCATGACGGTCATTTGGGTGGTAGTTGATAGATTCAGTAAGATGGCTCATTTTGTCCCCCTGAAAGGACTCCCCTCAGCCCAGGAATTGGCTGATCTCTTCATCAAGCACATTTTCCGGCTGCATGGCATTCCGGAAAATGTAGTGTCAGATCGGGGAGTGCAATTCGTATCTAAGTTTTGGAGGGCATTCTGCCATCAGTTAGACATGGATCTTTCGTTTTCATCAGGCTACCACCTACAGACCAATGGCCAGACCGAAAGAGTCAACCAGTCCCTGGAACAGTTTCTTAGATGTTATGTTGCAGATGCACAAACCGACTGAGTAAAGTTTTTGCCGTTTGCAGAATTTGCACACAACAATCTGAAAAGTTCCTCTTCAGGATTTTCCCCATTTCAGGTGGTGTCGGGAAGGTCACCCAAGTTTGCCCCATTGCCAGTAGCGTCTACTCCATTTCCAGCCCCGGAGGATTGGCAGAGGGCCTTGAAACAATTTGGGGGAATGGTTAAGAGAAATTTGGGGAAGGCTTTTCAGAATCAGAAGAAACAGGCTGACAAGAGACGATCCATAGAATGGGAATTCTCTCCAGGGGATTTGGTCTGGGTGTCCACACAACATTTGGCTCTGAAACAACTGTCACCCAAACTGGGCCCTAGACTCATAGGTCCTTTTCCAGTGACCAGAAAAATTAATAATGTCACTTATGCTAATGATCTCCCTACCAGCATGCGAGGTGTAAGATCATTCCATGTGTCTTTGCCTAAGCTGGCAGTGCACGTGGAATCTCTCCCCCCCCCCCCCCCCCCTGTGTTGATTGATGACCAACCTGAGTATGAGATAGGAAAGATTCTGGACTCCCGGCTAGTGCAGAACTCAGTGCAGTATCTGGTTCACTGGAAGGGATATGGCATAGAGGAGAGAACTTGGGTGCCAGATTGTCGCATGCACGCAGAGGAATTAAAGAAGGAGTTTCATGACTCACATCCTGGGAAACCTGGTGGGAAGTGTCCGGAGTCCACTCCTCGGGGGGGGGGGGGGGGTACTGTAATAGATTGCGGAAAAGCCGCCGCGCGGACTGGCAGCGAGGCGGCTTGTTCCGCATTCAGCTCAGTGGTTTACACGCGGCGGCGTGCGTCTGATGTGGATGGGCCATCTAGTGCACACAGATTGAGGAATACGCGCGCGCGCTGAGAGGCGGAGCCTTTATGACAAACGAAGAGGGATCAGCTGACCAGGTTGGTCAGCTGATCTCAGAGCGGGCGGCTATTGGTTGATCAGCGATGGGTGGCGCCGGGGTACGCCGCTCTATATATAGTTATTGCTGGTCAGTCTCAAGTTGTCTGCCGTTGCGAACACTTACGTGAAAGCACTCAGACCATAGTCAGCTCTCACAGTGTGTTAGAACCAGGTGCCCCTGGGGATTCACACTGAGCCAGATTACTGCTGTGTTATTTACTATTGTGTTATTCTTCAGACTAGTTCCAGGGTGTTGAGACCATGGACCTCACACCCAAGACTAGGGATACCATGTTACTATTGTGTTATACTTCAGACTAGTTCCAGGGTGTTGAGACCTGTGGAAATCACTTACTTATCAATACACCAAGATTTCAAAAATACGTCAGGAGATGAAAAGAAAAACAAGATATGGCTTTATTCAAAAATATCACATGTATACATGCGGGAAACCAAGTAAGCCTAGTGAAAGGATTCAGGCAGTTAAGGTTTCTGGCTTCACTTCCGCTGTGCATTGATTCTTATACCACAAATTACGTAGTCATGATGTGCTTTACTCGTCCAATAATAATGTTCATTTCTGAGAGTCTCTCTCCTTACACCCTAAGAGGGTGGAGGATTCTCACAGCCTTGCACCTGCTCTCGATTCCAGTAAACAATCTCTTCAACATCCTGTTCACATAGATACATCAAGGTCATGGCTTGTGGGACTCGACTCATCTGAGATGGGAGTTGCAGTACCAGGCACTCCTTATCTTTTTAGACATTCCTAAGAAGAAGAAAAACATAAACTCACACAGTACTAGATCTTGGCTAAAGCATGTCAGCAATGGAAAATTCCGAGTCTAACGTTAAAGGGTAACTCTACTCATCTGAATCATCTGTGTTACATTGGCCTTATTAAACATTTGTGTCACCTTATATCTATTAAGTGCATATCTATGAAACTTGGATTAACATACAGCTATGACATTAACAGACCACGGACCTCACACCCAAGACTAGGGATACTGTGTTACTATTGTGTTATACTTCAGACTAGTTCCAGGGTGTTGAGACCACGGACCTCACACCCAAGACTAGGCCTTGTTTGATATCTGTTATGACCTATTGCTTTCCTGACTCTCCTTCTGCTTTCTGATTCGGTACCTACGCATATCTGATTACCTGTTGCCAACCCTGCCTGTCCCTGGTTACCGAATCAGCCTTCTGTCTGTGTACCTTATCTGCTCGTGTGTTGCCAAACTAGCCTGCCTGACCTTGCGAGCTATCACTCTCTATTGAGGGATTAGTTCTCAGTGCTGCTTGTGACGCCCACCTTCTAGGTGTCACTTAGCCACAGGGCCTTCCTGCTATTCAGCCTGGGGCTCCACCCCTTTGGAAGTTTCAGGCTGCTGGAAGGTCTTCACACTACCCAGAGGGAGGTATTTCTCATACGGCCAAGGACCACCTGCTCCTCGGGTGGTCCTACTCAAAGTCATTGCTGTTGCACCAAACACTCACACTATATAGGTGTCCAGAGGTTAGTCATACTCGGATTATTGGTGATTCTGCAGATCATCCATAATCGGGTATATATCTGTATTGCTGGTGATACTGCAGATCACCAACAATCAGATTCTCTCTGGGTGTTGACACCGATCGTTACAGGATCAAGACCAAGTTGCGCCTGGGGTAAGGTCAGGTTTTGCCGCCTAAAAGTCAGGTTTTGGCGCCTTAACTGCCATTCATTTTGTCGCCTTTTTAGGAATTCAACAAACTGCGCCTGGGGCAAGATACCCGCTTGCCCCCCCCCCCCTCCCCCTCGATCCGTCCCTGGGCACTGTACATACTCATGTCTATCTCATCATGTCACATGTCACCACAGGTATCCTTTAATGGCTGACAGGTAATTATTAACAGACTTGGCAGACCCTTACTGCATGGAAGTGGTAAAATAGGCCAATCATTTGCCAATCAAAGTTGGATGTGCGTACGCACCCGTAATTGGATGGTATACCCCTTCCAATTTTGATCAGCCAATGAATGGCCAATTTAACCACTTTCATGTAGTTTGAGAGATTATCTACTCAATCTGCTTCTAGTATTCAAAATCTGTCACCTTCATACTTTATGGATGTGGCAAAATTGGCCAATCACTGACCAAACAAAATTGGATGTGTATACCAGGCTTTAAAGGACCACTAACACAAAAAATGTAAAATTTAACATACATGTGTATAAAAAGTACATTTGTCAATTGTCGTGTCCCCCCTCAGAAGCTAGTTGATAAGATTTCTACTACCATTCAAATGATCAGATTGACCTGAGCTGAAGTGACCTGTGTAAACAATGCGGAAAATCTTTTGCTTTATCTGGTGTAAAGGCTCGTACACTCATCACATTTTTCTAAACGCCCGGTCGTTTGGACATCAAATCGAGCGTGTGTACGGTCGTTCAGCTGAGAAGACTGGATTTCAACGATCCACCAAGTGGATCGTTGAAATCTTGTCTTATCAGCTGAAAGAGCTTTCATAGGAGAGCCTGTTAGAAGGATCTGATAGGCAGGGAAGGGGCATTTTGCAGGAATGAGAAGAGCCGCAATATATAATATAGGCCCTACATGGAAATGTGGCAACCTGTGATAAGTTTTAGTGAGATAGTTGGTTTTCCCTCTCTGAGGTAGCAGGGATTTTGATTGGCTGTCATTTCACTGCATAAAGGTGGTGTTACATTAAAGGTGCTGATTGGTCGGCTCAGGTGTGAGGAGAATTCTGCCAGGTGTTGCTAGGGTCAAACATTGTTGCAACAACCAATGGCAGGCATCTAAGGTGTATATAAGAAGGTCCATTGGCAGGTTAAGCTGCCTTGGTTCCAGAAGCGGCTGGGCGAGCTCCCCTCCCGCCACTCCCTATTTGCTAAAAAGAGGTCGTCGGGTTCAAAATCTTTATTGGTCAATGTTACGCATGAAGGCGTGGAGGGAACTACTCCTTGGGGTCCTACTGGTTTTGTTTCAGTTTGTTGTGGTCCGAACCGTATTGGTGGATCAGAGTGATTTTATGTTTTATTTTAAATAATAAAGTTATCTCTTACTGAGTTATTTTGGACCTCAACTACCGGTAATTTATACCATATATACTCGCATATAAGCCGACCCACCAACTTTTACCTAAAAAAATCAGGGAAAAATGATTGACCCCCATATAAGCCGGGGGTTCCCCCCAGTGTGTCCCAGTATAGCTAGTATAGTGCCCAGTATGGGTAGGTAGTGCCTCAGTATACCTAGTATAGTGCCCAGTTTAGCTAGTATAGTGCCCAGTTTAGCTAGTATAGTGCCCAGTATAACTAGTAAAGTGCCCAGTATAGTTAGTATAGTGCCCAGCATAGCCAGTATAGTGCCCAGTATATAGCTCGCTCCCCCCGCGGCCCCGCTGCTATTACCTGCTTAGGCAGCCGCTTCCTAATCCATGGTTTCCCTCTCATACACATTGCCGCTACAGAGTGCGCTCTTTCCTGCCCCCTGCATCGTCACAGCAGCAGCGCCGGGCGCGCTGCTGTGATCACTTATACACAACATGAGAGGGAAACCATGGATTAGGAATCGGCTGTACTTCAGAAGGGAAAATGCCTCTGTGTCCGGCACCCCTGGATCCCCCATGATCCCCCCATTTATACATTACCCAGCCTGGATCCAGCGATCGCGCAGCCTCCTGGCACAGCTCCGGTCTCTCTATGGGGAGGATCGGGTTTGCGCATGACGTCATGACGTCGGCGACATCATCTGCGATCCTCCCCATAATGAAGACCAGAGCTGTCCGGGGAGGCTGCGCCGATCACTGGATCCAGGTTGGGTAATGTATAAACGGGGGAGCGGCGGGAATCGGAGAGTGCCGGAGACTTCTTCTAGCTAGCCTAGTGCTAGCTAGAGGATTTATAGCCATTTAGCACATTTATTTAAAAATCGGGCAAAAAGTAACTAAACCTCCTTAGCTACGTAACGCTCTGGAGGTTAAAGCAATTCTGAAATTGCTGGGTCGCCGGTTCAAATCCCAGCCAGGACACTATCTGCAAGGAGTTTGTACGTTCTCCCTGTGTCTGCATGGGTTTCCTCCGGGCACTCAATTTTCCTCCTGCATCCCAAAAACATACAGATACATTAATTAGCTTCCCTCTAAAGTGACAAGACTACTCTGTACAGCACTGTGGACGATGTTAGCACTATATCAATAATAATAATAATAATGTAATATCTAGCTGAGACAAAGGCCAAGGGAAATTGGATCATGTGTGCATCCAGCCAACATTTTATGTCAACAAGTGAGTAGCAGACGTTATATGCCGAGTTACACTGTCCTTTAATTAAACTGGTTTATCTTGAAGTGACAGCATGTTGCAGGGGTCTTCTTTCCCAACATGTAATAAATGGTTCTATGCAGTAAATAGTTACACACTGGTGTGCTGTCTCAGTGCTGATCACACATTAGCTGAGTAACATGGGGACAGATTGAGGAGGCACCATCAGTACTTATGTCACTTCAGCACTCTCCTCTATTGAGTAGTTGCTGAGAGAGAAATGATAATAGTAAAAAAACAAAAGGAATAAACTATGTGCGAGAGGTTTACATGGTTAATATACGCAGGTAATAAGGATAAACTGGTCACATACATCTTTCCTGCATTGATGAGTGAAATTGGGAAACATGAAAACTGAAAGCTATTTTCTTCTATTCTTCATTCTCTGAAGGCAGTCTGGGGACTCCCGGAAACACTGGGATTTTATAACATATAGAACATTAGACTTATTAACCTTTTCCAATGCAATGTCACGATCACCCATGTCCCCCAGCACTTCATTTTTCCCGGTGGGAAGTGGTGTAGCAATAGGAGATGCAGAGGTTGCGACTGCACCGGGCCCCTTGTGCCCATTAGGGGCCCTCCTTAAAGAGAACCTGCCCTCTCCGGTTTGTACAATAAAAAACATACCAATCGAGTTACTGTGATCTCCTGGGTCCCTCTTTGCCGTTTCCGCCACTCCCCGCCACGATCCTGGCTTTTAATCGACAGTTTTAGGCAGTGTTTACAAACAAAAAACATGGCCACTAACCAGGAAGTGATGTTTGTGTATATATATATATATATATATATATATATAATGTTACAGTATATTACAAGTTTTTATTACAAAGTGAAGTATCTGCACTCCAGTCAAGGATTTTCACAGTTTCTCAGCATGGGCAGCTCCCTCCCCCCTCAGACAAGATGAAATTGAGAGCAGAGACCTGTCTGTGAGAGATAAACAAAGCACACACGCAGAGCCTGCAGGGGGCGTGCATAACTTCTCCCTATCACAGCAGAGGCAGTGCATCCCTCTCTGGGTCAACAAAGCTTGACAAAGAAAAGAAGATTAGATATATTACATAGACAGTGCTACTAGAAAAGGCTGCAGTAAGCCAGACCACATTAAAACAGGTATAGGAACTTACAGTATAGAAGAAATGAGGATGAAAAGTTTGTTACAGAGTCTCTTTAATTCATCTTATTAGCTACAGGGACTGCCAGTATTAAAAATAGCAAAAACTACAATGACTATTGCATCAAGTGTGCAATAAGACTACAGTTTGTTTGGAAATCTTAGTAAACTCACCAAGAAAGTGATGCACATTTTGTCAGATGGGGAGCGTTGTGTAACTGTGGTGAAGGACAGGACAACTAGAAATGTCTTTGAGGAGACACCAAACAAAGGAAGTGGGCATGGTTTCAGCATAGGAAAGCAAGGAAGGGCATATCAGATGCCAAGAGGCCCTGTCAAAAATGAAGAGGCGGGGGAGGTGTGTCAGTTATGGTCAACACTACTCACATGGCTTTAATATATTTGCCTCATTGTAATTCCTAATTTACCACCAAATGTAAGCCCCAGCTTGGTGCCTAACCCTAACCACCCCACTAACATAAACTTATATTTTCTTCCTGATGCCTAACCCTATGCACCTCCCCTAAGATAAAGCTCATACTGATGTTTAGCCCTGACCTCCAAACACTGGCCAATAAATGTAGTCTACCCCTATCAGACCTAAGGTTCAACCCCACAACTCCAAAAATAATTCTCAACCTTAACTCACTTCCTGTCATCTTTGCAACCACTCTGGCTTTCTGCCTAGTGATCGCTAGATGAGAGAAGATGCAGGCTTGTTAAATGAAATTCTGTAACTTTGTAAATTAGGGCTTGTATGTGTCTACAGCCTGGTACACACTTCCATTTTTGATTAACCAATCACTGACTAATTTTACTACCTCCATGATGTAGCATGAGGGACAGGGCTGGATTTCTGGAAAGGCCACAAAGGCCTGAGCCTTGGGCAGCTGTAGCCCATGGGGGCACCTGGGCATAAAAGAGGGATTGCTACATATGAAAGAGGAGGCTGAAAATAGAGAGCAACACATTAAAAAAGGGAAACTGATGCTCAAGGGAGATGTTCATGGATGCTGCACACGAAAGAGGGGTTTGCTGTACATGGATGATGCCCATGAAAGAGGGGGCTGCTGTACATGGATGATGCACATACGGTATAAGAGGGGGCTGCTGTACATGGATGATGCACATAAAAGAGGGAGCTGCTGTACATGGATGATGCACATATAAGAGGGGGACTGCTGTACATGGATGATGCACGTATAAGAGGGGGCTGCTGTACATGGATGATGCACATATAAGAGGGGGCTGCTGTACATGGATGATGCACGTATAAGAGGGGGCTGCTGTACATGGATGATGCACGTATAAGAGGGGGCTGCTGTACATGGATGATGCACGTATAAGAGGGGGCTGCTGTACATGGATGATGCACGTATAAGAGGGGGCTGCTGTACATGGATGATGCACGTATAAGAGGGGGCTGCTGTACATGGATGATGCACGTATAAGAGGGGGCTGCTGTACATGGATGATGCACATATAAGAGGGGGCTGCTGTACATGTATGATGCACGTATAAGAGGGGGCTGCTGTACATGGATGATGCATGTATAAGAGGGGGCTGCTGTACATGGATGATGCATGTATAAGAGGGGGCTGCTGTACATGGATGATGCACATACAGTATAAGAGGGGGCTGCTGTACATGGATGATGCACGTATAAGAGGGGGCTGCTGTACATGGATGATGCATGTATAAGAGGGGGCTGCTGTACATGGATGATGCACGTATAAGAGGGGGCTGCTGTACATGGATGATGCACGTATAAGAGGGGGCTGCTGTACATGGATGATGCACGTATAAGAGGGGGCTGCTGTACATGGATGATGCACATATGAGAGAGGGCTGCTGTACATGGATGATGCACGTATAAGAGGGGGCTGCTGTACATGGATGATGCACGTATAAGAGGGGGCTGCTGTACATGGATGATGCACGTATGAGAGGGGGCTGCTGTACATGGATGATGCACGTATAAGAGGGGGCTGCTGTACATGGATGATGCACGTATAAGAGGGGGCTGCTGTACATGGATGATGCACGTATAAGAGGGGGCTGCTGTACATGGATGATGCACATATAAGAGGGGGCTGCTGTACATGTATGATGCACGTATAAGAGGGAGCTGCTGTACATGGATGATGCACGTATAAGAGGGGGCTGCTGTACATGGATGATGCATGTATAAGAGGGGGCTGCTGTACATGGATGATGCACGTATGAGAGGGGGCTGCTGTACATGGATAATGCACGTATAAGAGGGGGCTGCTGTACATGGATGATGCACGTATAAGAGGGGGCTGCTGTACATGGATGATGCACGTATAAGAGGGGGCTGCTGTACATGGATGATGCACATATAAGAGGGGGCTGCTGTACATGTATGATGCACGTATAAGAGGGAGCTGCTGTACATGGATGATGCACGTATAAGAGGGGGCTGCTGTACATGGATGATGCATGTATAAGAGGGGGCTGCTGTACATGGATGATGCACGTATAAGAGGGGGCTGCTGTACATGGATGATGCACATATAAGAGGGGGCTGCTGTACATGTATGATGCACGTATAAGAGGGAGCTGCTGTACATGGATGATGCACGTATAAGAGGGGGCTGCTGTACATGGATGATGCATGTATAAGAGGGGGATGCTGTACATGGATGATGCACGTATAAGAGCGGGCTGCTGTACATGGATGATGCACATATAAGAGGGGGCTGCTGTACATGTATGATGCACGTATAAGAGGGGGCTGCTGTACATGGATGATGCATGTATAAGAGAGGGCTGCTGTACATGGATGATGCACGTATAAGAGGGGGCTGCTGTACATGTATGATGCACGTATAAGAGGGAGCTGCTGTACATGGATGATGCACGTATAAGAGGGAGCTTGCTCATTGAATGGGAGGGGAGCTGCTGCATATGAAAGGGGAGCCACAACATACTTGGCCTAGGTGCACAGAAAGGATAAATCCATATGAACAGATTATGTCATATTATATGGAACTGGTAAAATTGGAAAATGATTAGCATTGCATGTGTGTATGCACCCTTTCACAACCATTTCCAGAGTTTACGGTACTCGTTGTTTGCAATGAAGGCCCTGTAAGCACCCTACAAAAAAAAATCCTGGCGGTTCTGGGAAATAACATCTACAAATGATTGAATGGAAAGGTTGCACAAGTTCCCAGGATGCAGTGTAACATAAATCTCCACACTGTAACATCAATCTATGCACTGTGCCATTAATCCTGCACATAAAGCCATTGCACTTGCTGTGTGTGATGAGATTAATTATTACTCCTCGCCAGTCATCTCTCTTCTGCACCTGCAGGAAGAACGAGGAGTCAGCAATGCCTAAAAAAGAAAATAATTAGGCACAGAGAACTTAGCACAACATTAATGGCAAACAAAAGATTCGTCCCTTTGGACTAAAATGATCCTCTCTGCCACCATCTATCAGTGCTGCCGCCGCTGTGCTATTGTTAGCGGGAGAATGGAGGCGTTAATAGAAGCGCTGAAGACCTTTCTCCGAAGAACAGCCGCTGTGGAATCTCCTTCCGTTCAATTTGCGGGATGATTTGCGATATTGACAGAAAGCTTTATTTTCAGCAAATCAGTTAGTGCTTCTTTGACGAACATTTCAGGCCAACGTCTGCATCTGAACGTGAGCCCAACAGAAAGGTGTTTAAAGTGTACCCAAGGAGACATGTGACTGGATGAGATAAACATGTGTATGTATAGTGCAAAACATATTAATACCAAGGCTGCTTTGATTTTTTTTTTTGCTGCCTGAAAGAGTTAATTTTCAGGCATGCAAGTGTCAGCTGGTGTCTTGTCGGTACCTTGTTGAGAATATACTAAAACCAGGGCTGTGGAGTCGGTACACAAATCATCCAACTCTGACTCCTCAGTTTATGAAACCTCTGACTCCAACTCCGACTCCAGGTACCCAAAAGGGCTCCGACTCCTCGACTCCAACTCCATAGTCTAATTCTTACCAGGGTTGTGGATTTGGTACAAAAATCATCCAACTCCCGAGAGTCTCGACTCCGACTCCTCAGTTTATGAAACCACCAACTCCAACTCCGGGTACCCAAAATTGCTCCGACTCTGACTCCTCGACTCCAACTCCAACTCCACAGCTCTGTAGTAAACATCACTGATAATCAAATTACACCCATAAAAGTTTTCCTGGCAGAATACTACTTCTGAGGGCAGAGGAGGGATAGAAAAAGGTCAATAGTTCATGTAATTTAACTCTGGGACGCACAATAGACTACCAATGAGCAAAGACAATAAAATATTCTATCTACTTTGTACATGTGTAAATATAAAATAAAACCATGGAATATCTAAAAAAGTAAGTTTTTGGAGTAGGAGGATAAATACAATTGTTTAGCTCATTAGTTTATTTTCACCTCGGCTTCACTTTAAGGCCTGGGACTTCACTTTAAGGACTTTAAGGTCTGGGACAAACTAGCCACGGTTTTCTAAGTGCTTGTAATTTGAAAAGCTCTTGCTATTGTAATGGTATTTGTGTGATCCTACTTGAGGGATGTGATTATTTAAAAATCACACATAGCGTTCCATTAGCAAGAGCTTTTCAAATCACAAACATTTAGAAAAGCGCTGTTAGTGGGTCCCAGGCATAAGGGTGAATTCCAAGTAGATATAAAACAAAGTACCTTGTTTTTTGCAGACCAGGGTGGACAAGGCCACTCTGGCAATCCTCGATAAAATCTCCAGTGTGTGCAAGTGTGTTCAATTATCTGGCAACTAGCTAGGAACTTCTAATGAGCAGCATTCATGGTTGCCCCTCCCCATGAGCTGGTAGACAAAGGCTTGTTGATGGAGCTCGCCTGCACGGTAGCATTGAGCAGAACAGGCTCTGCTTTTTCTACCGAGCCGGAATGGTGGCTCCTAGCTACTGCACAGACGGGAGCTCTCCTGCGCAGCGCGGCTGCACTTGTTCACATATGGGAGCACGGTCATGAGCTTCCAGGGGGTCCCGGCATACAGCGGTGGCCTGCAGGAGGACATAGAAAGCCTCTGGTGGATCCAGATCCAGATGTTTCCCTCTATCCAGGTAAGTATCTAACCTTTGCCTCCTGCAAAGGTACAGCCTTCAGCAAGCAAGAAAATATTTTGACAGTACTTTTTTCCCATTTTTTTGTTGTTGTTACTTTCTCAATTTCAGAGCGCTGAAGTAATTTAAAACAGAAAATGAAAAATTATCACCTAGGACAGTGATCTGCAAACTTGGCTCTCCAGCTGTTAAGGAACTACAAGTCCCACAATGCATTTGCCTTTATGAATCATGAATCAAGACTGTGGCTGTCAGACTCCTGCAATGCGTTGTGGAACTTGTAGTTCCTTAACAGCTGGAGAGCCAAGTTTGCAAATCACTGACCTAGGATAAAACTTAGGAGAAAAAATGAATTGAATATTTTTTTCCCTGAGTTTTCTCCTAGAAACCTTGAGCATTTTTCACATTCAACATTGTTTCTGCTGTAATTCTTATGTGCCAAGAGCTACAGTCTTTAGGTGCAGTAGTGCACCACCTGCAGTACAATGCTAGAACTGCAAATTGCACTGTCAACAGCTGACTTCAGACTTTTTACAAGCACATCTGTTGACTGCCTGAGCAAAGAGGTCATCCAAGTCCTCTGTTGCCAGACTCCAATGTTGTTTCTGTAATTACCAGTCACTATAACCACATATTTGCCAATTTTCAAGTAATCTCACCGGTCCTGATTCTGTCTGCTGCCAACCTTGATCATGATTTTATTTTGCCTATCTCGTACTTGTGCCATCACCTTTGTGCTCACACCTGCAGTGATACTGACAGGGGCGACACATAGGATCCGCAGCCCAGCTGGTATCAGTGACGGCTGGTAGAGGAATGCCAGCTGTTATTGCAGACACTCTCCGGCTCATTATAATGATGTATGTGTCACAAAGGAGGCTTACACTCCTTATTAATGGATCAATGTTTTATTGGGAAGTGCTGCCATGTGGTATATGTTTATCACATTTTTTTTAATAAACATGCCCCTATTTGTCACTTAGTGTCTTTTGCAGAGAACAGAAATTATCGCTAGTTGTTACCCAAAATGTTAATTGGACAATAAACTATATGGTTGAAAGAGGCGCCCTGGTTGTAGATAAAAGCGTTTAAAAGCAGTTTAAAACTGGAAAAAGGTTTGAGGTTGCTTACCTCAATGATGACAAATCTTTGTATAAACAAAAGATTTTATTGGTAGCACAGGTGGCGACGCGTTTCGCGGGTCTAAGCCCGCTTCCTCAGGCCTATAGCAGTGCCAAGCCAAATAGGATAGTGAGCTATCATGCTGATTGGCTGGCAGGGGGAGGGAGGGGGGGAATATAAAATAAATAAATAAGCAGGTAAATGTATTCAAGAATTAATCAAATAAATATTTATTAAAAAAAAAAACAACTGGGGAGCGATCAGACCCCACCAACAGAGTGTTGTGTGCTGAGTTGTGCGGCCCTGCAGCGAGGCCTTAAAGCTGCAGTGGCCCAATTAGTAAAAAATGGCCTGGACACTCCCCTGTTCCTTCCAGCCAGATACTCTCCTGCCCCTTTCAGCCAGACACTGCTGCCCTTTCCAGCCAGAAACTATCCTGCCCCTTCCAGCCAGACACTCCCCTGACCCTTCCAACCAGACACTCCCCTGACACTTCCAACCAGACACTGCCCTGCACCTTCCAGCCAGACACTGCCCTGCACCTTCGAGCCAGACACTGCCCTGCATCTTCCAGCCAGACACAGCCCTGCCCCTTCCAGCGAGACACTGCTCTATCACTTTCAGCCAGACACTGCCCTGCTTCTTCCAGCCAGGCACTGCCCCTTCCAGCCAGCCAGACACTGCCCTGCTCCATTCATCCAGACTTTGCTCTACCCCTTCCAGCCAGACACTGCTCTGCCCCTTTCAGAGAAAGTGCTAATATCTGGATTTGGACATACCGTGTAAGCAACTTGTGTTCATTTCCACTTTAAAGCAACCTAAAGTAAGAAAAATCATTATTTTTATACAGCCAATCCTTCTTTAAATTGCCAAGATGTTGTGAACAATAAAATTGGTAGGACTGTGCGACAAGAGCTTTGAAATCTATGTCCTAGTAACAGGACAAAAACAGGGTGTCAATTCCAATTACTTTGGCCTGAAAAGGGTTAAACAGAGGTGTCCATTTAAGTGTGATGCTCTGTCGAAGGCTTGCTATGTTTCTTTCCTTTCCTGTTGAACTGCAACCTGCTTAAATTTCAGTGCAATTACCAATGGCCTGGCCATTTGTGGGCCATTTACCTGACGTAATGGTGGTTGAAAAAGGGATAATTATGCTGATGATACTGCTCCGGTGTGCCGTTTATTATCCGCTGACAGCTGTCTGTGTGGGGAGAACATACAGCCACTCTACCTACATTGTTCATCTTGTGTCTGAGGAAGAAGTGGAGACTTTTCACCTCCTCGTGACTCATTCATGTGCTGTGTTTTTACATCCCCTTTACTCCTCTGCAACTGTCTGCCAGTCACCAGAGACTCCTTCATCTTAACATCTGCACAAATGTGTGACTTTCAGTCTAGCCAGGAAGAACTGGCTACACATCAAGTACCAAAACTGGCATGTTGCTAGAGATGGCCTGAACCTCAGATTTTCGGTTCGCAAACCGTGAACGCGAACTTCTGCAAAAGTTCGGTTCACGCGAACTTTCGTGAACCGCAATAGACCTCAATGGGAAGGCGAACTTTGAAAACTAGAAAAACTTGTGCTGGCCACAAAAGTGATGGAAAAGATGTTTCAAGGGGTCTAACATCTGAGTTTTTGCATGGATGAGTGGGATAGACACCAAAAGTCCCGGGGAAAAATCTGGATTTGACACAAAGCAGCGTTTTAAGGGCAGAAATTACATTGCATGCTAAATTGGAGGCCTAAAGTGCTTTAAAACATCTTGCATGTGTATACATCAATCAGGGAGTGTAATTAGAGTACTGCTTCACACTGACACACCAAACTCACTGTGTAACGCACCGCAAACAGCTGTTTGTGTTGTGACGGCCGTGCTGGACTGGTGCGCACCATGGCGAGAGTGCAGGCGATAGCGGTTTTCAAGCCCATATGGTCGCCAGGCTGAGGTAGCTCAATGACAGAACAACAGTGACTGTCCAACTGATTGAGTTTGGTCTGTCCACAAGCCCCCCCGACACACTCATATAGCTGTCGGTCATTGCTTCATTGTGATACGCAAGCCCCTTCAGCCAGAAAAATTAGGCAGACATGTGCACGCACCAGAAAAAGTAGTATAGCGGCCGCTGCTAGCAGCGGCCTTAAAAATTCAGGAATCCACCTGGAGTCCTGGACCCTGTTGGTGGTGACGGAGAAGGCTGTCAAGCAACCTGTGGGCAGAGGTGCTGTGTGGGGAGCGACTTAGTCTTGGGGCAGGCAGTCACACCGCGTGCAGGCAGATGCTGTGTGTGGGGACTGACTTAGTCTTCGGGCGGGCAGTAGGCCTCTGGAATCCATGCCTCATTCATTTTGATAAAGGTGAGGTAGAACACTTTTGTGTCTTAGGTGACTTCTCTTCTCAGTGACAATGCCTCCAGCTGTGCTGAAGGTCCTTTCTGACAGGACGCTTGAGGCAGGGCAAGACAGGATTTGGATGGCAAATTGTGACAGCTCTGGCCACAGGTCAAGCCTGCGCACTCAGTAGTCCATCGCTGCTCATACTGTCGATGGTTCTTTCTCTACCATTGTTAAAGAAAGCGTACGGCCGGGGAGTCAGGGTTAGATTCCGGTCCAGAGTTGGAGCTTGAGAAACTGCTACCACCACACATCCAAGGAAGGCAGCAGGCATGGCATGCAAGTCCCGAGGTAGTGACAAAAAAATAACAATACAGGAGGACGTTCGAGTCCCTGCTGTATACGAGACGAACCAATTTTAAATCCTTTAACGAGAATCTGTTATGGAGGGCAAGTCTGCCATCCATTCAAGTGAAAGGTATGCACTGACTGCCAGGTATAATACAATGTGCAGTGTGCAGTCACAGATGCAGTGAAAGGTATGCACTGACTGGTATTACAATACAATGTGCAACTATCACACAGGTGCAGTTAACAGGCATGCTCGGAGTGGTATATTACAGCGTGCGGTCACACAGGTACTGTGAACAATTAGGCAATGACTGGTATTACAAATGTGCACCTGTCACACACACACAGGTACCGGACAGGAAAAGTGACACTGAGTGCACTCACGTAGGTAGGTGGGTGCACTATGAACAACAGGTAGGTATATGCAGTGATGGGTATTAAATTGTGCACCTGTCACACACACAGGTAGTCACTGAATGTGCTGGGCCTGGCAGTGGCACACACAGTAGGAATTACCAAGGCTGTCTATGCAACACAAGTGTCTGTGACACACACCATTGTAGTCCCTTACACACTCCAATGAGTTCTGGGTCACCATGAGCTTGCTGGTTAGTCTGTGCCTCTCGGATTCACAAGCCCTACTCCATAGAACCAAATTAATCCATGCCATGCACTGATGAGGATCAAACAATCCGAAACAGTCTGTATGCATGTGGATTATTATTGCTCTGTACAAATTAACAAGCTGACACATCATTGCATTCCAGCGGTTCTGGAGGTGTGTTTAGCTTCTAAGGGTACAATGGTTAATTTGCATATATTCAGCAGTGTTGCTCTGGGAGACATCTCAAGCTGACTTCTACCTAAATTATCACAAATTCTTTCTGTTTTAGGAAAGCAAACTTTTGTTTTTCGTAACATCTTAATAAAGGGGCTTTTAGGACCATTGTAGTCCCTTACACACTCCAATGAGTTCTGGGTCACCATGAGCTTGCTGGTTAGTCTGTGACACACACACCACACCACACCCACACCACACCCACACCACACCCACCCCACACCACACCCCACACCACACCACACACCACACCACACACCACACCACACACTACACACTACACACCACACACTACACACACACTACACACACACTACACACCCCTCTCCACACCTCTCAAAAGAGCTGTTGAGGGGTGCTTTTTTAGCAATAAGAATCAGCAAGGAGCAAGCTAAGAAGCCTACAAGAGCCTAACTAAGCTTTCCCTATAGCTCTCTCTGCACAGCAGCTCTCCATTCTCTAATTACTGCAGGCACACAAGTGAGTGAAAAGCCTGACGCTGCCTGCCTTTTATAAGGGGGATGAGGCTCCAGGAAGGAGTGTAGCCTGATTGGCTACAATGTGCCTGCTGACTGTGATGTAGAGGGTCAAAGTTGACCCTAATGATGCACTACGGGGGCGATTCGAACTTCCGGAAAACCGTGCTAGCTACCAAAAGAAGTATATTGCTGTTGTTCTGTAGTTATGTGCTACCTCGTTGAGATGTGCTACCTCAAGTGGTTTAAAGTCCATTGACTAAAATGAAGTGGGTAGGGGTGTAAGAGCTTGTACTTACCGCTCCTTCCGTTCCGCTCAATCAGCCGCTGTTCTCCTGTAATCCTTCCCGGTCATCTCGCAAGTCAGACGACTCTCCTGGCTTGTAATCTGGACATATTGCACCGCACATGCGCAGTTTGTCCTTTCTGCTCCCCCATGGCAGTGCATAATGATGTAGCAGCCTGTTACATCATTATGCGTTGCCACGGGGAAGCACAAAGGACATACTGCACATACTCGGCACGGTATGTCCTGGAAGACAAGTCAGGAGAGTCATCTGACTTGTGGTGACTCGCCAAGGAGACCGGGAAGGATTACGGGAGAACGGTGGCTGACTGAGCGGAACGGAAGGAGCGATAAGTATAAGCTCTAACTTCTCTACCCACTTCATTTTAGGTTTTCTATGACACCTGGGGCCATATGCAATTCACTTTTTCACCTGAGTTTTCTCCTAGGAGAATAATTTTCCTCTTTGATTTAAAATAACTTTTTAGCACTTTGCAATGGAAAAAAGTTTAAAATACAGGTAAAAAGTACCTCAAAATTATTTTGAGTATTTTTTTGCTTGCTGGTGAAAAAGGAGAAAACTCAGGTGAAAAAGTGAATTGCATATGGCCCCTGGTATCCTTTAATGCAAGTCTCAAAATAGCTTTGGTAAAAATTCACAGAATGATGGAAAGTTTGAGGAAATTTTTGCAGTCAGAGGTGTTCTCACTCATCCATAATAGTCCAGACACTAACTGTTCCTCGGAGGAACTCACAATCTAAACCCCCAGTCTAATGTGGCTGCCATGGTCGAAGAATAATTTTCTGTGGGGGACCAATTAATTCTCCTGTATGTTTGAGGTGTAGGTGGGTGGACAAGGGAGTGCCTGAAGGAAATGTATGCAAGCATAGGGAGAACATAGACATGCCATCCATAAAGGGTCCTGACTGGAATTTGAACCAGGGACACCTAGGCCCAAATGCCATTCACGTTTTCTCCTGAGTTTTCTCCTTTTTTCTTTGACTAACTTTACAAAATGCATTTCTTCCACCACTTCTGCACCAGCCAACTTATAGTGAAATGACTGCATTATATCTCTTCTTGACACTCCAGACAGGCCAGGAGACACAAACCATAATGTCAAGACCTAACAATCCACAATGGATCAAGAAGCCAACATGTGCCAGGTTCATTGGATGCGTCCTATTGTAGTGTGTGCTGATAGCATAGCATGATCAAGCTGGTAGGATTCCTGATGTGACATCGAGCCCATGCTTCGGGCTTCATTAGTCCACCTACAGGCTCTAGCTGTAACGTATCCACACATAAAGAAGATGACAAAAACATCACAGTGGAATCTGGAATGCAATGAAAATAGCTCATATAGGGGGCGGAGCCTGGACGCGCCGCTGAGAGGACGCATGTAGAGAGAGCTCCGACCAACTCGGCCTAACACAGCTCCCTTACCTCGCTGAAACCTTCTCCTCTCTATCGGAAAGAAGCCCTGGCAGCGCCCAACATCCCCAGGATGGGCCCCAAGAAAGCCGGTGCGGAATCAGACCCTGGGATCCCAGAAATGTTCGCCCGCAAGAACAAGACGGGGAGTTCTCAAGATGGCGCCCGCCCGGCCGGAGAAGCAGCTCAAAGCCAGAACACGGCCTCCCCCACAGCAGGCACCGCCACCAAAGCAGACCTTAAACAACTATACCAGGACATCGAGAAGCTGGTAAAAACATCTAATACTAGTGTTGTTAAGGAGATAAGAGGGGAGATAGCCGCGCTGGGCGAGAGACTGCACGAGCTAGAGGAGGAGGTGGATGAGGTTAAGGCTTTCTGCACGCAGACAGAGCAGGACATAGCGGAGATCCGCACCGATGTACAGGCCCTTAAAGACGGGCAAGAAGATCAGGAAAATAGAGATAGGAGGAATAACCTTAGAGTGAGAGGGGTCCCAGAATCGATCACTGAAATTACACCTTATCTTGAATCCCTCTTTGCGTCTCTACTCCCCGACATACCTCCTGCAGAGCTACGCATGGACAGAGCACATAGGGCGCTCAGAGCCAAACCACGAGATGACGAGCCGCCGCGGGATATTATACTGCGGTTTCACTACTACAGCACTCGTGAGGCCCTTCTCTCCTATACACGCAATTCGCCAGACCTTACTTTCGGAGATGAGCATATCACCTTCTTTCCTGATTTGTCTCAGATCACGCTGAAAAGAAGAAAAGATATGAAGCCTCTCACCTCTTTACTAGTACGTAACAAGATCAAGTACAGGTGGGGGTTCCCATTCAAGCTCATTGTGATACATAATGGCCGCCAACTAGTGGTCTATGGTCCACATATGATACAGGACACACTAGACAAATTGGGCATTGAATCTCCTACGAATCAAACAGCACCCACAGCTTCTCCTCAAAGTCGGGTAATTTCCCCTCGTGTAACATGGACAAAAGTGCGGTCCAGAAAGGCCACGCGAAACACGAGCCAACGCGAACATGCAGCCAACACGGAATACTGAGTACTGTTATGTCTGTTATCTCAAACCTCGACCCCGATTGCTTATCAGCAGCACATACTGTCAACAGGTCGAGAGGAGACCCTGCCTGCTTTATTAACTGGTGATTATGGGCCCTGGTCCGAATTCAGACCTCTACCACTCGGATTTGGCCCCTGAGGCATACCGACCCCCTTGGAACGCTGCACACACCACTCACGCAGCAGGCAATAAGCATATTAGGGAAGTCTGAATCTGGACTCCCTGCCTTACCAAGTCATATATGGCAAAGTTAACAAAGTTTTATTTCTTATTTCGGTTTACCAATGTTATGGTTTCTTGGTTACAGGTTACCACTGTTATATGTTTATATAAGTACCACAAAGCGTTATTTCACTGGTATTCAGTCACTACTATTGTTATCCCTATGGTGATATTAGTATTTAACCCTATGGTGTCATTATATCGTAGAAGCACGTCCACTCCATACTTCATATGGCCCAGACCATAACTACCGAACCCCCTCCGGACGCATCTAGTCACACAGCTCCCACCACCCTCAAAATTATAACTCACAATGTGAAGGGGCTGAATGTCCCCCAAAAGAGGAGAATGGTGAGCAATTATTACAAAAGTCAGCAAGCAGATATACTTCTCCTTCAGGAGACACACTTTAAGAAAGGCACCGAACCCAAATTTTGGCATAAAGCATACCCTCATACATATTATGCATCAACCGGTTCAAAGAAAGGTGGAGTGGCCGTGCTTTTAAAGAAGAATATTGCTCTAGAGATTTCTAAAGTTATTAGGGACCCAGGAGGCAGATACTTGATTGTCATTGCCACGACATCCAGATGCACTTATACTATTGTATGTGTTTATGCCCCCTCGGAAGGGTTAAAACCTTTTCTGGACTCTCTGGCGTCTAAAATAGCATTGCACAGGGAGGGCAAACTTCTTATAGCAGGAGACTTCAATACCGTTCTAGACACTCTCCCTGCTAGCCCGTCTCAGCGTAGATCCCCTAGCAAGGCCCTGATATCCTTTATGCAGGAAGTGAACGTCTGGGATGCATGGAGAGCGGCACACCCGGGAGAGAGAGGGCACTCATTCTACTCCCATCCCCATGGCACGTACTCCAGGATAGATTTTATCTTAATGGATGCGACACTCCTAGAAAAGTCTAAGATGACAGAAATGTCAGAGATTTCATGGTCTGACCACTCCTCAGTCAGTACATCAATAAGCACTAGAAGTCCTATCACACAATTTCAGTGGAGACTAAACGAGTCTTTATTAAAGGACCACGAAGTTCAAGCAGAGGTAACTGAAACCATAAAACAATATTTAGCACATAACTCCCCGAATGATACATCAAGGAGCATACATTGGGCAGCCCTGAAGGCCACAACTAGAGGCACATTAATTAAAATATCGTCCCAGAGGAAAAAAGCTGATGAGGCAAAAATTAAAAAACTCCAACAACAGATCAGGAGACTTGAGACATTACATATTGACTCTGGGGGCAAGGATGTCCTGGACCAGCTATTAGTGGCTCGACAGGAACTATGTGCAATCCTTTTTAAGAAGGCAGAACGATCCTTAAGACTCACAAACCAAAAATATTATGATAAAGCTAATAAGCCTGACACCTTATTGGCACGCAAACTATCCCAGAGGCTAGCACAGAATAGAATACACCCTGTCAGAGACCAGCAAGGAAATAAGTCCTATGACCCATCCCACATAGTGGACTTGTTTGCACAGTACTACACAAATCTATACAATGGCACCACCACAGACAAGTCCCTGACACCAGCTAGATCTATTCTTCAATACCTTGATAGCATTCAGATACCCTCCTTCTCCCAAGAAGATAAAGCTAAATTAAATGCCCGCATTTCTCATAAGGAAGTTGAGCTTACTATAACATCTTTGAAGAACGGTAAAGCTCCGGGGCCGGACGGATACACGGCTCTTTTTTATAAAAAATTTAAGTCACAACTCACCCCGGTATTGACTTCGCTTTTTAATAAGCTACTACTAGGAGAGGAAGATTTATTACCTGAATTCTTACAGGCCTCTGTGGTAGTCATCCCCAAACCAGGGAGAGATTGTGCCGAAATCTCGAATTATCGGCCAATCTCATTAATAAACTCAGATATTAAAATCTTCTCCAAAATATTGGCTAACAGGTTGAATGCCTTACTCCCAAAAGTCATCCATCCGGACCAAACGGGGTTTGTAATGGGGCGACAGACAACTGACAACACTAGGAGAATGGTCAATACCATAGAAGTCATGAATCATACTAGAGGGCCTTCTCTGCTTCTGTCACTAGATGCAGAGAAGGCCTTCGATAGGGTTGACTGGAGGTACCTACGTCTGGTCTTACAAAAATTTGGGATCTCAGGGGAATTTCTAAATGGAGTACGTGCCTTATACACACAACCAATGGCAGCGGTCTGTAATATGGGTCTCCGATCTAAATCCTTCCCAATAAAAAATGGTACGAGGCAGGGGTGCCCTCTCTCTCCCCTTCTGTTTGCCCTGTGCATAGAACCCCTGGCCCTGCTGGTAAGAAATTCGGCGGATGTTAGGGGGGTGAGGGTTGGGGAGGAGGAATTCAAAATAGCATTGTTTGCAGATGATACGGTGTTCACCCTCTCCAGCCCTCACACCTCATTGCCGGCCTTGTTCCATCTTATAGATGAGTTCTGCACTGTTTCTGGCTTTAAGGTCAACCGTACTAAATCAGAAGCCCTGGCATTTGGGATGACATACTCCCAACAGGAAGCTCTGGCAACCTCCTTTAAATTTAAAATACAAAGTAAGGGGCTGAAATACTTAGGTATAATCCTCACACCTTCCATTGCGCAACTCTATGCAGCTAATTACACTCCCATCATAAACAAACTGCATAGTCTACTTAACGAATGGAACCATTTTAACATCTCTCTCACTGGTCGCATAAATGCACTTAAGATGACAGCTTTACCCAAAATCCTCTACCTTTTCAGAGCCCTCCCTATTAGAATTTCCCTCCCAGATATTAAAAAACTGCAGTCACATTTTACAAAATTTATCTGGGCAGGTAAAACTCCCAGGATAAGCTACAAATTTTTAGCTAGGGGTAAAAACCAAGGGGGACTAGGCGCCCCTATGTTACTCAATTATTATTACGCCTCCAGGATAGCTCAGCTGACACAATGGTCAGCCCCTCGGGGTACAATTAGGTGGGTAGATCTCGAAGCAGCCTTATCACATCCCTTCCCTCTATCATCATTGCTCTGGACTAAGAGGTCGGTCCTAGACAAAGTAAGACCTATAGCTGTCATACAGGAATCCCTATTTATTTGGAAGAGACAATACCATAGATTGGGGCTCCTTAACAGACACTCCCTTGAAGAGTCCATTCTCCTAAATTTAGACTTTCCTCCAGGACTAGAAATCCAACCCTGGACAAATTGGCTCCACTTAGGCCCCCTCAGATTAAAAGATATAGCTCCAGATGGAGTGATAGCTCCCTGGCCTGAAATACAAACTAAATACAATCTGCAGTCCAAAGACTTTTTTAGATACCTCCAAATTAGGCATTTTATCCAGAGCTGTGCAGTGGAAGGTATTGAAGCCACCCCCCATCCTACCAGCAAAGAGTTTCATAACTATAAGCACACACCAGGTATGATATCTTTATTTTATCATGAGGGTTGGTACCAACATTTGGAAGAAATCTCCCCGGCCATGGTAAAGTGGCAAGAGAGACTTCAGAAGGTATGGTCCCTGGAGGACTGGGAAAATCTTTTTCTAAACCTTGCCAAATCATCTAGGAATAGCCTTGTGAGGGAAAGAGGATACAAGATTCTGTATGATTGGTATAGATCACCCTCACTCTTACTCAAAAGGGGCCTTTCCACTTCAGGTTTATGTTTTAGAGGCTGTGCAGAGCAAGCAGACCATGTACATTGCTGGTGGTCCTGTACCATAGTACAAAATTTCTGGAATGTATGTTTCCACATGGCATCTACAGTTATAGGAACAGAAATTGCCCTGGACCCGTGGGTGGCCCTGTTCTGTCGTGCTGATCCTCTTCTCCCGACTCATAGCAACAAACTACTTACCCATTTCTGTAATGCAGCCAAAGCTATCATCGCTAAAGAATGGAAATCCCCTACGTTGAGTAGAACGGCTCTAAAACATAAATTAAACGAATACTATTGGATGGAGAAAATAACAGCTTCTCTATACGATGAGGGGGACCGGTTCGACAGAGTATGGTCACCTTGGGAGGATAAGATGGTGTAAGATGGTTATCTTCTCAAATTAGTCTACTGTACCTGTAAATCTAATCCCTTTTCTTCCTCATAGCACCTAAGGACATTCTAAGACCTCCCATAGGTCACGAATCACTGGACTTTTGGTTATTGATCCACAGGGACATGATATCCTATTGAGCTAAATTAAGATATGTGATACTGTTTTCATTGCCTTATAGAAACAAAAGCCTAAGCACCTTAGTTCTGACTGATACCGTAATCTAAAATATGTATTTTATACTTGAATGCAAATATAAACGCTGTTTGTACTTTTTTTGTTGAATCAATAAAAGCTTTATTGTTGAAAATAGCTCATATAGCTGAATAAATAATAGAACACTTACAGAGAGAACTGTCTATACCGACAGATTTATTTGTGTCACACACTGAACCTAAAGTTCCACTTGAAGTCATTGTCATTAGCCTCTCTACTGAAAGGAAACTAGATTGGAGTTTAATATATTTATTTCTATTTTTTTATTTCTAAAGTTACAAGCTGATGTCGTATTTCTAAAAATGGACCTAAAAGAATATTAATATAAAGTGAGTGGGGATGATTAATGAGATGCAGATATTTCCGAGTTCATGCAGGATTATGTAAATGTGTATGTAAATGTATGCAGCTGGAAAATCGACCAATTAATTTAAATCTGGGTGGGACTTAATTTATGAAACTTAAACATTGACCAATCAAGTCCCACCCAGGTTTAAATTAATTAGTCAATTTTCAAGCTGCTTAAAGTTACATACAAAAATTACATAATCTTGCATGAACTCGGAAATATTTTCATCTCCAGGATCATCCCTACAATTGAACATTAAAATTTGTCCACATTAAAGTAAATGTGCAGTCCCAGAAATGTGACTGAAAGAGACTCTGAAGTCTCAAAAAAAGCTTCTTTTTTATTTAATAAAAGTGTTTAACCTAATAGCCCTAACTAAACCGACACATCCCCGCCGCTCTAATCTAACTAAATACCCCCAAAACTCCACGGGGGGCAATCTGGGCAGCGCTTCTGTGTGAGGCAGGGCTATGAGTCGCAGCTCTGCCTCTCAGCGCATCTGTCAGCCCGGATCGCCGCCCCTCCCCCGCCCCTCTCAGTCTTCCTTCACTGAGAGGGACGGGGGAGAGGCGGAGATCCGCCGCTGACAGACACGTGTGAGGCAGGACTGCAGCTCATAGCTCTGCCTCACACGGAAGCGCTTAGGGCTGTAAAATCCACGACCAAGAAAGTCATGGATTTTGCAGGGGAGAGGGAGGGGGGAGTTTGGGGGGATTTAGCTAGTTTACAGCATCGGGAATACGGCAGTTTAGCTCGGGCTATTATGTTAAGCACATTTATTAAATAAAAAGATGTTTTTTTAGACACTTCAGTGTCTCTTGAAATAGAATAGCCCATGTTGTTTTTTTTAACAAAAATTAAGCTTTTATTAACTAAAACATGCTGGATGATATTGCCTATATGCCCCTTATTCAATTCACCTTTTCTCCTAAGGTTTCTCCTATAGGAAAAGTTTTCATCTTCTGATCAAAATAGCTGTTTAGCACTCTGCAATTGAAAAAGTACCAAAAAGTAGGTGAAAAATTGCTGTCAAAAGTATTCTGGCACTAGTGGTCAATGACGCGTTTCATGGGTCTGAGCCTGCTTCTTCAGGTGAGTATCAAAAGTATCATGTTAACGTCTAGAAGCGCCTATAGCTTTTTTTTTTTAGTAATCAGATTTGATTAAAGTGAACCCGAGGTGAGAGTTATATAGAGGCTGCCATATTTATTTCCTTTTACGCAATACCAGTTGCCTGGCAGTCCTGCTGATCCTCTGCCTCTAATACTTTAAATCATAGACCCTGAACAAGCATGCAGCAGATCAGGTGTTTCTGACATTATTGTCAGAACTGACAGGGTTAGCTGCATGCTTGTTTCTGATGTACTTCAGCCACTACTGCAGACAACTAGACCAGCAGGGCTGCCAGGCAACTGGTATTGTTTAAAAGGAAACAAATATGACAGCCTCCATATACCTCTCACCTCGGGTTCCCTTTAAAGAGGAACTCCAGTGAAAATAATGTAATAAAAAAAGTGCTTCATTTTTACAATAATTATGTATAAATGATTTAGTCAGTGTTTGCCCATTGTAAAATCTTTCCTCTCCCTGATTTACATTCTGACATTTATCACATGGTGACATTGTTACTGCTGGCAAGTGATGTAGCTGCTGCTTGCTGTTTTGGCAGTTGAAAACAGCTGTAAACAGCTACAGTATTTCCCACAATGCAACAGGGTTCACAGACAGGAAACTGCGAAGAGTATGTACTCAGAATTTCTTTGTGGGAGGGGTTTCACCACAATATCAGCCATACAGCGCCCCTGATGGTCTGTTTGTGAAAAGGAATAGATTTCTCATGTAAAAGGGGGTATCAGCTACTGATTGGGATAAAGTTCAATTCTTGGTCGAAGTTTCTCTTTAAGAGTTTACAAAGCTGCTAAAAACTAAAATTTACAGATAAAAGAAGCACAAAGAAATATGTCAAATAACTTAAACAATGTTAGGTAAGTATGTCAAGACTTATCATCCTTAACTTTTTAACCAATTGAGAAAGTTGCATCCCTTAAAGAGAACCTGAACTGAAAATAAAAAGTCAAAAGAACCATACACTGGTCATACTTACCTCCTGTGTAGTCTACTCCTCAATCTCTTTCTCCTCTCCTGCATCCTGTTTGTCCACTGTGATCAATGGAATTCTCTGTCCTCCATTTTAAAAATGGCCATTACTCCCTAACAGCTTCATGGTCCGCACACTGTTAAACTGTAATATCACCCACTTGAGCCATAGGGAAACATGGACATTTCCTTGTGCATTTAGTTGTAACTGACAGCTGCTGATATATAACTGACAGCAACTGGTATATTTCAGTTTTGACAAAATATTGTCAGAACTGGAAGGGATCACTGTAAGAAAAAAATGGTGAGCTTCTGAAAAGGAACTGACGGTGAGGTTAGTATGTAATATTCATTTGCAGCTACGTCATGTGTTTATTTTAAATAATTTTCCTCGCTTCAGGTTCCCATTAAAGTGAACCTCCAGACTAAAAATCTACTCAGCAGCACTGAAAATTCTTGGTGTTTCTTTAACGGTTTCACAGCATCAGAACTTTGTTTTTCTTATCCAAGCCTCATTATTAGCTGCGCATAAGCTAAGCTGCACAGAAGCTAAAAATGTTCTGCGTTGTTGTTTGTAAGCTCCGCTCCATCAAAGAAATCTGCCCGCCATTTTTCCCATGATGCTGTGCAAAGCTTGATGGGGTTTCTGATGTTTTTTTAATTTTGAATTTGAAGCCTAGCGTGAGCAGCTGGGAGGGGTGATCAGGACACAGGATAGTTGGAACTGTGTCTCATGCAACCTGTCACCTCCTTTCAACCAAAAAGATGGCTGCCCCCATGAAATCACAAACATTTGACTGTTCTTTTAGAACACGGTGGGTAAGAGATTATATTACCTATCTATTTTAATTAACATAACTACTGTAACTTAATGACAGTATGTTTGTTTAGGCTGAATTTCCCCTTTAAAGGGAACCTTAGCTGAGAGGGATATGGATGCTTCCTATTAAAAAATACCAGTTGCTTGGCATTCCTGCTGATCTCTTTGGCTTCAGTAGTGGCTGAATCACACACCTGAAACAAGCATGCAGCTAATCCAGTCTGACTTCAGTCAGAGCACCTAATCTGCATGCTTGTTTAGGGGCTGTGGCTAAAAGTATTAGAGGTAGAACTCATCAGGTAGAACACATGCCATCCCTCTAGATTGTAAGCTCGCAAGGGCAGGGACCTCCTCCTAGTGTTTCTCATACTGCTGTAATTGTAACATATGTACATGTACCAACTACACATCAACTATGTATGTATTTGTATTTTTAATTCTATTCAATGTCATGACTGTACAGTGTCTTGTATCTCTTATGTATATTTGTTCCCCATTATTTGTTTGTACTATGTACAGCGCTACGGAAGATGTTGGCGCTATATAAATAAAAAATAATAATAATAACATGCCTCTCTTTCTCAGTCCATCCTAAATACTGGCATGGATCTGGCCCTCCAGGCCTGGAGTTTGACACCTGTGCTTTAAGGTAAGGTGGGGAAGAACATGGAGAAGGTAGGGGGATGGGTTGGGAGGTGAGTGTGGAGGCAAGGTAAGGTTCATGTCCACCATCAATGAGTACCAAAAACCACAAGGACCTGTAGCTTTTTATTATTTCACTAGTAGACCTAAGCCTGTTTAAAAACGGGCTCTAGGTCTGTGTTTAAACCCCACCTCCCTCTCCTCTCCTCCCTTTCCTTCCCTCTCATCCTGCCGCGACCGCCGCACAGTCACTGCGCATGCACACGCCTGCCCACCGCACGCTTGCCCCTTCTGGCCCTGTCCTCCCTCAGCCTTCCTCAGTCTCTGCGCCCCTCCCTGCACATGCCCAGTAAACACGGGACACACAAGCAGGAAGTGCAGGGATGGGACGCAGAGACAAAGGGGTTTTACTATAGAGGATTATTTTATATTTTGTGAGGCACCTCCTCCACATTAATACTATCCGCATCCTTTCCTGGGGGTGTGTTTTTTTAATGTGTAGTTACACCCTTATAATATTTTCACGGAGAGCGACCTGAGGCTTTCACATCCCTAATGATAATGTATTCTTTACCTGCTATTAATGTGGTTGCTGGAATCAGCAACCCTGTAAGGGGGGGGGGGGGTAGATTTGCCCGCTGAGATCCTCTTTTTCCTCATGGCCACACTCCTGGAAGTGTATGAGCATGGCACAGTCGAGGAGGATGAGGCTACTGAGGTAAGTATCTAACCTTGTTTTTTTCTCACAGGTACCCTTTAAATATTTATTATTATTGATTTATCTGGCGCTGTACAAAGTAACAAACAAACAGGGGGCACAAAATTATACAAACAATATAAAATGCAGAGTTGGTACAAAATACAGAATCCGTACAAAGTACAGAATTGATAATAACAGTGACATAATTCATATGAATACATGTGTAACAAAATCCAAGACACACAAGAGTGAAAGAGCCCTGCCCTTGCAAGCTTACAATCTAAAGGAGTAGGGGGCTTCCTTTCTCCCTGTTTTTTGTTTCCCTAGAAGCTTCTCCACCAATCAGACTCACCCTCATCTTTCACTCTGAATGATCTTATCGAAAGCGAGATTGTTCACAAAAAATTGCACCATTAATGGGTACCATTAGTTTCACCCTGTTTTTTTTTGTTTTTTTTTGTTTTGTTTTTTGCAAACACTCAGCAGCGATGATACGCCATATCCCAATGAAAGAATTAGCTTCATCAGCACCTTCCCCTTGTTGGGTAAATAGTTGCATCATAGTTTGCATTAGCTTTTGTTACGTAATCTTTATATTAGCAATATAATAAAGAGCGAGGAAAATAAAATGGGCGAAAATCAAGAACATATCACTCTCATTATATGATTAATTACTTCCATCACACTCACCACCTACATCACCACATACATACCTCATACATCCCCCACAACGTCCCCCCAGGAACTCAATCACACTTAGGTCCTCTCCTCCCTCTCCCTCCCTGTGTGTGCTGCCTCATTGCATTTGTGTTGTGATTGTGAGTGGGCGGGAACCGCATGGTTTTCACAGCTGAAGAGCTGTGGTCCCATAATGCACTCTGTACTCTGATACTTCCTCTAACCAGAAATCCAATCACTTTGATAAGACATGCTGCCTCTGAAAGACCCACAAATCAGTACTTTTATTTGCTCTCGCTGTAGCATCCCCTAGCTGCATATGAAAGCAGCCAAATATAACAATAATAACTTAGACGTTGTTGTTAAGTATTTTATGAGAAAAGATATTTTGAGCATATATGTGAAATAACATATTACTCTGGAGAGACGTCCTGACAGCCGTTCATGTGGAGGGTTCTTGAAATATCATGATCAGGGAGGGTGCAGCTGCGTATCATCAGCATCAAGTGTCTGGGAAATGAAAAATACATAATAGACAGACATTATATATTGCTTTCATTTCTAGCCCTTATGAAGCAACTGAAACGTTCCTTTGGATAGGGGCCTCCTTATCTCACCCTCTGAAACTATTTGCCTGAGGCACTCCTGAAATAGATGACCTATGGGGTGAAACTACTAGAGACAGAAAGAGAAAAACAGCTGTCTCAGCTCTCTGCATTGCAAGGATCTATTGTATTTACTGTATGTACACGTAGATAGGCTCTCCTGCGCATACACCGACGCAGGATCAGGTAACAATGGTGCAGGAGTAGTGAAACAAAAACGGCGCCAACACAGGTGACAATACTAAAAGCCACGATTAGCGAACATGAACGGTAATTATGGTGCCCGATAAATAGCAGGTACTTAACTCCCGCTATTTATTGGGCGCCATAATTACCGTTCATTGCACCTAGTAGCGGCTTTTACTATTGTCACCTATGGTGGCAACGGGGTAGTTTAGGGGGATAAGGTTAGGGCTAAGCCCAGGGTAGTAAAGATTAGGCAGGGGGGGGGAGTTAAGGTTAGGCATCGGTGGGGGGGGGGGGGGTTGGTTAAGTTTAGGAAGCAGTGGTGAGTGGTTAAGGTTGGGTGCTGGGGGAGGAGTGGTTAATGCTAGGCAGCATCAGTGAGGGTCTTGTATTCTATGCAATCTCACCTTGCAGCGCTGGGTCCCCGATTTCAATCCCAGCCAGGGCATTATCTGTACAGAGTTTGTATGTTCTCCCCGTGTCTGTGTGGGTTTCCTCCAGGCATTCTGGCGTGAATGCATTGTATATTGGTGCACACCATTGTCTGTATTGCTTTGTAACCAATACAGCGCCATAGAAGATGTTGGCACTTTATAAATCAATAATAATACCATGGCTTTAACCACTTCACCACTGAGGGGTTTTACCCCCTGACCACCAGAGCAATTTTCACCTTTCAGCGCTCCTTCCATTCATTCGTCTATAACTTTATTATTACTTATCCCAATGAAATGAACTATATCTTGTTTTTTTCGCCACCAATTAGGCTTTCTTTAGGTGGGACATTATGCCAAGAATTATTTTATTCTAAATGTGTTTTAATGGGAAAATAGGAAAAAATGTGGGAAAAAATTATTATTTTTCAGTTTTCGGCCATTATAGTTTTTAAATAAAGCATGCTACTGTAATTAAAACCATGAAATGTATTAACCCATTTGTCCCGGTTATAAAACCATTTAAATTATGTCCCTATCACAATGTTTGGCGACAATATTTTATTTGGAAATAAGGTGCATTTTTTTCAGTTTTGCATCCATCCCTAATTACAAGCCCGCAGTTTATAAAGTAACAGTGTTATACCCTCTTGACATAAATATTTAAAAAGTTCAGTCCCTAAGGTAACTATTTATGTATTTTTTTATTGTATTTTTTTTTTTTAATTACAAAAATAAAATAAAATTGGGGAGTGTGGGAGGTAATGAGTTAATTTATTGTGTAAATGTAATGTTTGTATATGTAAAATGCTTTTAGGGTGTAGTTTACTATTTGGCCACAAGATGGCCACAGAGTGTTTGTTTACATGCGACCTGTAAGCGTCCGGAAGGACGCTTACAGGAAGCAGTAGGAGGCTGGGAGACTCACAATGATCTCGCTGTTTCTGAAAGAAGCAGCAGATCATTGCGGGGGCTTAGATCAACGAACGGGAATGGATTTTCCCGTTCATTGATCTCCGGGCGAGCGGGCGGCGGCGTGCACGAGCGGCGGGTGCGCGCGCACGAGCGGCGGGAGCGCGGGCAGCGGCGGTAGCGCGGAAGGTACGGATTTCTCCGTCCCTGGTTTTTAGGGGGGAAAAAAGGGACGGAGAAATCCGTACGCGTGGGGGTAAAGTGGTTAAATAAAGTAATAGTTTATTGCCACTGTATAGGCACCTTAAAGAGACACTGAAGCGAAAAAAAATGATGATATTATGATTTGTATGTGTAGCACAGCTAAGAAATAAAACATTAAGATCAGATACATCAGTGTAATTGTTTCCAGTACAGGAAGAGTTGAGAAACTCCAGTTGTTATCTCTATGCAAACAAGCCATTAAGCTCTCCGACTAAGTTAGTCGTGGAGAGGGCTGTTATCTGACTTTTATTATCTCAACTGTTCCTGGACTATTTACGTTTCCTCTGCCAGAGGAGAGGTCATTAGTTCACAGACTGCTCTGAAAGACTCATTTTGAATGCTGAGTGTTGTGTAATCTGCACATATTATAGAATGATGCAATGTTAGAAAAAACACTATATACCTGAAAATAAAAGTATGAGAATATTTTCTTTGCTGCTAATCTTCTAGTAATTAATCATAGTACACAACCAATTCACTATATCATATTTTTTTTTTTCGCTTCAGTGTCTCTTTAAGAGCTACGTGTAATATTGAGACATGCTCTGAAAATTAATTGTGAAAAACAAGAATCAAGGTCAGGTCTGGAGATGAGAGGACAATTAAACAAAAAAAAAAGTACCTAACAAATTGCAAATTGTTAGTGAAACTAACATCCTCCAAGTGGTAGACAGGTCATGTGTGTGCTCATTGTGTATTTGAATCCCATGAGTGGGGTGTGCACTTTTTTGCAGGTAAACACTCATCTGTTTTTAAGTAGCGCTGTTCATTTCTTTGCTATGTTTGATTTAATTCTGGTCAGCTGCTCCCACTTGATAGTTTTTCTTTGGTGTATATGCAGAGCCTCTGTTTGGGTTCAAGGTGCGTTTTGTAGTTCCTGGGGGGGCTCAGCGCATCTCTGAGCTGAGGCCATCCAGAGGCGGCCTGGTGATGCGCTGATCCCACTTTTTCTGCGCAATTCTTAAATTTAAATTTACTGGTAGCGCGCCCAGGCTATGCATATGCATAGGTAGGTTTTAGTTAGTGTTAGGTCCCCTCCCATGGAGGAAAGACTTCTTCGACAGTGGGAGGGACAAGTACCTAACAAATTGCAAATTGTTAGTGAAACTAACATCCTCCAAGTGGTAGACAGGTCATGTGTGTGCTCATTGTGTATTTGAATCCCATGAGTGGGGTGTGCACTTTTTTGCAGGTAAACACTCATCTGTTTTTAAGTAGCGCTGTTCATTTCTTTGCTATGTTTGATTTAATTCTGGTCAGCTGCTCCCACTTGATAGTTTTTCTTTGGTGCATATGCAGAGCCTCTGTTTGGGTTCAAGGTGCGTTTTGTAGTTCCTGGGGGGGCTCAGCGCATCTCTGAGCTGAGGCCATCCAGAGGCGGCCTGGTGATGCGCTGATCCCACTTTTTCTGCGCAATTCTTAAATTTAAATTTACTGGTAGCGCGCCCAGGCTATGCATATGCATAGGTAGGTTTTAGTTAGTGTTAGGTCCCCTCCCATGGAGGAAAGACTTCTTCGACAGTGGGAGGGACAAGTACCTAACAAATTGCAAATTGTTAGTGAAACTAACATCCTCCAAGTGGTAGACAGGTCATGTGTGTGCTCATTGTGTATTTGAATCCCATGAGTGGGGTGTGCACTTTTTTGCAGGTAAACACTCATCTGTTTTTAAGTAGCGCTGTTCATTTCTTTGCTATGTTTGATTTAATTCTGGTCAGCTGCTCCCACTTGATAGTTTTTCTTTGGTGTATATGCAGAGCCTCTGTTTGGGTTCAAGGTGCGTTTTGTAGTTCCTGGGGGGGCTCAGCGCATCTCTGAGCTGAGGCCATCCAGAGGCGGCCTGGTGATGCGCTGATCCCACTTTTTCTGCGCAATTCTTAAATTTAAATTTACTGGTAGCGCGCCCAGGCTATGCATATGCATAGGTAGGTTTTAGTTAGTGTTAGGTCCCCTCCCATGGAGGAAAGACTTCTTCGACAGTGGGAGGGACAAGTACCTAACAAATTGCAAATTGTTAGTGAAACTAACATCCTCCAAGTGGTAGACAGGTCATGTGTGTGCTCATTGTGTATTTGAATCCCATGAGTGGGGTGTGCACTTTTTTGCAGGTAAACACTCATCTGTTTTTAAGTAGCGCTGTTCATTTCTTTGCTATGTTTGATTTAATTCTGGTCAGCTGCTCCCACTTGATAGTTTTTCTTTGGTGTATATGCAGAGCCTCTGTTTGGGTTCAAGGTGCGTTTTGTAGTTCCTGGGGGGGCTCAGCGCATCTCTGAGCTGAGGCCATCCAGAGGCGGCCTGGTGATGCGCTGATCCCACTTTTTCTGCGCAATTCTTAAATTTAAATTTACTGGTAGCGCGCCCAGGCTATGCATATGCATAGGTAGGTTTTAGTTAGTGTTAGGTCCCCTCCCATGGAGGAAAGACTTCTTCGACAGTGGGAGGGACAAGTACCTAACAAATTGCAAATTGTTAGTGAAACTAACATCCTCCAAGTGGTAGACAGGTCATGTGTGTGCTCATTGTGTATTTGAATCCCATGAGTGGGGTGTGCACTTTTTTGCAGGTAAACACTCATCTGTTTTTAAGTAGCGCTGTTCATTTCTTTGCTATGTTTGATTTAATTCTGGTCAGCTGCTCCCACTTGATAGTTTTTCTTTGGTGTATATGCAGAGCCTCTGTTTGGGTTCAAGGTGCGTTTTGTAGTTCCTGGGGGGGCTCAGCGCATCTCTGAGCTGAGGCCATCCAGAGGCGGCCTGGTGATGCGCTGATCCCACTTTTTCTGCGCAATTCTTAAATTTAAATTTACTGGTAGCGCGCCCAGGCTATGCATATGCATAGGTAGGTTTTAGTTAGTGTTAGGTCCCCTCCCATGGAGGAAAGACTTCTTCGACAGTGGGAGGGACAAGTACCTAACAAATTGCAAATTGTTAGTGAAACTAACATCCTCCAAGTGGTAGACAGGTCATGTGTGTGCTCATTGTGTATTTGAATCCCATGAGTGGGGTGTGCACTTTTTTGCAGGTAAACACTCATCTGTTTTTAAGTAGCGCTGTTCATTTCTTTGCTATGTTTGATTTAATTCTGGTCAGCTGCTCCCACTTGATAGTTTTTCTTTGGTGTATATGCAGAGCCTCTGTTTGGGTTCAAGGTGCGTTTTGTAGTTCCTGGGGGGGATCAGCGCATCTCTGAGCTGAGGCCATCCAGAGGCGGCCTGGTGATGCGCTGATCCCACTTTTTCTGCGCAATTCTTAAATTTAAATTTACTGGTAGCGCGCCCAGGCTATGCATATGCATAGGTAGGTTTTAGTTAGTGTTAGGTCCCCTCCCATGGAGGAAAGACTTCTTCGACAGTGGGAGGGACAAGTACCTAACAAATTGCAAATTGTTAGTGAAACTAACATCCTCCAAGTGGTAGACAGGTCATGTGTGTGCTCATTGTGTATTTGAATCCCATGAGTGGGGTGTGCACTTTTTTGCAGGTAAACACTCATCTGTTTTTAAGTAGCGCTGTTCATTTCTTTGCTATGTTTGATTTAATTCTGGTCAGCTGCTCCCACTTGATAGTTTTTCTTTGGTGCATATGCAGAGCCTCTGTTTGGGTTCAAGGTGCGTTTTGTAGTTCCTGGGGGGGCTCAGCGCATCTCTGAGCTGAGGCCATCCAGAGGCGGCCTGGTGATGCGCTGATCCCACTTTTTCTGCGCAATTCTTAAATTTAAATTTACTGGTAGCGCGCCCAGGCTATGCATATGCATAGGTAGGTTTTAGTTAGTGTTAGGTCCCCTCCCATGGAGGAAAGACTTCTTCGACAGTGGGAGGGACAAGTACCTAACAAATTGCAAATTGTTAGTGAAACTAACATCCTCCAAGTGGTAGACAGGTCATGTGTGTGCTCATTGTGTATTTGAATCCCATGAGTGGGGTGTGCACTTTTTTGCAGGTAAACACTCATCTGTTTTTAAGTAGCGCTGTTCATTTCTTTGCTATGTTTGATTTAATTCTGGTCAGCTGCTCCCACTTGATAGTTTTTCTTTGGTGTATATGCAGAGCCTCTGTTTGGGTTCAAGGTGCGTTTTGTAGTTCCTGGGGGGGCTCAGCGCATCTCTGAGCTGAGGCCATCCAGAGGCGGCCTGGTGATGCGCTGATCCCACTTTTTCTGCGCAATTCTTAAATTTAAATTTACTGGTAGCGCGCCCAGGCTATGCATATGCATAGGTAGGTTTTAGTTAGTGTTAGGTCCCCTCCCATGGAGGAAAGACTTCTTCGACAGTGGGAGGGACAAGTACCTAACAAATTGCAAATTGTTAGTGAAACTAACATCCTCCAAGTGGTAGACAGGTCATGTGTGTGCTCATTGTGTATTTGAATCCCATGAGTGGGGTGTGCACTTTTTTGCAGGTAAACACTCATCTGTTTTTAAGTAGCGCTGTTCATTTCTTTGCTATGTTTGATTTAATTCTGGTCAGCTGCTCCCACTTGATAGTTTTTCTTTGGTGTATATGCAGAGCCTCTGTTTGGGTTCAAGGTGCGTTTTGTAGTTCCTGGGGGGGCTCAGCGCATCTCTGAGCTGAGGCCATCCAGAGGCGGCCTGGTGATGCGCTGATCCCACTTTTTCTGCGCAATTCTTAAATTTAAATTTACTGGTAGCGCGCCCAGGCTATGCATATGCATAGGTAGGTTTTAGTTAGTGTTAGGTCCCCTCCCATGGAGGAAAGACTTCTTTGACAGTGGGAGGGACAAGTACCTAACAAATTGCAAATTGTTAGTGAAACTAACATCCTCCAAGTGGTAGACAGGTCATGTGTGTGCTCATTGTGTATTTGAATCCCATGAGTGGGGTGTGCACTTTTTTGCAGGTAAACACTCATCTGTTTTTAAGTAGCGCTGTTCATTTCTTTGCTATATAATAATAATACCATGGCTTTAACCACTTCACCACTGAGGGGTTTTACCCCCTGACCACCAGAGCAATTTTCACCTTTCAGCGCTCCTTCCATTCATTCGTCTATAACTTTATTATTACTTATCCCAATGAAATGAACTATATCTTGTTTTTTTCGCCACCAATTAGGCTTTCTTTAGGTGGGACATTATGCCAAGAATTATTTTATTCTAAATGTGTTTTAATGGGAAAATAGGAAAAAATGTGGGAAAAAATTATTATTTTTCAGTTTTCGGCCATTATAGTTTTTAAATAAAGCATGCTACTGTAATTAAAACCATGAAATGTATTAACCCATTTGTCCCGGTTATAAAACCATTTAAATTATGTCCCTATCACAATGTTTGGCGACAATATTTTATTTGGAAATAAGGTGCATTTTTTTCAGTTTTGCATCCATCCCTAATTACAAGCCCGCAGTTTATAAAGTAACAGTGTTATACCCTCTTGACATAAATATTTAAAAAGTTCAGTCCCTAAGGTAACTATTTATGTATTTTTTTATTGTATTTTTTTTTTTTAATTACAAAAAAAAAATAAAATTGGGGAGTGTGGGAGGTAATGAGTTAATTTATTGTGTAAATGTAATGTTTGTATATGTAAAATGCTTTTAGGGTGTAGTTTACTATTTGGCCACAAGATGGCCACAGAGTGTTTGTTTACATGCGACCTGTAAGCGTCCGGAAGGACGCTTACAGGAAGCAGTAGGAGGCTGGGAGACTCACAATGATCTCGCTGTTTCTGAAAGAAGCAGCAGATCATTGCGGGGGCTTAGATCAACGAACGGGAATGGATTTTCCCGTTCATTGATCTCCGGGCGAGCGGGCGGCGGCGTGCACGAGCGGCGGGTGCGCGCGCACGAGCGGCGGGAGCGCGGGCAGCGGCGGTAGCGCGGAAGGTACGGATTTCTCCGTCCCTGGTTTTTAGGGGGGAAAAAAGGGACGGAGAAATCCGTACGCGTGGGGGTAAAGTGGTTAAATAAAGTAATAGTTTATTGCCACTGTATAGGCACCTTAAAGAGACACTGAAGCGAAAAAAAATGATGATATTATGATTTGTATGTGTAGCACAGCTAAGAAATAAAACATTAAGATCAGATACATCAGTGTAATTGTTTCCAGTACAGGAAGAGTTGAGAAACTCCAGTTGTTATCTCTATGCAAACAAGCCATTAAGCTCTCCGACTAAGTTAGTCGTGGAGAGGGCTGTTATCTGACTTTTATTATCTCAACTGTTCCTGGACTATTTACGTTTCCTCTGCCAGAGGAGAGGTCATTAGTTCACAGACTGCTCTGAAAGACTCATTTTGAATGCTGAGTGTTGTGTAATCTGCACATATTATAGAATGATGCAATGTTAGAAAAAACACTATATACCTGAAAATAAAAGTATGAGAATATTTTCTTTGCTGCTAATCTTCTAGTAATTAATCATAGTACACAACCAATTCACTATATCATATTTTTTTTTTTCGCTTCAGTGTCTCTTTAAGAGCTACGTGTAATATTGAGACATGCTCTGAAAAGTAATTGTGAAAAACAAGAATCAAGGTCAGGTCTGGAGATGAGAGGACAATTAAACAAAAAATTGTGCATCACAATTTCAGGATATAATCACAACAATGTCTAATGATAATAATAAAAACAACAATAGGGTTTTATATTTCATCCTTGCTACAGGGAAGACAGTACTGTCCTATTTCTGTAGCTGGGGATACACTTCAATTTTGTGTCTTTTCTGCTGTAACCGTTAATGTAAATATTGACATGGTGGAGAGTTACTCCAACTCCAAAATAAATCATTATAACAGAACAAATCCCCTCGGAAAGAAAAGCATAATCATACAAGACATGATAGAGTACCTGGGGAGACTGTGACAAACATGTTAAATGTTATACAAGGCATTCACGTCGTCTTACCGTACATTTGTGTTGACTGCCGTGCCTGGCTCTGTGGAGATGCATCCGTGTGCTCTCTACTTATAAGGAATACTCAGTTTAATAACTGTGCTGGAAAATGCAAACATACCGCAGGAGACAGTAAATATGATTATTTTACAATTTTTTACTGAATTATTTAAAATATTGCTTTGATATACAATGCAGTATACCGATGTGTTGACCTCCACTTAGTAGATTCATGTACTGTGTTTTGCAGAAACAATCTCTGCAGTTGATAAATCTGAACAAACCCGTAGCAATTATATTGTTCCTAGAATCTACTGTTCACTTCTGCAGCAGCAATCTGATAAGCTCCTGCATTGTAAAACACACAGGGCTGTGTGCAATAAATTACGTGTGTAAAGTCTTACCATCACGATGAGTAGAGCAGAATGAAATACTTTATATACAGCTAGTGACCTAAGCCGGTTTAAAAACGGGCTCTAGGTCTGTCAACGCCGCGTGCACACGCCTGGCCTAACGGCTGTCATTGCAGGACATGCGCAGTAGCGGAAAAGCACTGACACAGGGACACTTGTATATTATTAGGTAGGATGCATTGAAGACATAGAACCGTTTCCAATAGGTCTGATCTGCTTTATGATTAATTTTGTATAGAAGTGATCAAAAAAATCGATCAGAAAAACAATCGGAAGACAGATCGGACCTGTCAGAAATAGTTGATTCAACCCATCAATCTGATGGAAAATTGCATTGAGTGTACTAGGCATAACATTATCAATATTCTACTATTGGGCTGTGGTAGTTCCAATATTAAATATAGTTCAATTGTACCGATATTTTACTATTGTTAGACTTAACCCTTAACCCTATTCTCACATGACCCCTTCCTCTGCCTAACCATAACCCCCCCCCCCCCAACCAATGCCTAGCCCTAATTGACCCCTAACTGTCCCCCTTTTGTAATACCTGCCAATATCTACACTACCTTCATCGCTATTTTGTCTGGGGAAGTGTAGCTGCTGCCATAGGTGCCCAATGTTAATAGCCGTGATTAGCGACTAAAACGGGACATTTTTGCACCGGAGGCACCCGATAACATAGTGCCCAACTGTTGCTACAAATAGAAGGTGGAAGGCTCCGGCACCCACATTTCCTGTTATAGGCACTAATCATGGCTATTAACATGGGCGCCGATGAGGCTGCCTAGACTCCATCCATCCTCCTTGCTAATGTCCGATCCCTCCCCAACAAGCTTGACGAGCTCCTTCTCCTCAGCCCCAGGCCCCAGATCAACCTCTCCCCCATCCTCTGCTTCACCGAGACGTGGCTCAACGATAACATTCCTGACAACTCCTTAAATCTCCCCAATTTCAGCCTCTTCCGGGCCGACAGAGACCCCGTCACATCGGGAAAAAAACGGGGAGGTGGTGTCTGCTTCTACATCAACTCTATGTGGTGTCCAGACACAACCATCTTGACCAAGTGCTGCTCCCCTAACGTTGAACTCCTTCTCCTCAACTGCAGACCCACATACTCTCCAAGAGAGTTCTCCTCTTACGTGCTTGCAGGCGTCTACATCCCTCCCGATGCAAATGTCAAGGAAGCCCTGCGCCGCCTAAGCGACACCATCTCACAATGGGAAACCGCCCTGCCAGACTCCCTCTTCATCATCATGGGAGATTTCAACAAAGCCAATCTCCGCTCGGAGATGCCACGCTACTTTCAGCACATCTCATGCCCTACCAGGAACAGCAGCACCCTGGATCACTGCTACACCACTCTCAAGGATGCCTACAAAGCCGCCCCCCAGGCCGCCCTCGGCAACTCCGACCACTGCCTTATTCAACTGATTCCCACTTACAGGAGACGTCTTGAGTCCTCCAAACCAACCATTAAGTCAGCCAAAAAGTGGACAAGTGAGGCCAAACAACAACTGCATGGCTGTTTCGACTGCACCGACTGGTCGGTCCTCGTCCCTCCAAACGGCAACCTGGACGAATGGGCAGATAACGTCACCTCTTACATCAGTTTCTGCGAGGAGACGTGTATCCCCTCCAAAACCTACAAGGTGTACCCAAACAATAAACCTTGGTTTAACAACAAGCTGCGGCTGCTTCGGCGAGCCAAGGAAGAGGCCCACAGGTCTGGCACCCCAGAGGAGTTCAAGAAAGCCAGGAACTCCCTAAACAGGGAAGTGAGAGCTGCCAAAAGGTCCTATTCTGACAAACTGAGATTGAGCCTCTGCTCAAACAACTCGCGGGAGGTCTGGAAAGGCCTCAAAGCGGCCACCAACTACAAATCCCCTCCCCAACGCGTGACCCCCAGCCTCGAGCTGGCTGAAGCCTTAAATAGGTTCTACTGCAGGTTTGAGGAAAGACAAACAGACTCCGCCTCAGCCCACAGTGCTCTGGCCCCACCCCTCAACACTGCCTCTGCCCCCCCAGTCCCACTATTGGCTAATGGGGCCCCCTCCGTCCCTCTAACGGTAGATGAGGGAGTGGTCCAGAAACTTCTGAGTAAACTGAACCCTAGAAAAGCTCCAGGCCCGGACGGCGTGACAACTCAGTGCCTAAAAACCTGTGCTGCCCAGCTGGCCCCTATCCTCTCAACCCTGCTCTCACAATCCCTGAAAGAATGCAAAGTCCCCTCATGCTTGAAGAAGTCTACCATAATCCCTGTTCCGAAGAAAGCAGGTGCTGCTGACCTCAATGACTTCAGACCCATTGCCCTAACCTCAAACATCATGAAGCTCTTTGAAAGGCTGGTCCTGTCACACGTGAAAGCCTCCACAGCTGTCCAAACTGACCCTCTCCAGTTTGCCTACAGAACCAACAGGTCAGTAGATGATGCTATCAACATCAGCCTGGAGCACATCCTGTCCCACCTGGACAAACCGGACTCTTATGCCAGAATCCTCCTCCTCGACTTCAGCTCCGCTTTCAATACCATCAGCCCCAACATCCTTTATGACAAGCTGATCCAACTCAACCTGCACCCCTCCATCTGCACATGGCTGAAAGACTTCCTCTCCAACAGAACCCAAGTGGTGAAGCTTGACTCCCTTTTCTCACGTGAGCAAACCACAAACACAGGTGCCCCCCAAGGCTGTGTCCTCTCCCCGATTTTGTTCTCCCTATATACAAACTCCTGCACATCACAGTCTGACTCAGTCAAAGTGATTAAATTCGCTGACGATACCACCATCATAGGCCTCATGGACAAGAGTGGCGAACAAGCCTACCACCAGGAGATAGAAAGGATCTGCAACTGGTGCAAGGCCAACAAGCTTGTCCTCAATGCAGCTAAAACTGTTGAACTAACCATTGATTTTAGGAAGAAAAAACCTGTCCTCCCACCGGTGCTCATTGAGGGCTCTGAGGTCTCCAGGGTCCCCAGCGCTCGCCTCCTAGGCACCACCATCTCTAGTGATCTAAGGTGGGACGGCAACTCCTCCAGACTGCAAAAAAAAGCCCAACAACGGCTGTACTTTCTGCGCCAGCTAAAAAAGTTCGGCATGTCCCGCGCCCTTCTGACCCGTTTCTACTCCTCCACCATCGAGTCGGTACTCTGCTCCTCCATCATTGTTTGGTACCCCGGGGCTTCCGCCAGGGACAAACACAAACTACAGAGAGTTATCAAATCTGCAGAGAGGATCATCGGCACCTCCCTGCCACCCCTAGAGCTCCTGCACCACTCCAGGCTGCTGTCCAGAGCAACCAGGATTGCAAAAGATCACTCCCACCCTGGCAATCGCTACCTCAATCTTCTCCCACTGGGGCGCCGCCTCAGATCTATCTCCACCAAGACCTCCAGACACAGGGACTCTTTCTTCCCCCAAGCTGTCCACGCCCTCAACTCAGCGTCCCTCTTCGCCATCCCTGTGACACGCTAACTGCTACCGGGGCTGCGTCGCATATTGCATAGTGGATGCTGTAAAACTGCTTGTTTTGGGCATTCGCCCAGTGTATTTTGTACTGTATTTTTGTACTCCTAAAATCCTGTAGTCTATGTGTAATTATATGTATGCTGTCAATCATAGTTATGTTCCTGTCCATGAAGGTTTTGCTGCTCTGTAGTGCCAACAACAATTCCTTGCACTATCCTGTACTTGGCGAATAAAATCTATTCTGATTCTGATTCTGATTCTGACCTCACCGGTGCCCAAATGACCTGCTTTTCTGTTTCTTGCTCAAATATTAACTCTACAAAATCAGTCGAAAGTGAATCAATTTGAAAATTGGATATGTTGAGGCAATAGCTATCCAGGTGATTTGATCAAAGTGATGTGAAAAAATTCCTGCATGACTAGATTTAAGGTAGCCATACATCTCAAGAATGATGGGCAAATTCGACCAAGAAACAGATCTCTCTCTTATCGAATCTGATAAGAGAGAGGTCTGTCGGCTGTCCATACACAGCAGGCTGATTCCCAACCGATTTCAGCATGAAATCTCTTGGGAATTGGCCAAGTCCACTACGTCTTCTGCCTTGCCGATGCCCCCCTAGCACATTAATGTTCACCACGAGTGTTCATTTATACATTACCTGTCCTGTGTCACCCGCCATACAGTGCTCATCCATCTTCAGAACCCCCCGCTCTTCCATTAGTGGTATACATGCCACCGGCATATAGCTTGTGGCACGGGAGTTTATACACTGGGGGAACAGCGCGGGGAGTTTTGTCGCCTTCATCACGCATCCTGATATCGCGCGCTGTTACCGCTGTGCACCCAATCGACTACAGCGGCCCGAAATCTTGCAGCATCTCCAATCAATACATAAGACCAATATCAGGCTGTAATTGGGTGCATCGTTGATATGGTATGCTCTTGGCGGCACCAATTTTTATCCTATTCTCTAATAATTAACGAATCGGATGGTGGAACAAGTCGAGTGACGTATGGCCAGATTTACTCTAGGCTTGCTTGGTATGGGTGTGCATGCTTCCAGTAAGCAAAAGTCTCAGAACTTGATTTATGTACATTGGGATTTTATCTTCCCATTAAGGTGAAGCAGGGTTGTCATTTACGTACAGATGGCAGCATGAACGAGCTAACGTTACACAATGTTTCACCCGCTGAAAATGTCATCTCTAGAAAGTGTTTCCTTCATTAGAGCGGAGGCTCCGGGAGCACATTCTTCATGCTTGAGCTCTCGCCGCAGCCTTCTCCTGGCCTTGTGCAAATAAAATCCTGGCTAATGACTTTGTAGCTAAAGAACATAAAAATGGATCTGCAAATTAATCAGACTGAAATGCTTCGTAAATCAGAGCACAGGCAGGTGTTTCTCTAAACATTTTTTTTTTGTTGTTGCTGGAAAGCAGATGTTCAATTCATTGCTAGCCACCCCGATTATAATCTACAGAACAGCAGCCTAAAAGTCACAGACAGTATATAGGACATGGGAGAGTCTAAACTAGCGGGGCCGGTTGTGCTGGAAGGATGTCAGCTTCAGGGTCACTGCATAAATGTGCATCTCATACGCAGTAATAATGATGTGACTTTTCCAGGACCAACCATCTAACACTAATATTTTAATTTAGGTCCCCTTGCCATCGGAATAAAGAAGGCAGCCATCAAATATGTTCAGAACTGAAAATGTCCCTAGAGGATAAGAGTTGTTCGAACCTCATTGAGAATGTCTGGTTGCCTAACAATGCATCACTTCAGTTAAAAGACCACTATCGCAAAAATTGTAAAATTTAAAATACATGTAAACACAGGAAGTACCGGTATGTTGCTTCCAGAGTAAACTGAGCCATAAATTACTTTTCTCCCATGTTGAAATTCAGACGTCAATGGTGCTGTATTTTTTTGTGTAAAATATAATTTTAATTTTGAAGTTGAAATAAAAAGATAATATGTAAAACAAAAAATATAATTTTAACGAGTTTAATAGAAACATTTTTCTTTTTAACTATGAAAAACTTTTTTTTTTTTAAATATGACATGTTCCAACCAATGGTCCTAAGATGCCTAGCAAATTTGGTGATGATAGCCAGTATTAAGGTTTTGGCATCAACCGTGAAAGTTTTTTACCATTGACTTCACTTGGCACATACATAATCTGGAGAATTCAGAGTTCTAAGTTTTAACACGAAACATGAAAATTCGAATGCAAAAATTGGAACTCGGCTTATCCCTATATCTATGCAGGAATGGCACTGTACACTTACACGTTTATCTCATCATGTCACATCCCATTTCAGATACCCTTTACCATCACACTTTAAAAGGACCCTGAACAGAAGAAAATAAAATGCCCTACTAAACTTACCTGGTTTTTTCTCCAGCCTCCTAACACAGTGAGCGTTCTGTGCATGCACGGTTATCGAAAGAATGCATGCGCAGAACGTTCATGAAAATGGGTGGTTGCACATGACTCCCAGTCCCAGCCAAGTCATGCGCTACCGGAGCCACAAGCGGAAGAATGGAGGGAGCCCAGAGGATGCTGAGGGACCTCACGGACTACAGGGTAGGGGAGGGGCTTGCGGCTGGAGACAGGCCCAGGTAAGTTCAGTATTTTTTCCTAGTATTCGGGGTCCCTTTAATTCCTGCTATTCATTCAGATCCCACACAGAGAAATGATGACTTATTCAAATTTTAATGACTGGCCTGCAATCAGTAGTGTCTCCAATGTCTGCTGAAGATACCATAAAGAAATAACACAACCAATGCCAGTACTTCCTGACAGTTGCAAATAAGAAACAAATAATTACTACTGAAGGTATTTACAGAAAAATGGGTTAGTCACAGTCATACACACAGGCTCTGACTCTTCACCTTGTCCTTGTCCATCTTTATGTTCTGCCCAGCAAATGAGTTCAGAAACTGAGCTGATGTACTGTCAGGACACTTGACAGATGCTATAAGAATTATATAATGGAGGAAACTGAAAAGCATGGCACAAAGAGATCCAGGTGACAAGAGCCTGAAACAAGTGACTAACAAGCAATACAGATACAACTCGGACACAATGACAAACACAGCTTTAGGGCCCATTTCCACTGGCACTTTGGATGCGAATCGATCGCAGCATCACCCCGCATCCCTCTGAAGGTACCGGATGCGGCGTCATGCAGCTTCCCGTAGGCAGCTATGGAGACTAGAGATGGCTCGTACCTGCGATTTTAGGTTCGCGAACCTCGAACATGAACTTCCGCAAAAGTTCGAGAACCTGCAAACTTTGCGAACCGCAATAGACTTCAATGGGCAGGTGAACTTTCAAAACTTCAAACACTAATTCTGGCCACAAAAGTGATGGAAAAGATGTTTCAATGGATCTAACACTTGGAGGGGGGCATGGCGGGGTGGGATACACACCAAAAGTCCCGGGGAAAATTACAGATTTGACAGACAGCAGGGTTTTAAGGGTGAGAAATCAAATTGCAATGCTAAATTGGAGGCCTAAAGTGCTTGAAAACATCTTGCGCGTGTATACATCAGTCAGGTAGTGTAATTAGTGTACTGCTTTACATTGACAGACCAAACTCACTGAGTAACGCACCGCAACCAGCTGTTTGTGTAGTGATGGCCTGGTGCGCACCATGGCGAGGCGGTTTTCAAGCCCATATGGTCGGGCTTAGGTAGCTCAATAAAACGAGAATATTGCACAATAGCAACCTTTAAAGATCACTCTGTCTCACCTATCAAATTCAATAAACAATCCAAAAACTATAGGCTCGAAGCCATAGATAAGCGATTTTAAATTGGTTTTAATTTTGTAATCATTGATGTATTTAATAATATATTAGGCATTAATAGCATTTGTAATATTCTGGTATACTCAGGCTCCCTATAGTTTTTGGATTAGGTAGCCCAATGACAGAATACGGTCACTGTCCAGCTGATCGAATTTGGTCTGTCCACAATGAAGCAACGACCTTATTATCTTGGGTGTGCCCCCAACACACTCATATAGCCGGTCATTGCTTGATTGTGATACGCAAGCCCCTTCACCGTGGCAAGGTAACGATCATGAAGGGGAATTGACACATGTACATGCCTTTTGTTTTGTTGTTGCAGCTGCAGTGCAGCCAGAAAAATTAGGCAAGCATCTACACGCACCAGAAAAATTATTCTTGCAGGAAGAGATGCTGTGTGGGGACTGACTTAATCTTCGGGCAGGTAGTCACATGGCGTGCAGGCAGATATGCTGTGTGTGGGGACTGACTTAGTCGGGCAGGCAGTAGCCCTCTGGGATCCATGCCTCATTCATTTTGATAAAGGTGAGGTACTGAACACTTTTTTTCACCTAGGCGACTTCTCTTCTCACTGACAATACCTCCAGGTGCGCTGAAGGCCCTTTCTGACAGGACGCTTGGGGCAGGGCAAGGCAGAAGTTGGATGGCAAATTGTGACAGCTCTGGCCACAGGTCAAGCTTGCGCACCAAGTAGTCCAGGGGTTCATCGCTGCTCATATTGTCTACATCCGCACTTAAGGCCAGGTAGTCGGCTACCTGCCAGTCAAGGCATTGGTGGAGGGTGGATCCGGAGGGGCTAAGGCGAGGCGTTGGGGTAAAGAATGTCCGCATGTCCGACATCACCATAAGATCGCTAGAGCGTCTTGTCCTTGCCTGCATGGACATGGGAGGAGCAGGAAGATTACTGGCAGTGGCACCTTTATTCCGTTGTGATGTGACTTCACCCTTAAACGCACTGTAAAGCATACTTCCCAGATTGTGTTGTAAGTGCTGCATCCTTTCAGCCTTGTGGTTATTTGTTAGCATCTCTGCCACTTTGTGCTTATACCGACGGTCTAGTAGCGTTGCCACCCAGTACAGGTCATTCTCCTTGAGTTTTTTTATACAGGGGTCCCTCAACAAGCTGGACAGCATGAAAGACGACATCTGCACAAAGTCAGATGCCGACGTACTAGCCTTCTCGTCTTGCTCTTCCTCAGTGATGTCAGGTAAGTTCTCCTCCTCCGCCCAGCCACAAACAATACCACGGGAAAGGTGAGCAGCACAAGTCCCCTGCGAAGCCTGCTGCAGTTGTTCTTCCGCCTCCTCCTTAAAAAAAACACTTTCCTTATCTGACTCCTCTTCCCCAGACGACTCCACCTCCTGCTCCTCTCCCTCCTCTGTGCTGCGGCAGGTGTTGAGGAAACATCTGGTTCTGCTGATGATTGTTCCCACTCTTCCGCCTCTTCCTGTTCACGCTCCTCCACAGCTTGATCAGCGGCAATGGTACACGGGCCCACAGCCCCGACCACGTGTTATAATACAATGTGCAGTCACAGATGCAGTGAAAGGTATGCAGTGACTGGTATTACAATACAATTTGCCGCTGTCACACAGGTGCAGTGAACAGGTATGCACGGACTGGTATATAACACTGCGTGCTGTCACACAGGTGCAGTGAAAGGTATACAGTGACTGGTATATAAAACAGCGTGCGTTCACACAGGTGCAGTGAACAGGTATGCAGTGACTGGTATATAACACTGCGTGCTGTCACACAGGTGCAGTGAAAGGTATACAGTGACTGGTATTACAATACAATGTGCAGCTGTCACACAGGTGCAGTTAACAGGTATGCATGGACTGTATATAAAACAGCGTGCGGTCACACAGGTGCAGTGGAAGGTATACACTGACTGCTGGTATAATACAATGATGCAGTGAAAGGTATGCAGTGACTGGTGTTACAATACAATGTGCAGCCGTCACACAGGTGCAGTTAACAGATATGCACGGACTGGTATATAAAACAGCGTGCGATCACACAGGTGCAGTGAACAGGTATGCAGTGACTGGTATATAACACTGTGTGCTGTCACACAGGTGCAGTGACTGGTATACAGTGACTGGTATTACAATATAATGTGCAGCCATCACACAGGTGCAGTTAACAGATATGCACGGACTGGTATATAAAACAGCGTGCAGTCACACAGGTGCAGTGAACAGGTATGCAGTGACTGGTATTACAATACAATGTGCAGCTGTCACACACACAGGTTCAGTGAAAAGGTAGGCACCAAATGTGTTGGGCCTGCCACAGTATAGCAATTAGCAAGGGCCAGCTGCAACAGACAGGGCTGTATATGCAGTGTCAGTAGGCCACACAAAAAAAAAACATATCACAAGAACATTCGCTCTCAAAAAAGCTGTTTTCGGGTGCTTTTTAGCAATAAATTTCAGAAAAGAGCAAGCTAACAAGAGCCTCACTAAGCTTACCCTATCTCTGCAGCAACCTCTCTCCCTTCTCTCACTAATAACAGCAGCAGGCAGAGTGAGAAAATGGCCGACGCTGCTGCCTTTTATAAGGAGGGGGGGGGGGCTCCAGGAGGGAGTACAGCCTGATTGGCTGCCATGTGTCTGCTGACTGTTGTGTAGAGGTTCAAAATTTAGCCCAATTATGTAGTATAGGGGGCGAGTCGAACTCGCATAAAGTTCGCGTTTGATCGCGAACGCGAACCAGCGATGTTCGCTCGACCAAGTTTGCCGGTGAACCGTTCGGGCCATCTCTAATGGGGACTCGGGTGCGTGCTGCGGAAAATCTGCAGCATGCTATCCATACTTTTCCCTGCGTTGCATCGAGCCGGATCGCGTACGTCAATTTGCGTCAATGGAAACGACTCTATTGACGTGAATTGGTTGCAGTTTACTTGCGTTGCGATATGGATCGGTGTCGGCATTGCAAGGCATCTAGTGGAAACGGGACCTTATGGATGGAGGGAACATTGCCCTGCTAGGCAAAGCATTCCATACAATATTTAGATTGTAAGCTCCATTTGAACAGGGTGTAAGTATGTAACTGTTCATCTGCAGTTTGTTATCTATATTCTTTATTGTTACATAAACTAGGGTAGAGTAGGGTTAAAGTGTCAATGACCTTATACTTAAGTGGCCCATACACTGGTCGATTTCAGCCATTGATCAGAAATCGATTCTATTAAATCTATCGAGCGATTTGCGGCCGATTTCGATCAATTTTATCTATCTGACAGGATGGAAAATCTAGGTCGATCTGCTGCTGCCAGCAGATCGATGGCCCATAGAGTTGCATTGGATATAAAGTCCAATAATCAGGGCCGGTTCAAGTAACAATTGGGCCCTAGGGCAAAATTAGCCTGGGGGCCCCCCAACAGACACCCCCCAACCAAAAAGCACCATTAGAGGCCCTTTGTTGCAGCCAAATTTCCCTCCTGGGCCCCTGAGCTGGCTGCTGACCCTCCCCCAATCACCTCCCAACTTAACAGACTCTGCAGAGTCCCTGGGGAGCAACAGTTAAGATGGGAGAGGGACACCTTGGGGGCCCCTACAGGCTCTGGGGCCCTGGGGCAATTGCCCATTTTTTCCGATGGTAGCTCCGGCCCTGCCAATAATGCATTTAGATCGATTTCCAATAAATTTCCAATAATTTCATTCTGAAATCTATTGGAAATCTGTTCCTAGTGTGTGGCACACATCAGATAGATTGCTGTCAGATTCGACTTGAGAGGCATCTCACAGAAATCTATCTGATGGTCGAATCTGCTGCAAATCTATAAGTGTATGGCCACCATAACAATAGCTTCTTATAAGGCTATGATCAATATTGCAATGCACTCGCATGACTGATTTTACTTCTGCGTTAAAAGATAAGCTTATCACTGCCATTGTTTGTAATACATAAATCCATTATGACACCAGCCATGCTTCTGTACTCAGCATTTGCAGATTATCATGTAAAGAGAGGATAGTACATTTCTCCGGTAACAGTAAAAAAGGGCGCAGGAGGCTAGTGGACAAATCGGGCGCCGCCATTCACTCCCATAATAAATATCGTTTAATGGGCGCCCGATAGGAAAAAAGGGCGCCGGAGAAAAATAACGTTTTAAAAGCGGCGCCCGGAGACTTAATGTTTTATTACTGCTTCTCATGATTACACATTATTTAATGATTTATACATTTTTTAATATTATTTTTAAACGAAAAACAGTACAATATTTTTTTCAAACATTATTTTTAAACGAAAAACAGTACAATATGTTTTTGAAACTTTATTAATGCTTATCACAGGGGGGTCTTAGGTTTAGGCACCAACAGGGGGGTCTTAGGTTTAGGCACCAACAGGGGGGTCTTAGGTTTAGGCACCAACAGGGGGGTCTTAGGTTTAGGCACCAACAGGGGGGTCTTAGGTTTAGGCACCACCAGGGGGTCTTAGGTTTAGGCACCAACAGGGGGGTCTTAGGTTTAGGCACCAACAGGGGGGTCTTAGGTTTAGGCACCAACAGGGGGGTCTTAGGTTTAGGCACCAACAGGGGGGTCTTAGGTTTAGGCACCAACAGGGGGGTCTTAGGTTTAGGCACCAACAGGGGGGTCTTAGGTTTAGGCACCAACAGGGGGTCTTAGGTTTAGGCACCAACAGGGGGGTCTTAGGTTTAGGCACCAACAGGGGGTCTTAGGTTTAGGCACCAACAGGGGGGTCTTAGGTTTAGGCACCAACAGGGGGGTCTTAGGTTTAGGCACTAACAGGGGGGTCTAGGGGTTAGGGGTAGGTACAGGGAGGGTTACTTAGGCACCAACAGGGGGGGTCTTAGGTTTAGGCATCAACAGGGGGGTCTAGGGGTTAGGGGTAGGTACAGGGAGGGTTACTTAGTAATAATTTTTTTAAACGTTATTATACGTTTCACTATTTAAACGAAAGATTAACGTTTTTACAATTGCCGATTTAATGCACATTATTTAATGATTTATAACTTTATAAAACATTAATTTTAAACGAAATACAGTACAATACATTTTTAAACGTTATCCATGCTTATCGTTTAAAACCCCGCGCCCTTTTTTCCCAGCGCCCCTTTTTAACTTACGCCATTTTTCATTGCTAAGATATAACATATTATAAGTGTATTAAACAGTTGGTTTCTAACATTACATCGGTTATAACTTCTACTATAGATCTTGAGTTCTCTACCTATAAACTCCATTTTACTGCATACTGCACTTTAAGGCTGTTTTCACATTAAGACGTTACAGGCGCACGTTAGTGCAGCCTGTAACGCAGCCCCACCGCACAGTAATGAAAAATCAATGGGCTGTTCACAGTGCCCACGTTGCGTTACATTGTAACGCAGCACATCCGTTGAGAGTGCTGCATGCTGTGTGTTATGCGCGGCTAAGCCGCGTTAGACTGTGCGCACATGCTCAGTAGTGTTGGGGAGGAGTGGAGAGCGGCCAGGCACATGGCTAATTAATATTCACTGCACGATGTGACGTGCAGTGTTTACTTCCTGGAGCGGCCGCTCTGTGCGGCGATTGGCCAGGCGGGACCACGTGATGCCGCATGCGTCCAAGAGTACGCATCACGGCATCACGGACGCCAGAGTGAGCTGCACAACGCGGCTCACTCTGACGTCCAAAGCAGGGAGCACCAGGCGTTGCGTTAGGGGCACGTTATGTGCCCTATAACGTCCCCTAAACGCAACGTCCTGGTGTGTAAGTAGCCTTAGACATGTGTGACTTAATTGTTGTCAACTATTAAACAAGTTGTATTATCATGTACATACAGTATGTGGTCCTGAGACCCCCCTTTTTTCGGGCGCCTATGTTGTCAGTATTTTCCTTATGATGATGTCTTTCTCTTCTGTAGTTGTACAGCTGACTCTGAGGACCGAATGTTGTTGTCAATCCTGTGATGTGACCAATAAACGTTTATTGTTTAAAAAAAAAAAGAGAGAGAGAGAGAGAGAGAGATGATGGCGGATATGGAGAGTTTATGTAGGGCTGGTTCAGACAGGCGAATGCATATGACGGCTTTTGGCAGCTTTCTGCAGCGCTTAGCGTACTTCACCCTCGCAGGTGAACATGGAGAGGCGGTGGTAAGCGTCCCCTGGAAACCGCATGTTGCTCCCATGGGTCAGCTAAAACGACGGGAAAAATCGGGATTGGAACACGGCGTTTGTGCAAAAGACGGTAAAAGTACAGAATAAGTACTGTCATTTTCTGAAAGCGGACCTGAACTTCCTCTTTGCTCTAAAAGGTACGCAACAGCATAATGACTTTTAAAGAAAATCATTTATTTGTTACAGCTGATACATATCCTGCAATACATCTGCAGTATGTCTACTTCCTGCTTTCATGGAGGCAGACATATTGTTAATATCCTGTGCTTTTAAATTAGCCTCTCCCCCATGGCAGTCAGTTTTAAATGGTTAGCACATAACCAACGAGCATCATGAGCGTCGAAAAATGACACACAATCGGCCATGTGAACTAGCCCTTCCTGCTGAAGCATTGAGAACAGTACATAGTTACATAGTTATTTGGGTTGAAAAAAGACATATGTCCATCGATTTCAACCAGAGAACAAAGTACAACTCCAGCCTGCTCCCTCACATATCCCTGTTGATCCAGAGGAAGGTAAAAACCCTTACAAGGCATGGTCCAATTAGCCCCAAAAGGGGAAAAATTCCTTCTCACATATCCCTGTTGATCCAGAGGAAGGTAAAAACCCTTACAAGGCATGGTCCAATTAGCCCCAAAAGGGGAAAAATTCCTTCCCGACTCCAGATGGCAATCAGATAAAATCCGTGGATCAACATCATTGGGCATTACCTAGTAATTACAGCCATGGATGTCTTTCAACGCAAGGAAAGCATCTAAGCCCCCTTTAAATGCAGGTATAGAGTTTGCCATAACTACTTCCTGTGGCAATGCATTCCACACCTTAATCACACTTACTGTAAAGAACCCTTTCCTAAATAAATGGCTAAAACGTTTTTCCTCCATGCGCAGACCATATCCTCTAGTCCTTTGAGAAGGCCTAGGGACAAAAAGCTCATCCACCAAGCTTTTATATTGCCCTCTGATGTATTTATACATGTTAATTAGATCCCCTCACAGGCATCTTTTTTCTAGACTAAATAAACCCAGTTTTTTTTAAATACATACTAACTGCACTGGCGCACAGAGGGGGGTGTTCCGGGTGTCTGGAACACCACCCCTGCACGAGACCGGAAGTGGGGTGTGTGCGGCGAGGGTCTCATGAGCAGGCCTTATGCTGCGGGGGGCCTCGCTTGCTGCTGGCAGGTGGCGGCGGGCGTACGGGCCTCACGCTGCGGGGAGAGAGAAGACTTCCACTTACAGTGCCCGGATCCTGCGCAGCCTCTATGTACTTCCTGTCCCGGCCGGCGTCTGTCGCTATGGTAACAGCGCCCCCTGTGCGACGCCGAGAGGCTGAAGATAGAAGCTGCGTGCAGGATCAAGGCAGGTAAGTGGAAACTCATCTCTCCCCGCAGCTCTCCCCGCTCCCCCCCCCGCCTAACTAACTTATACTGGGGCATATACCTATCTAATCTATACTGGGGGACATATACCTATCTAACTTATACTGGGGGACATATACCTATCTAATCTATACTGGGGGACATATACCTATCTAACCTATACTGGGGGACATATACCTATCTAACTTATACTGGGGGACATATACCTATCTAATCTATACTGGGGGACATATACCTATCTAACTTATACTGGGGGACATATACCTATCTAATCTATACTCACTGGCGCACGGAGGGGGGTGTTCGGGTGTCTGGAACACCACCCCTGCACGGAACCGGAAGTGGGGTGTGTGCGGCGAGGGTCTCATGAGCAGGGCCTTATGCTGGCGGGGGGCCTCGCTTGCTGCTGGCAGGTGGCGACTTCCACTTACAGTGCCCGGATCCTGCGCAGCCTCTATGTACTTCCTGTCCCGGCCGGCGTCTGTCGCTATGGTAACAGCGCCCCCTGTGATGACGTACCGCATGTCATCACAGGGGGAGCTCTTACCAATGCGACGCGCGCCGGGAGAGGCTGAAGATAGAAGCTGCGTGCAGGATCAAGGCAGGTAAGTGGAAACTCCTCTCTCCCCGCAGCTCTCCCCGCTCCCCCCCCCCCCCACCTAACTAACTTATACTGGGGCATATACCTATCTAATCTATACTGGGGGACATATACCTATCTAACTTATACTGGGGGACATATACCTATCTAATCTATACTGGGGGACATATACCTATCTAATCTATACTGGGGGACATATACCTATCTAATCTATAGTGGGGGACATATACATATCTAACTTATACTGGGGGACATATACCTATCTAATCTTTACTGGGGGACATATACCTATCTAACTTATACTGGGGGACATATACCTATCTAACCTATATTGGGGGACATATACCTATCAAACTTATACTGGGGGACATATACCTATCTAATCTATACTGGGGGACATATACCTATCTAACTTATACTGGGGGACATATACCTATCTAACTTATACTGGGGGACATATACCTATCTAATCTATACTGGGGACATATACCTATCTAACCTATACTGGGGGACATATATATACCTATCTAACCTATACTGAGGGCATATACCTATCTAACCTATACTGGGGGACATATACCTATCTAACCTATACTGAGACATATACCTATCTAACCTATACTGGGGCACCTACCTATCTAATCTATACTGGAGGCATATACCTATCTAATCTATACTGGAGGCATAGACCTATCTAATCTATACTGGAGGCATATACCTATCTGAGCTATACTGGGGGACATATACCTATCTAACCTATACTGGGGGACATATACCTATCTAACCTATACTGGGGGACATATACCTATCTAACCTATACTGGGGGACATATACCTATCTAACCCATACTGGGGGACATATACCTATCTAACCTATACTGGGGGACATATACCTATCTAATCTATACTGGAGGCATATACCTATCTAACCTATACTGGGGGCATATACCTATCTAATCTATACTGCGGCCATATACCTATCTAACCTATACTGGGGGCAACTATATGGGCTACCTATACTAGGGGGGGAACCTATAGCTGGCTACCTATACTGCGGGCACCTATACCTGTCTCCACGTTGGGGGCGCATTTTACGCCCCCACCCTGGGTGCAATTTAGCCTAGAAACTGCTAGTATTTGGCTCCACCCACACCATGTTTTGGCCACGCCCACGTGCCGCTTTCTGGAATCCCCCCCTTGGAAATCCTGGATTTGCCCCTGAACTGATTAAGTGTAAATGGGGCCTTACACTTAATCTATATTCAAAAGTAATCCACGCTAAAAGTGGAGGTGCACACCATTTAAATCTTCAGCCGAGGAACTACAGGTGCCAGCCGGGGCCCAACTATACGGGGGAGAGCCCGTACCCAAACTCTGTGCTACAATATAAAGAAAAAAGTCTGTGAGTGCAATCAATTTTTATATTTTAATAAACTAGTATGGTTTTACACTATGTGAGGCATTTGTTTTGAGGTTTGTACGCTTGAAGATGCATATGCTGTGAAAAGGATAAAGTGGTGGCAAATCGTTATCGGTGTGGTGAGGGACGACCTGAAGTGTCCCAAGTCTTTACTAGACCTGAGTGGAGGTCTTTCTGTCCGGTGAGTGTCAGCTCACGGGGTGTTGGTGGAGGTAGTAGGAAGAACTAGGAGGATACTAAAATCACCAAGAAGATTAACCATTTAGAAGTGGATGTGGACTATATAACAGCCTATATGAACTGTTAGAGTATATATTGTGTTAAGTTGTGTAGCGCTGCCTTCTGTGGACATTGTATGTATTGCACTGTCCACCTTTTGATTTTAGTGATTCTTCTACAGTAAAAAAAAAGAGAAAGGTATCACCAGTGTGCTTGTCTCCGTAAGGTTGGTTCAAAATAATGCCGTAAATATTGTAAAGAAGGAAAACACCTCCAAGTGTAACCTTTTAAAGAGAAGCTGTCGGCCATGCTATCTCAGAAAAAAAGCCACATATATAAGTAGATAAATACTTGCAACTTGCTCTATTTACATAACATATGTATTGCACTCTCCACCTTTTGATTTTAGTGATTTTTCTACAGTAAAAAAAGGAGAAAATCCTTCTTAGCATTTCCGATTTTAAGTGTGGCTGTTTTGAAGCCAATCCTGATGTCATTTCCTCCCTTACTCTCCTCTGCCTGATTGTGTATGCCTGCCCTCCATTGTCTCAGCATGAGAAATATTGGCCAATCAGAGAGGAACAGAGGTGTGGGAGGGGAAAACAGGAGGGAAAAATGCTTCAGCCAATCAGGTTGCATTAGTTAAGTCTGAGGGGAACGAGAGAAGCAAAAATGGACAACCCAGCATGCCCTGCAACTTTTTGTGCACCAAATTTTGTGTGTACCAAATAAGAGTCAGGTAAACAAGAAAAGTAATAGTGATTTTAACTTTTGGATTTCCTGGTTAGCATCCTTATTACTTGTTTACCAGATAAAAATAGACAATTGATTTTTGATTTCATGCCCGACAGTTACTCTTAATAATTTATTAGCACTCTAATGCAATGATCCATAAAACAGATGAATAAAACACTTACATATGGGTTTTTATTACAGGGATCCAGCAGCTGTGAAACGCTTCATATAAAATACAGGGTGCCATCCACACCCATACATCTGCCACGCCCAACCGGTTTCACTTACGATAAGCTTCCTCAGGGGCTAGTGCTTCCAGGTTCCTTGAAACTATGGCAAAAACAGGAATGGAACAGGGCAGCGCTTAGCCAACGATTGTCACGTCGGGTGGAAACCGATCTGCAATTGTACTGTTACTATGAAACACGGTTTGAATTCATGTGTCTCTATGTTTCTTTATTGAGAACAATATTTGTAAATAAAGTATCTATAAAAATTTGTAAGATACAATAAGAACTCACCCTATTGCACTCGGCACAAAGTGTTCTAGCAGCTTGACTGACTGCAGCAGATATACCGGCATAAGAAAAGCATTTTCTTGGCTGTCATATTCTCTCCTGCATGCTGGATGCTGGGAGCAGGTGTGCCAACATTGGGACATAATTATAAAGTGACATGTAGAAGTTTTTGTTTTTTCCCATTTTTTGTTTTTTGACGTTTTTGTCAACTCACAATTTTCTGTATTTTAAAACTTGATGGACAAGCTGAAGTATTGCCATTTTTTAAAACGTGGGAACTGTCACTTTCCGGAATGACTACATTTATGAACCAATAGAGTATTGTACCGTGTTAGCCATCAGTAAACACAAGAAGTTTTGAATCAGGATGACGCCATTATTGGGTAACTTAGAAGAAAAAGAGTAAGGTTCGGTTGATAAGCCGTCAGCTCTCAGGAACTGAGTCTGAAGAAGGCTTATAAGCATCAGACGATGTATAGACAGATCGACCATGAGACAGATCTCTCTCTGACCAAATCTGATCGAAGCGAGATCTGTTGCCTGCCCATATACCAGCAGATCGATGCCCACAAGTTTTCAGAAGAAAATCTCTCGAGAATCGGCATTGTGACGCCGCATCAGCCGCCTTGCCACCCCCAGCAGCTAACACCCCTAGTGTACATGTACCCCTGCATTAATAGTTTACCTCTCAGTTTACCTCTCCACCGCAGTGTCCGGACTCATCTTTCAGATTTGCGGCCACATGGTTGCCAGCGCCCCACATGGTTCCTGGTGCATATTGGCAGCACATAACGTGGTTGCCGGCACATTGCAACCGCAACCACTTGGGGCGCCAGCAACCACCTGGGGTGTGAACCCGGGAGAGGAGTCCGGACACCGTGGTGGGTGGCAGAGAGGTAAACTATTAATGCAGGGGCCCAGGGGAATACATGTACACTGGGGGGACCCAATTATCGCACACCATTACTGCCGCACACCCAATCAAGCATGTTGGCCCAACATCTTGCAGCATTTCCGATCGATACATTTGACCAATTCCTGGCTGAAATCTAAAAACACACAGAGTGTATTTCTTTCTGTTTTCCTGGTGTCCTCTGCAAGAGTTCAGTGTTCAATTGCAAGCCCTAATTTGCAAAAATACTGGGAAGTGGTAAAGCTGAGGAAATCCACTTTCTGGTCAAGCAGCAGTAATCAGGTGTTGCTGCTCACAGTGAAGACTTTGCTGTAGTTTTCTATTGGGAGTGATAACACAGGATTTCTGCTGCTTGGCCAGCAGGTGGATTTCCTCAGCTTCTCCACCCCCAGTCCAAAACTGGACATACTGTATATATTAAAAAAAAGCCCCTAAGCCTTAGGGGCTTTTTTTTAATATATACAGTACGTCCAGTTAAAACACTTGTTTTAAAAAAAAATAAAAAAAAAGTGACAACTTTAAAAATCAAATTCCAAAAATAGTTACCTTAGGGCCTAAGGTAACTATTTTTGGAATTTATTTTTTAAAGTTGTCACTTTTTTTTTTTTTTAAACAAGTGTTTTATTTTGGTAGCTATAGGGGAGGGGAAAATAAGGAGTTAACATTAATGGGAGATTTTTTTAAAATTTATTTTAATATATGTAGGGGTATTTTTAATTTTTGGCCACTAGATGTCCCCACACTACCCTGTTTACTGAACAGTACACAGTAACCAGGGGCACGTTGATCGGCTTTGAGAACATATGTTCCCATTCACCGATCAGTACTCTGCTGCGGGGAGGTTGAGGGCATGAAGTGAAGTCTACAGGGGCGTAGATACACGATACAGTGGTGCAGAACCCGTTAAAAACACAGTGTCGTTGCCCTTCCTATCTATACCTTTTTCTTTTTCTGGTTACACGCTATTAGCTGTTTGGAGCTACCACCCCTATCACCCACCTGGGGCAACCTGAAATACAAACATTCAGTGTTCTGTGAGCACGTTAATGGAATAATGCATACAGCACAGGTTAGTGCTCTCCATTTCCTCCTTTCTTTTATTACTGATGACAGCATGCTATCTTACCATCCAGGGGAGCACATCAGTGACAGTGGCCACCTCACGTATAGTTCCACCACCGTACAATCTCCCCTGTAAAAGTTCAATATAAAAATGTATCCTGCAACTTAGTGTTTTAAATGTGGGCCTCTTACATGGTTGAGGTTTTTTTTGTAACACTTTTTTTTTTATTATTATTAAAGATAAAGTCATCACATATTAAAACAAAACATTTCACAATTTTCTGATAACAGTTCACATGCTTGTGGGGGTGCTTATAGAGAATAATCATCTTCTATGTTCATTGTCCCTAGATGATGGTTGGTAATCATGAAATTTAAGCATTGAAATGTTCATATCGTAGGCTACAGAGTGCTGAGATAGATTGTGATGTCTTTAGAAGAGTATATAAAATATTTGAAAGTAACAATTATTACATTTGGGGATTTAACCTTGTATATATTACTTATCAAGAAACTATAACATTTCAAACTTATCAACCTCTTGAAGGTAACATAGGTATAGTGCGCCATTGTAGGTAGTATGGCTACAAGTAGTGACAACATCAATGGGTTGTCCAGGTGAGGATGATCTGGAGATACCTAGAGCTCTAGGGAGATAGGTAAATCCAGATAAGAGCCTCCTGAGGTACATGCGGGCGGTCCAGGATTTTAGCCCATTAAACCAGGAGCGTATGGCAGGACAGGTTAACGAAAAAGGTATGGGAAGAGCAAAAATAGTCAGCCATAGCGGTAAAGAGTCTGTCATGGAAAAAATAGTTCAGGTTTGCTGAGCTTCCATGGGTTCAGGTGGTGTAGGGTAGGTAAGACTTCGAGGAGGGATTGTATTCCACTGTGATATATGAAGAACGTTCCTGGGGGGTGAGGATGTAGTAGGAGACTTGGGGTTTTGAGTTAAGTTAGCAGTGGGTAGTTTGAGACCCAGTTGTTTCAGGAACATGGGGACATCATCAAAGTCTGACAGAGTATTAACAAAGCCCTGCCGGTTTACAATGAGGCGAAAAGGGAACCCCCATTTATAAGGGATTTTAGCATCTCTGAGGAGCTGCGTGACTGGCTTTAGTGCTCGTCGTTTGGCCAAAGTTATGAGTGACAGGTCATTGAAGACATGCAGATCATCTCCTTTGAAAGAAACTGAAGAAGAGTTACGAAGGGCCCTGAAAAGGGCTTCCTTTGCTTCATAGTAGTGCATTCTAATCACAACATCTTTAGGTTTCTGGGAGGTAACCTGTCGTTCGCTTAGAGATCTGTGTGCCCTGTCCATACGCCAGAGCTCGTCAGGGATGTCTGGTGCTATTGATTTAAAGAAGTCAGTAAGGTGGGCCTTAAGTTGGTCAGGTTTCACTGCCATAGAGAGCCCCTTTATCCTTATGTTTTGTCTCCTTTCCCTGTTTTCTTGGTCTTCCTGCATGTTACGAAGGGATTTAAGGTCTGTGGACATCAGTTGCTGTTCCTCTGCTAGGTCCTCCTGTTTCTGTGAAAGTGAGTCTACTTTTCCCTCTAAAGTATTTGTACGGTCCCCCAGCCCTGCTATCTCCGTTTTTAAGTCTTTTACTGCATTTAATATGACCTGCTGCAGGGAATCCTGCATGGCTCTGCAGTGTCTCTCTAGTGCAGTTTCCAGGAAAGAAGCTGTTACAGGTACCGTATCTGGCATCTTGGAGGTCTGTGGAGGAGCGTCAGCATTCCCTGGTTGATCGGCACCATCTTGGGTTTCAGGAGGGCGGAGGTAGCACTCCATTGCGCCCGATTGATGGGGGCTTTTGATGGAGCCGCGCACTGCCATCTGATGGAGGGGGGAATCGGTAGTCTGTCCCGGTGTAAGCCGCGTTATAGAAGCTGCGAGCGAGCGGTGTGCGGCTTGTTATAAGCGGAGACGGGCAGGAGCTCCGGAATCAGGCGGCCATCATGGGGGCGCCGCGCATGCGCCTCCCTTACATGGTTGAGTTTGACATCCCTGCTAGTCATACCCGAAATCCACCTGAAAACGTTTGATCACAGAGCCTTTTGTCATGCCGCTCCTACATGATGGAACTCCTTACCTCAGCAGATCAGGACAGCTCCATCTTTGGACATGTTTAAATCCAGACTGAAAACCCACCCGTTCAGTTTGGCATTTGCAGAAGTATAATTTTGTTGTGTTAATTCTGCATTCTACTGCCATTTACTGAATCTGAGAGAGCCTAAGCAACTTGAGTCGTATGGGAGAAAAGCTCTATACCTAATTTATTAACTCACAATTTATCTCTCCTTAAATGACTCAACTCATGATTTACCTCTCCTTATCTATCTTAACGCATGGTTTAGCTCTCCTTATTTGACATAACTCATGGTTTAGTTCTCCTTACTTGACATAACTCATGGTTTAGCTCTCCTTATTTGACATAACTCATGGTTTAGCTCTCCTTATTTATCTCATGCATTAGCACTTCTTATAGTTAAGGTAAAAAATAAGTAACCTTTGTGAATCAACCCCTTAGTGCCTTTCACACATACCCCGGTCCATCATGTTGCGTCACTTAACCCCCCCCACCCACCCTGTCGCTGAAGCATTGATAGCCCTATGGGGCTATCACATTCATTGCGGTGTGGCAGGTGACATTGTGACGTCGCAAGAGCTGCAGTGCGCCGTCTGCATTTCATCTAGAAGTGAGACATACTTTCGAGTATGGAAGGTATGCCTCACTGTATGGTCACACCGCAGCGGTAACATACAGTGCGACCTTTTGGGACCACTGTGGTGCGGTTGCAGAAGAACTGCAACTGCACTGCAATGGACATGTTAGGTGTGGAAGGGGTCTTCCTTGTACCCCGTTTTCCCTGAATCCCATTCCCTAAGACCTATTCAACACAAAAACATATCCTCCTAAAGCATTGCACACATGCCTGACTTAAAGTGACCTTGAGACGAGGGGAAACAAAAGGTATGTATAAAGTTTTCTACATACCTGGGGCTTCCACCAGCATCGCCCCCCCCCCCCCCTCCCCCCGTGCAAAGATAGCTCCAACATCGTGGTCCAAAGCCTTCTAGATCCTCCAGTAGCAGCCCTTTTCTCTGCGGCTAATCGGGCGTACTAGGCATCTGCAGCCCGGGCCGAGCGCACCAGCCCTGCCGCATTCCCGTCACCGGGAGGGATCTGCGCCTGCGCAGTACTTCTGTGCAGGTACAGAACGCTCCCAGCCACGGAAGCCAGACAGGGAAGCATGATTGGCTGCATTGCGCCAACTTACCCCGACTGTCTGGGGAAAGGGGCTGCAACGAGAGGACCTATGAGGCTATGGACCACGGCGTGGGAGCGCTCTGCGCGGAGGAGGCTGGAGGAAGACCCAGGTATGTATAAAACTTTGTTTCCCCTCGACTTAGGTACACTTTAAGTCTGCTGAGGCGGCTGATAACTACCACCGCAGCCAACAATCAGGTGTGTGTATGGCACCCAACGGCCCTAGACACCCACACGCAAGCGTTCCACCGGACGGATCTACCCAACACCATCAAAACTGATCCCCGTGCCAATCCCATTGTTTGCACCTCTTCCCTGCCTGCCACTTGATGTCAGGCATGTACCACTCGCCGTCCCTCTGTCTTCCCCCGTCGTCCCTGCATAGCAACACGGTGCATCATCAGCTACACAGACGTGTGTGTGCAGCCCGGCCCCGCGATGTCGTCAAGGGGATTAGCTCCTGATACCTGACAGTCGACATCAGTTGAGCATGTGTACGCACCTTAAAGGACACCCAAGGCGAAAACAAACTAATGAAATAAACGATTGTATCTCTCTACCTTATTCAAAAAAATGACTTTTATGTTTAAATCTACTTAAATCTCTAAGTTTTAACTGCTTTATTGTTTTTGCTCAATGACACATTCTTTGAAGTATACCAGAGCTAAAATCTATGAACTATTTCTACTTTTTATCTCATTCCTGCTCTCAGAAGCCATTTTCTGCTAGAAAAGTGTTTTATAGTTGGAATTTCTTATCAGTGAGGGTCACACTGTAGTCACTTCCTGTCTGAGTCAGGACTGAGTCAGCCACTTACATACCTGATATTTAACCCTTTCAGGCAGAGAAAGAAAAAAAAGAACACAGCATAGTTATTTGTGTGCTAGGCACTGTACATACACATGTCTATCTCATCATGTCACATGTCACCTCGGGTAACCTTTAATACTTCAAGACACTAGATTGTAATAAACAAACAAACCACTGTTTAAAAATGGTTTGTATTTTGATAAATGGTTTGCTAAACATGATAGAAAACATTTAACCTAGTGATGTTTTTTTTTCCTATTTGTACCAGCAAATGTCTCTTATGTAGAATTCTGTTATGTAACAAGTGTATGAGCAGAACAGCCAGAGGAGCACACACTGTACTCTCATCTGGCATAGATTTGTCATCTGTTGAATCGATAAAACCAACAAAAGCTATTGTAAAATAACATACTAATCATGCTTTCTATCCTAACAAGAGGATGACCAAAGACGGAAGTGAGGAAGATACAGATAAAATACAAAAAAAAACACCACATTTTTTTTCTCTTTCTCAAATGAATCAAAACAAACCTTTTGGTTGAATTTCCATTGAAAAAACAAAAATAAAACACAAAACCTTTAGAAGAGAGAAATATGATCATGTGCTACTAGGTCGGAACAGTTTAATAATCCCACATGGGTCATATCACACCATAGTGGGGTTGCTGAAAGGTTAGTGAATTTGAGATTGTACTACTGCAGACCACTGTCAGCTTTACTGAAACATGCAGAGGTTTGAAAAATGGGTTTAGAGGGGAAAAAAAACAGATTGGGTTCCTATTGGGCTTAGTTAACAGCCCCCCTGGCTGGCTATTCAGGTTTAGAGGCCTAAAAGAAAGGCCAGCAAGCCATAACCGATCCACATGACTTGCTGCAACACAAGGTAGGGTTTCAAGGACGAAAAAAAAAAAATTTCCCCTTGCAAAGCACTCCTGTTCTTGGGCAAGACTCCCTAATACTGCAGGGTGGCCTCTTGAGTGCGCCCTTAGTGGCTGCAGCTCTTCAGCACTTTGAGTCCAAGAGGAGAAAACCTCTATACAAATGTTACGATTATTGTTCCAAAAGTGGCATCAAGTATTGTATTGCCCACTGGCGTAACAATAGGGCCTTGGGGCCCGGGCCCCCCCTCTTGCGCCCGCACGGGCCGTTTTGTGTGGGCTGGAGGGTTGGCAGCATGAGGGGAAAGCCGTGGCCACAGTCGGCGGGGAGAGGGGAAGTTCCCCCCCTCTCCCTCACCTCGGGGCTCTCCCCTCTGCGCTCCCCTCCAGCTTAAATGTGTGTCCATGGGCAGCAGCGAGCAGTGGCGGGCAGGAAACAGATACATACCTTCCGTGCGCTCCAGCCAGTGCGTTCCTCTCGCTAGCCTCTGACGCGACATCCTGTATAACAGGAAGTCGCGTCAGAGGCTAGCGAGAGGAACGCACTGGCTGGAGCGCACGGAAGGTATGTACTGTATCTGTTTCATGCCCGCCACTGTTTGCCGCTGCCACGGACATACATTTAAGCTGGAGGGGAGCGCAGAGGGGAGAGCCCCGAGGTGAGGGAGAGGGGGGAACTTCCCCTCTCCCCGCCGACTGTGGCCACGGCTTTCCCCTCATGCTGCCACCCCTCCAGCCCCCCAAAAAACAGCTATGTGCGGGCCCCAGGGAGGGGAGGGGCCCACTCTGAAAATCTGCAGGGGGGCCCGGTGGGGCCTAGTTACGCCCCTGGTATTGCCCAATGGTAGCCACCATATTTAATAGATCTTTTCTACAAAAATAGTTTTCCTGGCTATTGCTGAAAATCAGTAAGTTAAATGACCCTGTTTTTTTCATGACTCTTGGCATCTCCATTGCAGGGCTGTTTCAGCGACAAATTATCGTTTCTGTGATCTTGCAACATGGGTACAGGCGCAGGGTTACGCAAGCAATGCTTAGCAACGTGCGGCGATAACAACCCTCACTGCGGATCGGATCTTTAAGATCCTCAATGACTCCTGCACAAAGTACCATGATCGTTTGAACTCTCGTTTGCACCTGTCGCATGACGTCGCTCAGGACGGTGGATTGGGGAGCGCTCATCGTCATGGGATGTCGCTGGGATCCATCTTCCTGGGTCGCAAGGTAAGTATTCAGCTTAAGACAGTCTTCTTTTCAGGATACTTTTTCACAAGTATTCACCTGCAAAAGCTCCCGGGTACAGGAGCACAAGGGGGGCATTTGCAGACTGCATCTGGCAACATTTCATACTTTGACCACAGAATAGGAGAGAAGGGTGGACGGCGAGGGTGTGCTCGACCTGCATGGGGCTGGAGGAAACACCAGGTAAGTATAAATGCTGCACTACTATTCATCTCAGGTTTACATTTTCTCTTCCCTTGTGTCTTTACCTGAGGTTGTACTGTGCTTCCAGGAATAGGAGAAAAAAAGAGGAGCCTATTAATCTTAATAACTACCTGAGATGGTTTCAAATTAGGAGAGGTTGAATGTTTAATACGCTGAATTAATTCTTAAAGTACCATTATTTTTTCATCATGACATTAGTTGGAAGACTCATCAAATCCCAGATAGATGTTATAGATTATTACAGCGTCTGTGACCTCTACAAGGGGAATATTTGTACGTGTCTTCTATACGGGACCCTTCAGAAACCTGTAATGATGAGCAGCACCGCTGTCCTGGCAACCAGAATATACTGAAAAATGTTATAAAATAGCATAAACATTTAGAAGTGATGGTTCTATCTTATGGCTTGTGCACACATGCAACTGTTCCATCCAACTATCGTCCAAACCTGGTCTACTGGATGATAGTTGGGCGTGTGTACGCGGGACAAACGACTAGCTGAGCGACTGATAACAGGCATTTTTCCCGATCCATCCAGCAGATCAACTCACACACCTGTTGAGCTGATAGCTTGCAGTTGGTTGCATGTGTACAAGTCGTTTGAACGACCTGTACTTGTTTTGATTGCGGCCATATTGTGCAGTCCATCATCCTGCTTTCTGCACTGTATGCAAACAAGTTGGTCATTTAGCTGGTTGGAGCGTGGAAATTCAAGTTGTGCAATTGCTTAGTCAAGCGACAGTCATGTTATTGGGTTGGTTGTGCGCTTTTGTTGGATGTATTAATGAGCATTAAGGGCTTTTCACATCTCGGGTGTTTTAGTTTTTGTTTTTTTTAAGCGCCGGCGATTTTTAAAATCACCCTAAAAGCGCTTTCGCAATCATTCCCTATGAGAGAGTTCACATCTGAGCGGTTCGTTTCCGATCCGCTCAGCAAAGCACTGCCTGTACCATTTTCTGAGCGTTTCTGCTTAATGGACACTGGACAGTGTAGAGCAGCCTTTCTCAACTTTTTTACCCTGGAGGAACCCTGCAAATATTTTTTGGATCTCAAGGAACCCCTGCATTTATTCTGCAAGGCATGAACTTCAAAAGTAGTTTTGGCCTTTTATTTCACTATCTCCTATTACAGTGCACCTCATTATACTGTCCCCTTATTCTAGTGCTTTTTAGTAATGTGCTCATTATTATTCTGACCCCCAACGTAGTGCTTCTTTTTACAGTATCCCCTATTTTAGTGTGCTCTATCATACTTACCCCACGATGGGGGAAAATGCCAAGGATCCCCTGCAGAGTACTCAAGGAACCCTGGTTGTGAAAGCCTGGTATAGGGAAATCGCAAAGCGCTTGAAAAAGCGCTTTGTATAGTGATTTCCCCAGCGCAGGGCCGGATTTACCATAAGGCACTGTAGGCATGTGCCTATAGGCGCCTGATGATGGAAAGGCGGCTTACTCCCCTCCCAGAGTGCCTCCCTATGCAGACTCCCCAGCAGTGTGTAAATAGAGGTCACTCACTCTGCTCTCAGTATTCTACTGACGAGGTATCCCTTCAACCAACAACTAAACTAATAGTTGGGGGTCACCTCTGGCTACCTAATGCTAAGGGGCACCTGTGGCTACCTATGCTGGGCAGGGGAAGTAAGGGAGAGAAGCCAGCTGGGCCAGCCAGCACACTAGCGGTGCAGTTTGGTGAGGTTTGTAGGTACATGAAGGGTGAGGTCTAGGGTGCCAGAACTTCTGTGCCTATAGGCTCCTGTAATGTAAATCCGGGCCTGAGCATTCATGAATAAATGCATTGTATTCATTCATTACCGGGTGAAAGAGATCACTTCCTGACTGACGTCAGGAAGTGAAAAAATGGATCACTCTGCAAAAGTGCTTAGAAAAGTGCTTTTCTAAACGCAAAGCGCTGGGAGAAGAGGAGGAAAAAACTCTTCATAAATCACTCAGCGCTTGTGATAGCGCTGGCAATTTATGATGTGAAAAAAAGCCCCAGTGCTATGAAACTGACCATAGCTAGACAATTTCACTTGTTTCTATCATATAAACTGAGCATTAATACAAGTATGCAGATGCAGGTGACTCAGCAGTGGAACAGCAGCTCACAGATGAGGTCACTATTCAGCTCTCCTCTCCTTCACACTGTTAATGTCTGCTGATCCCTGCCAGCGTGTAGTTTTCAATTTCAGCATTCGTGCGTATATGCCGCTCCAGCTGTTCTTATCAATACTGCAACCCACTTGCTCTGCTGTCATGCTGACATCTCAGTCAGAATCGATTCCTGACCCCATGATCCAATCACAGTGATCACACCTCATTTCTTAGGAAAAAAAGTCTCTGGTTGTTAGAGGGAAGGTGCCAGCAGTGAAAAAACAGATCTTCTTACATGGGGCTTCCTCCAGCCCCTGGCCGCTGTTATGTCCCTCACCACAACTCCGCTCCCTGCCGGTGTCTGGAGAATGTTGACAAGTAGGGATGCTCATTTGGATGCCTCGGAATTGAAATTTACGCATTTTCGTTCGGAAATTGGCATTTCCAATCGGAATTTGAGAATCAGAATTTTGTGGGAATCCGATTTACCGCAACTCTGTAATTTTAGCCCAATCACAGAAGCATTGGACCAATCAGAGAATGCTGAATTTATCTACAAAAATTGCATCAACGATTTTCTGTTTCTCCGTTTTTTTTGTTATTTTTTTTTGCATTCTCTGATGCAAAAAATGACTAATAAAATACCCCTCGAAAATCGGAAAATTGGCATTGGTGGAAATGGTACTTTCTACAGAAACGGAAATGGGTATTCCCGACCATCCCTAGTGACAAGTGACATTGTGGAGGAGCACATGCTTTTGCCAATAAAATCAAGTCATTTTCCCAGCCAGCCATTTACAGGAAAATATCTCCAAAGGTTTACAGCTGTTTATAAAATCAGGCTTCTGAATTTGCAATGTTCCCACTATGCAGCTCCAATGTTGAATGGAATAGGGTGATTTATATGCATCAACATTTTCTGCATTGCTTTAAACAGTATATTAGGGCAGCTCTGGGTGGCGTAGTGGTTAGCTCTCTCGCCTTGCAGCGCTGGGTCCCTGGTTCGAATCCCAGCCAGGTCACTATCTGCAAAGAGTTTGTATGTTCTCTCCGTGTCTGCGTGGGTTTCCTCCGGGCACTCCGGTTTCCTCCCACATTCCAAAAACATACGGATAAGTTAATTGGCTCCCACTAAAAATTGGCCCTAGACTACAGTACTTACACTACATAATATAGATATATGGCAATGGTAGGGATTAGATTGTGAGCTCCTTTGAGGGACAGTTAGTGACAAGACAATATATATATACACTGTACAGCGCTGCGTAATATGTCGACGCTATATAAATACTAAAATGATAAAAATAATAATATTAAATAATTCATGACACTAACTGCGATTCAGAAGAACTCACAATTTAATATGACTGCCACAGTCTAAAGCTAAATACACAAATACAATAATTGTCGCTCTTTAGCTGCCATGTTTCTAGGGGTGGGCGAAGTTGGTGTCCGTCCGGGGCGCAGTGATGGAGGAGGGAGCAGTGGGCACATAGGGACTCAGCCATGGTGAGGGGGGGCCGACTTCTCGCTCCCTCCCCTTGGACCCCCCCTCCATGCTGCCCTCTTCATTGCAAAGGTTTATGGAAGCGGCAAAAAATGGTCTGCTAATTAAGAAGTGGTGGGCAGCGCTGAAGACAGAGCAGCCCGGCGGCACGTCATCCTCGCCTAGACCCGGAAAGGTGAGTTTGTACTACGACCGCTTCCTGCCGATGCCATAAACCTTTACAATGAAGGCGGAGCACAGAGGAAGGCCCCCCTCACTGCGCCTGAATCCCTGATTGCCTGCTACTCCCCCCTCCATCACTGTAATTCCCCAGCCTGCCAAAGCTGGGGAAGGGGGGCACCTATACCTGACTACCTATACTGAGGTACCTATACCTGGCTAACCTATACTGGAGCACCTATACTTGGTTAACCGATACTGGGGCACCTATACCTGGCACCTATACTTGGGGCGCATATACCTGGCTACCTATATTGGGGCACCTATACCTGGCTAACCTATACTGGTGCACCTATACCTGGTTAACCAATACTGGGGCACCTATACTGGGACACCTATACCTGGCTAACCTATACTGTGGCACCTTTACCTGGCTAACCGATACTGGGGCACCTATACCTGGCTACTTATACTGGGGGCAGCTATACCTAGCTAACTTGTACTGGGGCACCTATACCTGGTTATCTACTGTACACTAGGGACACTTATACCTGGTTAGCTATACTGGGGGCACCTATACCTGGCTAACTGAAGCACCTATGCCTATACTATATACCGCATTGCAAATAACGTTCTCGAGCCCATGCAGGGGGGCACAATTTTTACACTAAATGCAATTTGGTTTTCTCCTAGAAGATCATTTTTCTTTTTCTCTTTAAAATAACATTTCAGCATTTATGAGTTTTTTTGCTTGTTAATATTTTCACACCTTGTCAATAAAATGCTATTTAACAACTTAAGGACCACGGGCTTAACCCCCCCCCCCCCCCCCCCCCCCCTAGTGACCAGGCCATTTTTTACAAATTAGGCCACTGCAGCTTTAAGGGTTCGCTGCAGGGCCATACAACTCAGCACACAAGTGATTTCCCCCTTTTCTGACTACCAACAGAGCTTTCTTTTGTTGGGCTGTGATCGCTCCCCCAATGTTTATTTACTTTTTTTTTACATATTTGTTCATTTTTACAAATAAATTTCACTAATTTTTTAATTATTTTTAGGCTTCAGTCTATGACAGTGGATCGCTTCTCTGCCGCCCTGGGCCCCAGTACATTGCTGCGGTAGATCGCAGTGCTGTACAGATTAAATAGACAGCTTTCGCCGTCTAACAGTCTCCTAGCGTCAATCGCCGCTGGGAGACTGATGGCGGAGCAGAGCTCCGTCATTCAAGTGAAGATGCGTGCGATCTCCTGCACAACCCCGCCCCAGGACTTCACACCAACTGGCGTGGAGCGGCAAAGGGTTAAACCACCAGCACAACAAGAATATACTTTTTATATTTTTGACAGTACTTTCTCACTGACTTTGTGGTCCTTTTTCAAATGCAGAGTGCTGAAAAGTTATTTTAAGAAGAATATGAAAAATTATCTCTGGAAAGAAAACTCAGGAGAAAAAGTTAATTGCATATGGGCCACTGTGTGGTATCTGGAGTTCTCCTTTAAGTCTTATTAATAATAATCAACGTGATCATAGTGTTTAACTTCCAAACAAAGGTCTGCTGCCTCATTATTGTTGTGTATCGACCCCCAAAAAGATAAAATCCCCTTTGTGTGAGAGATATCATTGATCTGCTGGTTGCCAGTGACATTTATTGAGCAGCTGAGTGGCACAAAGCACACCATTACCGATACATCCTCTCCGCACTGTGTCACAGGTTGTGCCAAGCCTCTGACCTTGAGCCTCTTTTTTTCTCCCGTAAATCGGATTAGCAAGTTACTAAAGCTGCTCCGGCTCTGTCCCCAGCCTGACATGAAATTAGGTAGTTAATTCTATTACAGTGCATGTGCTGAAGTTTAATCACTCATTGCTCACCCTCTAAGGAAAGAGTCAAGGATTTCTCCCATCACTCCATGTGATTCTCCCGTCTCTGCAGACTTCGGTTTTCAAACTCAGAGCGCACAGCTATGAAACGTGTTGTGATAGTTGCGCAGTATTAAACACAACGAGGAGCACAAAGGCTTCAATTCATAAAGGGCTGTGCAATAAAAAAAATCAGGACATTAAAATACTGCATTCGGTCTTTTAGACTCTTGTTTCCTAATTTATAATGATTCTCACAGGTGCAGTAGAAGATCGGTAATTTTACCGAAAAACATGGGTTCTGTTCACAAAGAAAGAAGGTCTCTGCACTGTTGCTGTGATGTTCTCCGACTTATGTGCTGTGACAGCTTTACAATAGTAAGAGGCATCCCGTCATCCCTTTAGATCTACATGTCCCCTTCTAGTTTCTCAGAATCTGACTATTAGTCTTTCTTAACATTTTGTTCAATAGCCTGTGTTTAGATGAACTCTCAATAAACATCAGACACACCATGCTTAGATGATTTCACTAGTTGCTCCTCGGCATCTTCAAACAGTAATCTAAAGGGTTACTGTCTAAAGGGCTGCAGGGGAAATCACATTTGTGCCGTCTCTTTCTTTGCCGCCTGGGGGAAGAGAAACTTGACCCTCCCAAGAACATATCGGAACCAATAGAGAGAGTAGCAGGAGAAAGAGGCTATTCCTATTAGCTGTCTGTCAACTGTTATAGCATGCTGATAGCTAGTTTCCAGCACATCAGAACTGGTCTTAAATACAGATCATCTTGCTTGGCTTTACCGCATATTCTAATCTTCATGAATTGACATTTGCTGACGTGTTTCGGTATTTATTGCACAAGTTGATCATTTACCTCACTGGTTGGTAATTTAACCTTGGCGTGCGGTAACAGCCGTTATGAGTGGGCGCTAAAATTTCCCTTCTTTGCCGCAAATCATGGCTTTTATAATGGTCGCGAACTGTGGTAATGCAGGTTCTATAAGGCGTCCGATTAGTGGCAATGTATGCAATATATGCAATGCCGCAATTTGCTTTTCCGCAAGCCCCCTGTGCCTGCGATTCTATCAGGTGCCCCTGTGTGTCGATATTTTACTGTATTGCCGCTGTTCAGGCACCAAAATTAACCTGCCTTGCCACATATCGCGGCACTGCACCAGGGGGATTTAGGGTTAGGCGCCACGGGAGGGGGGGTAGGTGCCACCTCGGGGTGTTAGGTATAGGCACCCTCGGGTGGGGGTTTATGGTTGAGCACCACCAGGGGAGGTAGGATACTCTACTAGCGGCAGTACTCTTTTCTCCAGGTGCCTTTTTCGTGTATGCTGACCCTGGGGCCAAAGTATTCCCCAGAACAGAACCCTGCAGGAGTAAAGGAGAAGGCTTGATGCAGGATGCGAAATGATATTGGCTGGTAAGATTTTTCAAACTCGGAGCGCACAGCTATGAAATGTGTCGTGACAGTTGCACAACGAGGAACATATTCCTATCTAGACTATATTTAGAAATTGTGCTGCGCTAGACTTCTGTGAATGATGACGGCCTTTCCTACAAGACACCACCCCTTTGTGTAACGTTTCACATGCGATCTTTGCGTCAGGTATTTCATCACAATTATTATTTGCAGAAAAAAAACAGAGTTCTTTGTTTGATAAATTGCTCTTCTTTTTACAGAATATTTAAAGCAACATTACTGGATTAGAAATACTGCATTTTCGTTCTTCTAGGGTTATGTTGTTGGTTATGTTATGTAATGTTCTTCTTCTCATTTTCAGTTATTAACAATATTTGGTTTCATTGCAGTATCCCCAAGTTAAAGCGGATCCGAGATAAAAAAAATCAAAAATGCAAACAAAGCCACAAAAGGATCCAGGGTGCCATATTATTATTATTGTTATTATTTGCAAATCATTTTTCCCCCTTACTTTTCTCCTAGGTTATATTTTTACACCTTATCGATAATTTGCATTTTAAACCAACTGCGAGCAATAAAATACTGAAAATAATTTTTAAATTACTTTTTCACCTACGTTTTAGTAGTTTTTTTTTATTGCAGAGTGCAAAAAAAGTTAGAGATAAAACATTATCTCCTAGGAGCAAAAGTGAATGGCACATGGGCCTGGGAGGTATGGAACCAGGAGAACCACGATGGTAGATAGTTGAGGGCGAGAGGCTAATTATTTTAGAGGGTAATAGGAGAGGAAGAGAGAAAAAAAAACATTTTAGGGGAAAAATTGACTACTGTATTTAATGTATGTGAGGAGGCCATTAGTGATGGCCACTCATTTGATCTTGGATCCTGTTAACTTCTCATCCTAAGGTGATCCTCCAATACTCACCTATCTAAGAAACGCAAGCAGATCTCTGCTGAAGTGAAAATAAACGAAGGTGGCCAAACACTTATAGATTTGCAGCAGATTCGACCATCAGATCGATTCCTGTCAGAGGCCTGACAAGAATGTATCTTATGTGTGCCACACACTAGGAACAGATTTCCAATAATCGATCGAAATGCATTATTGCACCTTTTGATTCAATGCAACACTATGGGCCAGCAGCAGATCAACCTAAATTTTCCATCCAGGCCAATCGATCAAATCGATCGAAATCATCTGGAAATCGATCAATTGACCAATCGATCGTGCTTCCTGCTCCATCGACTTCTAGCAGATTCGATCAGAGCAGTCAAATCGGCCGTCGATCGATGGCTGAAATCGACCAGTGTATGGGCCCCTTAACCACCCTGGCGTTCTATTAAGATCGCCAGGGCGGCTGCGGGAGGTTTTTTTTTAAATAAAAAAAAAACTATTTCATGCAGCCAACTGAAAGTTGGCTGCATGAAAGCCCACTAGAGGGCGCTCCGGAGGCGTTCTTCTGATCGCCTCCGGCGGCCAGAAGTAACACAGAAGGCCGCAATGAGCGGCCTTCCGTGTTTTGCATACTTCGTTGTCATGGCGACGAGCGGAGTGACGTCATGGACGTCAGCCGACGTCCTGACGTCAGCCGCCTCCGATCCAGCCCTCAGCGCTGGCCGGAACTATTTGTTCCGGCTGCGCAGGGCTCAGGCGGCTGGGGGGACCCTCTTTCGCCGCTGCTAGCGGCGGATCGCCGCAGAGCGGCGGCGATCGGGCAGCACACGCGGCTGGCAAAGTGCCGGCTGCGTGTGCTGCTTTTTATTTCATCAAAATCGGCCCAGCAGGGCCTGAGCGGCAGCCATCGGCGGTGATGGACGAGCTGAGCTCGTCCATACCGCTAAGATGGTTAATGATATAATGATTTGTATGTGTAGTACAGCTAAGAAATAAAACAGTAGCAGCACAAATATTAATCTCGTATTGTTTCCAGTACAGGAAGAGTTTAAAAAACTTCAGTTGTTACCTATGCAAAAGATCTTCTCTGAGCTCTGAGAGCTCTGTCTTCCGAAGCTTTTATCTCAACCGTCTCTCACTGTATCTTGTTTGTTGAAGGTTTTACTTCAGAGGAAATTTGAAGGTTATTAGCTCTTCGAAATCATTTAAAATGCAGAGTGTACTGTGTAAACTGCAAATATTTGAGAATAATGCAATGTTAAAAAAAAACTAACTGAAAATAAAAATATGAGACTATTTTATTTGCTACTAATGTTCTATTTATTATCCATACTAGGCATACAGTTCATTATATCATTTTTTTTATATCATTTTTTCCGCTTCAGTGTCACTATAACAAATGAATGCTCTAATGTGTTACATGTAACTGCATTGCATTTCCCTTTCCGTGAGGCCGTGAACTCAGTCAACTGATAGGCATCACCAGAAAGGGATGCAAGGGTAAGAAGAATAGTGATTTTCTTTACTGTGCTGTAAGGCCTCGATCACATCATACGCACTTCCGCGCGGATATGGAAGCGCGTATGATGTGCTGAAACGCAGGAACGGCAGAAGGGCATAGACTGCCCTTCTACCGTTCACAACTACTGCGCTGTGCAGCAGTACGATGCGCTGGGAAGCGCTTGAGTACTGCTGCCTACATTTTGCCCGCACCGCAGAGTTGATCCCATCACTGTCAATGGATAGGATCAGCAGCGCAGCGGGCAGCGGCGCAGATGGTGTGCGATCGGATGCGCTTCGTTCCGATCGCACAGCCATCTGCGTTGGCTAGATGTGAACGAGGCCTAAGAGTTTGAGTAAAACTTGTTTTGGATTGCTCCAGTAGTGAGTCAAACAAACAAACAAACACAGAACATTTATGTCGTGCTTTTCTCCTGGCGGACTCAAAGCACCAATTAACTGCATATCTGCTGTATTAGTGTATTCCAGCCCAATGTGTGGATGAAATTCAATGTTGCTTTGTAACTATTGTTTAAAGCAATAAAAAATATTTTTGGGGGAAAAAAAAGAAATACTCCATGTTCCTGAATATGCAAATTGTCCCTTTGTTGTTTACGATAGCTAAACCGACCTCTAGAACCACTGGAATGCAACGATGCGTCAGCTTGTTAATATTTCAGAACCAAACTAACCCAACATGCATACAGACTGGTGCCCATAAGCACTTAACTATTTCACTTGAGTTATCTCCTATGAGATCATTTTCATCCTCTTTTTAAACCATTTTTTTTGCATTTTACAATTGAAAAAGTACCCAAAAGTTGTTTAAAAAGTACTATCAAATTTATTTTGAGTATTTTCTTCATTGCTGGTGGCTTAAAGAGACTCTGTAACAAATTGTTTATCTTTATTTCTTCTATGCTATAAGTTCCTATGCCTTTTCTAATGTGGTCTGGCTTACTGCAGCTTTTCCTAATTGCACAGTAGCTGTGTTATCTCTGTTATATGATCTAATCTTCTCTCTATAGTCGGCACAGTCAGGCTGAGGCAGTCAGACTGGAATGTGCAGGGCTGCTTGTGATTAGCTAGAAGCTGTACACACCCCCTGCAGGCTCTGTGTGACTAACACACTCTGCTTAGCTGAGCCTATTAGAAGCTGGTTAGTTTGTTTGTAAACACTGCCTAAAACTGGCAATTACAAGCCAGGTTTGCAGCAGAGAATGGCAGAAACAGCACAGAGGGGACCAGGAGCACATAATGAATAGAATGGTATGCTTTTTATTGTAAGAATTTCAGAGTACAGATTCTCTTTAAAGGGAATTTTATGACATGTTGTGAAAATATCACCTTGGAGAAAACTCAGGAGAAAAAGTGAATTGCATATGGGCCCTGGATGAGGACCAACCCGTCTGAAACAGTCTGTATGCATGTTAACAAGCTGACACGTCATTGCACTCCAGCGGTTCTGGAGGTGTGGTTAGCTTGCAGGGACAACAAATGGACAATGTGCATACTCAGCAGTGATGCATTGTGGGACACGAATAATAGCAAATACATTCTGTTGTAAGAAGGCAAAATTCTCTTTTACATAACATTTTAGTAAGAGAGAGCATTGCGGGTCTTTCTAGCCCCTTACACACTCCTAGGGGTTCTGATTAACCATGAGCTAGCTGGACAATCTATAACTGCATTTTCCCTAACCCACATCCCATTATTGTACCCAATGTAATGTTAACCCTGTCTGTGCCATCATCCTGCTCCCAAACTACACCCCACTTCTCCTTGCCAGTTTTTCCTTTTTTCACATGGGCCGAGCAATGCCATAACTAGAATGTGTGGCATCCCGTAGCAAACTTTTTAGGGAAATGACACCTTACATTTGAGCAATGACACCTTCCCCCAACCACATGGATATTGGTGAACACTGCAACATGTACTCATATGCAATGCACAGCACATGGACATGCAAACGCACTGGGTGGAAGGAAATTAAAGGAGTGTTAAACAAAAGTTAGGATGACCCGAGCACCCTGCTTCAGCGCCCACAGGAGCCACTATTGCATACATATACATACATATTGCATACGTTTTTTTAAACTTTTTTTTAGAGACACAAGACAGGTGGAAAAATAGCATGCAAAAGAGTGGAGAGGACAGCCTGCATCCTTATATACATCCTTTCTATGGAGTGCTTTTGTAAAGAATAAATGAAATACTGAAAATCCCCCATGAGAAGATTGACTAGTCCAAAATCAGTTATATCTGTCAGATTGTTACTGCCTACTGTAGGGGCCCGTTTCCACTTGTGCGGTGCGAAATCGTTGCGAAAAACAAAATCGGATGTGGATGCGAATTTGTACACGAATTTAATGTGAATTTGCGTATGTTAGTAAGTATGCGAATTTAACTATGTCAGTGCCTGTGTGCTTTTACATTGTTTTTATGAGAAAATGTACGCGAATTCGCATGGAAAATTCGCATAGTGAAAACGCATGCGAATTTCCTATTAATTACATTGTATGCGAATCACACACTGGCTTGCTCTGTTTTCCTGACAAGTGGAAACAGGCTAATTAACTTGTATTGGTAATGCGAATCTGCGTGCAGAAAACGCATGCAGATTGAACAATTTATAGTGGTCCTTTAACTTACGTGTAAGAATCACTCTAAAGCCTCTTTCACACTAGGTAAGTTTTTGTGCGCTTTGCGCTGTGCGTTCTGCAAGGTATTAATTTTCCCATGTAATTGAATGTGCTTGGTTCACATCTATGCGCTGCGCAGAGATGCATTACAAAAAAACACAGTGTTGCATGCATTTCTGTGTGTTGAGTTTTTAGCAAATACAAGCGCATAGAAACGCATGCTTTTTTTTACCACTAAATGAAAAAAAAAGCCATGTTTTCATTTGAAAACAAATCTTTATAGACAACTGCTATTGCTACAATAAGCAAAACATGCTTAAAGGAATGATCCGCGAAAAAAAAAAAAGTTCCACTTACCCGGGGCTTCCTCCAGCCCGGGGCAGCCGTCCTCTGCCCCCGCCGCAGCTCCTACATCTCCCAATCCTCTTAGCCGGCGGAGCCGACCTCGCCAGCGAAGAGGACCGGGAGACGTAGGAGCTGCGGCGGGGGCAGAGGACGGCTGCCCCGGGGTGGAGGAAGCCTCGGGTAAGTGGAACTTTAATTTTTTTTTTTTTTTTGCACGGATCATTCCTTTAAAAAAAGTGCACCGCAAGGCACTGAAACACGCACTAAAGCGCACACAAACGTTACAAGCGTTTTTTATCATGTGCTTTTACACGTTTCTCAACACACCCAATGTGAACGAGGCCTAAAAGTTTCCACTGCATGGTGTATTAATAACAATAACAAGGACGCCTCTCAGTAGCAAAAGACGTCAAAAACCTGCAGCCGTTATTGTTCAGAAAAAGTTGTTAAGTTGCACTACGCAAGTTCCATCCTGTGTAAATGGCTTGCCTCCACACTAATCATCATGGGCTGAGTTGATCAAGGCTACATTAAGCTTGATAAAACCTGAAATGTCATGATCATTACATAAAAAAAGAGTGCGAGAGTGAAATAGTACGTCTCCAGAGATTACAATGATGATGGCTCCCAGATAAGTGCTTTTCAACAGTCTGGGGTTGCCATGGAAGTGGAGTCTCAAGTGGGAATATAATGTGATTTTCCACTGATGAACACATTTTTTTGGTCTATAATTGCTGCAGTGTTTTGATTACTTTATTTTTTATTTTTTAGTTTCAGACTCATTATCTTAAAAAAGATCTTTTTTTTTCACTATACATGTGTTAGATTTACATACCGAAGCAGAGGGTTATAGGGATTCTGTGTTATTAGTGTGCTGGATTATAATACAGTATACTGTGGACAAATGAATGCATTACATTTGTTTTGTAAGCTCTCAAGTTTTACAAAGTTTCTATGATTTTTAAAGCCACATATATAAATAGGTAAATACTTGCTCTACTTACATAACAGACGTATTGTACTGTCCACATTTTTATTTCAGTACATTTTATACAGTACATAAAGAGAATTCTGTTCCTGGCATTTGCCATCTTGATTCCCTCTGACTAAAGCCAATCCTGATGTCATTTCCTCCCTTACTTTTTTTCCTCCTAGAACCTGCACTGTCATAATTAGCTTGCTTTGTAAACACATGAGACCACAGCATAGATCGTATTTCAGCTTCACACTGAACTGCCCTCAGCCAATCAGTGAGGAGCAGGAATGTGGGAGGGGAAATGACAAGCTTCCTTCTCGTCGGCAATGTACCAAATAGAGCCAGAATGACTGAGATAAGATTTTTTACAGCAGGCACATTTCTAAATAAATTGGGGTGCTTGCAATGCAGGCTTAGGTTGCACACTGCATAATAAACACAGAGCAGTGGGTAAATGGAATTTGATTTTGTGGCTGACTTTAAAAATCATGCCCTCCCCCTACCAAAGAGGCCAGCGTCTGGGAGCGGAGCTGCGGCTGGGGACGTATTGCCTGCAAGGGGCTGGAGGAAGCCCTGAGTAAGTTGATTGGGGGAGTAGGTTATTTGGCTGACATTTCCTTTGAATTAGGATTGTCAGCCATAAAATCAAATTCCATTTACCCACTGCTCTGTGTTTATTATGCAGTCTACTACAACCTGACCATGCATTTCAAGCATTCCAATATAATCATAAATGTTTCCGCTGTAATAAATCTTATATCAGTCAGCCTGGCTATATTATGGTAATATTGCTGAGTAGAGGGAAGCTTGTTATCTCCTTTCCCACATTTCTGCTCCTCACTGATTGGCTGAGGGCAGTTCAGTGTGACACAAGGTTGAGAAGAGAAATACACCTCGCCCCTCTCCAGAAGCTGCTGAAAAACAACCTATGTTGTGCTCACATTTGTTTACAAAGCAAGCTAGATATGACCGTGCAGTTTCTAGGAGGAAAAAAGAGTAACGGAGAAAATGACATCAGGATTGACTTTAGTCAGAGGCAGTAAAGTTGGAAAATGCCTGAAACCGTTTTCTCTTCATTTACTACATACAATTAACTGAAATAAAAATATGGGCAGTGCAATACATACAGTATGCTACGTAAGTAGAACAAATATTTATCTACTTATATATATGTTTTTTTTTTTCCTGGGCTAGTATGGCTGTCCCTGCTGCTTTGAATAAAATGTATTTGTGCCCCACGCTGTAATCCATTATTTGTCTGTTCTTCAATGTTGCTTCATCTGCAATCTTGACAGTATCTTCTATACATAGATATGCTTGATAAGTTAGCAGTTGAGGCACAGAAGTTGACAAGGAACAAGTAAATTTCAATAAAGGAAAAATTACCCTTTTTTGGTCTGAATAATTACCAACATTGACAGGTAATTGTCCCAGTCTGAAAAAATTGAGAGCTGCTGCTCCTCTTTAATATCTAGAGCAGGGGGTAGGGAACCTATGGCTCAGAAGCCACATGTGGCTCTTTTGATGGCTACATCTGGCTCACATACAAATCAGTAGGGGTTGATTCACTAAGCTACACTGCTCAAGCAGCACATCTTAGTGTTGCAGCGCAAATACAATTTTAAAGTAGGCACGCAACTGCTGTAGCATGCACTACTAACTTACTCACGCTACCCCAAAAGGAACAGGTGCTCCAATTGTTCCACTCTGGACCCTGTCAGGTCCAGTGACTTTGTAGGACGAGATCCCTGCACTTTGGCCCAATAGGCTGCCTGTCAAGTAACAGGCAGCCTATTGGGCCAATCAAAGTGCGGGGATCTTGTCCTACAAAGGGAATCAACTCCAAAGTCAGCTAGCTAATTGTACAAGCTGTTAGTCAGTATTTCTCCTGTCTGGCTCTCAGGGAAATTGCTGATGTTGCTGAAACCCAAGAGAAGCTGAAGACATGTCTGACACTTTCGCTGCCTGGTGGATCAACTGTACACACATCACCATGGCAACAGGGGTGTGAGCCCTACTGTCCCACTTTGAAATATACGGTATGGCTCTCACGGAATTACATTTTAAAATATGTGTCTTTTATGGCTCTCTTAGACAAAAAGGTTCCTGACCCCTGATCTAGAGTCTCGTTTTTTTAAACAGTAACCTGATCAATATAGAGGGGCTGCAATCTAAACATAAAATCAGGACAAATCAAATTTGAGAACAAACTGTTAAAACAGAGCTGAAGGACACGCCTATTTCCTTAAAATTTGTAATATATCAATTTATAGGAGAGGAAAAAAAGTTTAGAGTCAAACACATTTTTTTTAGTAGAGAAATATATATATATTTACATAGAAAGAGGGACAAAGTCCTGAAAGAGGGACATAGGGACAGGGCTTCCAAAGAGGGACTGTCCCTCCAAAAGAGGGACAGTTGTGAGCTATGTTCAATCTCCTTGACCTGTACAGGTTTGTATGGTAAAAAGGGTTTTCAGGCGCATTACTATTGCCCCTGTGACCCCCTGCGATGGAGGGGCAGTTATTTGGAGCTGCACCACTTGATAATGTGCAGCTGCACAGTGGAGTAGTGTATTATTTTCCTGCTCCAGTGCTGCATTGGGTCTCTTCTGTTATTACCGGCAACTGCACACAGTATGCTATACACCTCCAGCTCCTGATCACGTGATGTCTCGGGAGCCTGAGCTATGCGAGCAGAGAGCATGTGCCTGCCCAGAAGAACTGAGGCGACCCTGTGCAGCATTGGAGTATTTAATATAAAATGCCACTGCACAGCAACACTGCATCAAGTTGGGGAGGGTAGGGGGTTGCCAAGGTGGGAGGGGAGAAAGTGAAGGGAGGTGGGAAGTGTTTTAACTTGCAGGAAAAGGGGAGTGTTATAACTTCTGTAAGGGGGGAAATTTGGTCCCATTTTTGTTAGGGAGCCTCATGAGGTTAAGTTACACCCCTGGTTATTCCTGTCCTTTTGTTGATTTATACAAATCAAATCAAAGATAGCTTTATTGGCACGACCAAGCTTCAATACAGGCATCTATATTCATCTATATGAGTGGATAACCCATACAAAATTTGCCTGTGATGGGCCTATGATACCTTGTTATGTTCCACATTAACCCATAAGTCAAGCTAGTGATGAACTATCTGTGATTTTTATTATCTGCTATTAACGTCCCTTATGGGATATCTCCGTCACACAGAGTACCTTCTGCATGTTCCCTGTACTGGCTGAAATAAATCTGTCACCTACAATCACAGGAGCAATCCACTTTCATTATAATAATTGACATCTATATTAGTGCAAAAGGACATTTTGCAATTTGACTTTATTAAAACTATCATATAATATCAGTCTCTAGAAAGCCAGATCCTATAACTGCCAGAAATGTATTTTTTTCTCTTTCTTGGAGCTGTGTCAGCAGGAGTCTTGTGGCCATATGATCTCCAAAAATACTCAGCTACTTGCACTTGTAACTGACTTTCCATTTTTCCCAGAGAACTTCACAGAGCAATACATACAGTTCAAACACATTTCAATTCAATTCACAAAACTTCTCAAATATGATTTATTTTTCACCTAATTAATAAGAATAACCTTTCAGCATATTTACAAATACAATAATAGATCAAAGTATGTTTATTTATTACTTATTTATTCATTGCATTTATAAAGCACCAACGTATTACGCAGCGCTAGACATTAGTTAAGGTTTCAGACAATATTTAAGGGTGACATTATAAGACAATACAGGAATACATGCAAACCAGATCACGCAGCACAGTATGAATACAGGAAATGCTCAGTCACTGGATGGATGCATGAAGATGAGGCATGTTGAGTCCACTCAGATCCATAGGATAGGTGCACAGTAATGTAGGTGCGTGAACAGGTAGGAGACATAAGGAGGAGGATCCTGCCAAAGGCTTACAATCTAGAGGGAGAGGTAGGGACATGAAAGGTAGAGGACCAGAGTTAATTGTTCAGCTGCGGGTTTAGAGCACCAGTGAGGGGGAATAGGCCAGGGTGAAAAGGTGTGTTTTGAGGGCCTTCTTAAAGATGTTGAAGGACAGTGCAACCCTAATGGGGGGAGGAAGGGGGTTCCATAGTGTTGAACCAGCTCTTGAGAAGTCCTGGAGTCGTCCATGGGACTGGGTGATGCAGGGTTTGGTCAGGCGAAGTTCATTGGAAGAGCGGAGTGAGCAGCTTGGTGTGTACCTCTGAGTAAGATCGGAAATGTAGGTTGGACAGGTTTTGTGGACAGATTTTGTAGGTCAGACACAGTATCTTGAATCTGATTCTTGACTCGATAGGAAGCCAATAGAGGGATTCACAGAGGGGAGCCACCATGGTGGAACGATTAGAAGTGGATGATTCTGGCTGCCGCAATCATGATGGACTGCAGTGGGGTAATTCAGGTCATTGGGAGACCACCAGACAGAAGGGATTGCAGTAGTCAAGGCAGGAAATTATGAGGGCATGGATGAGGAGTTTTGTGCTGACAGAGGTCAGGAAAGGTTTTGGATGTGGGGATGAAGGAGGAGAGTGCGAAGTCCAGGGTGACACCCAAACAGCGGTCTTGAGAGGTAGGGTGTATGGTAGTGTGATTAACAGTGACATGCACATCTGGGAGGGTCAACGATGGCTGGGGCGGGAAAATCAAAAAAGCATACCATACATTGTTTCTGATTAACTATATTTCAATATTACTTTTCTTACTTTAATAATATTTTTGTTTTAGTCTTGGAGAGCTTAAAAATGTAACATAAATAAAGTAAAAACAGGAGAAAGCTTTGTGAATATCCCCCATTGTGTGTGTGTGTGTGTGTACACACACACACACACACACACACACACACACACACACACACACACACACACACACACACACACACACACACACACACACACACACACACACACACACTATAGATATATTCATTATGGCACACATTATGCATAAATAAAAGATAAAAGAGCTGGAAAAGAGCATGTTAACATATGTCAACAGCTTGCGCATGCGCATTAGCACAGATCCACCGGGGCTCTAGTCCGATCAGATCCATGCTAAAGCGCATGCAGAAGCTGTCTTCGCCTGCACAGTAGCAAGGACCCAATTAAACTCGGCTTTTTCCACCTGAGCACAAGCGGGGTTATGCTGCAGTGCAGGCGCAACACAAACGCACATCAGAGGTCTTGATGCTGGATCGGCCTGGCTGAGAAGGACAGGTAAAGCCTCTTTTAGGATTCACAGGCTTCCCCCTCCACGGGTATGTATCCTGCAGCAAACCTCACGGGTTATCTTTAAAGAAAACCTAAACTCTGCATTCCTTTCTAAAATCATAGAAATTTTTATTCAACTCCCTCTTTGTCAGAATTATACATGTTTACTTTGTGTCTGTGATTTACTTTGCAATATCCTCACTCTCTGTAGTGTTGATTTTTTGACCTCCCCCAGATCCATCACATAAAATAAGATAAGGAAACAAAAAAAATGACTGTAGACTGTAACAGAATAGGCACAAAGTCAAGAAGGGTGAATACTTTTGGAAAGCACTGTAAGTGCCCCTCCTCTATTCAACTTTTTAACTTTTTTAATTGATTAAACGTTCGATTTGTGAATACGATGCAGGGTGGAGAAAGGACGAAAGACTATGTTATAGTTTTGTAATGCTTAGAAAACTAATTGGACCAGAAGTTCTCTCAATTCCCAGACTTATACTGAATTTTGTTCAAAACGGAGCTGTGCAATCTGGTAGGATGATCTCTGCTCCCTGGTTAATTTCTGACTGAGAAGTAAACGATAATTTGGTACATTGTGCCGCTGTTGCAGAGAACATGGCCTCCTTCAGGAATCAAACAGCAAATAAACAGAAGGGAAGAGGGATGTTAAAAAGTAAACCAGTTTTATGTATTACAAAATGTAATGTGATTTCACAGCTGATTAAAGCACAGTCAGAGCTGGGCCCTCAGTCATCATGGGACCAGCAGGAGTTAAACCTTCAAGATACACTCTAGATAGAATCATCACCATTTGCATACCGCAAACAGGGACGTTTCAATAGACAGACACTCCAGGCCATTGCCTGGAGCGCTGTCCTTAGTGAAGAGCATGCTTCAGCGCTCTCCTACATCGCCCCCTTCTGATAGGCACTCCTTCTCTGCTGCTGAGCAATCTCACAGCAGAGAGGGAGTGGCCATCGGAAGGAGTTGGGAGTAGGTGACTCCACCCCTGCCGAACTCCAATACTGCTCGTCATCAATGGGGGAGGAGAGAGATGGGGGAAGGTGAGTAGATGGAGAGATCTCGCCATTCACTGCTCTCTTCTGCTACTCTAGGCACCAGGGGAATAAATACAGTCAATAAAACGTAACCATGGTTATATTCCAACCTCACATTGTCTCGTGCCAACGTTATTGTCTCGTGTGGTTATATTGCCAACCATCACCAGAAAAGAGTAAGAGGGGCTTACCATCTGCTAACACCCCACATTATAAGGTTGTATATCTCGCATTCAATAGTAATCCTAATGAACCTCGTGCAGATATGGATCCAAACTTCCACCACTCCCTCATTCCAATATATGGTATGGTATCCAGGAAGGCCAATATATAAACACAACAAAAAATGGCAACTCTAAGTGTAAACCATTTACTGTAAAAACAACTGGTATAGACCGTAAAAACAAGATAAAAACAAAAAGACTTACATACGGGGTCCAGGAACTGGGAATCCCTAATAAAAACTTGCGCGTGTAAGCTGGTCCACAGCCAATAAGACATTAAAGGTGACCCTTGTCTTCTTTCTAATTAATTGATGTGACCAATTTCTGCCCGAAATCGGTTGCCTTGTCGATTAGGCATGCGCGTGGCAGCACCGATTTTCATCCGATTCAATTATAATCATCAAAGCAGATGGTTGCCTGATGTATGGCAACCTTTACTTCAACTAGATCTGAATAAGATTTCTAAATAGCTTAAACCTACAGTTTGCCACAATCGTAGCCTTCCATCTCATCATGGTGTCCTGGAAATCTTTTGATGAAATATCCCTTTCACACTTATTATCCATAATCAGTTGTAATCTCCTACACAAACGCTGTCCAAGGAGTAGATCCTTGCAGGATGATAGCCCCTACAATCAACAAGGGCTTGACTCTAAATATTAGGCAAGCTCCCTCTAGGCACTCCTCAGGCATGTTACATTATGGACAGGTGAGACTCAACCACCCCGTTTTTGACCTTCTTTTCCCTTCACCCTGTGCAGTCTAGAAAAAAAGTGGGAGATAAGGCATTTACATTTTAGGTTGTATTGTTTTATTGTTTTCTTGGTTTATATTGTCTTAGTGTAACGATTGTGGAATTATCTCCGTGGTCAACTCACAAGATGTGCACCAACACTGCGGAAATCCTCCACAAGCATCTGAATAACAGAACCCAGCTTTGGTGCAATGCACCTGTAGAGGGGAATTCCCACCGGCAGATGGAGCTGTAGAGTGCAGAGGAATAAACCATCTGCCCTGCCACAGATGTCAGATAGGAATTGTACGAGGGGAAGCAATACAAGGCAAGATAGCCCCTAGTGAGAGAGAGTGAGCACAGAGACAAAATGTATGTATGTCCACCAATCTAGTCGCCACCTGGCGACGGTAAACACACAACAGCGAAGACCAAGTGGGAAGCAATCGGAAGGCAAGATAGCCCCTAGTGAGAGAGAGTGAGCACAGAGACAGAATGTATGTATGTCCACCAATCTAGTCGTCACCTGGCCGACGGTGAACACACACCAGCAAAGACCAAGTGGGAAGCAATTGCAAGAATGGCGATTGCTAATAGCGACACAAGACTGAGTAAAGACAGGGCATAGTAAAGACAGGGTGTAGTAAGAAAGACACAGTAAACAACAATGATCAGAACGCCAAGGAAAATAACACACGCACTAGCTGAACGCGGTCGCCGCACGAAAAGCGTAACAGCGTCAAAACACGTTAATGGCGCGGTCTCCGCACGAGAAGCACAACAGAGACAAAACGCGCCAACCCTGACTAACAAATAAACACAGAAAACACAAACAAACATATAACAGAAACGCTTGCGAATTGGTTGCCTTACGTCAGGCAACAGCAAGAGTTTGCTCCAGAACGACAGATAAACAGACAAAAGGAACAGGTCAGATAGGATCCACTACTCTTCCGCAAGAGCGAGTGCGATCCGTACACAGGAACAGAACTGAAAGGATCCACAGCTCTTCCGCAAGAGCGAGTGCGATCCGCACAACAAGACAAACAGAAGGAGTAGCCAGTAGCAACCGCAGCTCTGGCTACACTCCTAGACAGAATACAGAGAGATCCACCTCCTCTAACGCTAGGGCGAATGCAATCCAAACAGACAGAGCGATTTCCTGTCAGCGGCCGCTGGTGACAGAACAATCGCAACAGAAAGACAGAACAAGGCGAAACAGATAATAATGACCTCACTAAGATAGAAGGAATGCTAGTGCACAGCCAACAATGAGCAGAGGGCTGAGACTCCAGGCAAGTTAGCAGGAACAAACCATCATGACCAGCAGGGAATTCTGGGAGGAAATGGTATTTATACTGCAAGCCATCAGAGGAAGCAGGTAAGCAATTTGCATGACAAGTGGATGCAAATTCCTCACCAGAACAGCAGCTCTGAAACTTGCAGAGTAAAGACAGGTCTCTTTTCCAGGGACCTGCAACACTCAGACCTAAAAAATGGTCAAAAAGCTGTCTGCCTGTGCAGACAGCTGAGCAGATCATTACAGAACCCCCCCCTCCCCTCTAGGGACGGGTTCCAGACGTCCCTCAAAACTGATATTTCCAACAAAACAGTCTGACAGAATACTCATAAAGGTCGGGGCAGCCCGACAAGGCCCAATTCCAGAGTCAAGCCTCCCGAAACCGAACTCATCGGAAGCAGGACCTACCGAAACATGCCCATCAGTACTACAAGCCTCAGCGTAACCCCATCAGAACTGTGAGTGCCAGAGAAGAACCCATCAAAACTCTCCGAGCAATACCCACCACCTTCCAGGGACCGTCCAAAAATACCAAATCTCCCACAATACCCATTTGAATTGTCCCTATCAACAGAGAAGCCACTGTTGATCCCATCCAGGGTACCAAGAAAAATTTACCCCAGAATCTCCCAGAACACTTTGAAGCTCCGCAGAGATCCCAAGAGGCCAGAACGCTCTCTAGGTTCACATGGAGAACTATTAAGAACCCCTATGGAACCCATGACAATTCCGGATTCAGGATTACCAGGACAACCATCAAGATCAGGGCTTTCAGGGACCACTTCTGGGCATGCAGGCAGGCAGGCAATATCAGAACATGTCTCCACAGAGGAAGCATCTGAGCATGCTGGTAACCGAGACACACTTGGGCCTTCCGGGTCACAGAGCGCATCTGGGTACACTAGTACAAGAGAAACTTCAGGACATGTCGAGGAACTGCAAACCTCAGAGTCAGTCACGACAAGACCAAAACCAGAACCGGGCAGAGAAACATCACGAGTAGTGGTCACAAGTTCAGGTCTTTCAAAAAAAGACTTGGACTCAGACTTAGTAGTCTCTGTGACTGTAATAGTATCTAACCAGAACTCATCATTGACTACGCATGACTGCAGCTCCACAAGAGCTGCAAAAGTAGTCAGCATAACAGCAATGCCTACTGAAGTGGGCAATACCTCAGACGGCCCTGTGGGGCAGAAGGCATCTCCTACAAGTTCTGCACCCTTTGGGAGGAAATCAGAGACCTCCAGCACATCAAACAAAACCTCAGAAGCATAATTTCCCAAGTTTTCTGACAAAGTAATCAAGTATTCTGAACTATCCATGTTACAGGGCCGAACTTCAAATACATTCTGCTGACAGGGCATATGTCCCAGGGATGGTTTTACCATACGCTGGGACTGAATTCCATCTTCATGAACAGGATGCACAGGAATATCTAGTGGAACCAACACTGACTCCCTGAGTCTAGTTTCACTGCAGGCAGAATCCTTCATAGCAGTCAAACCAGACTGCAATTCTGAAATGGCAGAAAAACAGATGAGACTAGTTGTAATACCTAGACGAGCCTCTGGGCTCCCTGCAGGAGATTTTATGCAAGGTAACATTGACTCATCCAGAGTACAGGGTGGGAAGTCAGTACTTTCTTCAGAGCAAGAAAGGGACTCACAAATGTCAATGCGAGTGGACATCATAGATTCATTCATGGTACAGGGTAGGCTCACAGAAATATCCTCTGGACAAAGCAAAGATCCCTCAGTATCAGATTTGCACAACCAAAGCGCTGTCTCACCCTTAGACTCGGCTAACAATGTCGAATCCGAGGAGTCAGAACGCAAAATTTGTGCATCTAAGATAGTTTTTGGTTGTGAAGCTGAAGCTTCTAAAGCGCAAGCGTCCGCAATCTGAGGACCAACCTGTAAGGTGTTCAGGACAGAAATATTGGAACAATTTTCATCTGGCCACAAGCTTTCAACAGTGTGAAAAGAGTGAGACATAGGTTTATTTGCAGAAGAAATTGCGACAACAACATGAGGAATTTTATTAGTCATATTAACATTACTCTTGAGGTTGCATAGTTTAGGAATTTTCCCCATAGCAGGATCATAGATGGAAGATCTTAAAGAATCTGTGAGGAAACGCGGAAAAGCCGCCGCTAATACTCAGAGTAAGGCGGCTGACTCCGCGTTCAACATGGCAGCTGGCGCGCAGTCGGAGCGCGGAGAAACCGCCGCATGCTCAAGCAACAGGGCAGCGGATTCCGCGTTCAATGCGGCAAGTTGCACGCATAGGCCTGCTCCTCTCAGTAATGCGGAATGCGGAGTAAACGCCACACGCATGGACAGCGGTGCGGCGGATTCTGCATTCAACACAGCAGAAACATTACAACACATGACTGGTGTGGCTGGGACTGATAGTCCACACTAGTTTAGGAGGACGCACGCGCGCGCGCGCGCGCAGAGAGGCAGGGCCTTTATGGCAGTCAGAAGGGGGTCAGCTGACCAAGCCGGTCAGCTGACAATTTCAGCAACTTTCATTGGTCCAGCACTTAGGGGAGGCGCTGGAGAGCGCTGGTGTATATATACTGGGTGCTGGTCATTCATCTGGTGTCTGGCGTTGCGATCACTACGTGGTAGCACTCAGACCTTGTCAGTATCTGTGTTTATTAGACAGTTTCGTAGGTGTTGATGATCACGGAGCTCACACCTTAGCCTAGGAATTCTGTTATTATCTGTATTATTATCTAGACCAGTTTCCAAGATGTTGATGGCCAAGGAACTCTCACCTTAGTCTAGGAATTCTGTACCATCTGTATTATTGTTATTATCTAGTCTAGTTTCTGGAGTGTGAGAATCTTGGAGCTCACACTCAAGCTTAGGCATTGTTGTTTATCTGTTATGACCTTCTGCCTTCCTGACCATTCTTCTGATCTCTGATTCTGTACCTTTGTCCTTCTGATACCTTGTTGCCAAACTCTGCTAGTCCCAGGATTCTGCATCTGTCTCCTGTCTCTGTACTGTATCTGTCCGTGTGTTTACGACCTGGCCTGTCCGACCTCGAGAACTATCTCTCCTGTTAAGAGATAGTTCACAGATCTGTTAGTGACACTGCCCATAGGTGGTACTCAAGTTCTGTCCTTCCCACTGTCTCAGCCCCTTGGGGAGCATCAGACCTGTGGAAGGAATCTGATCCATAGCAGTAGCTCTTACTGTCTAGCACCTATCTTACGGGTGCTTTCCTCAGAGTATTACTGTTGCACCAAACACTCTCATCTCTCAGGTGTCCAGAGGTTAGAAGATATATCTGATTATCGGTGATACTGCAGATCATCAATAATCGGGTATATTCTGCATTCTCGGTGATACTGCAGATCACCGGTAATCAGACCCTCTCTGTGTTACACCAATCGTTACAGAATCACTGGGAGAAAAAGATCTGGTTTTAAATGACAAGGGATCCCATATATCTTTGACAAAACTGACACATTAATGTTGATCATAATCTGCAGGAACGCCTGAAAAACAGGCATTAGATCGCACAGATTCAAACTCCACACGAGCAGGAAAGAATCTTTCAGAATTCACACAGGTGTACACCCATTCATTTCAGATCGTACAGTGTCTAAACTCACTTGCTTTACCCCAGAAAGGCAGGAACAATCATCTGATAACGGTGTCTCTTTATCGGAGTCAATTGGTTGGTGTGTGTGCAATTCATCCAAAATCGTCTGCCACACACAAATCACCGGATCCACAAAACATTTGTCACACTCATTAGATTCAATCAAAGTATACACAGAATTAACACAAGCATTAAGAATCTCTTCGCTTTCTGCGATGTAAAAATCACAAAACGCCTTCCAATCAATCTCGAACTCCTCAAGCAAAGCCCCAATCTCCCACGGAGCAAATGGAGGCTCAAACAACCCTGTATGAAGGTAACACTCATACGGGTTGGAATCAGGAACATGCATAGATTTTCTTACTCTTTTAATATACTGAATAATTCCGCCTATCACCGGATCCACATATGCTTTTGCTTGGGGCAACAAAACCTGAGACTGAGAAGTCTCTCTGGATTTATCACATTCAAGTGTGCTCCATATTTCAGACAGAAATAATTTCCTTATTAGTAGTTGCTATGGGCAACGGATTTTTCAGCTGGGAAGCTTTTCTAGACACAGGCTGAACAATTCCATTGTCAACCTCCATAGGAAGTGTTTCACTCAGATATTTGCGTCTTTTAGACTTTCCCTTTTTAGCAGTTTTGAATAAGTGCTGTTTAAATGCAAAGGAGCTGTCAATGCATTCCTCCTGCATACGCTTAGTAACCAAAACAGTAACAGGAACATTTATAGGTTCATAAGGCAGTGGACAATCAAAGACCTTACGCAGATTGCATTATCTAGGAACTTTTCCCATAGCCCGATCAAAAATGGATCTCCTCAAACAATTGCTGGGAAAAGAAAATCTAATATCCTTAGACAAGGGAATCGCAGATTGCACAAGGTCAATGTTCACACACTCAGAGAATTCACATTCAGTTGCTTTAGATACAGGGACATTAAACTGATTGTCACACTGAATGGTTTTGCATGAAAAAGACTGATTAGCAGGTACACACTCATCAAGAACAGATGGCAAACAAGGCATTTTAAACCAATGGTAAAAAATCAATGTAAGAAACTGATAAGGATTATCATTCCTGGAATGATTTTTCGAAACCTCATAAGCCCATGAAAACAGATCCCCCTGCAATAGAACACAAGCCAATTGGAGAGCCCATGTGGACGGATCAGTAATTTGAAAGTTAGGATTCAGAAAGAATCTTACACATTCAGACATGAAGTCCTCTTTGGTTTCAGAGTCTAGTTTTTTAAACCTCTTAAAGGTATAAGAACCATAATCGACAAAGTCGTACAAATCGGAAATTCCCTTTACACTGGGAATTTCGGTTTGGCTGGTCATACTGTAACGATTGTGGAATTATCTCCGTGGTCAGCACACAAGATGTGCGCCGACTCTGCGGAAATCCTCCACAAGCGTCTGAATAACAGAACCCAGCTTTGGTGCAATGCACCTGTAGAGGGGAATTTCCACCGGCAAATGGAGCTGTAGAGTGCAGAGGAATAAACCCTCTGCACTGCCACAGATGCCAGATAGGAATTGTACGAGGGGAAGCAATACAAGGCAAGATAGCCCCTAGTGAGAGAGAGTGAGCACAGAGACAGAATGTATGTATGTCCACCAATCTAGTCGCCACCTGGCGACGGTGAACACACGCCAGCGAAGACCAAGTGGGAAGCAATCGCAAGAATGGCGATTGCTAATAGCGACACAAGACTGAGTAAGGACAGGGCATAGGTGTAGTAAGAAAGACACAGTAAACAACAATGATCAGAACACCAAGGAAAATAACAAACGCATTAGCTGAACGCGGTCGCCGCACGAGAAGCGCAACAGCGACAAAACACGTTAATAGCTGAAAGGATCCACTGCTCTTCCGCAAGAGCGAGTGCGATCCTCACAACAATACAAACAGAAGGAGTAGCCAGTAGCAATCATAGCTCTGGCTACACTCCTAGACAGAATACAGAGAGATCCACCGCCTCTAATGCTAGGGCGAATGCAATCCAAACAGACAGAGCGATTTCCTGTCAGCCGCCGCTGGCGACAGAACAATCGCAACAGATAAGACAGAACAAGGCAAAACAGATAATAACAACCTCACTAAGCTAGAAGGAATGCTAGTGCACTCCCAAGGATAACTACTCTAAGATAGCAATAATAGCCAACAATGAGCAGAGGGCTGAGGATCCAGGCAAGTTAGCAGAAACAAACCATCATGACCAGCAGGGAATTCTGGGAGGAAATGGTATTTATACTGCAAGCCATCAAAGGAAGCAGGTAAGCAATTTGCATGACAAGTGGATGCAAATTCCTCACCAGAACAGCAGCTCTGAAACTTGCAGAGTGAAGACAGGTCTCTTTTCCAGGGACCTGCAACACTTAGACCTAAAAAATGGTCAAAAAGCTGTCTGCCTGTGCAGACAGCTGAGCAGATCATTACACTTAGCTACTGTCCTCTGTTGCAACCTTAATTGCTTCTTGTACAACTCAGCTGCCTAAACACTCACCTAAAGGATTATTAGGAACATCATAATAATACGGTGTTTGACCCCCTTTTGTCTTCAGAACTGTCTTAATTCTATGTGGCATTGATTCAACAAGTTGCTGAAAGCATTCTTTAGAAATGTTGACCCATATTGATAGGATAGCATCTTGCAGTTGATGGAGATTTGTGGGATGCACATCCAGGGCACGAAGCTCCCGTTCCATTACATCCCAAATATGCTCTATTGGGTTGAGATCTGGTGACTGTGGGGGCCATTTTAGTACAGTGAGCTCATTCTCATGTTCAAGAAACCAATTTGAAATGATTTGAGCTTTGTGACATGGTGCATTATCCTGCTGGAAGTAGCCATCAGAGGATGGGTACATGGTGGTCATGAAGGGATGGACATGGTTAGAAACAATGCTCATTACACCACCACCACCAGCCTGCACAGTGGTAACAAGGTATGATGGATCCATGTTCTTATTCTGTTTACGCCAAATTCTGACTCTATCGGGACTCATCAGACCAGGCAACATTTTTCCAGTCTTCAACTGTCCAATTTTGGTGAGCTTGAATCAGCCGGCCCATTCTCCTCTGACCTCTAGCATCAACTAGGCATTTTTGCCCACAAGACTGCCACATACTGGATGTTTTTCCCTTTTCACACCATTCTTTGTAAACCCTAGAAATGGTTGTGCATGAAAATCCCAGTAACTGAGCAGATTGTGAAATACTCAGAACGGCCCATCTGGCACCAACAACCATGCCACGCTCAAAATTGCTTAAATCACCTTTCTTTCCCATGCTGACATTCAGTTTGGAGTTCAGGAGATTGTCTTGACCAGGACCACACCCCTAAATGCAATGAAGCAACTGCCATGTGATTGGTTGATTAGATAATTGTATTAATGAGAAATTGTACTGGTGTTCCTAATAATCCTTTTGGTGAGTGTATATGAATATTATAAATGCCAACATTTTCTCCTATGACCTTTGATCAGAAGAATATGAGGTGAATAGATAGTTAATTCTGGCATGGCACATGTGGAATAATTATTGCAAATGTCTGTCATATTATGTTAATTTCTCTACTGCAAAGTGTCTCTGTTTAAACAGAATGTTATGTATAACTTAAACTGGACCCAAATTAAAAATACAAAATTTCAGAAATAAAATCTATTTTCTAAATTATAATAATAAATAGCAGCCTTTTTTCAGCTGCATGATGACAAATATAAAATATTTTACATTTATTGGAGTAACCCCTCCCTTCCTTTCAAATTGCCGGGACAAAATCCGGCAAACTGCTGGAGTAAGTGGTTTCCGGCAATGGAGGAATTGCTAATGGCTGCCACCTGTATAACCCTAGTTATGAAAAGAGAAGGGTGAAAAGTATGCACTGAAATGCTCATAGGCTTGAAGGAGTGTTTATTTATCTTTGTATGTGTCAGAGTGGTGCAACTAAATATTTTTAATTTAAAAAAATGTTTGGTTTGGGTCCGCTTTAAGTGAACATCAGGGCTGGTTCACAGGGGCGTCTGCCCCGCGTTTACTGCCGGCGTTAGGGACTCGGCGTTAAACGCTCCCAATTATTGAAAATCCAATAAAAAATCTTTGTTACAGAAGGCCTCTTGCATAGGCAAATACAATACTGATTAGCATGATGAATCCAATGCTCATTGTCCATACACTAGGATTTTTTATTTCCAATACGACATACAATCAGATACAATGTCTAATAGTTTGTCGTAAGTTGAAATGGACTTTAACATTTATGATCGTTATGATGATCGATATTAATGGCTAAAATCGATAAAAAATGTGATCTTTAATTTTGATCTTTAGTTAGTTGTAAAAGAAACTATTACTAATTGATCGTAATATCATTCATATTGTCGATCAAACAACAAACTAGTGATAATTAAATAGTGTATGGCCATAGTAAAGAATATGTGGTTGGGTGGCAAACCCCCTAATGGTATGTTCAAGAGTGGTGGATGTTCGGTATGTCCATTTGTGGATGTGACCAAAACCTTTCTGAATTCAACAGGTGACAAGGAGTGGGAGATACGGAGCTTTATAAACTGTAATTCAGAGTGGACTGTGTATCAACTGACCTGTCCATGTCGGAAAATCTATGTAGGTATGACCACTAGATTATTAAACAAACGTATTGGAGAACACTTAAGCGAGATCCAATGTGGTCGGCAGAAAAATGGAGAATTCTGAAGCACAGTAGCTGAACATTTTGGAGAGATGCATGGAGGTGATCCAACCAGTCTGAAATGTAGAGGTTATATAAACTACCTGATAAAGGAAGGGGGGGGGAGGAGGAGGGATAGAGAGAAGGCTCTCCTCCAGAAAGAAAGTCGGTGGATATACATATTAAATGCATTAGAACCAGCAGGTCTGAACAATGAACTGAACTATAATCCGTTTTTATAGATGGAGATACATGTAATTTATATGTGATGAATAGAAAGGTGGGATTCCCACTAGGATGACGATCCAGTACCAACTAACTGAAACATGGAGTTTCTGTGTGTCTGATGAGATGAAAGTGAAGTAACATTGCGATGTTTTGATTCTGTGTCCGAGGGAGCTGCTGAGTTTTTGCAGCCAGAACTGAAAATGACATGACTGGAGTGGAAGAACCAGCCTGGAATGCACACATAAAAAGGAAGTGGCCAGCCCCTGCCAGTTACACCCAGTTGAAGCTCCTAAGAGGCGGGCACAATGCGTAGATGGGCGGGGCCTCAACCCTTTCTGAATCCTGGAGCGCTCCAGAGTCTCTCTAGCTGGCAAAGGACCTGTATGATTTGGCATGCACGCTGACAGTGTTGGGAACCGGGGCACCTCTCCATTGCCTTGGATTGAGGCCCGGGGAAGATTCAACTTCAAAAGCAGCGTCATTGAGGGCGGCGAGACCTGTGGATTTGGTAAGTCCTGCACCTGCAGGTGAAGATAGCCATACCAGGCTTTGACACTGTTATTCCTTTGCATGTCGGGTCCATCCGCCCTATAGCTTGGATATAGTGACTCCAATTGACCACCTCCTAGCTCCTTCTATCCTTCCCCCCACATTTCAGGAAGCTGGAATATCTGGTACCGGTACCGATGTGTGGGTGCATGGAGGGTGCATGTGGTGCGAGTGTGGTCTTTTGATGGAGCGCACCATATTTTAATTGATTTTAATTGTGTATGGTCACTTTCTGAATTTTGTACTGAATAAAGATTGCATTTATAATATATATATATATATATATATATATATATATATATATATATATATATATATATATATATATATACAGTGGCTTGCAAAAGTATTCGGCCCCCTTGAAGTTTTCCACATTTTGTCACATTACTGCCACAAACATGAATCAGTTTTATTGGAATTCCACGTGAAAGACCTATACAAAGTAGTGTACACATAAGAAGTGGAACGAAAATCATACATGATTCCAAACATTTTTTATAAATAAATAACTGCAAAGTAGGGTGTGCGTAAGTATTCAGCACCCTTTGGTCTGAGTGCAGTTAGTTGCCCAGAGACATTGCCTGATGAGTGCTAATGACTAAATAGAGTGCACCTGTGTGTAATCTAATGTCAGTACAAATACAGTTGCTCTGTGACAGCCTCAGAGGTTGTCTAAGAGAATATTGGGAGCAACAACACCATGAAGTCCAAAGAACACACCAGACAGGTCAGGGATAAAGCTATTGAGAAATTTAAAGCAGGCTTAGGCTACAAAAAGATTTCCAAAGCCTTGAACGTCCCACGGAGCACTCTTCAAGCGATCATTTAGAAATGGAAGGAGTATGGCACAACTGTAAACCTACCAAGACAAGCCTGTCCACCTAAACTCACAGGCCGAACAAGGAGAGCGCAGATCAGAAATGCAGTCAAGAGGCCCATGGTGACCCTGGACGAGGTGCAGAGATCTACAGCTCAGGTGGGGGAATCTGTCCATAGGACAACTATTAGTCGTGCACTGCACAAAGTTGGCCTTTATGGAAGAGTGGCAAGAAGAAAGCCATTGTTAACAGAAAAGCATAAGAAGTCCCGTTTGCAGTTTGCCACAAGCCATGTGGGGGACACAGCAAACATGTGGAAGAAGGTGCTCTGCTCAGATTAGACCAAAATGGAACTTTTTGGCCAAAATGCAAAACACTATGTGTGGTGGAAAACTAACACTGCACATCACTCAAAACACACCATCCCCACTTTCAAATATGGTGGTGGCAGCATCATGCTCAGGGGGTGCTTCTCTTCAGCAGGGACAGGGAAGCTGGTCAGAGTTGATGGGAAGATGGATGGAGCCAAATACAGGGCACTCTTGGAAGAAAACCTCTTGGAGTCTGCAAAAGACTTGAGACTGGGGCGGAGGTTCACCTTCCAGCAGGACAACGACCCTAAACATAAAGCCAGGGCAACAATGGAATGGTTTAAAACAAAACATATTAATGTGTTAAAATGGCCCAGTTAAAGTCCAGATCTAAATCCAATTGAGAATCTGTGGCAAGATCTGAAAACTGCTGTTCACAAACACTGTCCATCTAATCTGTATATATATATATAAACTTGCGGAGTGATGACACTACACCTGCGGAGTGATGACACTACTTTTTGTTTATGTGTTATCCCTCCTTTGTTACGTCACACACAAACAGTACTGCAGGTTACACTACGTGGTTGAGAATGTGCAATTATTTTTTCTGGACAACTCCAAACCCGGACAATACCGCGCATGCGCAGTATGTCTGTTCTGCTCCCTCGTGGCTGTTATAATTTAAGTATTATATGTAGGCCTCAGTTATTTGAACTGAGTTAGTTGAAAGGCTTGATTTGCACAGTGTCTCTATAAGCGTAATATCTCAAAGAGAAATTATGAGGACATTTACCAGAAGCAGATTGTCCTCGTCCGAAGGACAGGAACACTATCTGTTCAAATGTACCGACTTTCAGACTGCAAAGGGAAAAACAGAGGCCAATATTTACCAAATATAACATTCTTGGTAAGTGGGGTAGAAATCACCCAGAATATTAATTAAGTAGGTGTGTGTCATGACATCACAAGGGGTCTGAGCCAATTGTAGGGTTGGAGGGATGGCTCAGATGATGTCACATTTAACTCTTTCGTGGTTGGTAACCACTGACGGGCCTAAGAAGAGGCACTTTTTCTCTTTGCTGGCTTGAACCCTTTACTTATTTATTTATGTCTTGTCAATTTACCTAACTGTATGCTGTACATAGTAGGCCTCCGGGCTAAGTAGTTAGATGTAACGTAGGATAGGCATAAGAAGAAACCTGATTCCAGGCAAGGGAATGAAAAAGCTGTAACGCAAAAGACTTACTACAGAATAATCTGCTTTGCCAAGATGTAACGAACTGTACTGTATATTTGTTGACTGAATAAACTCCTAACTCTGAAGACACCTGATGCTGTAGCTGTGATGAGAGTCGTGTTTGCAGCTCTTATTAATGAGTTGCTGGTGCCGGAATAAAAGGTGTGAAACGTAAAGTTTCTTACAGTGGCCGCGGCAAGTGACATCACAGGACAGGAACTCGCTCACTCCCCCCGCATCTCCAATCAGCGTTTATGCTGGGATGCAGGAACGAGTGTGCTCCTCTCCTGTGACATCTCTACTTGGCTACAGAGGAGCAGAACGGGTTTGGAGTCGCCCAAGAGAACGGGGCTGATCAAAGAAGAGCGGTGGGGGATGGAGGGGAATGGGAGGCGTGGTGAGTATTTGATCACACCTCCCTACCCAGTACAGCTTCAGTTTTTACCAGAGCCAAAAGTGCATTACTGCCCCCCCGCACGTGGGGAAGGGGGGCATCATCATATCATCATATTTTATCTTCATCCAGCTGAGTGACAGATCCTCACTTCTCCCCACACTGTAGCCACTCTACACTATATGTCCCTGCGGCTCTCATCTCTGAATGTCATGTGACATTAGGAGTAACAGGGAGATAGAATGTACATCCAGGGATGGGGGCCGCAGAGAGCTACTGTGGCTACAGCAAAGAGAGGAGTGAGGAGCAGTCGCTCTGCTGGATGGAGGTAATGTATGTTGCTGCTCTGTTCTGCTTGCTACAGGACTAGGCCCCCTTAAACCAGCCCCCCCCCCTCCCGCCCCCAGCAACGGTAGGGGTTCCAGGGGCTATTGTTATGCCCATATGTTAGTGTGAGGCTTAGTAATCCTGGCAAGTCGTATCTGAACCCTAAACTGGCCTTACCTTCTAGCTACAGTATATTCTGGAGTATAAAACTACTTTTTAACCCTTGAAAATCATCTGAAAAGTCAGGGGTCGTCTTATATGCCGGGTGTCATTGATGCCGGGTGATACACCCTATCCTGTTACCGACTCTCAGATCTCGCTGCTGAGGACTGTAGTGAAGCGGTGCAGGCGCACATGTGCGAGATCTGAGAGGCAGAGAAGGAGGTAAATAGTATACAAGGGTGGTTCAGAGGGGTGAAAGAAGTGTGTTTTAGTACCTAACATGATGTTTGGTAAGCCTCTGCTTATGCGGTGTTGCCCAGAGAAGAAAAACAACACATGCCATTTAAATTGGTGCATGCGGCCCGTCACAGCCTCTTTAATTATGACATCTAGTTATATTGGTACAATCGACCCACACCATTACCAGCAGTTTCTGTACGTCGTTTGCAATTAACTGACACACTTGTTTCCTGCATTCATTTTCTCTGCAGAAGAAATCCTTGGTAGAGCCGTGTCTGCATTCACTACATTCAGCTGAACAGGCTGAGTGTTTAACAGAGGTCAGCACAGATCAGAGCTGGAGATCACAATGTTCTCAACCCAGATGGTGTTTCAAGTCAGACCCACACATAAGCATTAGACACATTATTTCACCCAGCCCCAGACACATTATTCCGGCGTTCTCCTCCTGCTAAACGTTAGCATGAACCGCCCAAGTGGTAATTTGTTCTCAATAGCAATTAAAGAAGAACTCTGTGCGCTCCGCTGATAATTAGGAGCTTAGATGGACTCAGCTCATGCACAGTACTGCCCAAAGGGAGCAAAGATGGGAACACTCTGGAAAGCCAATTGTCTATTTAAAGTGGTATGAAACTCAGCATTTCTTATTAGCTCTAATACATGATTTACAGCATAAAATCTTTTACCACAAAAAATACATTTGTAGCATTTAAACAGTTAAACACAGCACTTTGTTCATTGCTTCAGTGGAAAGCCTCTTGCTTCAGTGGGCAGCTTCTGGCAGCATCTGAAGAGGTGATAACATTGTCTTTTGTTTACATTCCTTTGTTTCCTACATTCCTAGCTGTGCTGAAAGTGCGCTTTCTCTGCTGTAGAAGCAGAGAGCTGAGAAGAGATCACTAGATAGATTTTAATATATAAATACAGCAGCTATGCAATGGCAGCTTTCAGAGCAGATATACTGTACTTTAGGAACTTGTGATTTGTAAACAGACAATATTACTTCTGCACAAAAGCAGTTATGGTAACTTTATGGGTAATAAAAGTCAGGGTTTTATCCCACTGTAACTGTTTATCAAGGCAGCTGTTTGATTATTTCCGGTACGCAGTGATTGCTAAATTATTCATTTATAATAGAGTTTATTGTGCACCAACCTTAGTGTCCCTCCAAAGTCTTGTGACTATATTGTGAAGAGAGACTATTAGGACGAATAGGCTCTGGCTGCACTAGCTAGTAATTCCAGTGGATAAAATGGTCTTTATTGTAAACAGGAACCTAAAATAACTTAGGGCAGATCAAGAGAACCTTAAGTGAGAGGAATACAGAGGCTGCCATCTTCATTCCCATATAAACAATGCCAGTTGCCTGGCTGTCATGCTGAGCTTTTAAGGCTTTAGTTATGTTTGAGTCTCACACCTGTAAAAGACATGCAGCCAGTGGAGTCAGAGCACCTGATCTGAATGCTCATTCTGGGCCAGTGGCAATCTCAATGGCATCACATTGTATTTCCCACCTTGCATGTGCAAATGTTCTGGGTTTAAAATGTGGACAGCAGGTGTGCTTATTTTTTGCGCAATGTGAAATTCGTGTTAATACTAATTTGCACCAGCCTCTGGACGCAGAGCTCTGAGGGTGCGCCCGTGCCTCCCCGAGAGCTACTCTTACCCGGCCATATAAGGAGTATACTGAGCAGAGTGTACCGGTACAACTGGGATAGGCTGGGATCTAGGCCTATCACACAGTCCCAGCTGGAGGGGAGCTACCTAATACTGAAAGTACATCTGGCTATTGGGGCTGCCTAATACTGGGGTATATCTGGCCACTTATACTGGAGGGGGAACTTACATATTACTGAGGGCACATCTGGCCATCTATACTGAATAGCGGGCTTCCTAATATTGGGGGCACATCTGGCTATCTAAACTTGGCAGGGGGTCTTCCTTATATTGGGAGCACATTTGCTACCTATACTGGGGGGTGGGCTTCATTTTTTTTTTGGGGGGGGGGAAGTTGCATTCTCCGCCTCTGGTTCTGGAGAGCCTTGTTCCTGCCCTGGGAAGTAGTAAGTGTTTGAAAAAAGGATAATATTCCTAGAATGATATCCTATCAAAGCTAATATGAACCTTTTGGAACCAGAAATTGTTGGGCAGTCTCGAGAATCACCTTCTTGGCTACATACACATCTGCCAGTGTTGACATGGTTGTGCTGGTTATTTTAAAAATACGTTGAAAGTATATCCTAGGAGAAAACTTAGGAGAAAAAGTTAATTGTCTATGGGCCATGGTCGGCCCCGTTCATACTGCACGCGTTTCCAGCTGCGTTTTGGAAACGCGTGCAGGTGGCCGACACGCACGGCATCAGACAGTGCATAGAGTGCACTGTCTGATGTTCACACTGCATGCGTTCCGGACCTGTGCGGTCCGGGAACGCATGCTGCACGCATTTTTTGCCAAAACGCGTGGCTGTCCCATTCACTTTTCATTGATGGTATCAGCCACGCAACGCATACAAACACGGATGGCGTGCGTTCGTACGCGTTGCGTTACGCATGCGCGGCCGTCCGCGTTTGTAATGTGAACGCGGCGGTTTCTTTCACCAAGAGATGTGAATCTGTTTAAAAAAAAGATGACAAAATAATGTAACATTTTCTTGACTTCCAGTCATTTCTTCAGTTTCATTGTGCTTTGGAGGTAGTCTTCCCTGATGTAAGTCATCAATGTATGTCTGTCCTTCCACCAATCTATTTTTCAAAACAGTCTAGGGGGCTATAGCAGTCAGTTCCAAAGACCTCTTGCTAGTGTTTTCTGATGTTTTAGGAGAAGTGGACAAATATATCTTCATTATCATCATCATTTTCTAGCTGTATCTTTAGATTCAGTTTAAACATCTTCCAGTTCACCCTTTCCCTCTCCAATAATAAAATCAAATCAAAGAGCTAAAAAGGCTGCAAGGCTGTTAACAAGCCAACCTCGTCATTGCCACGTAACACCAAAAATGTGCTCACTCCACTGGCTACACATAAAATGGAGAATTATATTCAAGATTGGCTTATTGACCAGCAAATCCTTGCACAATCGGGGCCCTGGATACCTCAAGCAATCTTAGATCAAAAAGATCTAATAATTTGGTCACTCCCAGCCCCCAGAACCCATCTCAAAACCTTTGGAGCCAGAGCCTTCTGTCATGCTGCCCCACACTTTGGAACTCCCTGCCACACCGAATCAAGACCTCACCATCATACAAAATGAAAAGCTACCTGTTTATTCTGGCATTTCTGAACACCAATTTCCTCTATAACACAGTCTTCCCTGCAACTATGTACTGATCTGAGACATATCTATGTGCTTTCAGTCCTATGAGGGAAAGTGCTTTAAAATGTTATTGTACTGTATATTATAAAAAAATCTATTTTTTTAGTATTATTTTGATGTGACCTCCAAGGGAGATTGACGTTCTAATTTTTGATTACTATGAAAAATGTTTGAGCTTTATTTCTAGTTTTACTTGCTATCCTTGTTATAGCCATTAAGAAAGGAACCTTTTTTTGCCCTCTGACAATGTTGCATTGATACGTTTCAGCAGAGCAGGTCAGTACATGCCTAATAAAAACTGTCCTTGGGCTAGGACTATGTTGCCTATATCAAGTCCTAGAAATCCTAGCTCCCGTAAAGAACAACTAGATGGTGCATGTGTATGTGTCTGTCTGCTACGATTACTCTTTGGAAGCTAGAAGGAGGCACATTCTGTTATCTGTGGAAGATATCAATGGGAAGTGTAATAAATATTTGTTGGTTGATATGGACAACACCACTACACCATTGTTTGGCACCATATCACAGAACCTGCCATAACTTGACACTCATCACAGCAGCAGCAATAGAGATATAACTGATAGACGTCTTCAAACTTTAAGGCGTTTATTTGACAAGATAGATATACAGGTGTGTGCATCAGTTATCTTTGCTACATGTTCATACCTCAGCGAAGCAATCAATTCTTAGTAAGTCATCTTAAGCATTTCCGGCAATTGAACTAGTCCTTATGATTAGCTCAGGCTTTCTCTTACGAACATCTATGCTACGTTGCACTAAGACAGCACTTAGGCCTATGTACAGCATACAGATAGATATCAGGAAGTTACAAGAAGTTAGGAAGTGAATAGAAGTAGAAGTAACTAGAAGTTTAAATAGAAGTGATCTCCCCGAGACTGTCCATTCCTTGTAAACTGCCAGTCAAGGGTTAACACTGGGGTTCACCCCGAGTGGGCGGAGTCCGCTGTCTACCACATCCTCGGCCTGTCATTTGCTGATGGGAGCATGTGATGAACCGACCAGCACAATCTTTACTGCACATGCACTGGAAAATCCCATTTTCCAGTGACCTGTTCCCTAATTCTTAGGAGAACATTGTTTTCTGTTCCCTGGCCATTGTTTACCTTGAGGAAATATGAAAACACTTGATGTTTATCCCGCTGCCGCCTGGATGCCGGCCTTGTGGAAGACACACAAAATGTTCTAGTGAACATTGTGCCTCTTGCTATGTCTCTTTTCCTCTCTAAGAGAAATTCTCCTTAAAGAGAAACTCTGCATAGAAAGTCTTCTTTCTAAAACAATTGTATATTATTGTAGATCAGGGTTCTATCCTGCAAGAATCTATCCTGCAAAAAAACATGGAACAAGGTTAGTTCCGCCTAGTTCTGCTTTGCTCACTGCTTCCTGTAAGAATCTCTGGGGTAGCCCAGAGATTCTTACAGGAAGCAGTGAGCAATGCTGAACTAGGCTGAACTAACTTTGTTCCATGTTTTTTAATATTAGGTTTCGATTACATTTTATTGGAAAAAATACAACAATGAAAAATTCTCCACATACATAAGCTATAGTGTACGTTAAAGCGACTGTTGTTTGATTTTATACCCGACAACTGACACCAGTGTTGAAGACCCAGAACATTTATATTGTGCTTTTATCCAGCTGGACTCAAAGCGCCAGAGCTGCATCCACTAGGGTGTGCTCATTAGCAGTGTTAGGGAGTCTTGCCCAAGGTCTCCTTACTGAATAGGTCAAAGTAGAGGTCTACATAAGTCGGTTGTCAATCACCAGTTGTCATCCTATTACAGTGTTTATCTTTTATTGGAACATATATCATAACAAGCTTAAGCTTTATTTCAAAACGTTTAATAATGTGCGTTTGACATAAGTCATAATTTTGTTATTTTTCATTTCATCAAAGTCGATTGAACTCAATTTTCGTGGAAACAGCCATGTCAAATAATACTGTAATTATAGACATGCTATTAATATTTCATAATTTTTGTCCCCCTGTGCCCTAGAAAATATATCATTATCTCAGTTTTCTAAAGTATGTGCAGAAAAAGACCGATTGCAAACAGTGCAGTACCTGAAAGGTTATGGAACGCGTGGCGTAAGGCTGACTCAGCATTTTGACTTCACTCAAAATTTCGTTCTGAGCCGGTTGCGGTGGGGTTTTGCTATTTTGGTCATCATTTTTCCGTTACTCTCAGCAGGTTCTATATTAAGCAGCAAATCTTTCCATTGCAAAGAATGTCGCCTTGACACTATACTTACCAACGCGTATCACAAATGATCAAATATAGATTCTTTTTTCCCCCTGTGTGCTTGTTTCTGTTTTCCATAGAAACTTATTCAGTGTTCTTTTCAATTCTTTGATGGTCCCAGCATCATGATGGCTCAATGATTACTGTGAGTCTTGGGTGTGACTCACTCAGGCGCTGTATGCATGAAGTTTGTATGTTGTTACCATGTTTGTGTTGCAAGAAAAGAAACCACAGCGATTAACTGGATATGAATTTAAATCAATCAATTACCAGGCTGTCCCCTACTTATAAACGACTTGAGATACACATTTTTCCTACATACAAAATTGTCTCTATGTACAAAGTATACATCAATAGTCTTTGTATTACTTGTTTTCGTTGTTACATGTTTTGTATTTGTTTTGTATAAACTGTTTGTAGTTTTAGGCTTCTTTTACATTTGCCTTGCAAATGTGCATTGTGTTACCCTGTTTTGCCACAGAGTAACGCAATGACAATGCAAGGCAATTGGGCCTAGCACACGTTGCGTCAGAAGCGCCCGAATGGCCGCCGACTCACAGCAAAGTCAGCAGTGCATTACCAAGAGGACACAGTGGCGGCGGGATGCATGTAAGTCAATGAGCAACGCATAAAATTTAGATACATTGGTGGCCCGACTTGCATGCGCGGAATTACGTCATTACGACAGGAAAGCTGGGAATCCCAGTGACGTACTTCCTGTGGGCGAGGGGCGTGCATGCTATGCATATGACCCTGTTGGTGCACTCTGCCACATGGTCATATGAAGGTACTTTTAGGTGTTATGGTGCGATGTGATGGGGCGGAGCATCGCACCGCAATGCTGGGGCCAGGTATAAAACTGGCCTAAAGCAAATTAAAAGCACATTGAAAACAACCACAAAACATTGTTTATACTACACTCGTATGTCTCAATCCATAGTTGTTAGAGTGACACATGATTTAACTTAGAAACAAATTCAACTTACAAAAAAAACTCCCGGAATGTAACCTGTTTGTAAGTAGGGAACCGCCTGTATTTTTGTTCATTGTTCATTGAGAATATCTCAGTATTTATAATGAAAAGCCAACAGATTTGTTCACCAAAAAACTCTTTTTCACCCCCATTGATAGTGAAGAACATCACAGTAAAGTATAGAGAGCAGATGGAGAGTCTGATTTGATTACAGATCACAAATTCTTTGTTTGCTTTAAAAAATAACCAGATCAGCTCACTAAGGTCACCATACATTAAATGGACAATATGACTATCTATGGTGGCATTCCGTGCTTTGATCATGTACCATAGATGGTGGTGAAACTGGATCTTGTTTGAAGGAAACACCCTGTTCACTATTCCACCACACTGAATTAAATACTGTACTCAACCTTTGAAATGGAGAATGCTATTTGTGAATCTATAAAGCGGTCATAAGCTAATTGCTGCTATATAAATAAGTCTCTTATTGAGGATAATTCTCTTCAAAACTGAGGATCATGAGTGATAGGCAAAATCCTTTTAAAGGGAGATCATCTAACCTGCCTGGCGTTCTGGGGCCTCGGGAACGTTTGTTTTTTGCACATTTTTTTTCATGTAGCTAGCCTAGCGCTAGCTACATGATTCCCCCCTCCCTGCAGCCTCCCTCCCTGCCCTCCAATCGCCGCCGGCGCAATGGTCCGTCCAGAAATCCCGTTCTGAACGGGATTTCCTTGAGGGCTTCCCCCGTCGCCATGGCGACGAACGTCATGATGTCATCGACGTCAGCAACTTCGTGACGTCACAGGGAGACCCGATCCACCCCTCAGCACTGCCTGGCACTGATTGGCCAGGCAGCGCACAGGGTTTTAACTGGGGGGGCCCTGTATCGTGGTGGGTAGCGGCGGATTGGTGGCAAGCGGCGGCGATCGGGTAAGGCACGCAGCAAGCAAAGTGCTTGCTGCGTGTTTAAATTAAAAATTATTCAAATCAGCCCAGTGGGGCCTGAGCGATGACCTCCGGCGTCTCTGGACGAGCCTAGCTCATCCAGAATGCTAGGGAGGTTAAAGGGAACCAAGAGCCACTTTTTTCTCTGAAGTTTGTCCTGGTTTCTAATAGCTATAGGAGCTGCCATGTTCATCCCTTCCCTTCTAGCTTCCCATTATTTATCCAGGGAAAGGAGTAAAGATGGCATCAGGTTCTATATTAAGCAGCAAATCTTTCCATTGCCTGTTTGTAACTAGGGAACCGCCTGTATTTTTGTTCATTGTTCATTGAGAATATCTCAGTATTTATAATGAAAAGCCAACAGATTTGTTCACCAAAAAAACACAACTCTTGTTCACCCCCATTGATAGTGAAGAACATCACAGTAAAGTGTAGAGAGCAGATGGAGAGTCTGATTTGATTACAGATCACAAATTCTTTGCCTTAAAAAATAACCAGATCACTAAGGTCACCATACATTAAATGGACAATATGACTATCTATGGTGGCATTCCGTGCTTTGATCATGTACTGTAGATGGTGGTGAAACTGGATGTTGTTTGAAAGAAACACCCTGTTCACTATTCCACCATACTGAATTAAATACTGTACTCAACCTTTGAAATGGAGAATGCTATTTGTCAATCTATAAAGCAGTCATAAGCTAATTGCTGCTATATGAATAAGCCACTTATTGAGGATAATTCTCTTCAAAACTGAGGATCATGAGTGATAGGCAAAATCCTTTTAAAGGGGATCATTTAAGGGGAACCAAGAGCCACTTTTTTCTCTGAAGTTTGTCCTGGTTTCTAATAGCTATAGGAGCTGCCATGTTCCTCCCTCCCCTTCTAGCTTCCCATTATTTATCCAGGGAAAGGTGTAAAGATGGCATCTGTGGCTTCTGTAAACTCTTTGAAACATAATGTCCAATCTCGTCACCCCTCCTGCTGATGAAAGATTTTGATTTTGTGTCCTTGGTTCACTTTAAGTTAATGCTAAGCGCCACTGTATTTTGAAGGATCGGACATGTCAAATTAGAAATCATGCCCACCCCCCTCCCCCAAAAATTAAATAGCCTCCCCCTGATTTTCAAACCCCTTTATTGCTCTCCCTTTGGTGATTCCTGGAGCCTGAGGACTTATCTGCAAGGGACATTTTACAAGTGTGGCCATAACACCACCTGGTCAGTAGGATGGACTTGTGTATTGGAGGAAGGGAGGGTAAGAGGTTAGGGCCCCTCACAGCCCTGGTCTCCCTGTGGTTGCAGGGTCTGTTCTCCCTATAGTTATGCCTCTTGTTTCAGAGGTCTGTAACTATGCCATGACCACTACATGATAAACCAAGGGCTTCCCTCCCATCACTGATTGCATGAGTCTTTCTACAGAGATGGAACTCTTAAAATAAATCTGAAATCAGAGAATATAGAATATACAGTTGCCAATTCTTGCCTGAAAGTGCTGCTTGCCCATCTTTCCTGCTTGTTCCCTGCTTCTTATATTTTATATTTATTTTTATTTTATGTATCAACTTTTCTTACTCCTTTGTCAATTCAATGACTGCATGCTTGTTTCAAGTAAGTTACCCAGAAAATACTGCAGCCAATAAATCTGCATGGCAGCCTGCCATCTGGTTATTTAAACATGACTGCCTTCCTATACCTATTGCAGACCACCACCAACACTTCTAGCTGAAGCTAGCCTAGCATGTACAATTTATGCTCAGTCCAAAAGAAAAATAACATTTATATCACACTTTTCTCCTGGTGGACTCAAAGCACCAGAGCTGCAGGAGGGAAGCAGCTGTCCCTTAAATAATTAGTGTAGGCAGACAAGTGAGTCAAATGGTATAAGGACCTTGCTTGGAGAATCGGGCCTTAAGCAGTGAGAGCAGTGTGTTTGACAATAATGTGCCTGCTGACTGTGATGTTGAGGGTCAAAGTTTTGCTCAATAGAGCTTTATGGGGCGAATCGAACTTTCGCGAAAGTTCGCCTGGTGCAGGCGAACGCGAACCCCCAAAGTTCGCCTGGAACCGTTCGCAGGCGAACCGTTCGCGACATCTCTAGTCGTTAGACTATATCTGGCCATCCCTACAGGTGACAAATACCATCTAGAAATTAGTTTATATTGGGGGAGCCGTAGATGGGAATACTCCAAATCTTCTTAAAAATTATAACCCAAAGCCCCCTCTCCAGCATAATTGCATCATTTTCCCAATTAGCACAACATTGTGGGAGGTCCCTGTCGAAGGGGGCATCAATTATTTTATAAATCTTTGAAAATAGCCCTGACGACCTTTGCTTTAATAAGAACCATTTTTTAAAATGATTAAGCTCATTTCTCAGCACCCCTTCCCTTCTTTCCAAGCTTCTGCAGAAGCTCTTAATCTGGAGTAGGTAAGGGTAAATCTGTTGTGTATCTAATAAGGGAGGAATAGCAAGATTCTCATTACCCAGGATATGGTTAATTCTCAGATCCTTTGGCAATTTATTACCTACGTTCCAAGCCTTATTTATAGCTGGCCCTAATTTCCCATTTTTATTTATTAAAAGAAGTTTGGGAGTGTTGGATTTTTATCAAAATTGAATGGCGCGTGGTAGATTGTCAAGTACTTGATGTATAGATCCAATCAATTTTTTTCTAGGTTTTCAATTATCTTATTCATGATTGGGGAAAAGTTGAACATATGTGTGTGGTACATTGGTCAGATTTTTGAAATATTACAGTTAGAAAAATTGATTGCAACTTGTGAATTTAAAAGATATTTAAAAAAAATAGTATGGTGTGTGTGGCCACCTTAAGAATCCTTGCAGTAGATTGATCTGATCAATGTCACAAACCTTAACAACTTTGGGGTTGTATAAGATGTAACGCTGGAAGTGCTGGTGGTGGAAATTAATTTATTGTACTATAGTTAGAGATGTAGCGAACGGTTCGCCGGCGAACGGTTCCAGGCGAACATTGGGGGTTCGCGTTCGCCTGCGCCAAGCGAACTTTTCCGGAAGTTTGATTCGCCCCATAATGCACTATGAGGGTCAACTTTGACCCTCTGCATCACAGTCAGCAGGCACATTGTAGCCATTCAGGCTACAGTAAGCCCTGGAGCCCCACCCCCCCCCCCCCTTATATAAGGCAGGGTCCGGCGGCCATTACACTCACTCGTGTGCCTGCTAGTGAGAGGAAAAGGACAGCTGCTGCAGACTTGTTCTTCTAGGGACAGATTAGTTAGGTTCTTGGCTGCTTAGTTTGCTCCTGGCTGATTGTTATTGCTTTTATAGCGCCCTAGCTCTTGTCAGAGCTCATCCTGTACTTTTTTTTTTTTTACTGTGTGTCAAACTGACACTTTTGTTGCATGCACAGCCTTGCTAATTGATAGTGTGTGTGTGCCACTGCCAGCAGCCCAGCAGCATATAGTAGGTATATGCAGTGAGCTGGGTTCACTCAACACTACAGGTAGTAGGTATATGCAGTGAGCTGGGTTCACTCAACACAACAGGTAGTAGGTATATGCAGTGAGCTGGGTTCACTCAACACTACAGGTAGTTATGTGCAGTGATGAGGTGGGTTAAGTAAACACAACAGGTAGTAGGTATATGCAGTGAGCTGCGTTCACTCAACACAACAGGTAGTAGGTGTATGCAGTGAGCTGGGTTCACTCAACACAACAGGTAGTTATGTGCAGTGATGAGGTGGGTTAAGTAAACACAACAGGTAGTAGTAGGATGCAGTGAGCTGGGTTCACTCAACACAAAGCTAGGTATATGCAGTGATGAGGTGGGTTAAGTAAACACAACAGGTAATAGGTATATGCAGTGAGCTGGGTTCACTCAACACAACAGGTAGTAGGTATATGCAGTGAGCTGGGTTCACTCAACACTACAGGTAGTAGGTATATGCAGTGAGCTGGGTTCACTCAACACAACAGGTAGTAGGTATATGCAGTGAGCTGGGTTCACTCAACACTACAGGTAGTTATGTGCAGTGATGAGGTGGGTTAAGTAAACACAACAGGTAGTAGTAGGATGCAGTGAGCTGGGTTCACTCAACACAAAGCTAGGTATATGCAGTGATGAGGTGGGTTAAGTAAACACAACAGGTAGTAGGTATATGCAGTGAGCTGGGTTCACTCAACACAAAGCTAGGTATATGCAGTGAAGAGGTGGGTTAAGTAAACACAACAGGTACTGGGTATATGCAGTACTGGGTAGTACAATGTGCAGCTCCCTGTCACACACACAGGCAGTCAGTCACTGAATGTGCTGGGCTGCTGGCAGTGGCACACACACACTATCAATTAGCAAGGCTGTGCATGCAACAAAAGTGTCAGTTTGACACACAGTAAAAAAAAAAAGTACAGGATGAGCTCTGACAAGAGCTAGGGTGCTATAAAAGCAATAACAATCAGCCAGGAGCAAACTAAGCAGCCAAGAACCTAACTAATCTGTCCCTAGAAGAACAAGTCTGCAGCAGCTGTCCCTTTCCTCTCACTAGCAGGCACACGGGTGAGTGTAATGGCCGCCGGACCCTGCCTTATATAAGGGGGGGGGTGGGGCTCCAGGGCTTACTGTAGCCTGAATGGCTACAATGTGCCTGCTGACTGTGATGCAGAGGGTCAAAGTTGACCCTCATAGTGCATTATGGGGCGAATCAAACTTCCGGAAAAGTTCGCTTGGCACAGGCGAACGCGAACCCCCAATGTTCGCCTGGAACCGTTCGCCGGCGAACCGTTCGCTACATCTCTAACTATAGTACAATAAATTAATTTCCACCACCAGCACTTCCAGCGTTACATCTTATACAACCCCAAAGTTGTTAAGGTTTGTGACATTGATCAGATCAATGATAACAAGACTTAAGTAGACACACAGAACCGGCACTGCAACTATCAATCAACATGCACTGGGACTAAAGTAGAGTGCCTCTTAGAGGATTAGTAACGGGTCATGCTACAAATAGCGTGCTCAGACTTGAAAACAGCAGATCATGGTAAGCAGAATGCAAGGGGAAAGTCGGCACATGCAAATGCGTAGCAGTAAAAAAGCTTTATTCTTGCGGCTTCATGCGATTAGCATAATGACACACAGTTGATAAAAATTGTCCTACCCGTTACTCCATGTGGCTGTGGGGTGAGGTGGGAGCAGTGGGGGCCGCCTTACGACCGTTTCGCTCTCTTGAGCGTCTTCAGAGGCAATGCGCACGCCATGTTGTGGGCTCTCGCCGTATATATTCTATGGGAAACTACCCATGGTGCTAGGCGTGCGGGTCCCCGCCGTACGTCCTCACCTCCGGGAGGTTGCCGTCATCTGACGTCTTCCGCCCGGAAGCTCGGGCGTTCCACGCTGGCTGTAGCACCTGCGCACATAACTCTGTGCGTCTAACAGTGCTGCAGCCACAAGATGGCAGCAAAGAGTAGGAGAAAGTTAAACTGCGTTCCCGTGTGGCTTGCCAGGCAAACACGGAAAACCACAGCCTTACCAGCTCTAAAAAGATAAAAGATGTTACATGGCATATGTTGCGACGCAATAATGTCCTTCAAAATGGCCAGGATAATTGGTGATACTCTCATAAGTAGTGCATAGATACTAAGCACTACCCAATTAGTATTGAATATATTAAAAATACTAAAAATGGACACCAAAGGGGGAGGGAACAAAAGGATCTAGGGGAGGGAATAGATTATATAATCATAACTAGGTAGGGGCACAAGAATTAATGGCCCTAACCCCAAAGCCCCAACGGGTGCGTGAAAACCTCCCAATCCAAATTAGAACCCTACTCACCCCTCATACCACTGGTTTTTAACAGGCAATCAACGAGGACAATAGCGTACAACATATTATAAAAGCAACACATAAACATTAGGGAAGGACCACCTAACTATTCAAGCCTGCAGTCCAGCACGTGGGTACACTAACTAGGGATCCAAGAAACAGGCCATATCGATATGGTCATTCAGACCCAATGCTCCCATCGCATCGGTCTGGATAATCCAGCGAGATTCTTTTCTTAGTAGCAGTTGTTCTCTGTTGCCTCCTCTGGGAGGTAAATTGATTTGCTCTAACCCTACGAATCTTAAACAATTTGGGTTGCTTTGATGGTCTGCCCTTACGTGTTCTATCAATCGGGGCGAGCCCTTACCTGAACCAATAGATCTCACATGGTCCTGAATCCTTTCTTTTAACTTTCTAGTAGTCATGCCTATGTAGAATCGGTGACAGGGGCACCAGATAACATAAACTACATATTTTGTTTGACAGGTAATTAGGGTGCTAAATTTCTTATCTATTGGACCTATTTGTATACGGGGACATTGCTTCATGAGAGGACAGACCGAGCAGCGCCCACACCTATAGTTACCCTTGGGTTGCATTTCCTCTAACCAATTTCTACTTCTTGGCGTTTTGTACTCATTTCTTGTAATTTTGTCTCCTATCGTGGGGGCCCTCTTGAATGAAATCAACGGTGGCTGTTTGTAAATGGCTCCTAAGATGGGGTCCCTTTTAATGATCTTCCAATTATTCAGGATGCTATTTCTAACCTCTTTGTGCATGGGAGTGTATTCAAAAGTGAATGATGCTCTTTCATCTTTACTCCTATCATCCTTTCTACCTCTCTTCCTTTGTAGAAGATTAGCCCTGTCAATGTGTCTAGCTTTATTCAGAGCTTGTTCAAGTTCTTTCTCGTCGTAACCTCTCTTTTCCAGGTATATTTTCAATTCCTGTGCTTGTTGCTCAAAATCTTCATCTCTCATATTGTTCCTTCTCAATCTTAAAAATTGGCCATATGGTAAAGATCTGAATGTATGTTCCGGGTGGTAACTTTGGCGATGTAGGAGGGAATTGCCCGATACTGGCTTCTTGTAGCCCCTAGAGATTAACTTTCCCTCCTGTATGTCTAAAATTAGATCTAGGTAGGGTACCTGTTTATTACTAAATTCATATGTGAACTGCATATTATGCTTTCCACTATTTAGGTAGTTAAAAAACTCTAAGAAGGCGTCCCTTGTCCCGCTCCAGAACACCAGGACATCGTCCACATATCTGGACCATCTCCTGAGGCAGTTGCCATGGGGAACGGCGGGGCCACACACGTATTGGCTCTCCCACCACGCCAAAAAAAGATTGGCATACGTGCATGATACCGACGTCCCCATGGCTGTGCCCGACACCTGCCAGTACCACCTCCCGTCAAAGGTAAAAGCATTGTGTTCAAGGACAAATTTCAGGCATTCGCATATATAATCTACATACGCAGTATCATGATTATTTTTCTCCAAGAAAAATCTTACGGCAGCTACCCCATCTTCATGGGGAATTCTGTTGTAAAGGTTGACCACGTCAATCGTGACAATGGAGTCCCCCTCATTCCAGGACAGGCCTTCAACACTGGTAAGTATGTCCAGCGTGTCCTGGAGGTGGGACGGAACGTGCACGAGCAGTGGCCTCAGGAGATGGTCCAGGAACCTTGACAGTCTCTCGGTAAGGGAACCTATACCGGAGACTATCGGGCGTCCCGGTGGTCTAGAGCGGGACTTATGGACTTTAGGTAGATGATACCATATTGGTTTTCTGGGGTATTCTGGTAATAAATCTTCCGCCATTTTTTGTTTAAGATAGCCTAACTCTACTCCTTTTCTTAGGAGGGATTGCATGGCCCGCTTGAATTTCATAGTTGGATTAGTACTCAATACTTTATAAGTTTGCTGGTCCTGCAATTGACGCAAAGCTTCTTCATTATAATATGCTGATGTCATCACCACAATAGCTCCTCCCTTATCCGCTTTCTTCACAATAAGATCAGTTCTTGCTTGAAACCATGCCATTGCTTTTTCTTCTTCTTTACTAAGGTTGGGCTGCACTTTTTTATATTGTAATGCTTTAAGCTCCTCTTCTACCTGCAGCTGAAAGATGTCTACTGCTGAACCTTGTGTTACAGGAAATGGTTTAGTTGATCTACAAGGTCTAAAGGGGAAGGGGTGATTGACCTCAGCCTCATTCAAATCTAATTTGTCATCCTGATGGCTTTCCTGCCAGAGTTCCTCCAGATTCTTTAACGTGTCCATATCTGTTTGTGTCCATTCAGTTCCCGGTATAAATCCCAATGAACCTATCTCCTCAACAGAGTTAGTCACTGTTTGATACTGTTCTTTTTTCATGAAAAAGTGTTTGATGTTAATACGCCTAACACCTTTATACAGATCTACTTTGAAGTCACAGAAATTAAAATCCTGGGTACAGGAGAAGCCAAGACCTTTACTCAGTAATTTTTCACACTCTTGAGGTAAGGGGCTATCTGTTAGATTAATCACTTCTATTTGTTGCTCTCCCTGTAGTATTTCCTCTTTTTGGATCTCTGGTCGTTCTCCGCTTTTTGACCTTTCCAGCTCACTTGTTTGATTTGCCTGTCTCTTGGTCTTGCTCCTGCCCCTTCGTATCCTTTTCCTAAAGGGTTTTTTTTCTGTGTTTGTGGAGGTTCTTTGGGGTTTTTCTCGTCCCCCTTGATAGCTTCATCTTCCCCACTAGAGTCGGTATCTGTTGTCCAGTATCCTTTCTTATGGTAAGGTTTCTTAGGGGGATTATTGGGTCTGCCATATGTAGATCAATCTACTGCAAGGATTCTTAAGGTGGCCACACACACCATACCATTTTTTTAAATATCTTTTAAATTCACAAGTTGCAATCAATTTTTCACTACCTCGGGGCGGGTGGGCGTGCATGCCTGCCCGCTGCCCTCCTTGGATGTGTAGTGGTAGCCGTTGCTCAGGCTCCACACCGGATTCAAACCCCTCATTCCCCGGCCATTACCCGGGGTCACAATGGCAGACTTGCCCGCCTCCACAGGATTCTCATTGTAGCGGTACTGAACAAGTACACAGCAAGTAGAAAATGTAATTTAAAAAAAAACCTAAGCTTTTTAACAGTGCCATGGAAAGTTGAGAAGGAAGTCACACATTACCTGACATCACTGAGTGAGGAAAAGCAATCTCGCCATGTTGCGCAGTAGTCCAGCATGGCCGTCACAACACACAACAAACAGCTATTTGTGGTGCGTTACACAGTGAGTTTGGTGTGTCAGTGTGAAGCAGTACTCTAATTACACTCCCTGATTGATGTATACACATGCAAGATGTTTGAAAGCACGTTAGGCCTGCAATTTAGCATTCATTGTGATTTCTGCCCTTAAAACGCTGCTTTGCGTCACATCCAGATTTTTTCCCGGGACTTTTGGCATGTATACCACTCCGCCATGCCCCCCTCCAGGTGTTAGACCCCTTGAAACATCTTTTCCATCACTTTTGTGGCCAGCATAATTTTTTCTATTTTTCAAAGTTCGCCTCCCCATTGAAGTCTATTGCGGTTCGCAAACTTTTCCGCGAACCGAAACTTCCGCGGAAGTTCGCGAACCCGGTTCGCGAACCGAAAATCGGCGGTTCGCGCCATCTCTAACTATAGTTAGATTTAGCAAGGTCCAGAGGCAATACAAAACAGATTACCGTCACAAACTACATTATGATGCGAGTTCCTGACACTGTCTGACCAAATGGTACGATGGTGAAGATGACTATAAAGAGAACCTATGATGAGTATCAAAGGTGCTCAAGCTGTCCCTTTCCACAAGGGCCCTCTGCAGTCTTTAAACACCACCACATAAAGGGGTTTTCCTTTCATGGCCTCAATTAGGCTTAACTGTAATTTTCATAAGAAGTCTGAACAAAACGGACGGACAAAAAACACAATTAAGAATGACCTACCTGTGACACTTTAACGTCACTTCACTGTGTAATAGAAAAGAAGGAAAATGGCTTACAAATTGCACATTTAGCAGAAAAAAAATGTTATGTTTCCCGAGTCTGTAACTATTTTTGGATTAGTTTGTTCTCTGGAGATTAAGTACTATTTCTGTACCTCAGTTTTGCTGGCCTTGCTATTGCATTGAGATTGATCGTTTGGAACGCCCTGTCCCAGATGTGTCTTGTCCTTTGTTACAACATGTGCAGGTTTCCAGCTTGCTGCAGATACAGAGGCTGGTGATGTAAAGCACATGTCCAATGACAACGGTGGGGGCTACTTTAGATCCATGATTTAATGGTGTGAAAAATTATGACGGTGAGACCCACAAGGGTTCAAAAACCAAGGTGACACAACATAGCTGTTCTGAGGGAACTGCCACCCTCACCCCACTGGAATTCATGCTTCCAGCTCTCCCCTATAATGTTCTAAACTTCCAGGAGAAAGAAGGTCAGGTCTCCATTTCACAATGAGATCAGGAATTATTTCCAGACTTGCTACCTCAGCAGATATTGTCAATTATGAAACTGCTCGGCTACAGTGGGATTGGGAAATTCAATAAAAATCTAATTAAAGACCCACCTACCTGGCCCATCACTTCACTACATGTGAAGGCTGTCTGGTTTCTACGCACACTAGTGCACAGATCAGTCTATGATGCAACCACGTGTAGGATGGGGAGTGTCCGGAGTAGGAACAGGGAATGTCATTAATAAAGGTATCCATAAGGAAGAAGTAGCCATATCTGAGTTCCTGTCCACAAACTCCAGGGACCCACTAGAGCTGATCAGAACATCTATGTGACATCAAAGTTGCTGAGGTGGTAACACTGGATAGAATGACATCTCTAGCACTATGCTCATGCTGCTTCATACATGATCACTGCTTTCTTCTGCACTATTCTCAAGTTGTGTCCAGTTTATATTCCCTATTAAAGTACACCTGAGGCAAAAATAAACTAATTAAATAAACAATTTCTACAGTTTCTATCTTCCGTCTACTAAAAATGACTTTTTTAAATATTCCAGTATTATTTTATGTTTAAATCTACTTTTTAAGTGTTAACTGTTTTATTGTTTTTGCTCAATGACACATTCATTGAAGTATGTCAGAGCTAAAATCTATGAATTATTGACCCTTTTTATCTCATTCCAGCTCTCAGAAGCCATTTTCTGCTAGGAAAGTGTTTTATAGTTGGAATTTTTTATCAGTGAGGGTCACACTGTAGTCACTTCCTGTCTGAGTGAGGACTGAGTCAGCCACTTACATACCTGATATTTAACTCCTTCAGACAGAGAAAGAAAAAAGGAGCACAGCATAGTTACGGTATTTGTGGGCAAGGCACTGTACTTTACCCATGTCTATCTCATCATGTTACATGTCACCTCGGGTATCCTTTAACCTCAGGCAAGCCTGCTTAAGAGAAAAAAACATTTCAGTTAAGCTGGGCTTTTACAAAGATAAGTTGTGCATTGAAAGATGTCTAATTTCCCCCCCTCCCTGGTTTATTCATGGTTAGGCAAGAGTTCATGTAATAGCAATATGAAGATTGTGGGAAGAATATATTTTACTTTGTTGGAAGAATATATTTTGCTATCAGCTCATGCCTCCATGTTCAACTGCTAACTGAACTTTGGAGGTAACTTATGAGTTGGTGGTGTCCAACTTTTGAAGTCAGTGGCGACTTCCAACTTTGCCTTCATGGCAATCAGGGCGGCAAACAGGGTACAACAAGTACCCTAAAGTGAGGACCAATCTCTCTGTTCATCTTAAAGAAGTATCATAACTGATCACCAGCGAATGTAGTGATGCCCAACCCATTGACCTGCATTATGGAATTCGTTTTTTTAAATTCATTGGGGCACTTGGCTATTTGGCAGCTATTGCTGGTGGTCTGACCTCAGGATCGAATTTAGGTCCAGTGCATGGTTATAAGAAGACAAAATTCCAACTCTTAATATTTTAGCCCCAGGTCATATAGACAAACTATTACTGGGGTTTGGCTTCATTTAGGGCAGTTGGGGTACAGAGTAGGGGTAAGATTTTTAATAAATGCCATTAAAAAGGACCAAATTTGGCGACCATTTAGAAAAATGTGATACAATGGGCTGGAGGTTTGTATCTTTGGTCTAGGACCATCCTCCAAGCTCACATTGATAAATGTTATAGCTCTACACAAAACTCAACATGTTTTATTTCCTTAATTGAAAACTTCGTCAGGAGTGATAAGTGCCCAGTGTAAGAATGCCACAGTGCTCAAAATAACAAATACATTATAAACATCACATATCTAATACATTAGGTTAGCAAAATAACAGAGTAACGGCCACTACCAGCAGCCAACTGGACTATGACCATTAAGCCTTCCCTTTTATAGTATTGTGATACACCCAAGGGTTGTTGGGTAGGGAGGGTACATAATACGCCCCCAAAGTAGGTATATTAATCTCACCTGATTGGTCCCTGTGCAGGTCCGTCATAAAATATGACCAATCAGAAGTGAGAACATTGTAATCAATGATGTCTCAAAACGGATAAAAAAATTACCTGTATTCTATCCATCTACGCTGACAGAGGCCACCAGTGATCATAGCACCCATTCCTAGAATCGGTAATATCATTTTCAGGATGGAAAGACCAAAAAACAATATGCTTGGATTATCCTTCTTCTGATTGGTGGATGGGTACGTTGGGGGGTGTGGTTAAACGTCGCTGGGGGAGCCTGACGCTTTGTCCTTGCAGCCAATAGGCTGCCGTTTCTCCCTGTGGGACATTCACAAGTAAACGCCCCAGTCTAAAGCAGTAAATAAATTAAAATAAGTCATTACCAGTGGCTTGTGCGTTCCCGGCTAAGCTGGAGTTACCTAGGGAACGCGTGTGCTGAACGGGCCAAGCAGTGAACACATTAACTTGCGTCATCCACATTGACTAATGCTTTCCGGCCCAGATAAGGTTGCTTAGGAGACGCGTATACTTAGGAAAGTAAATAGTATGTCGTCAGTGGGAGGAGAAAGCAGTGAATACATTTACTTGCTTCATCCACATTGGCTAACACGCTCCGGCCACACTAGGGTTGTCTAGGAGACGCATACACTGGGAGGGTAGATAGTATGTCGTCAGTGGGAGGATTACGCCATATCTGGCTGCCGATTGGTCTCTTTACCCAGAGCAAGTACCTACTCAGGTGGCTTAACAAAATAATTCATAGTCTAGTGCACATATTAATGAACGTCACCTACTTATACATTAGGGTCTGTCATTACAAAGCACAATATATTGCCTGTGAGCGAAGGTCACTCTTATTAGCAACAAGATAAAGAATGATCAGAATATTGCAATGTATAGCAACAGTTTACCAGGGTATACTCCACAGATGACTATCCCAGTATATGTAATTTAGAAGAGGCATCTTACATATTACAGAGAACCTGTATTATCATTTATACATATGGCACATGACACATATAGGTAATTGGCACTATTTTAGGGTGGGAGAGCAAGGGAGAGCAAGCAATACACCCATGTTGAGTTTTGTGTAGAGCTATAACATTTATCAATGTGAGCGTGGAGGATGGTCCTAGACCAAAGATACAAACCTCCAGCCCATTGTATCATATTTTACTAAATGGTCGGCAAATTTGGTCCTTTTTAATGGCTTTTATTAAAAGTTAAATTGTAGTGATTTTCTCATTTAGGGTAAATATGTGTTAAAGAAAATAACTAGACAGCACCAACTGCCATTCTCTCTAACCATGCCCACTGCAATAGGGTGTTTTTGTTTTTTTTAGATATACATATGAACAGAGGGAGATACTAGTTGCTTGGCAGTTGGAAACAGCCGTTATTTCCCACAATGCAACAAGGTTCACAGAAAGGAAAACTGTTATGACTATGGTCCTGACATCACACTGTGGGAGTGGTTTCACCACAATATCAGTCACACATACCGCACTGATGATCTACTTGAGAAAAGGTAAAGATTTTTCATGGGAAAGGGGGTATCAGCTGCTGATTGGGATAAAGTACAGTCCTGGGTTACAGCTCGGGTGGGTAGTTACAGTTAGGCATCAGTAAGGGGTTTGCATTAGGGTGGAGTTTAGGGTTAGGTATGAGAAGGTGTTTAACTTTCGAGGAAGAGGCAAGAGTTGTTGGAAAGGAGTTAAAGTTCTGTCGCTCCCTGCCAATCGCGCCGCTCAAACCCTGCCCCTCTCGACACATCTCACTGGCTCTTCCTGTTTCTAAGACGGCAGAGCCCTGTGAGCGGGTCAGGAGCCAATTTCATTGGCTCCTGGCCCTGTCTTTCAATGTAAGCCGCTCCTATTGGCTTTCATTGAAAGACAGGGTCAGGAGCCAATGAAAGCGGCTCCTGACCGACTCACAGGAACTGTGCCGTCAAAGAGACAGCAGAGTGGGTGGCCCAGGTTCCCGATGTGCGACGTGTATGGTGATTGCGGCGGTAAGTGCGGAGATTCGTCGGGTTTCCTCCTTTGCTGGTACCAGCGGTTTCTGGTCCTTAAGGGGGCAGAGACCGCTAGTACTTACGGTAAGTGGTTAAAGAATGTTGCATAGCTGATTGCCAACACACATCATTGCAGCCCACATCAATACCGAACCACTGTGTGCCCAGATTATATTTACACTTCAGTGTGGATGTATACTGCTACTTTTTAAAGTAGCAATCTGCAGCAACGGGACAAACAGAATGTCTAAAATAAACGCTACTATTCTCTATAGCTCCCTATGGCGAAGCAGTGAAATTGGACACTATAGGCACCCATATTAAACTAGTGAATTACTGGCTATAGGCAGCAATTTGGGAGCCAGAGTCAACACAAAAAAGTGCAATATTTCAAACGTGCATAGTGACAGTGTTAGAAAGTATAGCTCAAGTCAGAGCCTTGACTTGGGCTATACTTTATAACACTGTCACTAGGCACGTTTGAAATATTGCACCTTTTTTTATTTTTCCTGATGAAGACCAAATCACATTAATAGTCGAAACATGTTGAATTGTTGGGGGTGAAGTTTATTGTTGGGGTGACTATCTATGTATAGAGACTGAGCCCCTTTACTAATGTGTAGCTGCACATGCAATGCTCCATTATCTTGGAATTGTGCATCCTGAGTGTGTCAGGGATCTTCTCTTTATAGACTTTTTTTCAATAGGACTGTGTGTATATCATATGTTTACTGATATTTGGATGACCGCCTGTGACCACTGGCATCCTCATTAAAATATACACGACAACGCCAGAGTGCACTATTTTGTGGCTAGACGTGACACAGTCCTCTTGAATACATCCATTAGATAGCCAGCCCCTCACTTGTTTCGGTGGTGGTGATGTGTATGGCCCGTTATATTGTTTTAAATTGACTACTAAAAGTTATATTTTAGGTACTATAGTACTATTAAGGAAGGGAATGTTTTAGGGTCTATTGACATTCCCAGTGCTTGGCAACAATGCAACTGCCTAGTATATACAGTCCACCCATCGCATGGCAGGCTGGCAGCATTGATGAGGGTGATGAGAGACTGGAGCGAACCTGCTAATGAAACCCAAAAAATATACTAGATTTTTAATACTGCCTGCTGACTTCTGACCTCCACAACCTCTGACTTGAGGAAGCCCCAATGAGCACTGGACACCTGCCTGGGTTGCGCCTTTGATATTACCAGCCCTACACTTCTATCCAAGCTCAAAATGGTAAAAAAAACATTATGGAACTGGTGTGTCATAAAATTAAATAATTATTTTGTTTTTCAGCCACAATGTAGATGAGCACTACTAGCGGTGTAAGTGCAATAGTCACAATCAAAACATAAATAAAGTTTGTTTTTTCTGCACGAGATGTTTCATAGAGTCCTACTGAATTTTGGTTTAGCACCATCCATATAATTTTACTTCCCATCATATTAAAAAAAATGTGCATTGTTTCTTTTTAAAAACATTTTAGCAATACAATCCTATGTTTCTAGCATGTGTGGTGTATAAATAATTAACAGCTAACGTTATATTATCCTTGAATGTCAGAGCCATCTCTGAAACCATCCTGAGCTGGAGTGCTTAAATAATATTTAAAAATGTTAAATATCCAGCAGGGAACACAGAGAAGTCTTCGGTGCATAGAGAAGTTCATGCATAATCAATGTGACGGCAACATTGGTTAGAGAAAAGACAAAAATAGAACAGCTATATTAGGCAATAGTAATTCCCATAACTCATCCCATCTCTGCTTTGCTGTTTCAACACAAAACATCCTATTATTTTATCAGGCAATATAATCCTGAAATTATATGTCCAGCACTATCTCCAAAAGACACATCTTCTTTATTTAAAGGGGTACTTAAAGCACACCTGAACCAGATGTAAAACTGGGGATTATACCTTACCGGGGACTTCTTCCAGTCCTCTGTAGTGGTCTCTGGGTCCCCTCCTTTCCCTGGAACCTCACCCTGCATTGCGAGCACTCTGATCTAATCAGAAATGTTTCTGCTGTGATAAATGTTATCTCAGTCAGCCAGGCTTTATTCTCACCCTCACCGAAGACTTGTATGTCTTAGTGTCATCCACATCGGTTGCTACCTTTCCAACATCATAAGTTGTGGAACTTTTAGTGCGTATACTCTCAACCTTATACTACCAATGCAACCTAACGAACTGACATGGAACTAAAGTTTACTTCAATAAATGTTAATGAACGCTCCCTTTAAAAGGTTTGCACTAAACAAAGATCTTCTCCAACTAAAGCCAGATGTCCTGTTGGTACAAGAGACCCATTTAACAGACATTTCACAACAATACTGCAACCTAAAAGACTATCCGACAACGATCTTTACCAAATTCTATAAGAAGAAGAGAAGTCTTTTAATTGCATTCCACCGTAGACTTTCAGTAGATATCAAACAGATTATCAGAGACCCCCAAAGCAGATATATAATTGTTAATTGCATTATAGATAATGACCCAATGACGATTGTTAACACAGGACAATTAGCTTTTATTAAAAAGGTAATAACCAAAACAAAACAAATATCCCAAGGCCCACTCTACATAGGAGGAGACTTTAATATTTGCATATATCCTAAAATTGACTCAACAAAGCCCAGTAGAACAAAGATTCCGTCCCTCTGTAAGACTCTTCATGCAGAAAATCTTTATGATCCTTGGTGTGTTCTCCATGCTTCGGAACGGGATTATTCTTATTATTCCCAGATTCCCAGGTGGAGGGCCTTGTTAAAGGTTAAAAACTTTTTTAAAGCATTTTAAAAGGCACTTCCGGTTTGTCTATCCGGATATCCGAATAGGTCGAATATCCGCGGATAATGCGTTCGGATATCCGCGTTCATGCGGATATCTAAAAGGTCGGATTCATATATCTGAACCGGATCTGGATATCTGGATCCGGATCAATTTGGATTTTAAAAAGTACTATCCGAGCATCCCTGTTAGCGAATATAATTAAACAAAAACAGGCTAAAACAAGAAGAGCATAATCCATCTACAAACAACCCTAAAGCTATATAATCCTAAACAAATTGTTGATGCTTTCAGTGACTACTACGGTGTGCTATACAATTTGCAATTAGACCCTAACACCTCCCAACCCACAGGAAATATTATCTCTAATTTTCTCGATTCACTCAAAATACCATCTACAGTGGTTTGCAAAAGTATTCGGCCCCCTTGAAGTTTTCCACATTTTGTCATTTTCAGAGTTGATGGGAAGATGGATGGAGCCAAATACAGGGCAATCTTGGAAGAAAACCTCTTGGAGTCTGCAAAAGACTTGAGACTGGGGCGGAGGTTCACCTTCCAGCAGGACAATGACCCTAAACATAAAGCCAGGGCAACAATGGAATGGTTTAAAACAAAACACATCCATGTGTTAGAATGGCCCAGTCAAAGTCCAGATGTAAATCCAATCGAGAATCTGTGGCAAGATCTGAAAACTGCTGTTTACAAACGCTGTCCATCTAATTTGAATGAGCTGGAGCTGTTTTGCAAAGAAGAATGGGCAAGGATTTCAGTCTCTAGATGTGCAAAGCTGGCAGAGACATACCCTAAAAGACTGGCAACTGTAATTGCAGCAAAAGGTGGTTCTACAAAGTATTGATTCAGGGGGCTGAATAATTACGCATACCCCACTTTGCATTTTTTTTTTTAAATGTTTGGAATCATGTATTATTTTCGTTCCACTTCTCACGTGTACACCACTTTGTATTGGTCTTTCACATGGAATTCCAATAAAATTGATTCATGTCTGTGGCAGTAATATGACAAAATGTGGAAAACTTCAAGGGGGCCGAATATTTTTGCAAACCACTGTATCTCTAAGGAACATCTAGATATTTTAAATCCAGAAATATCAATAGATGAATTCATCAGGGCCATTAATAGTCTAAAACCTAACACAGCTCCTGGTCCTGATGGCTTTACAAACAATTACTTCCAGAACTTTCAGACCATTCTAGCCCCAAGACTCTGCAAATGTTTCAATTCCTTTGTTCAAAATGGCTCCGTACCTAAAGAATATCTCTCTGCCAAAATATCCATTCTTCCAAAGCAGGGCAAAGATGAATCCCACACCACCAGCTATAGGCGCATAACACTCCTAAATAGAGATACAAAGCTATACGCAAAAATTATTGCCACACGACTGTTGAAAATACTACCTACTGTGATAGGCCTAGACCAGGTTGGTTTTACAAAAGGCCACCAAGCCAGTGATGGGACTAGACGCTTCATAAACCTACTCCGATACACAGAGCTCAACAAGATGCCTTCTCTGTATCTATCATTAGATGCAGAGAAGGCATTTGACAGAGTACACTGGGGATTCCTCTCAGCAACCTTAACAAAATTTGGCTTGATAGGCAATATCCATATAGGTATCATGGCATTATACTCCTGTCCCACTGCCACGGTTGCCTCAAATGGTTTTATATCTAAAGAATTCACCATAACTAATGGAACTCACCAGGGGTGTCCCCTTTCACCCCTCATTTTCACCCTAATAATGGAAACCCTAACCCAGGGGTCTCAAACTCGCGGGCCATTTGCGGCCCTCGATACAATATTTTGTGGCCCTCGCCAGCAAAAGCTTGCTTATAATTCGCTTCAGTGCTCCCAAGTAATCCGCCGCATCCCCGCCACTAAACAAGGGCTGCAGCCCCCAAATCTCCTGGGGGGCAACCCGCCGGCATTTCCTGGAAGAGGCAGAGCTTTCAGCTTCAGCTCTGCCCCTCCTGACGTCAATCGCCGCACAGATCGCCGCCTCTCCCCGCCCCTCTCTGTGAAGGAAGAGTGAGAGGAGCGGGCAGAGGCGGCGATGCGTCGCAATTGTGAAATTCCTTATGCGGCCCAGCCTCATCCTGACTTTGCCTCCTGCGGCCCCCAGGTAAATTGAGTTTAAGACCTCTGCCCTAGCCATAGCAGTCAGAAATAACCCAGAAATTGTTGGCATCCAAATCGGTACACACCACCATAAGATCGGTTTATTTGCCGATGACACCATCCTTGCCATTACTAACCCTACTAAATCTATACCTCCTCTTATAGCCACTCTAAATCGTTTTTCCAATGCCTCCTACTAAAAAAAATCAATCGATCTAAATCATTGATAATGGGAGTCCATATCCCCAAAAATATTTCAACTGATCATCAAAAACAGTATCCTTTTCCATGGGTCACAAACTCATTAAAGTACTGGGAATTACCCTTTCTAAAAATTACCAAGATTTCTATAAAACCAATTTTACCCCCTTATTGTCAACAGTCAAAGATGAACTTAGGAAAAACGGAAGGTCCGCACCAGTCCAAGGTTCCAAACTTTATTAGGACATGTACATCAGCAAGACATTAGGACAAGCATCAGAGAGCTGACATGTTTCGAGCCATTCAGGCCCTTAATCATAGCCATCATCAGCTATGATTAAGGGCCTGAATGGCTCAAAACATGTCAGCTCTCTGATGCTTGTCCTAATGTCTTGCTGATGTATATGTCCTAATAAAGTTTGGAACCTTGGACTGGTGCGGACCTTCCGTTTTCCCTGTATTCCTGTGGGCCTGCTGACCTGGTCGTGCACAGCCTCGGTTCCTGTGGGCGATAGCGGTGTTCACAGACTTTGTTGCAAAGATGAACTTAAATGCGTTTCCAAAAATAATCTCTCTTGGGCCAGCAGACTTGCCGCTTTTAAAATGCAAACTCTTCCAAAAATTACTAATGTACTAAGAACAGTCCACATCCCACGGAAACCTAGTTTTTTCAAAGAAATTACTAAAATCATATCTAATTTCATCTAGAACGGAAAGCGACATAGAACCAAACAATCAGTCCTTACTATTCCTAAACGATTTGGAGAGGTGGGAGTACCATGTCTAAAAACCATTTACTATGCATGCAACATCGAGATATCTAAAGCTTGGTGGCACCAAACTAAAGATACTCCATTATGGGCTCAAATAGAAAGACACCTTATTAAAGGAGACATCAAAAGCTTTCTATTTGCGAGTCTTTTTAACACATCACTTAAAATACCCCCTATACCCACTATACATTCCACCATTCTCGCATGGAGGTATTTAATTAGCCAAACATCTAACCCTGATATGTTACTACTGGATATACCTCTCTCTACATTATCCTACCTAATTGATAATATTAACATCCATAAATGGCTCTGTGCTGGGATAACAAACATTAATCTCATACTACTGCAAACAAATCTCCTGTCTTTCCCAGATATCACTAAAATGTATGATGTTCCGGACTCGGAGTTCCACACCTTCCTCCAAATTAAGCACTGGTGGGCAAACATAAAACATAATCTACCCTATCTCCCGACACCAATAATACAATACTTCAACACCAAATTTCCCCTTCCGAAAGAAATAGCACTATTCTATGGAGAGCTAATTAAAAGTTCTGAACACCAACTACAAAAATATGCTGATTACTGGTCATCTGAAATGCATGAAACAATAACAATATCACATCTAATAAAAGGCATCCTACTATATCTCTCCCCACCTAGCATTACTTCATATAGGTTTGGATAATATTCCATTAAACTACAGATTAGAAATATCTAAAGGCCTTTTGCGCCACCAGACATCAAATAGCTTCTTCTTGGAAAATGGTTGAACCTTCCTCTTTATCTCAAGTCCTTTCCTTGTACAAACTAAATATTTCCATGGAACGTAAACTAAGAAACATATCAACCTGATGCTTCCATAAAATTTATATTAGTTGGCAACCGTAACAGTCCAATCTAACTATTAATACCTGTAGCTTTATCAATTCACTTCTAGAAATACAAAACTCGACATAAGAACATATTGGGCCTATATTAATGATACTGGTTTTCTTTACTATAGTTGCTATAGTTTGCAAGATATATTGTTGGTTTTATCATTAATACTTGTTTGTATTATGGTTTGTTTGTTGAACAATTATTCTCTTGTTTCTCTATTCCTGCTATAACCTGTCACTTAATATTGCAGATGTTGTTGATGGCTCAATGTGTTGTTATGAAAACAATTCTGCTAATAAAAATTCAAATATAAAAAAAAAAAAAGAATTCTCTTTATTTACTATATAACATTCACTGAAATCAAAACATGGACAGGACAATACATCTATTATGTAATTAGAGCAAGTAGTCATCTACTTATAAATGTGTTTTTTTTCCTGGCATAGTATGGCTGACCCTGCCGCTTCAAGAAATAAGTGAACTTAATTAAATTGACACTGAAGAAACCCTGAGCAGTACAGCCCAGATGCCCAATAATATAATGATAAAGTTCCTGAAAAATCACGTCTCAACTTTTGATAGTAGGGCTTGAGGAACAATGATTCCAAGTACAGTATGCACTGACTTTTACTCCTGAACTTCCCTGTGGTTCAGTAAAACTGTTCATCACATTAAACTAAAACTCGTTTGCCCATTTTCTTAGTATTCCCCCCTCCCCATCTAAACTGTAAAGGATAGATGTACAAAGAGATGTTTACGTTCTGACGTGGTTAGTTTAAGGAACATAGATAGAAGATGGTTTGGAAGTGGCTAGGGCTAGGCAACAGGCAAGCCATTAATGGGATATGGGTAATAGTTTAACTTAACCAATATTCTAACTATTGGCAACAACGGAACAAACAAATTAAAATATGCCTCTAAAACACCTAAGCCATGCATCTGGCTTTGGCTAGTACTGTCCCAACTCCTCAGCGGGCAACCCTTCCATCGGTTCTAATTGCTGAATGCTCTACACACTATCTCAACAAGAGATATTGGCAGCACTTCCAAATGCAGGCTGCACCCGAGTTGACCAGCTGCATAGATGTATAGAGCCCAAAACACAGACAGATTACACAACTTGCATTCAAAACAATACAGCAAATGGAGGACGTTAGCTTCCAAAACCAGTTTGCACGCAGACTGTTCAGTGCTAGACTCTTTCACGGCGTTGACGTGCCCTCACAGAAGAGACCTAGCCAGCAGAAGGAGACAGGAGAAAAAGTTTATTGCATATGGAGCTTTGTCTTTTCAAATGAACTAGTCTTTAATTAGGATAGGATAGGTGGCAGTATAATATTGGTAACATTACCAATAATCTACTACATTAGGCACACAAAACAAAATTTCAGCTTTGCCATGCACTAAATTTTCCAAGTTATGTTTTTACATGTATGCGTATAAAACATCCTTTCTTGTATTGAATGGAAGGCAACAGGGCCACCCATCAGGGGGGACAAATAACACTGGAGTGAGGGGCCGTCCCCCCAACACGAGGGCATTAACTCAGGTCATTTCTGCTGGCAGACCGGGTGACCGCCTGGTGCACCGGGGGGGGGGGACTTTAGTGGGTGCAGTGGTGGAGGAGAGCAGGCATAGCGCAGTAACTCACCTTCCGGGATCCCCCACAGCCTCTTTCTTCTTCCTCTCCCAGCCATCCCTCACATTGGTAACAGCTCCCCCTGGTGAGTTACTGTGCTGTGCCTGCTTCCCCCGCCCCCCATTGCACCTAAAGCTAGCTAACCTATACTGGGGGCAACTATACTGACTTCCTATACTGGAGGCACCTACCTAGCTAACCTATACTGGGGGCAACTATACTGGCTACCTATACGGGAGGCACCCACCTGGCTAACCTATATGGGGAGAAACTATACTGGCTACCTATACCGGAGGCACCTACCTATCTAACCTATACTGGGGGCAACTATATAATAGCTACCTATACTGGAGGCACCTACCTGGCTAACCTATACTGGGGGCAATTAAACTGGCTAACTATACTGGAGGCACCCACCTATCTAACCTATACTGGGGGCAACTATACCGGCTACCTATACTGGAGGCACGTACCTGGCTAACCTATACAGGGGCAACTATACTGGCTACCTATACTGGAGGCACCTACCTGGCTAACCTATACGGGGAGCAACTATACTGGCTACCTATACTGGAGGCACCTACCTATCGAACCTATACTGGGGGCAACTATACTGGCTACCTTATACTGGAGGCACCTACCTGGCTAACCTATACTGGGGGCAACTATACTGGCTACCTATACTGGAGGCACCTACCTATCTAACCTATACTGGGGGCAACTATACTGGCTACCTTATACTGGAGGCACCTACCTGGCTAACCTATACTGGGGGCAACTATACTGGCTACCTATACTGGAGGCATCTATCTGGCTTACATATATTGGGGCAACTATAATGGCATCTATTCCTGGCTACCTATACTGGGGGCACTCACAGTGCACAGCAGCCAGTGGGTGGGCCCGACCTAATGAGGGGCCCCAAAATTTCTGATGGCAGCCTTGGAAAGCAAACATAGGAGTCTGTAATGTCAATTACCATATAACCATACATCAAATATATAGGTCAGAAAGAGCCTTTTTTTTATTTTTTACCCAATGAACTCTGTAACCTAATTCTTTGTCCAAAACATCTGTTAAAACCCTTTACCAATTTGTGTTTGTTTGTTTTGTTTGTTTGTTTTTGTATGTTTGTTTTAGAGAAAGCCATGTCTAATTTTCCAATCTTTAGGAAATTGTTTATTTGGTTTTCTAAATTGTTCCTCTATTGAATCAAATGGAGATAACCACTTAGGTTACAATCCGTTGCCCTGCACACTATAGAAAGATGCTTTGATCATGAAACTACTGTGTATAACATACTTTTTCAAAAATATGGGTCTGACAAATTGTAAAATTCCATCAAAGAGTTGGTTAGTCACAGATTGGGGTATAGTGATGATGCTTCAGCTGCAAAAACGTACATATTGCACACAACACACACGGTGCTTGTTTAAAGTCCTCTGAAGGGTAGACCATTTTGCTTGAAGCTCACTTCAAAAGTTTGTACAATAGCTGCAGCGGGGCCTCTGGTGTACAATAACCAAGCAGTTGTGCTTTATGATCCGATACCGAGGAGAGCCATCTGTACATTTTGTGCTGCATTGGCTATGTCGGAAAAGGCCGATTCTCCAAAGTCAGAGGGATTCTGTGCATTTTCTTTTCTTTTCAATGTCTAAATCCCTATGAAAAACGTGTTTAGGAATTTTCGCTGGAGACTGACTTCATGGAAAAGCACCATTTTAAATATATTTATTCTGAAAACATATTCTAGGAAAACATAAATCACAATGTTGCCTAAAGCAGAAGGTAAACTGCAAGTTATCACTTCAAGTAAAAGCAACATAGAAATAAACCATTGCCTGTTTAAAAAGTATAGAAAAATCAGAATTCCTAAACAGCCATGGGCTTTTGAGTCTAGACCAGGCATGGGCAAACTCGGCCCTCCAGCTGTTACGGAACTACAAGTCTCACAATGCATTTGCCTTTATGAGTCATGACTGTGGCTGTCAGACGCCTGCAGTGCATTGTGGGACTTGTAGTTCCTTAACAGCTGTAGGGCCAAGTTTACCCATGCCTGGTCTAGACGGACTCAAATTCGGAATTCTAATGCAGTCTAATGACTTCAGGTGTGACCGTGGGATAGGGGGGTTAACTTACCCAGAAGTCTTCGAGACGCGGCATCCATTACATGTCATAGGCGTAATGAAAGCCGCGTTGCATTACTCACTGATGTGCTTCCTCTTTTAAGCCGGAAGAAGGAAGTGCGGTAGTGAGTGGTGGAACGCTTTCATTACGCTTATGACACGTCTTGGAACGCAGAAGTCCCAATGACTTCTGGGTAAGTTATCCCCCCATCCCGCGGTCACACCTGAAATCATTAGACTTCATTAGAATTCCGAATTCGAGTTCGTCTGGACTTGAAAGCCCATCCCGATTCCTAAATTGTTTTTCCTTTCTCAGGACTACTATTTTGCATATTAAACCCACAAAGCTTAATGAGGGTCCTCAGTACAGGAAGCAAGGGGAATTTCTTCAGTGAGGGTACAGACAGTAATAAAAGTTCCTATGCACTTCTAGACTATCCAACAATAACATGCAAAAAAACCTTTCCTGAAATTAGAATTTAAGGCCCAGGTAAAGGCTTACAATTGTGGTAACAGCAGTAGTTCAGCATTTCCCTGCATTTCTATGGTCCAGTGGTTCAGTGGCCTCCTCAAACTCCCAGGCACCAGAGTGACAGTTCAGAGCTCTGACTAAGGCTCCACTTTCACATTTGTCTAGTAAAAGCTCCAATACACTAATGCTAGGCAACACACAATCAGGTGTATGCCACCCATTATTTTTTGGGGAACTGTGAGTGGCCAGAGTTGGTAAACTTTAAGTGCTGCAGTGGGAACTAGCAGACTTGGTCATATGCAGGCCAAAGAAGTAACACAATGTTGTCAATGATAGGTGTGTCCAGCGGAGGAATGTCAAGGGATGGGCTCCAAGACCGGAGGGGGAAACGACAAACAGAAAACACTACTTTCCTGATTCAGACCCCGCAATTAATTTAAACTGTGTCAAAAATGTGTGAGAGCCACCTTGGACCTCGAAAGACTGGTTTGACATCCCTGCCTTAAGGGGAGTGAATGGGGCGGGGAAGAGAAGGGAAGAGGAGGGAATGGGAGGGTGATAGGAGTGAACATCACTACAAGCCTTCCTCTTCCAGTCTGAGAATTTGATTTTAGATGAAAGTCAAATTTTACAAGGGGCGATTACGGGGACCTTGGGGAACGAGGAGACTAATTGATTTATGTAGCTCTGCCTTAGGTCAGGTATACTTTGAGCAAATGACAAGTACAAAATATAATTTGAAAAAGAAAATAAAACAAATTTTAAATAAAGATCATCCCCTCCACCCACCCAAAAAAGGAAAAACCGGATACAGAAATAATTAAGAAAAGGAAAAAAAAAAACGAAAACAAAAGCACACCCTAGTCATACTCTCCTGGGGTTGGATAATAGGTATCCCTGCTTCTGCCTGTACACAACTCCAAACTCCCTGGCTTCCCATCACAAACTATAGCTTGTCTCAAATCCACAACTACTCAGTGGGTTGCTTTCATGATTTAGACATGGCTTTGGTCCTTTGCAACCCTTTATCAGTTCACAAATGTACTGTATGCATGTGCAAATGATCACAAAGAGAGCCAAATAATATTGCAGTGCCTTATAAGGGAAGGTTGTGGCTAATTACTAATTGATTGCTGTGCTGGCTTTGAGTAGTTAAAGGATTTTGCAAAGATATCTCAAAAGGAAAATTTGCTCATATTAAAGAGACTCTGTAACAAATTTTTCAGCCTTAGTTCTTCTATCCTATAAGTTCCTATGCCTGTTCTAATGTGCTCTGGCTTACTGCGGCCTTTTCTAATTGCACTGTCTCTGTAATAAATCTCATCTCCTTTCCTCTGTCGTGTCTGTCGGGCTAAGGCTTGAATGTGTGGAATGTGCAGGGCTGCTTGTGATTTGATAGAAGCGATACACACCCTCTGCAGGCCCCCTGCACACTCTGTGTGACTCACACACTCTGTTTATGTGAGCCTATCACAAGCTGGTTAGTTTGTTTGTAAACACTGCCTAAAACTGTTAATTACAAGCCAGGATTGCAGCAGAACGTGGCAGAAACAGCACAGAGGGGCACAGGAGAAAATAAGGAATAGAATGGTATGCTTTTTAGTGTAAGAATATTAGAGTACAGATTCTCTTTAATGGTAGGTAGACATTGTTGTACTTAAACGTGCATTTTTGCCTAAAAGACACTCCAATCAAATGTAAAGTATGTTTTCATGAAAATATTTAGTGGTGGCATAAAAACCCTATTTTGCCATTATATTTATTTTTTTCCTGCTCATCCTTAACCACTGGACCACAGTGGTAAACCCCCCTAAAGACCAGGCTGTGTTTTGCATAATTGGCCACTGCAGCATTAAGGCCAAGCTGCAGGGCCGCACAACACAGCACACGAGTGATTCCCCCCCCCCCCTTTTCTCCCCACCAACAGAGCTCTCTGTTGGTGGGGTCTGTTGGTGATCGGCTGTCATAGGCTTCTGCCTATGAGAGCCGATCGCTCTCTTGTCCCCCAGGGGGACAGCCATGTCACACGGCTGTCCCCAGTACAGCGCTGCTGCCAATCACAGCACTGTACTGTGTAAATAGATGATGATCACGCCGTCTAACAGTCTCCCGAGCGCCAATAGCTGCTCAGAGACTGAAGAGGGGGTGGAGCTCCACCCCCGAGCAGGAGATGTGCGTGCAGCCTGTGCGCGATCTCCTGCAAAATGCAGCCCCAGGACTTGACGTCAATTGGCGTTAGGCGGTCCTGGGGCTGCAGCCGCGACCACGCTCATTGGCGTGGGGCGGTCTTTAAGTAGTTAAAGAGAGTCTGAGGCAGAAAGTAAATAATAAAAAAAACCTACCTGAACTAGGTCCAGTGATCCACTCCTTGCTGTCCTACATCACTCTGTTTGTCCGCTGGGCCATAGGGAAGTTTTCTTCTTTTTCAAGATGGCTGCGATCCCGGAGGTCATGATGCTGCAGCATCTCAGCTTTCACAGAGAAGCAGACAGCTGTGCTGTGACACAGAGGGGTGGGGAAGGGGCGGAGAAGCGACGGATAATGGCAGGGAAGGGGCATTCTGCCAGAGTGCCTTTCTTGAAAAGGACGCCCCATCCCCTTATTAGGATGCTGACAAGCTGCTTGTAACATAATTTTTAAAGAGAAGAAGAATAGGGCATGGGCTGATACCACACTATTCTAATATTAAAGCGGAATATAACCCTGCATTTCAACTTTGCTCTAAAACATTATTTACGGCATATTATATGCAAAAAGAATTTTTTTTTTACTAGACCAGCATTGGAAGGGTTAAACACAGAGGTTTAAAGTTCCGTGGAGAGATATGCAGAAGTTCAGATTGTTACATTCTATTTAGTTATATGTATCTATTGCGAAATGTTACACACCCTTTGGCTGTCCTCCAACTCCTTCTCAGTCAGAGAGATGAGTCACATTCAACACTTAGATACATTTATGTAAACAAAATGTATCTATGTCAGCTTCAGATGCGTCTGCCGAAATCTCCAGGAACTTAAAAGCACTGTGTAACCCTTCCAATGCTGGTCCAAGTAAAAATGTGGACGTCCTGGTCAACACAAGACATCAGAAAAGTGTAACCTTTGTTTGGACAGTGTATGTGGTACAATCACGTTACAATATTATATGTGGTATAGAGCATCAAAAATGTATAGAACATTATCTTAATAGTTAATAATAGCTATACAACCTTAAAGCTAAAAAGCACATATAGTGATCACCATAAATGATATGAAGTGCTAAGTGCAAAATATACAATACAAAATATGCTAAACAGTACTGATAGATGAGGAAGTGTACTCAGTCCATATACCCTATAATCAAAAAGCAATAAAGTGATGTAGTGCAATGAGGTAGTAATAAAAGGATCGGAAGATAGTTCTCCAAAATACAATTACTTTCACCAAGAAGAAGCCAATAAAGTGCTCATCGTAGCAGCAAGAAAAATCAAACATGAGCTGCCATAGTATGAAAAAGTGAAACACATGCAACAGTATAGCCAATGTAGTATATAGGAATGAGAAGAGTGTTGCTATACGGATGAGAAATGTGAATAGAAGCTAATTAAAAGGGGCGTTTACCCAGTATGCAGGAGAGTAATGTCTGCCGTACCATGCGGTATGCAGTACGTCGCCCAACTAGTTTTGCTTGAGAGCTACATCAGGAACCTTTTTTACTTGGACATTGTGGCACCTCTTGTTTAGATCATTGTAGGGGGTCCCCGTGGTCATGCCTTGTTTTTTGCTGATTTTATGTTCCTTGCTATGTAATAAAGATCATTAATTGACTGTATTTTGGTTACAGCAGTATTTACTGTCAGAGACCAATCTCATATATCTATATATGGATAGTCTTTCTCTTTTCTTTTGTTAGACAAGCTGCTTGTAGGCAATTTCATTGGGGCACAGCAGAGGGAAGGGGGAACAGAGAGCAGTTCAGAGAGGACACAGAGGCATGTCACTGAGCAAGGAACTTGCCTCTGTGTCCATTTGTAGAATAGCATTCATCTCGGTTAGACTTTAACACTTGTCTGTCTTTGAGGAATATTGCTGAAAATAGTTCCAACTGGACACTCTGTACTCCATTCTGCAAACTACAGTCATTCTGACGGTAATTCATTTCATAATGCAAATGAACAACCCACTTGGAAAGAAAATCTGATATTTTTGCCTCAAGTACAGCTTTAATCTTTGTTAGGATGACAATGAATCAAGTTAACCAGCATATGTAATAGTTCTGTAAATCGGTTCTAATATGTCCAGGATTACCACTAGACTTGTAATGTAACATGTGCATTTTACTTACCACTATACATCCAATTGTTTGTATGCCAGTTCTGACAAGGAGCACTGTTGCTTGAGCTTTTTATATTCACGATGTCTAATATCTCCCATAATTTCATCAAGATATAGTTATCCCAGCCCTGTAAACATCCATTATTATGCAAAATAAAGAAAACCTTTCCACCTCACTGTCTGATATAAAAATAAATATTAATAACAACTATATAACTCCAGTTCCCAAAGCACGGTGCTTAGTGGTAATATTTGACTCCTCTCTCTCATTTATTCCTCACTTTCACTTCTGTCATCTCCAACTCTAAAACATATCTCGCATCTGACCCTTTCTCACTCAGGACACTACTAAAATGTTATTACTCTGTCTCCTAATATATTGTTTGGACTACTGTAAAATACTAGTTTGTGGTCTACAAATGAACAAACGGCTGGCACCGCTCCAATTTGTACTGATTCTGCTGTACAACTCATTCATCTTTCTTCTCGCTCTTCCTGTGCTGCTCCTCTCTGTCAAGCACTTCACTAGCTGCTAACCACAGAACCAGTTCAGAGAGTTTAACCCTAACGTACAGAGCTCTCCACTATCTCTTTCCCCTGTACATCTCCTTAATAATTTCCAGATACTAACCCAACCGCAATCTCAGATCTGCACATGACCACCTTTTGTCCTCCTCTAGAATCACCTCTTTGCATACACATACAAAGATTTCTCAAGTGCCTCACCCCTCCTCTAGAATTCCAGACCAAAACACATCCGTTACTCTCCTACCTTTAAGAGCTGCCTCCAAACTCACTTTTTCCAACAAGCATTGACTTTAACGTAGGCCATTCCCCCTCCAACCTTTGACTAAGTTCTTCCCCTTACTAGTAAAGTGTAGTCTGGTGTTAGTCGAGGAGCAGAAATGAAGACGTCAAGCCAATAAACGTTGATTCCGGTGATACCTTTAATGACTTATTGGTTTATTGTAAGCTTTCGAAATGTTAATTTTTTTTTCATGCATTATACAGATACAGAACTGGATCAGAATCGTAAAATCATTGACTGTACAGTTCTGATCCAGTTCTGTATAATGCCTGAAGAAGAAACTTAACGTTTCAAAAAAGCTTGCAATAAACCATGTACAGTTAGTCATTAAAGGTATCACCGGAATTAACCCCTTACTAGATAACCTAAAATCACACTGCCTCTAGGGATATATAGTGTGTATTACCCCACCTTTTGTTCCCACCTATTACTTTAGATTGTAAGCTCACAAGGGCAGGGCGCCATCATCCTTTTGTGTTTTGGAATTTTTTATTTATTTTGGGTCTTGGACTTTGTTATACACTTTATTCATCCTGTTACACTTGTCACTGTAATAACTATGTCTACCCATTCTGTATTTTGTACCAGTGTCTATATTGGGTGTATACCATTGTCTACATTAGTATGTACCCCATGTTTGTTTCTTACTCTGTACAGCACCACAGAATATGTTGGTGCTTTATAAATCAATAATCATCATCATCTTAAACAAATAGTAAAAAAAAATACAGGAAAGCCACACCCAGTATGATACTGTTAGGTGATGAAAAATGCTATTTTATTTGATTGGTACTCACCAGCTTGCCACTAAGACAACCACTGGGAAGGCTTCAGGGGTATTTTTTTGTGGGCGGTCCCCTTATTTATGGCATAAATACCGTAGAATTATTCCTACTCAGTGTTGCTTATTATCATATTGAAAATGCCGTTTTTAACTTTGAAAATATATTTGTGAAAATTTAGTGCATTTTTCCGATTTGGTCACTGAAAACAAATATAAGAAAGTAGAAAAGGAAAAGCAAATTTTTGCAAAAAAACCCACTAAATTTCATTCACTAGTTAACACATCGAGCTACACCTTTTTAAAGCAAAATAATAATAGTAAAAAAATAATAATAATCGCAAAAAAAACCCTGAACATATTACAAAATAATTTTCAAAGGCATTTTCACTCGAAAGTAGAATTTTTCATTATTTTTGTGAAAAGAAGATTGTCATTTTCGCTCATCATTGGTCACACTCTCCAGGTGTTTTCCTTTAACCACCAATGAACACGTGGCCATGGCTAGTTCCATATTAACCACTTGAGGACCGTGGGCTTTACCCCCCTTAAAGAGACACTGAAGCGAAAAAAAAAATATGATATAGTGAATTGGTTGTGTACTATGAATAATTACTAGAAGATTAGCAGCAAAGAAAATATTCTCATACTTTTATTTTCAAGTATATAGTGTTTTTTCTAACATTGCATCATTCTATAATATGTGCAGATTACACAACACTCAGCATTCAAAACGAGTCTTTCAGAGCAGTCTGTGAAGTAATGACCTCTCCTCTAGCAGAGAAAAAGTAAACAGTTCGCTTACAGTTGAGATAATAAAACTCAGATAACAGCACTCTCCACGACATATGCTTCATACACACTTGAGATAAAAGTCTTTGGAAAATGCAAGATCACAGACCAATTTTACCCCCTTCTATGTAGTATGAGAGCCATACTCTACACAGTCTATTCTATGGAGCTGCACTCCCCATCAGATAGAAATCTTTGCAAGATGCTGCACACAAAGATGCTGTACACACTCAAAAGATCATTATCTGCAAAAGATCTGTTGCTGCAAAAAATCCATTCCTGCAAAATGCATTCATAGTCTATGAGATCTGCAGATCCTCATACACACCTGGTTTAACAGACTTCATCTGCATATCTGGCAATCATCTGCAGATCTGAAGATCCATCCTGGTGGATCTGATCTGCAGATGATCTGCAGATGATTGTCTGTTAAACCAGGTGTGTATGAGGATCTGCAGATCTCATAGACTATGAATGCATTTTGCAGGAATGGATTTTTTGCAGCAACAGATCTTTTGCAGATAATGATCTTTTGAGTGTGTACAGCATCTTTGTGTGCAGCATCTTGCAAAGATTTCTATCTGATGGGGAGTGCAGCTCCATAGAATAGACTGTGTAGAGTATGGCTCTCATACTACATGGAAGGGGGTAAAATTGGTCTGTGATCTTGCATTTTCCAAAGACTTTTATCTCAAGTGTGTATGAAGCATTAGACTAATGCTTCATACACACTTGAGATAAAAGTCTTTGGAAAAGGCAAGATCACACACCAATTTTACCCCATTCCATGTAGTATGAGAGCCATACTCTACACAGTCTATTCTATGGAGCTGCACTCCCCAACAAATAAAATCTTTGCAGAATGCTGCACACAAAGATGCTGTACACACTCAAAAGATCATTATCTGCAAAAGATCTGTTCCTGCAAAAGATCCATTCCTGCAAAATGCATTCATAGTCTATGAGATCTGCAGATCATCATACACACTTGGTTTAACAGACAACCATCTGCAGATTATTTGCAGATCAGATTCACCAGGGTGGATTTTTAGATCTGCAGATGATTGCCAGATATGCAGATGAAGTCTGTTAAACAAGGTGTGTATGATGATCTGCAGATCTCATAGACTATGCATGCAGTTTGCAGGAATGGATATTTTGCAGGAACAGATCTTTTGCAGATAATGATCTTTTGAGTGTGTACGGGCATCTTTGTGTGCAGCATCCTGCAAAGATTTTATCTGATGGGGAGTTCAGCTCCATAGAATAAACTGTGTAGAGTATGGCTCTAATACTACATGGAATGGGGTAAAATTGGTCTGTGATCTTGCCTTTTCCAAAGACTGTTATCTCAAGTGTGTATGAAGCATTAGTCGGAGAGTTAATGGCTTGTTTGCATAGAGATAACAGCTGGAGTTTCTTAACTCTTCCTGTACTGGAAACAATTAGACTGATGTATCTGATCTTAATGTTTTATTTCTTAGCTGTACTACACATACAAATCATAATATCATAATTTTTTTTTCGCTTCAGTGTCTCTTTAAGGACCAGGCACTTTTTTCCATTCAGACCACTGCAGCTTTCACGGTTTATTGCTCGCTCATGCAACCTACCACCTAAATGAATTTTGGCTCCTTTTCTTGTCACTAATAAAGCTTTCTTTTGGTGCTATTTGACTGCTGCTGCGATTTTTACTTTTTATTATATTCATCAAAAAAGACATGAATTTTGTCAAAAAAATAATTTTTTTAAAGAGAACCCGAGGTGGGTTTGAAGAATATTATCTGCATACAGAGGCTGGATCTGCCTATACAGCCCAGCCTCTGTTGCTATTCCAAACCCCCCTAAGGTCCTCCTGCACTCTGCAATCCCTCATAAATCACAGCCACACTGCTGACAAACAGCTTGTCAGAGCTGGCTGTGTTTATCTCTATAGTGTCAGTCTGCTGCTCTCCCCGCCTCCTGCAGAACTCCAGTCCCCGCCTGCATCCCTTCCCTCCCTGCTGATTGGAGGGAAAGGACGGGGGCAGGGACAGGAGCTATGCAGGAGGCGGGGGGAGCAGCTGAGACTGACACTACAGATGTAAACACAGCCTCACAGCAATGCTGTGATTTATGAGGGATTGCAGAGTGCAGGGGGACCTTAGTATGGTTTGGGATAGCAACAGAGGCTGGGCTGTATAGGCAGATCCAGCCTCTGTTTGCAGAGAACATTCTTTAAACACACCTCGGGTTCCTTTTAACTTTCTGTGCTGACATTTTGCAAATAAAGTAAAATTTCTGTATACATGCAGCGCGAAAAATGTGGGCAAACATGTTTTTGATAAAAAAAAAAAACCCATTCAGCCTATATTTATTGGTTTGGGTAAAAGTTATAGCGTTTACAAACTATGGTGCAAAAAGTGAATTTTCCCATTTTCCAGCATCTCTGACTTTTCTGAGCACCTGACATGTTTCATGAGGGGCTAGAATTCCAGGATAGTATAAATACCCCCCAAATGACCCCATTTTGGAAAGAAGACATCCCAAAGTATTCACTGAGAGGCATAGTGAGTTCATAGAAGATATAATTTTTTGTCACAAGTAAGCGGAAAATGACACTTTGTGACAAAAAAAAAAAAAGTTTCCATTTCTTCTAACTTGCGACAAAAAAAAAATGAAATCTGCCACGGACTCACCATGCCCCTCTCTGAATACCTTGAAGTGTCTACTACAAAATGGGGTAATTTGTGGGGTGTGTTCACTGTCCTGACATTTTGGGGGGTGCTAAATTGTAAGCACCCCTGTAAAGCCTAAAGGTGCTCATTGGACTTTGGGCCCCTTAGCGCAGTTAGGCTGCAAAAAAGTGCCACACATGTGGTATTGCCGTACTCAGGAGAAGTAGTATAATGTGTTTTGGGGTGTATTTTTACACATAGCCATGCTGGGTGGGAGAAATATCTCTGTAAATGACCATTGTTTGATTTTTTTTTACACACAATTGTCCATTTACAGAGATCTTTCTCCCACTCAGCATGGGTATGTGTAAAAATACACCCAAAAACACATTATACTACTTCTCCTGAGTACGGCGATACCACATGTGTGGCACTTTTTTGCACCCTAACTGCACTAAGGGGCCCAAAGTCCAATGAGTACCTTTAGGATTTCACAGGTCATTTTTGTTTCAAGACTACTCCTCACGGTTTAGGGCCCCTAAAATGCCAGGGCAGTATAGGAACCCCACTAATGACCCCATTTTAGAAAGAAGACACCCCAAGGTATTCCGTTAGGAGTATGGTGAGTTCATAGAAGATTTTATTTTTTTGTCACAAGTTAGAGGAAATTGATTTTAATTGTTTTTTTTTCACAAAGTGTCATTTTCCGCTAACTTGTGACAAAAAATAAAATCTTCTATGAACTCACCATACTCGGAATACCTTTGGGTGTCTTCTTTCTAGAATGGGGTCATTTGTGGGGTTCCTATACTGCCCTGCCATTTTAGGGGCCCTAAACCGTGAGGAGTAGTCTTGAAACCAAATGTCGCAAAATAATCTGTGAAATCCTAAAGGTACTCATTGGACTTTGGGCCCCTTAGCGTATCTAGGGTGTAAAAAAGTGCCACACATGTGGTACCGCCGTACTCAGGAGAAGTAGTATAATGTGTTTTGGGGTGTATTTTTACACATACCCATGCTGGGTGGGAGAAATATCTCTGTAAATGACAATTGTCCATTTACAGAGAGATTTCTCCCACCCAGCATGGGTATGTGTAAAAATACACCCCAAAACACATTATACTACTTTTCCTGAGTTCTGCGGTACCACATGTGTGACACTTTTTTGCAGCCTAGGTGCGCTAAGGGGCCCAACGTCCTATTCACAGGTCATTTTGAGGCATTTGTTTTCTAGACTACTCCTCACGGTTTAGGGCCCCTAAAATGCCAGGGCAGTATAGGAACCCCACAAGTGACCCCATTTTAGAAAGAAGACACCCCAAGGTATTCCGTTAGGTGTATGGCGAGTTCATAGAAGATTTTATTTTTTGTCACAAGTTAGTGAAAAATGACACTTTCTGAAAAAAAAACAATAAAAATCAATTTCCGCTAACTTTTGACAAAAAATAAAATCTTCTATGCACTCGTCATACACCTAACAGAATACCTTGGGGTGGCTTTTTTCTAAAATGGGGTCACTTGTGGGGTTCCTATACCGCCCTGGCATTTTACGGGCCCAAAACCGTGAGTAGTCTGGAAACCAAATGTCTCAAAATGACTGTTCAGGGGTATAAGCATCTGCAAATTTTGATGACAGGTGGTCTATGAGGGGGCCAATTTTGTGGAACCGGTCATAATCAGGATGGCCTTTTAGATGACAGGTTGTATTGGGCCTGATCTGATGGATAGGAGTGCTAGGGGGGTGACAGGAGGTGATTGATGGGTGTCTCAGGGGGTGGTTAGAGGGGAAAATAGATGCAATCAATGCACTGGGGAGGTGATCGGAAGGGGGTCTGAGGGCGATCTGAGGGTTTGGCCGAGTGATCAGGAGCCCACACGGGCCAAATTAGGGCCTGATCTGATGGGTAGGTGTGCTAGGGGGTGACAGGAGGGGATTGATGGGTGTCTCAAGGTGTGATTAGAGGGGGGAATAGATGCAAGCAGTGCACTGGCGAGGTGATCAGGGTTGGGGTCTGAGGGCGTTCTGAGGGTGTGGGCGGGTGATTGAGTGCCCTAGGGGCAGTCTAATCTGATAGGTAGCAGTGACAGGGGGTGATTGATGAGTAATTAGTGGGTGTTTAGGGTAGAGAACAGACGTAAACAATGCACTTGGGAGGTGATCTGACGTCGGATCTGCGGGCGATCTATTGGTGTGGGCGATCAGGGGGCAGGGGGGGGGGGAAATCAGTGTGCTTGGGTGCGACATAGGGCCGGCAGGTTACAGCGCGAGGTGGGCGGAGCCAGTCCCCGGCAGCCGATCGCGTCACGAATAACGCGATCGCGCCGCCCATGCCCGTAAAAGGACCGCCGCCATTTGTCCTTGCGGGGTCCACTTCCCGGCCGCCAATTGTATATACAGCGGTCGGGAAGTGGTTAAAGAGTTGGTTTATCAAAAGAGATATTTTGTATCTTCTTTACATGTTACTCATGTCTTTTACTGACTTACGCCTATTCACCTCTTAGAGTTTTTATAAATCAGTAATCATCATCATCATCATCATCATTATCTCCAGCAGAATCTTAGTGAATTGATGCTATTGGCCTCAATTCACTAAGATCATGCTGGAGATAATAAGGCAAGAGAAAACTTACCTCCACACATCGATCTTGCCTTATTAAATATAAATGATTATCACTTCAGTCCTTAAGTTACCTCCTCTGTGTGAGAAAACGCGGAAGCACCGCCGCATGCACCTCTAGCAGGCCGGCGGGTTCCGCATCCAGCGCGGCAGCTGATGCAACTGCTCACTCGTCTTTGTGTCTGCCTGAACGCGGAGGAACCGCCGCATGCGCTGGTGGCATGGCGGCGGATTCCACGTGCAGCGCAGCGGGCATTTCACAACAAAGTTCTGGTATGGCTGGGAGCTGTAGTCCACATAGGTTTAGGTGGACGCGCGCGCTGGGAGGAAGAGCTTTATGTCAGTCAGTGGGGGATCAGCTGACCAGGTTGGTCAGCTGACGCCAGAAACGGTTGCCATTGGTCCAACACTTGGGGGAGGCGCTGGAGAGCGCTGAACTATATATACTGGTGGCTGGGCAATTGCTGGTTGTCTGCCGTTGCGATCACTACGTGGTAGCACTCAGACCTTTTGTCAGTATCTGTGTTATTTGCTAGACCAGTTTCCAAGGTGTTGATGACCAAGGAGCTCACACCTTAGTCTAGGAATCCTGTTATTAACTGTGTTACTATCTAAGTTATTTGTTAGACCAGTTTCCAAGGTGTTGATGACCAAGGAGCTCACACCTTAGTCTAGGAATCCTGTTACCATCTGTATTATTATCTAGACCAGTTCCGGGGTGTTGATGATCTAGGAGCTCACACCCAAGTCTAGGCATTGTTGATTATTTGTTATGACCTTCTGCTTTCCTGACCACTCTTCTGATCTCTGATTAGGTACTTCGCTACATCTGATACTCTGTTGCCAAACTCTGCTAGTCTTAGGATTCCGCTTCTGTCTCCTTTCTCTGTACTTTATCTGTCTGTGTGTTGACGACCTGGCCTGTCTGACCTCGAGAACTATCTTCCCTGTTGGGAGATAGTTCCCAATACTGTCAGTGACACTTCACCTTTGGTGTCACTCACTCTCTGATCCTTCCCACTCACAGCCTGGCTCCGCCCCTTGGGGAGCATCAGACCAGTGGAAGGAACCTGTTCCCTAAGCAGTATCTCGTACTGCCTAGCACCCTCTACTCGGGTGCTCTCTTCAAAGTATATGGTTGCACCAAACACTCATATTACTCAGGTGTCCAGAGGTTAGAGATATATCTGATTATCGGTGATACTGCAGATCACCAATAATCGGGTATATATCTGCATTCTCGGTGATACTGCAGATCACCGGTAATCAGATCATCTCTGTGTTACACCGATCGTTACAGAACGGCAGACCCAAACTCATATGGACGCACTCACGGCCCATCTGGGCACCCTCACCACTGCGGTGGAAGATATCAGCCGAGTGCTGGGCAGTCACCAGACGCAACTTAACGCATTTTCTGGGTCTGTTCAGGCCGTACAGATGGCTGTGAATGATGTGCGATCTCCTCTTAGCACGGACATACGCATGCCCGTACCTGAAAGATTTTCTGGTCACAGATCTGATTTCCGAAATTTTAGGAGTAGACTGTTGTCATACTTTGAGTTAAGACCTAATACTTCAGGAACCATTACTCATAGAATCACGTTTATTAAAACCTTGTTATCAGGCGATTCCCAGACCTGGGCATATACTCTCCCCGATGATCATAAGGCCATGACCTCTGTGGAAGAGTTTTTTTTAAAGCTATGGCTATAGTTTACGACGATCCAGACATTGCCTCGACTTCTGAGCGGAAGCTCAAATTATTGCGTCAAGGCAAGGGTCCGGTGGAGGATTTTGCAGCCGAATTTAGGAGGTGGTCAGTTTCTGCCAGGTGGGATACATTTGCATTACTCGATTGTTTTCTGTCAGGGCTTTCGGATGAGGTCTCGGAGCTCATGTTGGGACAACCTGAACCTAAGTCCATTGACGAAGCCATTGCATCTGCCATCCGAATAGATCGCCGTCTGCGCTATCATAGGCAGACCCGTGCTAGAAGTAGTGTAAGAATTGTGTCTCATGCTGCACCTCCAGTAACTCCACCTCCGGTAATTCCTCCTCCACCCGCTTCGCCTCCACCTGAGCCAATGCAGATTGGTCGGTCTCGTTTGTCTCAGGTGGAGCGGAGGTGCAGGTTGACTGAACAGCTGTGTCTTTACTGTGCAGAGGGGGGTCACAGGGTGCAAAATTGTCCCAAGAGGTCGGGAAACGCTACTGCCTAGGTGTACTCAGGGGTCATACCCTAGGCGCGCAGTATGTACCCCCCAATGACGAGCGACTTCTCCTCCCTTGCACTATTTCTTGGGAAGATAAGTCTGAAACTACTGAGGCCTTCATTGACTCAGGCTCAGCAGCTAATTTTATGGATTTTGAGTTTGCTAAAAGATTGGGTATTCAGGTCACACCGATAAACCCACGCATTCAGGTTACGGCAGTGGATGACTCCCCTCTGCAGGAAAATAATCCGCTGTCTCAGACACCAGAAGTAGGAATTACTATTGGGGTGTTACATTTTGAAAGATTACAATTTTTTGTGTCACGTATGGCCACCTCCACGATTATTCTCGGTATGCCTTGGTTACAGGTGCACTCACCTCAGATCAATTGGGCCACCGGTCAGCTAACCAGCTGGTCTCCCCACTGTTTTCAAAATTGTCTAGTGAAAGTAACTTTGGGAGAGACTAAAGTTCATGTGGAGGGTGTGCCAGATCAGTATTTGGATTTTGCGGATGTATTTTGTGCCAAGTCAGCTGACAAACTTCCCCACATCGCCCTTTTGATTGTCCTATTGATCTCCATTCAGGTTGTATGCCCCCTAGAGGCCACCTCTATAACTTGTCTGGGCCAGAAAAATTGGCCATGCAGGAGTACATTTGTGAGAACCTAGCCAAGGGGTTCATTCGGCCCTCTCGGTCACCTGCTGGAGCAGGGTTCTTTTTTGTTTAGAAAAAAGATGGAGGTCTTAGGCCGTGCATTGATTATAGAGGCCTGAATAAAATTACGGTAAAAAATCGTTATCCGTTGCCTCAGACTGACGATTTATTTACGCAGGTCACTAATGCTAAGATTTTTTCTAAATTGGATTTACGAGGGGCATAGAACCTGGTACGGATCAGAGAGGGCGATGAATGGAAGACGGCCTTCAACACACCCGACGGGCATTACGAGTACCTGGTGATGCCCTTTGGGTTGTGTAACGCCCCGGCCGTCTTTCAGGAACTTATTAACGAGGTGTTTAGAGAGATCTTGGGGAAGTTTGTCTTAGTATATCTTGACGATATAGTAATTTTCTCTCGGAACATAGAGTTCACGTCCGGCTGGTTTTACAGAAACTGAGACAAACATGTTATATGCCAAACTGGAGAAGTGCATTTTCGAGGTGACTTCAGTCGCTTTTCTGGGGTACATAATTTCTACATCGGGACTTTCTATGGACCCTACCAAGGTCTCGGCTGTTCTGGAGTGGCCCCAGCCAGTGGGGTTGAAGGCTCTCCAGAGGTTTTTAGGGTTTGCGAACTACTATAGAAGGTTCATAAAGGGGTACTCCACGGTCATCTCGCCCCTCACCTCTCTCACTAAGAAGGGGGCAGATACTAACCACTGGTCCCTAGAAGCACAGACTGCATTCTCCACTCTGAAAAAGTTATTTTGTACCGCACCCATTTTGAGACACGTGGACATCACCTATCCCTTTGTGGTGGAGGTAGATGCCTCAGAGGTTGGGGTAGGGGCTGTGCTGTCTCAACGCTCGGGGTTACAGGGCAGATTGCACCCATGTGCCTATTTTTCACGTAGGTTTTCACCCGCAGAAAAAAACTATGATATAGGCAATAGAGAGCTCCTTGCCATCAAGTTAGCCTTTGAGGAGCGGCGTCATTGGTTGGAAGGAGCAGAACATACTATTACAGTCTACACTGATCACAAAAACCTGGAGTATATCGAGGGAGCTAAGAGATTGAGTCCCCGACAGGCTCGGTGGTCACTTTTTTTTTCAAGATTTAGATTTGTAATTACGTATACCCCGGGTAGTAAAAACATCAAGGCGGATGCCTTGTCACGATGTTTTGAGCCAGAGACAGCACAGACCTCAGACCCAGATACTATCCTCCCACAAAGAGTGGTTTTGGCAGCCACAGAGACTTTGGGGGACTGGACAGAGACCTTGAGCCCCTTTCAGCAGGACGTTCCTGAAGGAAAGCCTGAGGGGGTCATGTTTGTGCCACTGCCATATCGTCTGCAGATTTTGAAGATGTTCCACTCTCACAAGAATTCTGGTCATCCCGGCGCCACCAGAACACAGAATCTTGTCGCTAGATGTGCATGGTGGCCTTCCTTGGCGTCCGACTGTAAGGAGTATGTGAGAGAGTGTGCAGTGTGTGCTAGGAGTAAGCCCTCCCGTCTGGCACCTGTGGGAACGTTGCAGCCTTTGCCCACCCCGAGTGAGCCATGGACCCATTTGTCCATGGATTTTGTGGGGGAACTCCCGAGATCTGAGGGCATGTCGGTCATTTGGGTGGTAGTCGATAGATTTAGCAAGATGGCCCATTTCGTGCCCCTGAAAGGACTCCTCTCGGCTCAGGAGTTGGCCGAGCTTTTTATCAGGCACATCTTTCGGCTGCATGGCATTCTGGAAGATATAGTGTCTGATCGGGGAGTCCAGTTCGTTTCCAAGTTTTGGAGGGCATTTTGTCAACATTTGGGCATGAAGCTGTCATTTTCCTCAGGCTACCACCCACAGACCAATGGGCAAACTGAGAGAGTCAATCAGTCCCTGGAACAGTTTCTCAGGTGCTATGTGGCAGATGCTCAGACTGACTAGGTCAAGTTCTTGCCCTTGTGGAATTTGCGCACAATAACCTGAAAAGCTCTTCCGCTGGGTTTTCCCCATTCCAGGTGGTAACAGGGAAATTGCCCAAGCTCTCTCTTTTGCCAGTGGCTTCAACTCCGTTTCCGGCCCTGGAGGCCTGGCAGGAGTCCTTTAGGGACATATGGGGAATGGTGAAAAGGAATTTAGAGAAGGCTTTTCATAACCAGAAGGGGCAAGCTGATAAGAGACGCTCCATTGAGTGGAGATTCCAGCCAGGGGACTTGGTATGGGTGTCCACACATCACTTGGCCCTGAAGCAACTCTCGCCCAAGTTGGGACTGAGATATGTGGGTCCTTTTCCGGTCATCAGGAAGATCAACAACGTTACTTATGCCCTTGATCTTCCTGCCAGCATGCGTGGCGTAAGATCATTCCATGTGTCCCTCCTCAAACCGGCTGTGCACACTGATTCCACTCCTCCTCCACCAGTGATGGTACTGTGAGAAAACGCGGAAGCACCGCCGCATGCACCTCTAGCAGGCCGGCGGGTTCCGCGTCCAGCGCGGCAGCTGATGCAACTGCTCACTCGTCTTTGTGTCTGCCTGAACGCAGAGGAACCGCCGCATTCGCTGGTGGCATGGCGGCGGATTCCGCGTGCAGCGCAGCGGGCATTTCACAACAAAGTTCTGGTATGGCTGGGAGCTGTAGTCCACATAGGTTTAGGTGGACGAGCGCGCTGGGAGGAAGAGCTTTATGTCAGTCAGTGGGGGATCAGCTGACCAGGTTGGTCAGCTGACGCCAGAAACGGTTGCCATTGGTCCAACACTTGGGGGAGGTGCTGGAGAGCGCTGAACTATATATACTGGTGGCTGGGCATTTGCTGGTTGTCTGCCGTTGCGATCACTACGTGGTAGCACTCAGACCTTTTGTCAGTATCTGTGTTATTTGCTAGACCAGTTTCCAAGGTGTTGATGACCAAGGAGCTCACACCTTAGTCTAGGAATCCTGTTATTAACTGTGTTACTATCTAAATTATTTGTTAGACCAGTTTCCAAGGTGTTGATGACCAAGGAGCTCACACCTTAGTCTAGGAATCCTGTTACCATCTGTATTATTATCTAGACCAGTTCCGCAGCGGCTGAAGAGGCCCCCCCCCCCCGCCAGAGCCCTGCGCTGCCCGGATCAATGAGTTCCGGGCAGCGCTATGGGCTGGATCGTGTGTCCCTGACGTCAGGACGTCGGCTGATGTCCATGACGTCATCCCGATCGTCGCCATGGCGACAGGAGAAGCCAAACAGGGGAACGCGTTATATACGCGTTCCCCTGTTTGCTATAGATGCCGGCGACGATCGGACTAGAGGGCCACATGCGCCCTCTAGTGGTGTTTCATGTAGCTACCACTCTGGTAGCTTTACATGAAACATTAAAAACAAAATAAAAAAAAATTGGAATTCTGCAATTTTTGCAGAAAAAATTAACCGCCAAGGAGGTTAAAGACAGGAGATAAGCTTAGTGAATTGAGGCCATTGTCTTGAAGCGACCTGAAAAAAAAAAAGATCCCCGCTCCCCTGTCCACAGACCATTTGGTAAGCCTCTCCAGCATTTATTTTGGCACAATTATCTTGCTGTTTTCGGCCCCGTTCACACTGCATGCGTTGCCATCCGGATTTCGGCAATGCGTGCAGGAGCCCGACACGCATGACATCAGAAAGTGCATAGACTGCACTGTCTGATGTTCACACTGCATGCGTTCCGGACCAGTGCGGTCCGCGAACGCATGCTGCACGCATTTTTTTACAAAACACGCGGCTGACCCATTAACTGGGATTAGCCATGCAATGCATGCAAACGCAGATGGTGTACATTCGTACGCGTTGCGTTATGATCACGCGGTCATCTGTGTTTGATGATGTGAACAGGGCCTTACTGTCTCTTACAGTTGCACCCTCCTGCACAATTGTTTGATTGGTAATGTGATTTCAGTCACGTTTTTTCTATATGATTGTTTTTTTTATACATGTTAATTATGGACATTGCACTTTTTGCACAGCTATTGATTGCACAAAGTTTTTTGAATAGTGTGATACAGCAAGTTATACTGTGAATCACAGTTTATTCATTACATAGCACAGGCGTTATTATTGCATAGCACTTTTTTTTGCCATAGTGTGATCCAACACTTAGCATCCTATTGGCTTCCATGGGGCTTCATATTATATTGGATTCTATACATTGATTTCATTTGTGGACTACAGGATTTCCTGATTATAATCAGACTGTGGGGATCTTTTAATATTTTTTTTTTGTATCTTGTATTGTTTAGACTAAATAAACTTGTTACCTTTTGCATACTTGCAATCTGCAGTATGGTGTAATTTTTCACTTTTGAGGGCCCTTTCTCTCTTTGATGGTGCAAATACAATTTTTGCCCTATATACTGTAAGGCTTCTTGCACACCAAGACGTTGCATTAGGTGGCACGTTAAGGTCGCATAACGTGCACCTACCACAACGTATGGTGCTGCAAGAGCCGACGGTAGAGTGAGCCGCGTTAGGCGGCTCGAGTCCTATAATGTCTCCCAGAGTGGCGCTGATTGGCCAGCGGGACCACGTGATGCGGAGCGAGACACTCCGCATCACGTGGTCCCGCCGGCCAATCAGCGCCCGCCAGTGCAGTGAATATTAAGTAGCCATGTGCGCGGCTACTGTAGCTGGCTCTCCCCGCCTCCTCTCCGCCCCCCACTGCGCATGTGCAAACAGTCTAACGCGGCTATAGCTGCTCCAACGCCGTAGCATGCTGCACTTTGCACAGAACGTGCAGCGTTACATGTAACGCAACGTGGGCTGTGTGAACAGCCCACTTGTGTTACATTGCTGTGCGTTGGGGGAGCGTTACAGGCGCACTTACGTGCGCCTGTAACGTCTTGGTGTGTAAGCAGCCTTAGTGATGTATGATACAATTGTTTTCAATTGTTGGTTTAGCTGAAAAGCTGAAAAAAAAAACTTAAAACTCTCACCTAAGAAGATGGAAGGCTCTGCATCCCATAGAGCCTTAACGGTCCTCTCTCTGTCCTCTCATTACCCCATTCAAATTTGGCACCTTTGGGACTCCTTGAAGACTGAGTTTATCCGTAATGTGCATGCTTGAGCACAGACTCACACGTACACAGCACAGATCCACTCATCTTGTACTCTGGGACAGAAGTATTCAGGGATGGCAAGGAGGGCAGAGGTCTAGCACTTGCTCACAATATATATATATATATAAAGGATAATTTATTGATTGTAATCAGAAGGTTTACCAACCTGCCCAGAGGATTCTAATGATCGCAAATACTTTCTGTTTTAAAAAAGCAAACTTTTGTTTTCCAAAGAATTTTAGTAAGGGGGCTTTTTGGACCATTGTAGCCCCTTATGAGTTCTGGTTCACAATGAGCTTGCTGGTTAGTCTGTGCCTCTGTGTGTTTCAAGTCCTACTCCACAGAGCCATGTTAATCCATGCCATACACTGATGAGGATCAAGCAATCTGAAACAGTCTGTACGCATGCTGGATTATTGTGACTCTGTACAATTAACAATCTGACACATCATTGCATTCCAGTGGATCCGGAGGTGTGTTTAGCTTCTAGGGATGACAATGGTTGATTTGCATATTTCAGCAGTGATGCACTGGGAGACATCTCATTCCAACCCGAATTATCACAAATACTTTCTGTTTGAAGAAAGCAAACTTTTGTTTTCCAATGATCATCTTTGATCTTATCTAAAATAATATTGTACCATTGTTGGATAAATATTATTATTTCTAATCCATTATTTCCAATTTACTAAATCAAGTGGAAAAAAACAAAACCGTGTTCATAAAAATTGTCCAGTTAATGGGCACTTTTACACAGTCTTCAGAAGACGGGCACGCCTAACAACTTTTCAAGAAAACTTAAGATTTTCTTCAAAACATACTCGAAGTGAAAGGAATATGACATATTTATTTCCTTTATAAAATGCTACATCTTTGGTTGTCATGCTGATGTTAGGCTTCAATAGTGTCTATCACACCCCTGGAACTAGCATGCAGCTATGCTTGTTTCTCAGAAAATAATACAAACAGAAGGTCAGCATGACAGCCATGTGAATAGAATTTTCAAAAAGGAGTTAGCAATAGTTTCCTTTCCTTTGTCTTATTTTAGGTTTCTTCCATTGCTATCATTAGTGTGATTTGCCTTCTTAACCCTCCTGGCGGTAACCCCTAGCACTTTGCTAGCTGCGTGTGCACTCCGATCGCCGCCTCTCCACGCCGATTAGCCGTCGCTCGCCGCGCCGTGCTGCCCCCCCCCCCCAGACTCCGTGCGCTGCCTGGCCAATCCGTGCCAGGCAGCGCTGAGGGGTGGATCGGGACTCCCTTTGACGTCATAACGTCGATGATTTTAAAAAATAAATAAAAAAACACTGCTGCGCTGCCCCCTGGCGGTTTTTAATAGACCGCCAGGAGGGTTAAAACAGAAGGCACTTGCGATGATTACGTGAACATCTGTGGCTACCCACAATGCACCGTTGCTGAATATCCAAAATTATGTCTTTTTGACCGTTAAGCCAGGCTTGCCTCCATAACCGCTAGTGTATAGCAAGCCTATAGGTTTAAATTTTACAGAGCCACATCGACCCCACATGCAGACAGCCTGTTTCAGACTTGTGGTCCTCCTCAGTGCATGGCAGGGATTGATATGGCTCTATGGGATTGCGATCATATAATATAACTAATGACAAGATGAAAATGATATAATACAAGTCAAAGAGGGTTTGTTTGTTTGTTTTTTATTAACCTTTTCGATGTATTTATGGCTTTGAGCAAAGACAAAAGAAAATAAACTCCTCCCTGATCATACAGTCAGTCTGTAAGAATCAGTTTATCTATAATTTCATATTTTCCAGCAGCATTTTTATCCAATCTTTACAAAGTACACTTCATCCTGTACAGATGTGAAATTCCATATATATGTACATACATACAGAGATTACAGGTGAGCTTGTCTGCAATGGTAGAATTTTATATTACATGAAATGTTAACCGTTTATCTAAATCATATATACATTCATATATATATAGAAATGATATATATTTATGTATAATTAAAAATATAAACAGCAAAACATAGCCTAGCCTGCAAGACTTTCATTTAGTTTGAAAGATAAAGTTTTACACTTTCCTTTTGCAATATAATACATTTGAATGACTTCCTGCTCCAATTTTGGGTTAGCATTTTCTTAAAATGAAAATGATATCATAGCAGTAATAATAAAACTCTAAAAATGTACAGTCATTTTTTCTGTTTTTGTTTTTATATAAAACTTGATAACACATAGTTTTAGTAATGCTTTATCACATCAGGACTTACACAGCTGCAGTTCTTTAAAAAAAGAAAAAAAAAGAAAAGAAACTCTCATAATTTGATGTATTTTATAACATTAACTAGGGCTACATAAAAATATGAATAAAAAACACAAGTAATCATAGTTTTCAAAGCAGCAGATTTAACCAGCAGGAATAGTATATTTTCCATGCCACCTCATTATACATGTCTTGTAAATTAACAGAAACAGATAAAAGCAAAAGAAATATATAATCACACTATGTTGTGCACACATTAACCTAAAACTTTACTAATCATAATTTTACTGTCTTTTTATCTTACCTTAGTGAACAGTAGACCCCGTCCAAATGTACAATTAGGTCTTCAAAACAATCATGTAGTATAAGCTTTTGAAACACTGTTATTTTTACATATGGGCATTTTAATCATATAGATATCTGCACAATGATAATCTGGTTTAAATTAAAACTAAAATTTTATTTTAAGATATATTCAATAGGATTAGAAAAGCAAATTTAGAGTACCCGTGCTATATTAATTATAAAATTGAGTCATAGAATTTTTTACTCTTTACTCACATCAGAAAAGTTTAAAAAATATAAAACTGTGAATTTTTTCATTATGTAATATTAGCAATAATATATTTATATTTTTATAATTTATTTAAGGGGGTAAATCAAATTTTTAACAGGAATATTGAATTTAAAGTATCATGTTCTAGCATGGAACGGTAACAATTAATATGTAGGAGGATATTTTAATTTGTGAAATAGGTTTCAAAAAGTATGCAACTAAATAATCTCTTATTGTCAAAAGGATATTAGAATAAACAGGAAAGCATTTCACAAAGGTAATGGCCTAGTATACGAGAATTTAAAATAACAAGTAAATAACATGGGACTAATGTATTGTTTGCTGACAGAGTAAAAATGTATTAGCAAAACATTGTCTCTCTAATTTCTTAGACACACACACTCGCGCGCGAACGAAAGGTACACTTATGTTTTTTTTCTGATCAAATCTGCTGGAAATCTATACTCCAACATGTGCGACCAATTTAACCCCTAAATGATTGCTCAACGGCAATTGGCGTGAGCAGCGCGACAGCCCCAGGACCATTCCACGTCAATTGGAGTGAAGTGCTAGGGGCGGAGATTGAAGGGGATCGTGCACGCCGATGCGTGCACATCCCCGCTTGAATAACGGAGCTCCGCTTCATCATCAGCCTCCCAGCAGCAATCGCCGCTAGGGACTGTTAGGCGGCAAAGCCGCCGTCTAATAACACTGTACAGCGCTGCGATCTAAGACAGCACTGTACTGAGGACAGCTGTGTGACACGGCTGTCCCCCTGGGTGGCAGAAAAGTGATCCACTGTCATAGGCTGAAGCCTATGACAGCCGATCACAGTGATTGGCTGGCGGGGGGACAGAGGGAGGGTTAATATAAATAAAAAGCAAAATGTATTACAAAATAAACAAATAAATAATCATTGGGGAAACAATCATAGCCCATCAACAGAAAGCTCTGTTGGTGGGGAGAAAAGGGGGGGGGGGGTGAATCGCTTGTGTGCTGAGTTGTACGGACCTGCAGCGAGCCCTTAAAGCTGCAGTGGCCTATTTTGTAAAAAATGGGCTGGTCATTAGGGGGTTTAAGAACACGGTCCTCAAGAGGTTTCAATTGTGACCAAATATTGATCAAAACTATTGATCAAACAAAACAGAAAATCTCTTTCATTAAGGGGGAGGGAGGGATTGAAGTGAAACAGCCCATAACCTTGAACTGCATTGAACATTGAAATGTTGTAGTTAGATCAGTAATTAATAGATCTACGTTGTTAGATCAGTTATCAAATTTCCTGCTGCAATATATTGAAAACTGATGTACACTATGTGGTCGGACTAATCCCTTTCTAAGCAAATTCAAATCCAAGAGGGATTGATCAGTTTGCTATATTGGGTGGCAATCTATTAAGTGTATGACTAGCTTGACGTGTCTGGTTGAGATGTTAATTTTCAAAATAAATGTGCAGTCTGTTGTAAAATAAAACACTTTCTTGTATTCATTTGTATGAGCAGGGAATCCACTGTACACATTCTTAAGTGTAACAACAAACACCACGCAGAACGGGTTGTTTTAATACATTATGGTCCTGACTCAAATACCTTTTCTCCTGAGTCTTCTCTCTTTTTTCATCTTATCTACAAAAAATACTTTTAACACCTAGCAAGTGATAAAGTACTAATAAGTTGATAATAAATGTAATATCAGGTTTAAAGTACCACTGACTTGACAGCTAAATTGTGGAAAAAATCCCATGGTGGGCTAGATTACCTTATTCTCAATGTGATTGCACTGCTCATTGTCATCGGGGGTTCCCCCGTTTCTGGGTCCTCTTAAGTCTTCAACGGGATCTGGCAGTTTAACCAACTTCAGAATTGCTCTGCACCACTTGGAGTAACTTCTGGACGGCTGCCATGTTTAGAGGACCAGACCGGGGAATGGGGAGGACCCCCGAGCAGTGTGATCATATTAAGAATAAGGTAATCTAGCCCACCATAGGTTTTTTCCACAATTTAGTCATCAGGTCAGGGGTACTTTACATTAATTTGAAACCCCTTATTTTAAGTACATTTTTGTATGCTAGTACTACAAAAAGTATTTTATTGATAAAAGTGTGAGAACATATTTTATGAAAAAGCCAAGAGAAAAGTTATTTGATTATATATTTTGATATTTAATGACTACACATATTGCTTGAATAGGTTTCCAGATTTCTAATTTGCTATATATGTGAGTCTCATTCACATATTTAAGGTTCATTTTTAATGTTACATGGCCAATATAGAAATTCTACAGAAATGCTCAATTATTATAACTAAGTAACGAGACAGCTTAGTTTTTGCTAATGATTCCCCTGGACAAATTCTACAATATTGCCTGAGGGAATACTATAATGATTATAATGTACATATATTTAATATTTAGGGGTCTAATGTGTTTGCATTATGTCCTTTTTTCCAGGCACCACAGTGGTCACAAAAAAGCAACACAGCAAAACAAAAAAGCTGTGGTCCTGAAGTCGTTAAAGAACATTGCTTATTTAATGATATGCTGGTAATGTTTATAGCTCTGTATTATTTCCGTCAGTTCAGTCATTGAAGAACTGCATGAAGAAAAACTACTATACCATAATAAAATAAATTACATTGATTATTCTTTCTTTCTGATTAAAAACTGCTAACATACCCATTCCCTGCCACCATACTGTGTGGGTTTCATAAAAAAATAGATTTCCTTTATACATGTATTTATGAATAGGATTAACAACAGGAAGGTAGAAATTAAAATTGGATGCAAGTTTGTTTTTGTTTTGCTTTTTAAATCTCTATCAGCTTCTATGTCTCTAAATAAAATTTCATTTGCAAGTATAACAAAAAGAAAAAAAGGACTGCACAAAATATATTTCATAAAGATAAATCTGGTATTGTAACAGTTCCTGCTATTTGGCTTGACAAATAGCTGAAGCTATAGAAAATGCATTAGTCATGTATTTTCAGAAAAAAAAAAAGCCTTGTTTGCAAAAAGAAAAAAAATGTTCTTTTTATGACTGCTCTAAATAGATATTGCAAATATTCAGACAAAGAAAAAATACATTACCCTAACTGAATTAGAGCTAGACGCTGATTTTTGTTTAAAACCTATTTCTAGGCATACAACAATATGATCTGAGATGAAAAAAGAAAAAGATGCTACTAACACTGTAGAAATGATTAGAAACATTTATTTATATATTATTTAATGACAATTTTTGGGAGCGTCGCCTCATGATAGATGTCCCAGAATAAAAAAAAAATCCCCTTCTAAGGGCCTGTTTACACTGAATCTATTGTGTTGCAATAAGATCACAACGCAATGGAGCCTAAAAGTCGTAATTCGTGCAGTAACATTGCTGACTTAATTGTTGCAGTGTGCAATTGAGGGACATTATCACTGCTGAAAGCTGCTCATATGGTAGCTCTCATTTCTTTCAATGTGATCAAAATAAAGTAATGATCGTAATGATCGCATAAGACTGAAATCATGTGACTAAGCAATTACAAAGTACCCATGCAGTCTAACCCTACTTACACACTGGGGTGCTGGAAAAACAGGATTGCAATGCAACAGAGGGGAAAAGCTACACTGTACATTACACATGGGATGTGATCTTATTGCAACACAATGGATTCAGTGTAAACGGGCCCATAGAAGAGGATTTTTTTTTATTCTGGGACATCTGTCATGAGACAACTCTCCCAAAAATCTGCCACTGTAGCACAAAAAAGCAACTTTACCTTTATTAAATTTAGGATTTTCAGAGATTAAAAATCATCTTTATGCTTGGAAATATTACTTAATTGGCTGTAGTTCTGATCATCCTCCTCTAAGGGTTCCTTTAAATACTGTGGCCCATATCCGGATCACTTTTCTCCTGAATTTTCTCTAAGGACCTATTTTCAAACCTTATTAAATACCTCCCACCATAAAAAGCTCCCACCAAGCATGAAAATACGTTCAGAATTACTTTTTTGTACCTTCTGGTTAGTACTTTTTCAAATGCTGAGTGCTGAAAAGTTATTTTTTTTTATAAAAGATGAAAAATTATCTCTTGGGTGAAAACGGAGGAGAAATAGTAAATTGGATAAAGGCCTTGGGCCATATCCAATTAACTTTTTTTTTTTTTACTGAGTTTTCTCCTCTGAGATAATTTTCATCTTCCCTTTAATATAACTTTTCAACATTTTACAACTTAAAAAAAAGTACCCAAAAGTTGGCAAAAAAGTACTATCAAAATTATTTTGAGTATTTTCTTGTTTGCTGGTGTGAAAGGTGTGAAAATATCACCTCAGAGAAAACTCGGGAGAAAAAGTCAGTTGCATATGGGCCATAGTCTATATGACTATGAGAATCAAATCTGAAACTGAGAAGGACTAACTAGTAAGGAGACAAGTTCAATAGGTAATTGTATAGGAATTCAAATAAAGAGTGCACACAAGTAACAACGTGTAGTCTACAATCTTGAATTCTTAATTGCTTCCCGACCGCCTAACGGCATTGGGAAGTTGTCAGCCCCAGGACCGTGTAACGCCAAAAGGCGTCAAGTCCTGGGGTGGGTTTTGCATGAGATTGCGCACTTTTCCGCTTGAATGACAGAGCTCCACTCCATCATCAGTCTCCCATCGGCGATCGCCACTTGGAGACTGTTAGATGGTGAAACCACCATCTAATTACATTGTACAATGCTGCGATCTACGGCAGCGCTGTACTGGGGACAGCCATGTCATTCGGCTGTCCCCTGGGGAGGCTTAAGAGGGATTGCTGATGCCTATGAAAGCAGAATACTGTCATTGGCTGGCAGGGGGGGGGGGGAGAGGGGGAGTTGGGAAATAAAAAAATAGCACTTTATATAAAAATAAATTAATAAGAAAAAACAGTGCCTGCAGCAGTGATCAGAGGCACCAACAGAAAGCTCTGTTGGTGGACAGAAAAGGGGGAGGGAATAATTTGTGTGCGTTGTTGTGTGGCTCTGCAGCAAGCTATTAAAGCTGCAGAGCCCTAATTTGTAAAAAATAACAAAATAACCTGGTCACGGGGGGGGGGGGGGGGGGGGGGAGGTAAAGCCTGTGGTCCTTAAGTGGTTAAATCTTAAAACTAAAATAAGAATACGATATTCTAGGAGAGTTTCAATTAGAATTGATATTCAATATAATATATTTAGGTTTATTATTAGATTACAACAGATCAAAATATATATAATTTTAGGTTAAAGTTAAAGGAGTTGCACCCTTTATTTTAAAAAATAATGTTATAGATCAGTGATTTTAATTATAATTATTGTAGTCCAGTTTAAAAGTGTAGATACTAAAAAAAGCTGTGATGAATACAAAATATACAGCATTGTGTTCATACAATAAGCCACATTTTTTTTGGGGGGGGGGGGGGGGGAAGGGGGGTGTTAGATATTGTGTGCACCAACATTACCACCTACCAGTTTTGTACATTTCCATACAATGGCTAATTACTTTGCCTTTTACTTCCACTCAGTTATTGCTGAGATAATGTATTGTTTTCAGAAGGGGCATGCTTAAAATTCAGAAATGTTGACAGAAATAGGACACTATGATTATAGGCCTATTAATTCTTCCTTCTTTGTATTAGATGTTCTGAGTCAGCACTCTTAAAAAAGGACTTGTACAGTAGGTGTTGAGATCAACAGCAAGAAAAATGCATCGGCAAGTAGTTGCTGTTGAGATGTAAAATAAGAGGAGTTTGTTTACCACTTAACTGTTAAGAGCCATTCAAAGTTAATATCAGTAACATGGTGTAACGTTAATATCAGTAACATGGTGTAACAGTTGAAAATAAAGAATAAGTGGCAAAAATATGATAGTGCTGTTTATGATGATGATAGATTGTGTCTGGAGATGTACATTAATTATTTATAACTGTTTTTTGGTTTATTTTGGACTTCTGTAGCATACGAATAACTACTGATTAAAAATATACTAGTAATTTCATTCTTAATATTATAAGTACTATAAAATGTACTGATTGATATGAAATTTTACTGGTTAAAGTCCTAATCCAACAGAAACAAAAAATGTGAATAATGTATTCAATGTTGTCAGTGTAGTCAGGTGACTTTTTGGGTTGAAAAGTTGTAAATATTGATTTTATCAAGGTTTCCCTAACTGTTGCAGTACCGTCTGCATGTAAAACTACACCATTCTCATAGCTGCTTAAAGGTGACCACACATGATCGAATAAAATTTCCAATTTTATGGCAATTCGATAAGTATGATTAGATCTCCACCAAAAAAAAATCGAAAAGCTTTTTTTTCATTCGCCTGAAAAATCCAATCGGATTTCCCATTTTTTTTTCATTTTTATCGATCCGGAAAGCTGGAAATTTTTCTTCAACTTTTCTAAAATAGTATGGGCTGTGTTAGATTGTCAATTTATGAATATACACACCCTAGGGGCCAGAGTCTGTGAGCTGCAAGTAGATAATGTCTCAAGTGGTACATGGTGTAGATTTCCAAACTTCTCACATCAGTAATAGACAGCAGCCGGATGTACAACGGTAGTGTTATTATTATTATTGTATATAGCACCAGCGTCTTCCGTGGCTCTATACAATGGAATACTGAGACAATTGCAAATAATTATTTGGGGCAATAAAAAAGCAACTTAATCTCAAACACAATATGCATTTTAAGTCAGTTTATTGTATTTTTTTTCTTTTAAAAAAGGGTTATTTTTTTACCAAATACATTTACTTTAATTTATGAAATTATGCTTTGGAGAAATGTGTTAAATATTAAGCACACAGTCAAAGTAATAAGAGTCAGTGGTGGACAAAAACTATAATACTGAGTATCTTTCTCAAAACAATGTAGAAATTCATTTTTCCTTGTGACCCACAGCTGCTCATCAACAGGGTCCATACTTGCTTGCTCTTTTTGTCCACTAGAGGCTACGTTTGCCAATAGGAGATGGTCTCTTACTTGAAATACTGGAGATCTGAATTCCATTCCTCCAATAACCACCCTTTATGTAACGCAGAAAATGGGAACGGATTCTAAACAACAACCCCAGCAACCACTGCAGATCTCAATTGCTGTGACTCTTTATATGCTAATGTACACTCTTATTGGGATTTGATAAATACCTTCATATGACACTAGTTCACAGCCAAAATACTAGGATTCTTAGAGGTTAAAAATAAATAATAAAGGATTATCTGTTGATACTATAAGAAAATATCATATGTGAATTTCTTCCACCCCCCTCTACCAACAAAACACACACGCAGACACAACAAGCCAAAACTGAAACTGCTGGGGGAAATAAAAACAGGTGACAGTAACAACTGGCAACTTAAGTCAACTGTCATTGCGCACATCATGTTTTTTTCTTTTAGGCCAGGTGTACGTTTAGGGAAGAAAAAGAACTGCCAGCTCAAATCAAAAGCACAATTACAACGAAGACTCATTCTTTAGTTAAACAGGCAGTAAAACAGCTTTGGTATCTATTTTTCAAAGTGTATGCACAAATCTGTACTCGTAGCCTGAGCCAAGGGGAAATATATATGTTATTCAAATTGGTCTGGAAACTATAGTTTAAATGCAGAAATCCCAAATGAAAGATTACCTGAAGTGGCATGTAATGTAATGTGATGTGATGTGATGAGATAAACATGTGTATGTGCAGCCCAAGACCTTCCTGGAACTAGGCTGTGTTCCTTTTTTTATATACTTTCTCAGTGTAAGGGTTAAGAATCCAGGGCTGTGACAGTTTACCTGCGGTCATGACTAATAAGTAATTGAGGTTGTAAAACTTCTATGAAGCTGAAAAAAAAACAAAAAACATCTGGGCGCAGGCCATATAAAAAGTTTAATAGTTGAACTAAATAGTATTAACTCTTGAACCCGAGTTAAGCAAAACTTTGAATGGCGATTTTAACCTTTAAATAGTAAATCAGATCCATGGGATTTCAGGAATGTTCAATGGAGGATTGGGACTACAGACACAATTGTTTATCTCGTCAATTTATTTTCACTTCAGGTTTGCTTTAAGATTTCAATTGTTGGAAGACATGTATGGGCAAAGCACAACATCATATCAGAATATAGAAGACCATTTTCAAGTGAATGCATCTACAAACATATAATCATCCTGGCTTATATAAAGTAGCTATTCACAAGATTTACACAAAAATATATAAAAATATCTGGAGCTCATCTAAAAATATTTAAGATACAGTGTTTTTATGGGGAAGCAATATTTTGCAACACACAACAGATAAACCACAGGCTTCCTGTATAGCAATTCATTTCTGGGATAGATCAAGCATATTATCCCAGGTCTCCTATCTGCCTGAAATAACTGGCAATGTAAAGTAATACATTGAATTCAGCAGGGGTGTGAATGGTAACAGAGAATGAACAAGTTCTAATGAGTTGCCGACATTTCACACATTTTAAGTATTTTGTAATTGAAAAAAGTACTAAAAAGTAGGTGAAAGGGTACTTTCAAAATTATTTTGAGTATTTTCTTGCTTGCGAGTGGCTAAAAGGCATTTTAATGGCACGGTCTGAAAATATCACCTAGGAGAAAACTTAAGAGAAAAAGTTAATTGCATATGGGCCCAATAATGGATCTATTTGTATTATAACCTTAAATCCCTCCCTAAGCGTAACAATACACGTAAAATCAGCGCCAAGCCAATGTGTTTGCAAGTTTGAGGCTAGCTCTTAGATAAGGACAATGAAAATAGCTATAAAGCACTTATAAAATCTAAGAATTAAATGGCAGTGATTCTAATTTATGGGTGTTGACTTGAAATGGGTGTGGATCATGCACCCAAATTCTTTTTAGAGACACTCATTATGTATAGAAGTGATTTGGTAAAATGATTATCAGTCTGCAGTGCAGTTAACATGATGGTTTCTTCCTAATCAGTATGTAAGCAGATGCAGATGTTAGATAGATGTGTGATATGTGTGATGTGATATCATTGCCAAGCTGGGCCTGGGTTAATGTGGTGGTTATATAACTTTTAGATACTCCCTAGTTAAAGCAGTGAACACCCTATAGTTGTGTTCAGCCTCACACATTTTTTTGTGTGTTTCTGTGTCCAGTGCAGTGGACACGCTTTCATATGAAGCATATCATGACTATGTTAACTGTTTTAGACTGTTCCGGTACTAAGTGGTAGCTACAGTGGCCAGTGGTGATCCAAGTTTCTGGTAGTGGTCAATTCTACTTCCCAATGTGGAATAGTCCCTGCAATAGTCCCTGCATCCAAAAATGGTTCCATAGTGTAGTAGTGGTCCCTCTACATAGTAGTAGCTGGCAGTGGCAATTGTGTCCAGTGTGTGCTCTGTGCCTATGTCTAATAGTGGCTGCTCTCTGTGACCAACACTGGTCAGTTTTTTAGTCTGGCAGTGTTGAGTAGTTGTGCTCAGTAGCAGGTCCTGTGTACAGGAAGAATCTCTGTGTCCAAAGGTGATTCATGTGTCCATTGCTGGTCACTAGGGGTTTACTGGTGAGGCCAACCTCAATGTTTAGTGTCCAACTCCCTCCCTTATAAAAGTTCCCTAAAGTGTTATAACCCCCTCCCCGATACAATTCCCAGGTATCTAATGCCTTCTCCCTCCCCTATACAGTTCCCTGGAGTCTAGTGGTCCTCCCACTCCTATACATTTCCCTGGTGACCAGTTGTCCTCCCTCCCCTATAAAGTTCCCTGGTGCCTGGTGGTCATCCCTCTCTTCCCTATACAGTTCTCTCTTGTTTGGTGATCCTCCCTTCCCTATGCAGTTTCCTGGTGATCTAGGACTTCACTACCCATTATAGCTTCCTTGTTGGTCTAGAATGGGCCAAACATAATGCAAAGTGAGGAAACCGCTTGCAGGCTAAATTTGATGACTTGCCAAAGTTTGACAATAATGTATAATGAAGCTGAAGATGATCCATTTTCAAAAGGATCCGAATTGTGAGAACACAACTTAAAGGGAAGTTGGAGGGATATGGAAGCTGACATATGTATTTCCTTCTAAACAATACCAGTTGCCTGGCTGTCAATGCTGACTAACCCTCAGCCTCTAATACTTTTATCCATAAAACCTGAACATGCATGCTAGTCAGCTGTTTCTGAAAAAAGTCCGACAAGATTAGCTGCATGCTTGTTCCGGGTGTGTGATTTAGATACCACTTTAGCCAAAGAGATCAGCTAAACTGCCAGAAAAATTGTATTGTTTAAAAGGAAATAAATATGGCAGCCTCCATAAACCTCTTGCTTTAGGTTCCCTTTAAGAAGAGAGTGGTAAAATGCTAGACTGGCCATGTAAGAGACTTAGTCAGAAAAAATAACCTGGGCTGGCCAAACACTAGGACCAATCAATGTTTTACAGACTATTACAAATAATGCAGTTTTCAAAACTCTTAAGTAAGAAAGATTTAATTGCTTACAGTGTTTGGAGTATTAAAATGATACCTTTATTTCTTGCATATTTGCGTTTGTCACAAAAGTAAGGTACCACTGTAATACGCCTATGTCGGAAGTTACCACTATCTGATTCTAATTTCACATATTCCAGGATAGTGATATTAAATTTCTTTAACTTTCCTGTAAACCAGCACCCCAAAACCCTTATTTATCTGAGTTAGAAAGTTGGAAAAAAGAATTATATTAGATTATAGATTAACTTTAAAGGACCAGTATACACAAAAGTCACCTTTTGATGATGTCTGGTAGACAAAGACATCTTATGGTTTTGGATACATTTCGGACTTCAGCCACAAAGACCTTCAGTTTCTGAATGTGTCCACCTATTATGGACATTAGACATTGCACACCTATCTTACAACGCTCTTGCAACTTTTGTTGCATTTCTTTGTATGGTAAAACAAATTAAAAGTTCTAATAGGTTTCCTCTTAACTGTAACGTTAAGTGTATAGCATTTGGAGCACAAAAGCAAAGATCTTTCCTGTAAAACCCACAGAGATATAAAAAAAGCTCATCTGTATAGTGTCATTCAAGAATAAAATAAGCCAAAAGTTGTGGCTGAAATTATTGCACTCATGTCAATAATGGCATGTCCTCTTCCTTCCACAAGTAATTCTAGAAGCTTCAATTTATGGAATGTACAGTACACTAAAGGATACACTCATTGCACGTATTGAGATTCACATGATCAAAACCTTTCCTCCCAAAAATGCTAGTTTCTTTGATAAAAATGCTGATCCAATGGCTTCCCCGTTTTGTTTTTTTGAGTTGGCAGCCTGGAACTAGTATGAAGATCAGATGTTCTGAGTTAACTCTTGACTTCTTGGGTTGTACACATGTTCAGGTCAAAAAGGAGTTGACGCCAGAGACAGTTGGGCAACTCGGTAGTTAGACAACTAACTTTATCAAAGGAAGTTCAGCCACGGCAAAACATTCTATCTGATCAGATTTTCATTTTATATTTTTTTAAAAAAGGTGCCTCGTCTTTCATCATTTCAAGAGCTAGATCAAAAACGTGATCTGACTACTCTAGAGTTCAAAACATACGTGTGCCAGTGGAGATTCGCAATTAAAACAAATCCTAGGACTTTACAACTAAAAACATTATATACAATGTACCAACACTTTTTCTAGTGTTAAAACTGGCTTTGCCATTTTCTACAGTATATTACAGTCTAGCATACGTATAAATGTGTCATCTCAACAAAAGGCATAAGAGTGTAATAACAGAATCTCTTTTTTAAAACATTGCACATGGTCGTCAATAAAGCTTTGTCTTCATTGCTCGATTTTTTTGTTTCTATACATAAAGCATAATATATACAGCCCTAAAGTAAGGTTCTATGGTAATTGTGATCTAATCACACAGATCTGTATTGCAGGAATGTAGATATATACACTTATTATAGATGGTTTAGTACAAATGATGTGGTGACCCTTTGAATAAATATATAACTAGACAATTTTTAGGCACAAATGATAGCTAATGAACTTCTTTCGTGAAGAAGTCATCTAAAAATCACAAGACTATTTTAAGGTCTAAACATTGAATTTGGCGTTCACAAAAACAGTTTATCCCACTGTTTTCATTTCCGTTGCTTACAGCCCACCCCCATTTTTTTTTGTAAAAAGACACCTAATAAAATTTCATACTATTGGCTAAGCTTTTACACTACATGCCTTAAGATATACTGATCCGTTACATCATATACAGAGCGCAAACCGTGCGAATCTCGATGTCATAATGAAACCATCGTTTCTGAAATGGTTACGGAACATCTAAAGCTGAAGACACGACGTAGGAATGTATCCAAGTGTATACTACGAGAAACCCACAAATGGCAGACATACAACCAGTGTTCTAGAGTTTTTGTTCAAGCAAACAATAGTGTTTCATTAAATTCTCAAAATTTTGAGATAATACATTTTTTTTCTTTGTTATCCATATAGTGGATCCAATAAGATTTTGCTTTAATAGAAACCATGCAGTAGACATCAGTAGTAGCTATGACAAAAATAAATAAAGGAGTGAGTATAATAAGCAGTGAGATTTAGTGGACATCAGTCAGCAAATTGGGATCACATTTTTGCAGTGGAAACATTGTATATACAAACGGCATGCAGTCTTTTGCAACATGGGAAGTGTCAAATTTGAAGGAAATAAGCTGATGTGGAACTTAAAAAAAATATAGGCATTAGGGGTCAATTGCAAGCATGAAGAAATTGTTGTACCTTTATTTTTGGAAAATCTCTGATTGTTGGAGGGTCACTGGTTTGTAAATATTAAAGTGAATACTTTGTCTAGAGGTGAACTATGCTTTACCTAGCTTCTAACTTCTCAGGAAGGTGCTGTTATATTAAAATCAAAACAACACGTGGGTCATTGTTAGTGCTATGATAAAGACAAACTTCTGACACTGTACAACACCTCTCCTTATTGGCTTATACTTTCCAGCTGTCATGCCACTTCGAAAATGCTGGGTCTGTACTGCATCTTTATCCATTCACAGGCTGCTGCTGACTGCTCTGTAACTCTAGTTCAAATTCTAAATCTAACTTAAAAAGTCCCCTAGAATGTATCCCTTCTACTTTTTTCCAGATATCATCTGAATTACAATCTCTCCTTAGATAGATCATTTTTTTCCTGTCTTCCCTACAATTTTCCATCCAAGATTTCTCAAAAGTCCTAGAATTCCATTCAGCACTACACAATGTTCGCCCTAAGCTCTTTTAACCGAGTGCTCCACCCGTCTAATTTTGGTGAGCACCCGCCTGTCCTCAGCTCACCTCCTCATCCTGCTCCTATGCTGTAAGCAGAGCTGCGCCGATCCTGCATTACCCCATCATGCACCACCCAACTTACTTCTTTCACTTTTACTTCTGCCATCCAGCTGGAAACAATTTCTGGGGTGAACACTGACAACATACATCATGCTCCAACCCTTGTCATTCCTAAAACTGACTCCTATTTCAAGTACTTTATACTATTCATATACTGATCCATATTTTCTATTGTATTTTATTTATGTTTTGGTATATATCTGTATTTACCATTCACCCTTACTATGTATTCTTATGTTTACCACCCGTTTGTATCTTCGGTACAGTGCCAATGGAGATTATGTATAATAATAATAATAACTGGATCATATTAATTGATCCCCCAGAGGATCTTCAAACCCTAGTCCACGCCTTCATCACATCACGGCTGGACTACTGCAATGCCCTTTATGCTGGCCTCCCCAAAAAGGACCTGCGTCGCCTGCAATTAGTGCAGAATGCTGCTGCCAGATTGCTAACAAACCAGCCTCGCCACTGTCACATTACACCGATCCTTCGCTCACTGCACTGGCTACCAGTAGAATGGAGAATACTCTTCAAGATTGGACTGCTGACATTCAAATCCCTGCACAATCTGGGCCCTGGATACATGAAGGACCTGCTGAAGCTGCACCACACCTCTCACAACCTCAGATCAGCAAGTTCTATAAACTTGGTCACTCCCAGAGTGCACCTCAAAAAATCTGGAGACAGAGCCTTCTGTCATGCTGCCCCTACTCTTTGGAACTCCCTACCACATCCAGTAAAGACAGCACCATCCCTGGAGCTATTCAAATCCAGACTGAAAAGCCACCTGTTTAGCCTGGCATTTCCAGATTTATAAAATTCTTCCTCTGTACCACGATGGCCGGAGCCATGCTTATGCGCTTTGAGTCCCACGGGAGAAAAGCGCTTTACAAATGTTATTTGTTGTTGTTGTTGTTGTTATCCAGGCGTTATTCTGCATATTTTATTGAAAATAATAATAATAATTATTATTATTATTATCAATAAAATCTGCAATATAATGCCTGGATAAACTCTCCTTATAATACCAATGAGACAATTAATATAATCCACTGTCAGAGGCTTCCAACTGCACCATATTTTGAAATATCTCTCAGAGTAGATATTAAAAAATACATTTTGGCATCTTTCTACCACATTGGTCTCCCCCATCTTGAATAAAATGCAGCCGAGTCTTACCAGTAGTCCTTGTTTACACCAAACTGTGCCATTGTCCTTTATAGCATCTCTGGGCACTCACAGTCTAAACTCAATGCAGTTCAATATGTATCTTCCCTGAGAACAGCAAACACCTATATATACCCTTTCTTTCCTAGATCTTACATCCAACTCTCATTTTCCACCTTTGGAAAAAAAAAAACTGTGAGCCTAATGCATAAATGCCAGATTCAGGAAGGGCTAAACCATGCCACATATATCTAGATAAAAGCTGAAGTGCATCTGATATGTATTTAGCCCTTTGACCCCTAAAGGCTATGAAAACTGTACCAATATAAGAATATACTTGCCAAGAGTTTTAATTTCCTAAAGGATTGCCCCACTCAGTGTCAGTTGGTTTCTGACTTGGGATTGGTCAGCCAATAAAGGGGTCAGATCACCTGTGCATAATTTTAGGGCACTTATAGATAAACCATCACTACTTTCAAATGCTGGCAAGTATGTTCTACAATATGGTAATAATATACAACTGATAAGGAAATGATAATTAATTCAACAAGTAACAAATGCGCTGATTAAATGGATGGACAAGCACTAATTTACAACATTACATTTCCCATGACACTGAAATGTAAGAGATGAGAAAATAAAATCTGAAACAATTACCAATCAATTTTGAGTGACGGTAATTGCTATTTGCATCTACGTATAATCCCTTATGATTGTTTGGTAAAGTGAGAAGAGATGATTTATAAATGTCTAGTAAAAAAAAACAAAAAAAAAACAAAACGAAAAAAAAAACCAGCAAAAAATATGTACTTTTAATGTTTCAAAATAAAGGAAGACACATACATGTATGTGGTTGTATATCCATAGAGGTTTAGTGCTAATCAGTTTGTATATATTTTTTCTTTTTTTTTCTTTACATTCTTTAAGATGGTTTCGCCACCTAAATTATTTCTTCATATTAGCTAATAGATTTCTATAGGTTTAAAACAGTTTTGGGGTATTTCAGTTTATTACTCAACTGTCTTTATACAAGGGTTAGAGGCATCATAAATTTGATGAGTAGCGTGGTTTGTCTGTGTCAGTGTCTGTAGTTGGTACTGTAGTGGAATCCTTGCTGGGAGCTGGAGATGATGTGGTTGGTTGAGGTGAGGCTCCAGGTCTTGCAGGAGGTAGAGCCCCAGAAGACATCTGTCGAAAAAGGACAACACGAGGAGGGACGTTGCTCCGGCTTCCAGACTGAGCACCTGCAGATTGCACATTTGATACAGGTTGTGGTAGGGAAGCTAATGATTCCCCTACTGTAGGATGTGGCTTTGCCACTAAATAAGAGACTTCATGGGGCAAAGAAGGCTGTGAAGCAGAAAGAGGTCTCACTTCTCTTGACAGAGTTGTGTTTGGTGGAGCCTGGCTGCTTTTTTGACCTTCACTGGTTGGTGTTGAACTGGATGCTGTTTGCTGCTGCTGTAGTTGTTGCTGCTGCTGCAGTTGTTGTTGCTGCTGCAGTTGTTGTTGCTGCTGCTGCTGCTGTTGTTGCTGCTGCTGTTGTAGTAAAGAAAGCTGTGATGCGGTGAGGGAACTGTACTGAAATGTTCGGCCTGCCAGTGGACTTTGAACTGAAGGACTACAAGCAGCCGTATTAAAAGGGGATGGTGAAAACACAACAGCTTGCTGTGGTGTCTGTGGACTTGGTGTTGGAGATTGTAGGTTCCCATGAGATAAACTGTTTGCAGTATAAACAGGTGGAGACTGGGTCCTCATTCTCAGTGATGAGTTGGTGCTAGAATTCAGAGCTGGTAATTGCTGATAGCTAACTGAGGGACCCCCTTCTATCATCTCCCTGTCCTGTTTCACAATCTGCTTCAGTATCTCGCTCTCCTGGTTGTTGAACACTCCCGTGTTGAGGTCCTTTTGGAACCGCTGCTGGAGAATAGAGTTCTTCTTCCCTGTTGGAAGACAAGAGTCTTATTTACTATGGTTTGTTTCAAAAAAAAGTTCAGCCTAAGAATTCAATAACATTTCTCGTATTTTGAGAAATGTGCAATTCCATAATGATCTATACATGTTCATAGAATCATTACTGAATTTGGACACGTTCACTGTAAGAGTTAGTGAATCTGTTCACTAGATGGAAACACATTAGTAAACGTTCAGTTATTCAGTTAGTTAAATGTATAATGTTCCCACATTTGCTAATGTTTAGGAAAACGTGTTAATCATGGTATGTGGAATCACTAGGAATACACTGAATTGTCTAAGACCAGTTGAATGCACTATTATACTATTGCTTTGTAAGTTTGCACTGAATCCAGGGAGAAGGGGTCTATGCTACTACAGGAAGACGTTGGCAAACTACTAGAACAGAGCTTTTACATAGAAGCAAGACAAAACATTTTGTGTTATGTATTTGACATACAAAATACACATGGATGGACGGACGAATAGACAGTTAAAAACACAGGTATGAAAATTTGGCAGATATGCAAAAAAACAGACAGATTGAGATAGATTGCTAAAGTACATGCAGACATTAGCTGGTACTCACTCAATCCAGTCATGTGTGGATTCGGTGACAATCTAATGTCTAAGGCACAAGTGGATGACTGGATATTGAATATGGGGATGAATTGAAACAATGCCCAATCACTACAATGAGTAAAGGTGCTGTTGGCATTCATTATCTCCTCACTGCAAACCCCCTACCCTTTCCGTTACAAATGGATGATGTCACATATGATCAATTTGTTAATCTTTGATTGGCTGGTCATGGTCACTTAATCTTAACTCACTTTTACCTTTCTTTGTAGAATAAAACAGGAAGCGGAAGTGACAATCACATGCTTTAATCATAAGTCTATTCATTTGGTGGTAACTCTCATGTGATTGTGTCCCTCTTGCTTTTCATTTTCTCCTACATCAGGGCTGTCCAACTCCAGTTCTTGAGGGCTATATCTACTCCAGTGTTTAGGACGGACAGAGAACTGGAAAAATGTGTTCTGCTTGATAAGTCACACCTTTCCTAATTCAGTCCCATCAGTTAATTAAATGTGTGAGGACCTCGGCCCTTGAGGCCTGGAGTTGGACATCCCTGTCCTACATGTTTTAGCCTCCCCAAATCTTATAGTGGAAGTTTGACATCTCCAGATATTTGTAGAGAGTAGGTAGTAAATGCATATGGAAGTAAACGGATGGAAAATTTAGAAAAAAAGGACTCACTAAAACAACTGATAAAACCGATTTAAGACAATGAGCTATGGAATGATCACTAAATCCACAGCGACTGTTATGTCAGACATTTATCACAGACGTTGGCTCTATTATCTGAAATTAAAGTGATTATCCTGTCCAACTAAAATCTTCATACATTTGAATTAAAATACAGTGTCTTTATGGTTGGAAATTGGAGCTATAGAGCTCAGTTCACAAAGCTTTATTTATTTCAAGTATGTTTCCTTATTTGTATTATATTAGTAATTTTGTAGTTAAATAATTGTAGCTATGTTAGTGTTTATGTAGCATGTAAACATTTAGAAATGGAGTTTGTATGCTCAAGATATGTTGAAGGGTATCACCCCTGAAGGCTAATACTTCAAGAAACTACTGTTAATGCAAATAAGAACAGTATCACATACAGTAATTATCTTCTTTTTTAATTATCACCTGTCAGACTGTAGGGATGAAAATCAGTGGGAAGGTAAAACAAGGACTTTTTTTGTCCTCTTGACTATTCACTCAACAGGTTCTTTAATGGCTTCATAAATAAATACAAAAACAAAACAAAACAAAAAAAAAACAGTTCCATGCACCCTTTGACTATCAGTGAAAAAATCAGTAGTGACTAAACCAAGTGACAAAGAACTATTTCATCTCTCTCCTTGTTGAACTGACTTTAACATACTGTTCCCTATCTCATTCAATGTGCATCTCATATAAAACACAAAATAATTGATATTTAACAAATAGCAACTGTTTGTGACTTGCATGGTTCGATTTAGTTAAGGATCTCATGAAATAGTAAAAGTGAATGGGAACCATCTTTTAAAAAAAAAAGGCAAATACTTACCTAAGGAGAGGGAAGGCCCTGGGTCCTATAGAACTTTCCCTCTCCTCTCCTGGTGCCCTCGGTGCAGTGCTGTCCCCGGGAGCAATATTTGACTAATTTAGTCAAATACTGCTCGCTTCGCTGCCGAAGGAGGCTTCGGATAGGGACTGCGGATAGGGTTCCATACTGCGCACGCGCGAGCACCTTCTCTTGCGCATTCTAGTGTGCGCAGTATGGAGCCGGCTGTCTTTGGGAGGACTTGGCTCCCGAAAACTTCTATAGTCCCCCACAGTGGGGGATAAAAACACGGGAGCCATCGCTGCACTGAGTGTACCGGGAGAGGAGAGGGAAGCCTCATTAGGACCCAGAGCCTTCCCTCTCCATAGGTAAGTATCTGGCTTTTTTTTTTTAAATTGCACAACTCCCAATGACTTTAAGGCTTTTTTATGTGAAAACATTTGTAAATTGAGCCCATGTAGATGGTTAGGATAGTTCTCTTGCAGCTCCTGAACACATATGACTGACCAAGGAAGGTGAGGCTTGGACATCTATGTAAGCCAACTGTAGATTGGATTGATGCTATACTAATCTTGATTTGCAGGAGCTTCAAATATGTGTGACCTTTCTAGAAGCCTGTTCTATGCAAAAGAAATGGGGGAGGGGTGGATGTGCAGAAGGGGGTACATGGTACATACTAGTAATTGGATGGAAACCTGCTAACAAGATGTCTATCGGTTTTCAGGGATACTTGGATACATGATAGACTAACACTCAAAGCAATCACAAATTACTTTTTCCTGTGATCAAAGTATATTGTGTGTTCATAGCTCATGCTTGAGAGCAGCATGATACATTTTATATCAACCATAAGTATACAGTAGTGATTTCAAAATTGTACTCAGTTTGGAATATTCTTCAGTCACCCTATCAGTTCTAATATTTAGTCATGGGATAAGCCTGAGCACCAAATGGAATCAGTATCTCCAAGCTATCCTAGCTCATGTACCATGTTAGGCCTGTGGACCAAGTCTATTTGCAAGGGCGATATCTAGACTCCAGGAAACTCGCACCTACACCTCAGTGCACATCATTTCACTGCTGCTCATTTATACTGAAATCCCCAACTTATTTAACGTTTAGTTAAATTATACTTTTCTCACTACTTCCTTCTTTTTCCTATCCTTGACCAAGTCACCACCCCACCCCACCCCTGTCTACCAGTGTAAAACTGAGATCTCCATGCAAAATGTTAAAATTCACTATACTGCCAGCAGTTTGCAGTGGAAGTTAGAGCTGCAGCACAACATGACACTGACAGCCTTGAAAAAAAGGAGCCTAAGAAAAGGAGATACTGGATAAATACCTTAGCTTCCCTACTTACCATCAGAATACAGCAACAGCAAAAGGGCAGCCAATTTTTGAGAAAAAAGCTGGCAAATGCCCAAAACTAGCGTTGTTGTTTGAATCGTTTCCTTATTCAGAGTCTGGGATAATGCCATACTCAGCAGTTAAGCGCCATCTCTGCTGGATAGAGTCACAGAATTGTGCTCCATATTGTGCTTCATGCGACTCCAAAGCTTACCCCTTCCGGCTTGGAAGAAGGAATCTCCGGACTTACGTGAAGTGCAATGTGAAACACATCTCTGTGACTCTACCCAGCAGAGGTGGTACTGAACTGCCTTGGATTTCGGTATAAGGAAACCAGAATTTGAACCACAACAATACCCAAAACCCAAAGTGACACACACACACACACACACACACACACACACACACACACACACACACACACACACACACACACACACACACACAGTAAGTTGCAGAAGTAATCGGCCCTCTTGAAGTTTTCCACATTTTGTCACATTACTGCCACAAACATGAATCAATTTTATTGGAATTCCACGTGAAGGACCAATACAACGTGGTGTACACGTGAGAAGTGGAACAAAAATCATACATGATTAAAAATATTTTTTACAAATCAATAACTGCAAAGTGGGGTGTGAGTAATTATTCAGCCCCCTTTGGTCTGAGTGCAGTCAGTTGCCCATATACATTGCCTGATGAGTGCTAATGACTAAATAGAGTGCACTTGTGTGTAATCTAATGTCAGTACAAATACAGCTGCTCTGTGAGGGCCTCAGAGGTTGTCTAAGAGAATATTGGGAGCAACAACACCATGAAGTCCAAAGAACACACCAGACAGATCAGGGATAAAGTTATTGAGAAATTTAAAGCAGGCTTAGGCTACAAAAAGATTTACAAAGCCTTGAACATCCCACGGAGCACTGTTCAAGCGATCATTTAGAAATGGAAGGAGTATGGCACAACTGTAAACCTACCAAGACCAGGCCGTGTACCTAAACTCACAGGCTGAACAAGGAGAGCGCTGATCAGAAATGCAGTCAAGAGGCCCATGGTGACTCTGGACGAGCTGCAGAGATCTACAGCTCAGGTGGGGGAATCTGTCCATAGGACAACTATTAGTTGTGCACTGCACAAAGTTGGCTCTTATGGAAGAGTGACAAGAAGAAAGCCATTATTAACAGAAAAGCATAAGAAGTCCCGTTTGCAGTTTGCCACAAGCCATGTGGGGGACACAGCAAACATGTGGAAGAAGGTGCTCTCGTCAGATGATACCAAAATGGAACTTTTTGACCAAAATGCAAAACGCTATGTGTGGCAGAAAACTAACACTGCACATCACTCTGAACACACCATCCCCACTGTCAAATATGGTGGTGGCAGCATCATGTTCTGGGGTGCTTCTCTTCAGCAGGGACAGGGAAGCTGGTCAGAGTTGATGGGAAGATGGATGGAGCCAAATACAGGGCAATATTGGAAGAAAACCTCTTGGAGTCTGCAAAAGACTTGAGACTGGGGTGGAGGTTCACCTTCCAGCAGGCCAACGACCTTAAAGATAAAGCCAGGGCAACAATGGAATGGTTTAAAACAAAACATATCCATGTGTTAGAATGGCCCAGTCAAAGTCCAGATCTAAATACAATCGAGAATCTGTGGCAAGATATGAAAACTGCTGTTCACAAACTCTGTCCATCTAATCTGACTGAGCTGGAGCTGTTTTGCAAAGAAGAATGGGCAAGGATTTCAGTCTCTAGATGCGCAAATCTGGTAGAGACATACCCTAAAAGACTGGCAGCTGTAATTGCAGCAAAAGGTGGTTCTACAAAGTATTGACTCAGGGGGCCGAATAATTACGCACACCCCACTTTGCAGTTATTGGTTTGTAAAAATGTTTGGAATCATGTATGATTTACATTTACAATAATGAAAATATCCTGTATTAATTATCTGCTGTCCTTAGATCCAACAATGTGCCAACAAGCCCATTATCACAAGACAATGTAGACTCCTACAGGTTAAGAGGTAGGCATCAGTATAGATTTGCAATGTGAAGTGTTTACTGACTTGCATGTCTGTGACCGTGAATAAGAAAAGGGGTGATTAGGCAATCTTGTAAATTTTCAAAGACCTTTAGATATTCTGCAGTGACCACCTCTCCAAGGGCCCCTGAAGATATGCAAGAACGTGAAATACCCATCAGACCAGAAAATGATCATCTATTCATCTCTGTTCATATTCATGGTCACAAATGTATCAGTGAGCAGTTCGTATTGTAGACCTGTACTGTTGCCCAAGTTTTGTTAGCTCTCTATAGTCTGTTTCTTTTTTTCATCTAATTTATTTTCTAGACACCATTCCTACCACAACCTCCATACACACGCAACCTTCTCCTGTCCCCTACTACAATACCTATCTTACATTAAACTAAACAAGACATGCCTCAAACCATTCCCCTTCTCTGGACATTTCCAAATCATATCTGTCACTCCTCAACCTGTTAAACGTTCAAGTGCACTCCTTAAACTCCTTGTTTTGCTGCAAGCTTACAATCTTCTCCTGTTAGCTATTGATCAAGCTCCGCTACCTACAGAATCTCTAAGCAATTAATCTCGGCGCATGGCTCCGAGTGCTGCAGCTGGGCACCATCAAAGCAGCAATGCTATGCTGCACGCCCCGCGTAACGGTAATTTGGGGCTCCGGTGATTGCTAGACCACGAATTGCATCTCCCTCCGAGTTGCGACAACTCGGAAGGGGGTTAGTATTTAACTCCACCCTCAGAGCAGCAGGGAGAGCCGTCATGCCTACGGGACAACCAAATTGATCATTAGACTTCTTTGGTTTGTCAGCCTTATACGTTCTAATGTTACTTCTGTGTTCATTCAACCTTGTCCTGATGTCTCGAGAGGTCTGCAAGGGCACTTTAACAGACAACATTAGTTGTTTGGCACGAAAAATTGCTGCAAATTTTAGGTTTCGTCCCTTTCGTTGTCTGTCTGACAAAATCGCACCTAATGATTGAGGAGTAATTTTGGCAATTGAGACATGGAAAAGTACCTTTTCGATGGGGAATAAATGCATCTTTCCTGTTCATAAAATCTTTGATATCAGCTCTAACCAGGTAATCGCGCACACTTTTCCCCTTTCTGTACACAGTACGTACACAGCAAAATTGATCCTCAATCATTAGAGGCGATTTTGTCAGACATATGACGAAAGGAACGAAACTTAAAATTTGCAGCAATTTTTCGTGCCAAACAACTAATGTTGTCTATCTGTTAAAGTGCCCTTGCGGAATGGGGTATGTCGGGCAGACCTCTCGAGACATCAGGGCGAAGTTGAATGAACACAGGAGTAACATTAGAACGTATAAGGCTGACAAACCAAAGAAGTCTATTGATCAATTCGATTCTCCCGTAGGCAGTCATTTCCATCAATGCAGGCATACAGTGGGAGATCTGAGATGGTGTGTATTGGAAAAGGTTCACTGTGCTGAAGGAGTTGATCCCCAAACCTCGCTGCTGCACAGGGAAAAGCAAATGGATAAGTGAATTGGGAACTTTAACCCTGAATGGAATGAACAAATCTTTCAGTTTGAGATGTTTCTTATAAGCAAGTACTTGCTGTACATTGTGACCTGTCTCTTTAAGCATTGTGCCCACCCACATTTGGGTGTGTTTTATGTAAATTGTATATCCTTTTAAGAGGTTTCTGCACTTTGTTCTGTAAGCACTTGAAAAAGACCTCAGGGTCGAAACGTTGTGATCTGCACTGTGGTATTGCATTAAACCGGACAATTGGCCTTTAAAATCCAGGTAGAGACCCAGTTTTGTTTATTTACAAGCCAATCACAGTGATCAGGAAATGAAAAAAGAAAAAAAGCTCAAAGGGACTGTTCTACATTGTGAGCTTGTAAGGGCTTTTCACTCCTCGGTTTGCTGTCATTGTTGTATATTTGATAGAAATCTCTCTCTGTGTTAGTTCTTGCTGCATTTATGTTTTTTAATCATCTCTGTATCATTAACTTGTGATTTAATCTTATTTTTTACACCATCACAAAATATGATATCACTAAAACTATAATAATAATCAGCTTACTTACAGGTCACAGATATGATCCTGAAATATCCATGCTCTTTCTACACCCTTTATCTCCTTATACCAGGGGTCCCCAAACGTTTTTGGTTGAGGGCCTGGTCAGCATACTTCAGACTGCTGGGGGGCCAGAATATACATAAAATGATGTAGAAGTCTTTGCGGGCCAGAAAGTGAAGCATACCCAGGTGACAACCTGAAGACCAATTGGACAGCAGTGTCACCTGATGTGGAATTTGATTGGAAACCAGCGAATTACTGCTTTCTGGCTTCCATGTGGATGGGTGGTGCCAGCACTGCTATTGTATATGTGGATCACCAATATTTAAATATGTAGCTGACCGCATCTATAAGTGATACATTTTGTGTGTGTGTGTGTGTGTGTGTGGGGGGGGGGGGTAAAAAGCCTCAGGGGGCCACACTCGTCCCGTGAGCCTTAGTTTGATGACCACTGCCTTATACCAACATTTGCAGCCAGATACATTGAATTCTTGTTTTTAAGCCAATGTATGCGAAGAGCAAAAGAGCTCCAGAATCAGTCTACCCTGTATGTCTCCCAGCTGCTGCTTTTTTACCATTATGTTTAAAGGAATACCGAGGTGAAAATAAACTGATAAAATAAAAAGCTGTATCTATCCTCCTAAAAATGACTATTTTCTAGATATCCCACAGTTATGTTTTATATTTAAATCTACTATTTTACTGTTTCATTGTCACTGCTCAATGACATATTAATTTAAGTATGCCAGAGCTAAAATCTATTAACTATTGACCCTTTTTATGTCTTTCCTGCCTTCAAAAGCCATTTTCTGCCAGGAAAGTGTTTTACGGCTGAAATTCCTCATCAGTGGCGGTTAAATTATAGTCTGACCAGGTCCCGACTGGACAGAAACTGTCACTTACATTCATAATGTTTAACTCTTTCAGGCAGAGAAAAAAAGAATCACAGCAGTCATTTGTGTGTTTTGCACTGTACATACACATGTCTATCTCATCATGTCCAATGTCACCTCTGTATTCCTTTAAAGAGACTCCGTAACAAAAATTGCATCCTGTTTTTTATCATCCTACAAGTTCCAAAAGCTATTCTAATGTGTTCTGGCTTACTGCAGCACTTTCTGCTATCACAGTCTCTGTAATAAATCAATGTATCTTTCCCCTGTCAGACTTGTCGGCCTGTGTCTGGAAGGCTGCCAAGTTCTTCAGTGTTGTGGTTCTGCTATGAACTCCCCCTTCCAGTCCCCTCTATGCACACTGCCTGTGTATTATTTTGATTAGGGCAGCTTATCTCTTCTCTCTTATCTTTTACAAGCTGGATAAATCGTCCTCTGAGCTGGCTGGGCTTTCACATACTGAGGAATTACAGACAAAGCTGGCAAAGCTGTTTGCAGGAAGAAACGAGCAGCCTGAAACTTCAGTGCATGAGAACTGCAGGGGGAAAGAAACACACAAATGATCTCTTGAGGTTCAAAAGGAAGGGTGTATACAGCCTGCTTGTGTATGGATGTATTTTCTATGTGTGGACATACTGTACATCAACCTACTTCCTGTTTTGGTGGCCATTTTGTTTGTTTATAAACAAACTTTTTAAAACTGTTTTTAACCACTTTTAATGCAGCGAGGAGCGGCGAAATTGTGACAGAGGGGAATAGGAGTTGTCCCCTAACGCACTGGTATGTTTACTTTTGTGCGATTTTAACAATACAGATTCTCTTTAAGAGACAGACCAAAGTCAAGTACTCCTCTCTGATTTTTAATGTCTATAAATTCCAAAAAGCATTACCCCTAAATCGTAAAGAATGTCATTGCAATAGCAGCAGCAGGGAAGGGAAGTCATTGTAAGATCTTGGCAGGTCTCTAATGCTAGGTACACACCGTACAAATTTCTGGCAGATTTACCTGCCAGATCGATTATTTCAAACATGTCTGATCTTAATTTCGATCGATTTTTCAATGTTCTCATTTTTAAAAAATCTTTTTTTGATTTTTTTTTTAATCGATTTTCATGAAAAATCGATTGAAATTCATATCGGTCATGTTGGAAGCCCCAGGTAAGTGAAACCTTTTCTTTATCTTTCAGCTAAGGTTCCCTTTAATGTCACCTTCTGTGTTTGTCAAAGCTGAACTCCAGGCAAGTGTAAGAAAGCACTATATAATTCTATTATGTATTCATTTAATGCTATCACATTGACTTAAAGGGAACCTGAAGCGAGTAAAATTATTAAAAATAAACTCATGACGAAGCTGCAAATGAATATAACATACTTACCTCACGTCAGTTCCTCCCAGAAGCTCACCCTTTTCTTCTTACAGTGATCCCTTCCAGTTCTGACAATATTTTGTCAGAACTGAAATATACCAGTTGTTGTCAGTTATATATAGCAGCAGCTGTCAGTTACAACTGAATGTGCAAGGTAATGTCCATGTCTCCCTATGGCTCAAGTGGGTAATATTAAAGTTTAACAGTGTGCTGACCAGGAAGCTGTTGTGGGGTAAGGGCTATTTTTAAAATGGAAGATGGAGAATTCCATTGATCAAAGTGGACAAATGGGACACAGGAGAGAAGAGAGAAATTGAGAAGTAGACTACACAGGAAGTAAGTATGACCTATGTATGGTTATTTTGACTTTCTATTTTCAGTTCAGGTTCTCTTTAAGTAAATTCAGCCAGCACAATTACATTAATATACCTTACTAACTGTATTTAGCTTCTTGGACAGAAGATCTCAGAATGGGAAAAGGAGGAATTATTCAGCCTCTAGAGTGGCACGTGCATAGTCATGTGTCTATGGCATGGTGGAGTAGTGGTTAGGACTCTCCCCTTGCAGCTCTTGGTCCCCGGTTTGAATCCCAGCCAGGGAGTTTGCATGTTCTCCCCGTGTCTACGTGGGTTTCCTCTGGGCACCCCGGTCTTCTCCCAGATCCCAAAAACATACAAACAAGTTAATATCAAGTTTTCAGTGATAATAATTAAAATGATCGATATTCACACTAATAGTGGTTTACTGACTCAGGTAAGTCATTTTATTTCTAAATTAACATGTATTCAAATCATCTTCCTCTTACTTGACACCACTCCCAAAAGTACCCTTGGAGGGGTAGTTGAGTATAGAGTCCTCTTGGATAACTTAACCAATATATTCCAAAGTAGCAACCTCCTAATTGGTTACGTAAGACTAAAAGACCCGTGTAAGGACGGGATCTTCTCACCTGTTCGATACTGTGGTTGCTGGTTGTGCAACCCACTTTTGTGAGGGTTTTCATTTTACTATGCCCCAGGGAGTCAAACCAGTAAGGTCCAGACTCCTGATGAACCAAAGCGCAAATTCACATAAGTCCCGGTTCTTTCTTTTCATTTTACATTCTTTTCATTTTTGAAATTAAATTTTCAAATAACACCTATTAGCGTGTCCACATACTTTTGGTTATCGAATGTGTGCATTTTAGGAGTATGTTTGGCTGTCTGCCTGGCGTTCAGCTTTTTAAAAAAAAAAATGCAAAAATTTCACATATAATGATATATTAAGTTGTAAGAAAAGCCACCACAAGATATTGGTTTACTTGAAACTGCAAAGTCATTTTGATGCATTTCAAGCAAACTTCATGCAAGGAAAAAAAATGCAGCTGCATTCGGAATGTCCAGAAAAATGTAGCACAGATAATTGCTTCCACAATGGCTTAGCAGATAATTCATTCATCGCCATATAGTTCAGTAATTGCATGAACAGAGGGAGCACACACAGTTGTAGCATGAAAGGTGGACAGGTGGAAACTGCAATGAAAAAGGGATGCACCACAAGACAAAAATAGATAAAAGCAATAGTGGTTTACTAGGTGAAAATACAAACTTTCACTAAAATGCAGTGAAAAAAATATCCAGCCACACATTTTTTTTGTGTATATGACATACATCCTACATTGTACCTACTGTACATTCAGACTTTTAGAGAATCCACAAGTATATGCAATTCTGTTTTAAAGAGATAATTACATATAACAGAAGCATACAACTAAGAGGAGATTGAAGAGAGCATTTATATATAATAAAGCAATAAGAGAATAAACTAATGCTTTGGGCTATTGCCGAGGAAGACAAAAACAAACCTGAAATGCTTTTCCTGGTCGTCTCTGAAGCCTGAATATAAATTGCAATAAAAATAAAACATTATAAATATTATTACTGTTTATTTTTTATTTCAGGAGTAAAAACTGTTCAGTTTCTAATTGTGTGACTATGTGCATCTTTCAATAAAAAGGAATAGAAAGGAAGCACATGATATAATAGTAAAATAGAGGTCGTTCTAGATTATTATTGTTGTCAAAAGATTTGCTAAATTCTATTCTTAGAATGTTATGTTTAGTAGTTTAATACGGTGACCCATTTTCTTTATTGCGTTTTTCACAACTTTTTAAGTTACTAAACAGTTTTTATGTTTCTTTTCTCTGTGATTTCTTTTCTCCAGAGGTTTTTTTTTTTATTTATATAATTTACATAATTAAAGAAAGTGTTTATAAATAATTTGAACAATAGTTTGTGTTCACTTTATAGCTTCAATTGTAAATATATATAACATTCATGTTTGTTTATTGTCTCATATCAAAGCAAATAATTAACTTAAAAATTAATATCTTCAGAGAGCAGTTGGGTTTTTAACTTGTAACCAATAAACAAACACAAATTAAAAGTGAAAACTATATTTTTAAAGTATAATAAAAATTACTTTAATTAAATAACTTAATTGTTAGTGAATAGTTACATAGTTAGTTGGGTTGAAAAAAAGACATCCGTCCATCCATTTCCAACCAAAAAAGTGATGTGTGTTTTATCAATTTCATTTTTACGTAATTAAACAAACTTTTTTTTTTTAACCATATGTGTAACAAAAGGAAAACCAGAGTAGTACTCTAAAGTGAAATCACACGTTTAGAAAACATTAGCTATATACATTGTAAGGATTTTACGAAACATTGTTTTAGCTTCTTGCCTTGTTGTTCAGCGCAAATATGTCTGCCTTTGCAAAGGAGTACTAACATAAAAAGTACATTGGGAACATCAGCCTGCTGAAATCACCCAATCAGTTCTGGGTAGTACAACAAGAGAAACAAGGCTTCATTCTCTTTACATCTGATTACTTATAAAAGACGATGGAATCGTTTGGCCTTATCTACAACAAAGAGTACATGAAATCTGAACTTCATGGCAGTTTTAAAAATTCAAAGTGTGTTGCACACAAATTGAAAGATACATTTTGATATTAATAAAAAAATTATTTGTGAAATGTAGGTTTTATTTTCTTATTAATATTTATTAACAAATAAAATGGACAGTTTTGGAATGTTCTACATGGTTTAACCACTTCCTGTTACTATGGTGTGAAAATAAGTCTCTGCATTTTCCTCCCTACAAAATCTTAGATAACACTGTTTATCTGTGACCTGATAATATCACTACAGAGTTGAAAAGGAATTTCAGCAAACCTCTCTCCTCCTCCCAGGGAATTCAATGGCAGAGTTCATTAGTAAACACGTTTAAAATACACATTCCAGGAGCAGACAGTAGCAGATTGTATAAATTACTTAATTGTTACATCTAATACATTATCAAAACAAATGAACTGTTTAAATAAACAAGAAGGAAAAAGACAAATAAAATGTGTGGGATGAATGTACAATAGATCTTTTTACATTTAAGCTGTAATGTATGAAAGTGGATAAATTGTGTATTTTTTCCTTTTTTTCCCTTTAAAATGCATAGAAAATAAGGTAATTTCTAAAAACAAATATCAGCCACAAAAAGCCTAATTTGTCCTGAAAAACAAAACAAAATAATATATAGATCATTTAGTTGTGACCATTATTGATAGAGTTATTGCCAAAGTAATCAGAGGAGAGCTGAACAGGGAAATGGCCAGGGTAGGGAAGTGGTTAACAATTCCACTTGTTTTTTTTTAACAGTTCATGTTTTGTGTGTGATATTTTTACCCCCTTCTTAATCAGCGGTAGACAGCAGTATGTTAAAGGGAACCTGAAGTGGAGCAATACGAAGGCTACATTCCCTGATCAACAATGCCAGTTGCCTATGGTGATGCCCTGCCTCTAATACTTTGTCACTGGCCCAAAATAAGCATGTAGACCAGATGGCTGCACAATTGCTGCAGTTGTGTGACTCAAAAACCAAAAAAAGCCAAAAGCTCAGCATGGCAGCCAGGTAACTGGCATTGTTTATAAGGTAATGAAGAAGACCGCCTTTCATCTCAATTCAGGTTTGTTTGCTTTTTAATCTGATAATATAAGAGAAAGCACTTGTTGTCATTGACACAATATTCATTGCCTTCAGCTTATTTTTTTTAAACAGCAGAGTAGCACCATTTTCCAGCTTGCAGAATGTTTTTATTTTAAACATTTTTCCACATTTAATGAACTACACTAGAAACATATTAGTTAACTATTAGTGGTTTTAAATTAATTACATTTAATAAAGAAAGATATAGCTACCAGGCAGTTTATGAAAATTCCATAATTTACTAATCTAAGAATTACAAAGTCAAAGTGATTTCATTATTAACACTTAGAAATTTTCCCGTAGTACTTCCAGGCTGTAAGCTAAAAGCTTTACTTTTTAAAAAGATTCCCCTGCTTTTGATTGGTTGTTTGAAGTGAAAATGATTCCTTTGACCTACAAAATTATGTTTTCATTAAATAAGTTTTCTAATGTCCACTTGGGTTAAGTAGCAGGTTGGAGGATGACACATTTATTGATCACACCATTACCTTAATGGCACTTCCACAGAATAGAATTCTTAGGAATTCTGGCCTGAAATAGTGACTTGTCTAAGAACAATGGATTTAAGGACAATATAGAGGTACGACCTCCATCAAAAACACAATTAGCTATGCATCTTATGTTACAATAAAAAGCACAAAGAAACATAATCAGAAATATAATTCTTTAAAAATGCAGGTCAAAACATGAAATATTCTAAAATATTCACTACCTGCTTTTTCCTATTAATGGCAACAGGAACTAACGGGGAAAAAAGCATTCACAGCAGTAGAAAATTGCCAATAACATTCAAACAAGCAATGAGATAAAGGTCAATAAGCTTATTGAAACAGATTCCATTTTGTATTCATTATTGAGAAGCTGGTGATTGCTTAATCTGTATATTATATGATTCTAATGTCAATGGTTGTTTAGAATTTTATTGACTGTTTGAATTTTATTGACAGACTGTAAAAAACTTGTGTATTTTAAACCCAAGTCAGCATTGTGCTAATGTTGCACAATTTTTTTTCTTTTACTTTTTTCTGTTTATCCCTTTACAGCTGATCCCCTATTACAAAAAATGATAATCATTTTAACCCCTCAATTTGTAGCCACTAAAATTACAATGTACACTTAGGACATCGCATTTTACTGCTGGTATTACTGCAATGCAAGAATAACTTTTTGAACCACTTTAATAATCCAATACTTGTATTGGCAATAGTAATTCATTTATTAAAAAGTTTGTAATTATCTTTGAGATATTAATAAAAGCATGCGGTTATAAACGCTGTGTAACATTTCACTTAACTGTCTTCTCCTGCTGCATACTCAGCTTCACCAAATTTGAAAAGCATTTTTTCACCCAGTCATAACTTGTCTATTCTGTTTTGTCTAGCCTCTATTGTCTCTGGACTTATCAGTTAATTTATATGCATAAGATTCAGGAATAAACTCATGCACCAAAAAGTGAGCTGGAGGTAAAATTCTATGTGTGTTTAATAAAGGGAGTGATCTATTTTTGCTAAATTTCAAATGTTATAATTGTTAATAACTAAATTACAAATACAATTTAATTATGGTAGATTGGAGGCTAATTATTAAATACATGAAAACTTAACAACATGTATTAAAATTTTAGGACATGACAATTTGTGGGGACAAATATATACTTGATCTTACAATCAGCAAATACCAGTATAAAGAATGTTTAGAAACACTCAATTGGACAGCTGGCAACATTGAATAAAAAAAATGCATAAATTATAAATGCCTTCTTATTCCAGGTCCCCAAAATGTCATCACATTCTTAATTTTTTTTAAATAAATAATTTATTGATAAAACTGCTGCTAAGGTATACAATACACCCACTGATCCAATCTAAATATATCACTGCAATGACCGAACATGAAGTTTACCAAAAATGTGATTTTAACCAATTAATGCCATCCATTATAAATGCCCTATTTTGCGCTAAATAGGCGTACATAAGAAATACATACTCCATTGCAGGTGAATGCATACAGGAAGTAATTTAAAAACTGCAACCCACAGAAACACATTGGGGGAAACTCTGCTATGTGATAACACCAGTTCTGTTTCCATAATAGTAATGGACTACATTCAATTTTGTTTACAAATCAGATTTCATGAAACAATGATAACATTTTGCCAAAATTAAATTTTAGTATTCATTCAACTTAAAGTGGGATTTAACTCTAACATTTAAATACCCAGTCTTGGGTAAATAAAATACATTTTGAAAGCATTCTCTGTGTATAAAAATATTTACTTTCAATGTAAAGTGTATTAAAAGTTTATACAGCTCTGCTAATCGGCAAATTTAACAATTGCCGGCCAGGATAAGCTCTCTGTCTGGTCTCTTCACTCTTTTCCCCCTCCCTCCTCTGCTTAATAGACACATCGGCATTGCAACAGCTGAGTTACTTCAGGTGAGAGGGGGGTGGGACATCAGAGTCAATAGACCAGGCAGAGAGCTTCTACCCAGCAATGATTACATTTGCCAATTAACAGAGATCAGCAGAGCAGTACACATTTTTACTGCTATCTGCATTGAAAATAAACATTTTTACAAATGGGGAATGCTTTCAAATATTCTTTTACGTACCTAAGAGTAGGTACTTGAATATTAGGAAGTTCAATCCCACTTTAATTACATGTCTATGGGGTGTAAAAAGCCTGTTCGAGGGGCACGAAAAAAAAATTAGTAAGCGGGTGTTCAAAGGAAGTCTTTCTGTTACTGCTAGGCAAGTAATCTGCATGGTCCTTCCATATTTCCAGGTTTAGCATCTTTTTCAGGGCTGCTTAGAGCTACTGATGGGGTCACTGACATGCTCGTTGTTAATGGCTCTGCCACAGTATGAATGAACTGCTTCCCCTTTTGTCTAGAAATCATTATGCTGTAATCCAACTATACATAAACCAGAGATGACACTTCAGTGGAACACAAACTTCTAATTTTCAAGCTGCAAAGTAAATAAAGGTATTGATAAACTGGAACTAATCTGACTACATTTTGATTGATCAGTAAGCTCTAGCCTAACATCATCTTTGTTTACATCAAGGCTGGCCAACTAAGGTATATTTACCTCTGGAGGGCCACCTGCGCATTATAAATAAGAGCTGATTAACCATTGAATGCCCTCAGAGAAAGAGATTGTTCACAATGTCTCACCTGATGTATAACTCAAAATGACAGAATATCTCAAAACTCTCATATTTGTGAAAATAAAAAAAATACCTTTTTTTATGCATAAATTAATGTAAATCTATCCTTTATGTGTACTTAAATACCACCTAAGCTAGCTAAACAGCATAAAAATAGTTAGGGTATGACATATATATGTTACAGGCAAAACATGAAATCCACACATTCTAGAGAATGCCTGAATCATTTCATGCTATTTTTTGTATATCATATTTCACCAAGGCATAGAATGCCTACAGGCAAACAAGGCAAAGTTTAATGAGAAAAGGCAACCCATTTCTGAATTTCTTGTGATCTTCACAACATCCATTTCTCTGCGTGGCACCACAAAAACCAATTGAATCCACACAACGATCAAATAGCTTAATTGGTTTAAAATGCCCATTCCAAACCAAAGCAACTTTGATCAATCAAAAAGAAAACAAAAACACACCCTTATTAAAGTATTGTAATCAAAAGGGTTATGAAATCAATGTGGCTAACAAAAATTAATAAAGATGTATGAAAGAGTCTGCCTGAATGATAAACATAGTTAGAAACCAGCACTGAACCAATCATCAGCCTTGCTGCTTCTGGGTGGCTGATAATTATGCCATAAGCGAGCAAATCTAATCGCAACGCAAAACAACATTCTATCTTTACCTAACTCACAAAAAGTAGTTTAATTACAATTCTGCTCCTCTTGCTTGATAGAATGCCTAGGTAAAGTACAAAGGTCCACATGCAATTCACTTTTTTTCACCTAGTTGAGTTTCACAACTTGTAAATGAAATACTTTTCAAACCACCAGCATGCAAGAAAATAATTTTGACAGTACTTTTTTTCACCTACCTTTTGGTACATTTTCAATTGCAAAGTGCTGAAAAGTTATTATAAATAGAAGATGACAATTGAAAATTGAATTGCATATGGGCCCTTGTCGTAAAATGCATTTTAAACTACCAGCAAGCAAGAAAATACTTTTGATAGCACTTTTTCGCCTACTTTTGGGTACTTTTTCGATTGTAAAATGCTAAAAAGTTATTTGAAAGAGAAGTTGAAAATTATCTCCTAGGATATAACTCAGGAGAAAAAGGTATTGGCATACGGGCCATCATATTTTAAAAGAAAACCATTCATTTCATACTTTGCCTGAATGATTCAGACATTCTATAGAAAACACAGAATTCATAATTTGCCTGTAACATATACATTACTCACATATAAAGGACATTTTTTGTAACCTCTCAGTCCATGTAATGTACTGATAACAAATGTGCTGGGTCACATCAATTTATGTTTAAAGTGCAGTAATAAAAAAAAACATAAAATAACATTTAATATGCTGGCAGGACACTACTCAGTTCACCTGAGTATTTAGTATTTGTGTTTTTATGTAATTTATAGTAGAGTATAAATTAAACAAATATATATATATTATGGTCTTGATTCATTTCAAATCTCACTTGTTATTATAGAAACAAAAACAGTTGAATTAGTTTCTTTTATTAATAAATATACAAAGAGAATTTGCATTTAACTACCGTATATACTCGAGTATAAGCCGGCCCGAGTATAAGCCGACCCCCCAACTTTTTCCTAATAAAACAGAAAAAAATGATTGACCCGAGTATAAGCCGGGGGTAGGAAAAAGGTAGCCTGGGGGTTGCTTGGTTGGCTGAAAGTTGTAATTGGTGACCCTTCTCTGTCTGTTTCTACTAATTTTACCCATACTTCTGATGCAGAAGGCAACACCATTAGTCTTAATCATTGATTATTAATCACCAGGCACATAGGACTGGGCATACCTGAACAGAAAATAAGCTACAGATTTGACCTTTCTCCCTACTCCCGCCGTGTACAGCTGAGACGTGATGTGACTGATGAAGTGTTTGCAGCATATGTGGTCTGTGTCTACATAATGCTACACTATGTGGCAACTCACACACTTTTCTAAACAGAACCCTGCACTTACACACACAGATAGCAGGTGTCTGTCACAGAGTAATGTAATCACAATATCACAGTGAACATATTATTTATTAGAGCAGCAGAGCTGGTAGCAGTGAAATGTAAGCCTGGAAGGCGGCAGGGGAAGAGCTCCACAGAGTGCATATGCATAGTGTGCATAGTGGTATATAGCTGCTCTTATCTAAGCTACGCCAACCAGCCCCCCTCCCCTTCAACCAGACCAGAGCGGCATGCAAGTGATAGCTTGTACTACCTCCAGGCATATGAAGAGAACCTGTGCCCGCTTCCCCCGAGTGGCCGCTCCTCCGGTTTGCAGCTTTCCGTTACTCTCCGCCAGCCAGACCAGAGCGGCATGCAAGTGTCAGCTGTGACCCCCCTCCTCCTGGGCATACGAGTGTGCGCTGAAGTATTTTCCCCGGCAGACCGGAGCGACATGCCGCTGTCAGATATGTCCCTTCTCCCCGGTATATGCAGAGTGTGCGCAGCGGAGCTTTCACTTACCGCTCCATGCCACCGGGATGTCTCGTTAGCTTGCCTGTTGCGTCTCTTTCCTATGACGCCCTGCACTAGCGCATGTGATGAGAAGCGTCACTAGAGGGCGTCATAGGAAAGAGACGCAACAAGCAAGCTAACGAGCAGTCCCGGTGGCATGGAGCGGTAAGTGAAAGCTCCGCTACGCACATTCTGCATATACCGGGGAGAAGGGACTTATCTGACACCGGCATGTCGCTCCAGTCTGCCGGGGAAAATACTGCAGCGCACACTCGTATGCCCAGGAAGAGGGGGTCACAGCTGATACTTGCATGCCGCTTTGGTCTGGCTGGCGGAGAGTAACGGAAAGCTGCAAACCGGAGGAGCGGCCACTTGGGGGAAGCGGGCACAGGTTCTCTTCATATGTTGGAGGGGCAGTACAAAGTTATTGACGCGTGTATAAGCCGAGACCCCCACTTTGGGACCACTTTTTTGGTACCAAAATCTCGGCTTATACACGAGTATATACGGTATAAGAATTTCAATGAGAAATGCTTTGTTTACTTGTAATTTGTTTTACTGTGTGACACTTTTCTAAATTATATTTCCCTGGCAGAGACTGGACAAATGGCAACCTACAGCAGTAACATAAGTCATCTGTGAGGTAGCTTCAAATATCTACTTTTCTTTTTTAGGAATACATTTCATTAGAATGCCTGGAACTCTGTGGGAAAATCCATTGTCTGAAAGGATTGGAGGAAATCTTTTGAAACCCTATCCAAGGGAAGCTACCAAACCACAACCATGGAGGTGTCTTTACACCTCCTTTACCGTAGTGAAGTACTTAGTGCCCTTATGGCTTTCACAAATGTTTCCTTCAGCTTCCACCCTGTTGTTTCAGAGGTTGCTCCGATGTTGGTTCCATGTTCCACATCTGGTGGGATTGCCAGAAAGTCTATTTGCTTTGGACTAGAGTACCAGGCCCCCTCTCTAGTGTCCTGAACAAACTGATTACTAAAGACATTAAAGTGTTCCTATTGGGTATTAGACCTTATGGAATGAAACATGCCCCACACAACTTAGCCCAAAATATTCTAGCATCTGTCAAGGTCTATATAGCATCCCAGTGGAAGCAACCAAACTTGGCTTATGACAGAATTAAGCCTTGTGTTTATAGAAAAATGATTTGTGAACGCATTAATGCCAGGATTAATGACTTGAAAAAGTATGGCAACCTTGGATAGACTGCAGAGGAGGCCCAGACATGTTTACTGTCCTTGCTGATTGAACCTTATATATTGTGGCGATATGACAACCCATGCCCCTTCTTTCTCTCCTATAGTTACCTTACTACTGTGGCTCCAGACCTTAAAGGGTCACTTAAGGCAAAAAAAATAAAAGTAAAAGAGTTTTACTCACTTGTGGCTTCTACCAGCTCCCTGCAGCTGTCCCATGCCCACGCAGTCTTGCTCGGATCCTCCTGTCCCCGACGGCAGCTACTTCCGGTTTCAGCGACAGGCCCAACAGGCCTGGGAACACAAGTTATTCTTAGTGTTCCTGGCCGCAGTAGCTTCCTCTATACTGCTATTGCGGCCAGGAACGCAAAGAATCACTCGCATTCCCAGGCCTGTCAGGGAAACCGGAAGTAGCTGCCGGCGGGGACTGGAGGATCTGAGCGAGACTGCATGGGCACGGGACAGCTGCAGGGGGCTGGTAGAAGCCCCAGGTGAGTAAAACTCTTTTTGTTGCCTTAAGTGTCCCTTTAATAAGATACCTACCATCCATCAGAACCAGGATGTTGTTGTTAATGTTATGTTTTTGTTGATGGTTTTTCTGGGATATATTCCTTGATTTTTCTGTGATATATTCCCCTACTGGTTTATGTTTTTGAAAGCACCTTGCTTTTGAATGTACTCGCTCTGATTCCTTGCCTGCTTTCCTGGAAAAGATGGGCATAACTTCTTACTGTTACTGTCAAATGTATGTCTATTTCTTTATGTTCCTAATAAAGATTATTTTAAACACTAACATTTCAAATGAATACAGTTATTCAACATGAAAGTGGAAGTCAAGGCAACACTATTTAAAGTCTTGTGTAGAGTGATGAAAGATTAGGATCTCTTTTAGGGATTTAAAATTGAAGTAAACTTTACAAACTTTTTAACAGACAATAAATAAACTACTACTCCCAAATAGCAGGAGACTTCATAGGCCTCTAATACACATTCAGCAAATGTTTGCATTTAAGAAGGTTGGAACGGAGATTGGAAACGGCATAGTTTAAACATGAATTGCTCAAAGATGTTGGAAAACTGGCAGCATCAATTATTATTATTATGAACCTCAGTAAAAAAGTTATTAAAGAGAACCTCATCTGAATACTTAGTTAACCAGTTCAGGACCATAGGCTTACACCCCCCTAGTGACCAGGCTATTTTTTACGATTTAGTGCTCTGCAGATTTAACTGCTCGCTGCACAACCATAACACTAAAGCACACAAGTGAATCCCCCCCTTTTCCTTCCACCAACAGAGCTTTCTGTTGGTGGGCTCTGATGGCTGCTGCAACTTTTTTTTATGAATTACATTTATTTTTATAAAAGTGTCTATTTTTTTTAAATCCCCCCCCCCCCCTGACAGTCAATCATGGAAATCCTCTCTCATAGGCATCGGCCTATGAGAGGGGATTGAAATCTGAGCCTCTCCAGGGGACAGCCGAGTGACACAGCTGTCCCCAGTACAGCGCTGCAGTAGATCGCAATGCTGATAGCACGCGATACCCTGTAAAACCCCGCCCCAGGTCTTCACGCCTTTCACCATTAGGTGGTCCTGGGGCTGCCACCTTCCTGACGCCTATCGGCGTTAGATGGTCAAGAAGGGGCTAAGGAGAGGGAAGCCTCTAGATCATAATCAGGCTTTCGTCGCTGTCCTCCACCGCTGCCTAAGACCCTAAAGCTGATCAGAGCCATGCTGCTCTTCTGGCACTAGTGCGACTGTACTGAAGCCATGCACGAGTGGCTCCATCTTACTATGCAGGCACAGTACGGCCGTGGTTGTGCTTGAAGAGATGAGTGGCACTGATCGATTATGGACAAGCCATTGGGTCCGAGCTCTGCAACGGGGGACCAGAAGACAGAGAGGGAAGCCTCATTAGGCTCCCTCTTCTTAGATAAGTACATGATTTTGTATCCGAGTTTTGGCTTGGATACACTTTAAGCTAGTCAACCAGGGCAGAGAAAGGTCCAGGAGTAGGGACAATGACAGTGACAGACATCTTAACCAACAGTCTTTGGACAACATTTGCTATATTCTGGGCTGCTTTCTCTCTTTCAGTGTTGTTCTTGTCACCTCTTGGAAGATTTTTTTGTCATTCCTTATCAATGTCAAAACTGTCAGCAATAAAAAAAATAGGAGGAATTCTAAGCATTGTGATTATTGTGATTATCAAAAGTTGGAACAGGAGGTTATGATGAATTTCCAACAGAGCTCCACACTCCATAAGTTCTATGTGAGGTTTCTACTCTATGCAGAAAATGATTTCTTATTTCCTGTTTCAATTGGAAGTGAAGAGAAATCTCCCAAACAAGGATTCAGATAAATTAAGCCTAAAAAGTATTCACTACCTGCTTCATTCTAACCAAAACTTTTTAAAAAATTGCTAAATTCTTCGAAAGAGTTGGAAAATGTTAGTACATCTCTATATATAATTTGCAAGTGTCCCTGCGTCTGTCCCTGTGTCAGTGCTTTTTTGCACTGCGCACGTGCAGGGACAAGACGCAGAGACACTGCCGAGAGCCGGAGGAGGACGGGGCCAGAAGGGGTGGACGTGTGTGCGCGTGTGGCGCGCGCGTGCGCATGGCAGATTTGTGACAGACCTAGCCTATTTTTAAACGGGCTAAGGTCACTAGTATGTAATATTTGTATTGCTGTTTCCATCCCAAATAATGAAATTCCTACTCAACACATGCTTTTCCTAACAGTCACTAAAACAAAAAGTAAACTGAATCTTCTCAAAAAGATACAAATTACAATAAAATGTAGTCCTTCCAAATATTCACCCCCCCCCCCCCCCCCCCAAGAAAAATCCTGTGCTTTTATTTCTGCTTGGATAGTCACTGTAAAGAATTATTTCACATCCTGTTTTCTATAAAATCTGTCACTGGGACAGGGATTACAGAAGTATCTTCCTAACATGATGTCAGGACATAAAAGTATTCTGCTGCAGAATCTATCCCTTCTTAGCTCCATTTGAAATTAAAAGATATATTTTGGTTGAAGTTTTATTTAAAGTGAAATAATTTTGAGGGGTTAATACATGTCACAACAGTATAACGAACATTGTATTTTACAGTTTTCTCAAGTTATACTATCTAAAAGTGAACAGATGTTTCTCCAGTGAAGGCAGACTGACCATGAGACAGATCCCCCTCCGATCTAATAAGAAAGGGATCTGTTGCTTGGTCGTACACACAGCACTTCTGCCTTTGCTGCCTGCCTCCCCCCCCCCCACAAGTTTAAAAGTGTCCCCCAGGTGCCCATGCTCAGTAAAGTCTCACCTGTCCGCCTGCCTGACTCCTGGCCTTTTGTGGTGTCCCCCATCACTGTGTGCACGTGTACCACATGGCACCAGGTGCATGTAGTGTGCCATTGCCACATAGTACAAGTGCTTGTGGAGACTTTTAAACTGCACATGGCCATGGAGGGAGGACACTTTTATAATTGGGGGACACCGGCTGAGGGTCTCTAGGTCCTCAAGGAGATACTGAACGCAGTTACTGCCACGCACCTGATCTAGCACTTGCGACCAAGATTTTTCAGCATGTCTGATCCATCCTTTCAACTGATTTCAGTTGGAAATTGATCAAAAGATTTATCAGTCGGCTTTGTTGTAGCACTGCTTCTCTTTCGTTCTGATAAAATTATTGAAAAGGAAGGTCATTGGTCAATTGGGCCACAATATTGAGTGATGTATGGGCACCTTAAGTGTTACCCTCACACCTTATACACGTAGAAGACAATCCCTTATGAATAATTTCAAAACAACATGTTTTTTTCTTGATAACATCTGCTCAGTGAAAATGTTTATGATATTATATATTATTCAACATTACATACGCATTCATTTAGAACTCTTTTACACATTTAGTAAGTCATTATGGTGTAAACGTCATGTTGAAAAATCTTACTCAATGGAGTAACAGTTTGCTGAAAGCTAAAGACCTCACCTGCACCAGTGTGAGCCACTGCTTACAAGCCAATAAATATCTGTATTTATACTTCTCATTTTGAATAATAAAATATAAAAATCAACAGTGACCACCATAACATACTTAAGGCAAAATGGAACTCTGTGTACTAACAGAAACTGAAGAAGAAAAGCTTTCATTTTTGTTATGATGGCCAGTCGTGGGTATATGTTACTGCATTGTTTTAATGTGATAGGCTGTAAATCCACAAATAGTATATTTTATTTTCAGATTAAACTTTTCTACTTATGAGCAATAAACCTGTTGAGCGCTTCCCATTAAACAAAAATAGGAAATGTCAAATCAGGTTAAATGCAGTCACTCTCAAACCAAAAAGAGTATGGTTTACAAAAATGTACCCACTTATCATAGATTTTCGGCCTGATCCTATTCATTTTTTCTCCTAAGTTTCTCTTAGGAGATACATTTTCATCTTCTGTTTAAATTAACTTTTTAGCACTCTGCAGCTGAAAAATTACCAAAGATCATGTCAAAAGTACTAGCAAAATTATTCTGAGTACTTTCAAAAAAGAGAGATAATAGGCTGTTGTTTCAGCAGATTTTTTTTTTAAGTTAATAGCTGTGTAACTGTAACTTCTACAGATAAAAAAAAAAATATGTCTAAAATTATTAAGCCAGCATTTTCTAAGAGATCACATGAAAAAAGTTACCCTTCAACCACATATTTTAGTTTTTTTAATAAACAAGTAATACGGTATATATAATGTATATTTCAAAAATTTAGAGATATCATTTTGTTTTGAAAAAAAAGAGAGAGATAAAATATGATTTTGGAATAAAGAAATACGGGTTTTGAGTGTTCCATTGAGCTATAAGTAAGCCATTAGGCTTTGATAGAATAAAAGGTACGACTTACAAAAAACACCTTGAATTATCATGGAGAAAAAAACAACATAACTTCATCCTCAAGGTTTTTTTTTTGTGAGACAGAGGTTAAATCCACACACGTTTCTTAAAATAAAAATGATGATACAAAACCTTTTCAAGACATCGCCCCACATGCAATTCACTTTTTCTCCTTAGTTGTTATTTTCACACATTGGCAATAAAATGACATTTAAACCCCCAGCAAGCAAGAAAATACACACAATAATTTTGAAAGTACTTTTTCTACTACTTTTGGCACTTTTTCAATTGCAAAATGCTGAAGAGTTATTTTACAAATAAGCTGACAAATTATCACCTAGGAGAAAATTTAGGAGAAATAGTGAATTGCATATGTGCATCCTCTGCATTACCAAGTTGAAAAACGTGGTGAATGCTGTTTTTGTTCAGTACTTATTAAAGATTTCAGAAATATGGGGACTGATCCAATATTGCTTATTTTAAATTTGCAAATCACATAAAATTATAGGGAGACAGGGGTTAATGTTTACCAGTGTTTTGAATGATTAAAGTTTTGCATGTGTCCATTTGTTTTTTGTTTTTTTTAAATATTTAAACGTCTGTTGTTTTTTTTTTTTTTGGGGGGGGGGGGTGAAATACTGAGAAATACAGACAGAAAAGAAGAAAGAAAAATGCTGTAGTTTGAATAAAGTTAGAATCTGTATGGTAATTAAACAACTTTACACGATCACATGCAAAGGTACATAGTAAACATTGGGGCAAACCTGTTTTGCAATGATTTCAGATCTTGCAAAAAGTGGATCTCTACAGGGGAATTTTAAGACCTCTGTTGCGGTCTACAACCTCCACCTTTCCTTGGAAGTAGAAGTTTGCCTCTGGGAGCATAAAAATGCATTCACTTTAGGAAGATGACACCGGTCTGTCCCCTGCCCCCACCTTTTTTTGTTTTAAATGTTTGGGTTTAGTACTAAAATGCATTTTTTAAAAATATATACCATATATTATTTTTCATTATGACAAGATTCATTCTCCCAAAACAAATTGTGATATATTTATTGACTAGCAAGCTATGGTAGTACAAGAAAGGCTTAGATTTAGTGCACTGTAGTGAAGATAACATAGCTTTCACGAGAAGTAATGGACCTAATTATCAGCTGCTAAATCTGCAGATTACAATAGTAATAATTATTATTATGCAAATTAGTCATTTATATTAAAGGCATTATGAGTGGTTCCTACTATAGGCTGTTCTATTTGTGCCCTACCCATTGAAGTCTCAACTTCACAACGGTTTTGTTACCATCTTAAGCTTAAAGAGAACCCGAGGTGTGTTTAAAGAATGTTATCTGCATACAGAGGCTGGATCTGCCTATACAGCCCAGCCTCTGTTGCTATCCCAAACCCCACTAAGGTCCCCCTGCACTCTGCAATCCCTCATAAATCACAGCCATGCTGTAAGGCTGTGTTTACATCTGTAGTGTCAGTCTCAGCTGCTCCCCCGCCTCCTGCATAGCTCCGGTCCCTGCCCCCGTCCCTTCCCTCCAATCAGCAGGGAGGGAAGGGAGGCAGGCGGGGACCAGAGTTCTGCAGGAGGCGGGGAGAGCAGCAGACTGACACTATAGAGATAAACACAGCCAGCTCTGACAAGCTGTTTGTCAGCAGCATGGCTGTGATTTATGAGGGATTGCAGAGTGCAGGGGAACCTTAGTGGGGTTTGGGATAGCAACAGAGGCTGGGCTGTATAGGCAGATCCAGCCTCTGTATGCAGATAATATTCTTCAAACCCACCTCGGGTTCTCTTTAAGCTGCTTTAGGTTCCATGCCCTGCAGAAGACCATTTTAAAATAAAAATGCAATATTTGGGCAATGCAATAACTAGGCTATCAGATAGAATATTTAGAGAGTCTTGGCTTGAATTTCTTATATGATTACTATAATAGTTTAATGTCTGGTCTGAAACATGTCAGGTATCATCTCCAAATATATCACAACATATTCACCCACAGGGCCCAAAAAGTCTCTCCAACTATACTATGTACATTTTGTACCAAAACTGCTGTTCCTTTATTGTTAAAAGAAAACAACTGCTGTTCCTTCTATTCAATGCTTTTGTGCAATTAGTTATTCTGGATACATTGTTTATCAATTATTTCAGTTGTGAATATGCCTACAAAGTAAACTTAAAGGGACTGCGAGCTCTGAATAAAAATGAAATTGGTACTCACCTGGGGCTTTCTGCAGTCCACCATAGGTCGGGAGGTCTCACGGCGTCCATCCGGCTCTTCTCTCAGGGCCTGGTCAGAAATGGCTGCCCAGCGGCTGTGGGACCTCCCGACCTACGGTGGGCTGCAGAAAGCCCCAGGTGAGTACCAATTTCATTTTTATTCAGAGCTCGGAGTCCCTTTAAACAAGTCACCATCAAGCATACATACGTTTAAAAAGTTAATAAAAGAGTAAAAATTAAGAGTACTAAAACAAGCATAATAATAATAATACATTTTCAACCTTAACATTAAATATAGGAAAATAGTACCTATCCTGTCTAATCTGTCAATGGCAACAGTTTCAAATGCCCTTCTCATCATTGGATATTCTTCCAATACTTCATTAAAATTCTCCACAGAGAGGGAGTACAGGCGACAATAGGTCTCAGCTCGCACACTAGCTGTCCGGCGCCCCTTCGTCAAAAGGCATATTTCTGCAGTGAAAAGGAAGAGTTCAATTATACTTCATATTATCATGTGCAGATCCTGTATAGTATGCAAATATATACTGTATACACTTAGATCATTTTAAAAGACTGATTAAAGTATCATTCGTAGGTAGAGTGGCGAAGTGATATGATTAGCATGAATGACTTACAGCATCGAGGTCCGAGGTTCAGATGACATCACCTTTTTATATTTGCATGGTTCCAAACATATATCAAAACATACAGGTTTATTAAAATTAAATTCCTATACAAGAAAAGCAAAAAGTCTCTTCAGCCATATTTACACAAAAAGCTAAATGAGGTACAGGGTGCTCTCATTTAGCTCTTACTGTTAAAGAGGAGCTCCAGTGAAAATAATTTAATAAAAAATAGTGCTTCATTTTTACAATAATGAAGTATAAATGATTTAGTCAGTGTTTGCTCATTGTAAAATCTTTCCTCTCCCTGATTTACATTCTGACATTTATTACATGGTGACATTGTTACTGTTGGCAGGTGATGTAGCTGCTGCATGCTTTCTTTGGCAGTTGGAAACAGCTGTAAACAACTATTTCCCACAATGCAACAAGGTTCACAGACAGAAAACTGCCAGGAGTACCACGGTCCTCAAAGTTTCTTGTGGGAGGGGTTTCACCACAATATCAGTCATACAGCGCCCCCCGATGGTCTGTTTGTGAAAAGGAATAGATTTATCATGTGAAAGGGGGTATCAGCTACTGATTGGGATAAAGTTCAATTGTTGGTCGGAGTTTCTCTTTAACGGTTATACTTCTGTGCCACTCCCTCCAATTTTGGGCACAGATATGATTATACGTCTGACAGGAGTGGATTATAGTTTATGGACAGTCAAGGAGGGACGACAGCATGACGCATAACTGAGCAGCTTCTGGTGGGTAGGGAAAGGAAGGATGTTCACACACATAATTCAGTCATACAAGAGGGAGTCGGTCATTTGCTTACTGCCTCACAACCAAGTTACCATTGCCAAAACAAAAAATAATTATTTAATTTACTGTTCATATGTTTTAGGTTACATAGTCCATCCCGTTACACAAGAGGGTCTGCAATTTGTTTAATGCCCAACAAGATATTGTTGCTGTTGTGAAAAAAAATAAGTTAAAGAGAAACCGTAACCAAGAATTGAACGTCCTCCCAATCAGTAGCTGATAACCCCCTTTCCCATGAGAAATCTGTCCCTTTTCTCAAATGGATCATCAGGAGGCTCTGTATTGTTGATTTTGTGGTGAAACCCCTCCCACAGTGTGATGTCAGCGCCTCACAGCTCTGAGGTCCTGACATCACACTGTGGGAGCCTTGTTGCATTGTGGGAAATAACAGCTGTTTCCAACTGCCAAAAAAGCAAGCAGTGACATCACCTGCCAGCAGTAAATATGTCACCATGTGATAAATGTCTAAATGTAAATCAAGGAGAGGAAAGATTTTACAATGAGCAAATACTGACTATATCATTTATACATAATTATTGTAAAAATGAAGCAATTTTTTTATTACATTATTTTCACTGGAGTTCCTCTTTAAGTTATTTCACTTAGGTTTCACATATTTTTCCAGACCATTCATTTGGGGGGTGAGAGGATGGGGAGGAGCTTCTAATTTGGAGGAGCGGTTCAGTTCTTTTTCTAAACAAATATTTAATTTGGGGGAGTTTTAAAGTGGTCTGCAGAAGAACATAATATGCATATTGGTTTATACATTAATCCGCCACAATAAAATTAAAACCCCTTACAGGCATAGTGATTAACATGTACTATGTAATTATACTGGTGCCTGTCAGCAAGTGAACAGTCATTTCTTGGAGGGGATGTCTGATGTGTTTCAAGTAGGAAAAATGATCTTGACAGTTATGACAAGGCCCAAATTGTGTTGGGCTGTCAGTTGAGTCACAGCTCTCCAAGATGGCTGCTGGGTTGTTTATGTAGTAGTTAAAACCTACCAAAAAGTGATCCAAAGAAGGAGATCTGGTGGACTGGAGACTGAGTAATTGTCACTCAAACTTCATTGACATGTATGTTCAGTAATGTCTAGCCCATCTGGTACAATTCCACATTGCTATAAAACTTAACCTCCTTAGCGGTAACCCCGTGTGTGACACGGGGTAAGCCGCCGGAGGGTGCCGCTCAGGCCCTGCTGGGCCGATTTACATAATTTTTTTTTTGCTGGACGCAGCTAGCACTTTGCTAGCTGCGCCAGCACCCCGATCGCCGCCGCTGCGCGCCCGATCGCCGCTATCCGGTGCGGCGCGCGGCCCCCCCCCCCCAGACCCCTGCGCTGCCTGGCCAATCAGTGCCAGGCAGCGCCAAGGGGTGGATCGGGTCTCCCAATGACGTCCCGACGTCGCTGACGTCGGTGACGTCATCCCGCCCCGTCGCCATGGCGACGGGGGAAGCCCTCCAGGAAATCCCGTTCTTTGAACGGGATTTCCTGATCGCCTATCGCCGGAGGCGATCGGCGGGGCTGGGGGGATGCCGCTGAGCAGCGGCTATCATGTAGCGAGCCCTGGGCTCGCTACATGATTTAAAAAAAATAGATAAAAAAAAAAACTGCTGCGCTGCCCCTGGCGGTTTTTTTCATACCGCCAAGGGGGTTAATGTTGACCATGGGAAAAGGTTGGAATCAGGATGCTTCTCATTAGTCCACCTAGTGAATAAATGGAGTGCCCCAGTGGGAGATTCAAAGATGCTTTTACTAGGCTTCCATTGTTAGACAAAGAAGAGGAGACCAGCAGGGGTGGTCACAGCAGTGACCAGCAATGATTGGAGGGAAGGGGGAGTGATGATGACAGCAGAGCCTGGCATGCTGCAGAGAGCATCAGGTAAGTAGTTGGAAGCCTGCTGGCTCACATGGCAGACATCAGGTATGTGCAAATCTCCTGGGAGAGCAAGGCAGCAGTGCCATGGTGCTGAAGGACAGCTCCATGGCACAAATGCCTTGCTCCACATCGCTTACCATCACACGAGTCAGAGGAACATCACTCAGATGAATAGCTAGTATGCTCTTTTCACTAGGACATCACTCAGGTGAACTTGGCAATTTAATTCACTGGTAATTTCTGAGCGATGTCAGGTGATAAGAAACTTGCATGTTTGAGCTTATTAAATTCAATGTGTAGGCGCTCCCAAACAATTGTTAAGTCCCAAAGTAACCATAAACTCCATGACTCCTCTTCATAAACCAATAAATGCTCGATCCATCAGTATCATCTGAAATAATCGCTCACCAGATCCTAATGCTGACCCATAGACCAGCAATAAGCATTTTATGCATCCACTTGCTCCACCAATATCATGTGAAATAATCGCTCATCAGATCTGAACGCTGAGCAGCCATCTCTGATTTTACATGCACATATGATTTTATTACATGTGAGTGCACTTTTATATGTTAAATAAATGGTATTACGCTAGGAGGAGATATGTTTAAAGAGAAACTTCGACCAAGAATTGAACTTTATCCCAAACTTTATCTCAATCAGTAGATTCACCCTTTTACATGAGAAATCGTTTCCTTTTCACAAACAGACCATCAGGGGGCGCTGTATGACTGATATTGTGGTGAAACCCCTCCCACAAGAAACTCTGAGGACCGTGGTACTCCTGGCAGTTTCCTGTCTGTGAACCTTGTTGCATTGTGGGAAATAATTGTTTACAGCTGTTTGCAACTGCCAAAAAAGCAAGCACCAGCTACATCACCTGCCAACAGTAAAAATGTCACCATGTAATAAATGTCAGAATGTAAATCAGGGATTTAAAGATTTTACAATGGGCAAACACTGACTAAATCATTTATACATAATTATTGTAAACATGAAGCACTTTTTATTACATTATTTTCACTGGAGTTCCTCTTTAAGCCTAGTGTCTGTGGAGTATGGATTGGAACATCTGAACTTCAATGATACAGTTATCTGCTGGTCTGTGGGCAGTCAGCTAATTAGTCTGGTGAGCATATTGTTTTGCTTATTGGTGACTGGTGAAAAATCTCTTTTATTTGCACGGTGGTAGTTGGAAAGGGTGCAAGGTTATCCAGTAATACTGAATCATAAGTGATTGTTTGGTTTTCCGAGGACATCCTAAACATCAACATGTGGATATGAAGGAACTGGCCTGATGCATAAAACGTTTGTTGTTGGTCTGTCATCGGTCAGCGTTCAGACATGGTGATTATTTCACATGTTGTTATAAATCACCTCCTTGCTTCGACACCAGCAACTTCGAGTTGCACCTCACAGACTGTGAGATAACTTGACTCTCAACACAGCAAGCATTATTGGAGATAGACTGTTCTCAGGCGTCTTCAATATACAAGGAGTTTATTCACTACACAGATATACAGATACAGTTCGTCATATCTTAGCAAAGCAAATTCTTCTGTTTAAGTCTGTTGCGTTACAGCTCTTGACTAACATTCCTCCTGAATGTTAGTCAGTTATCTTCTTTCTAGACTACGTTACATCTTCTAGACTACCTATGTACAGCATACATCATATCAGAACAGAAATGGATTATATAAAGGTTTAAGCCAGCAGGGACAGGTAGCAAGACAGAAAAGAGTGCTACCCCATACTCCGGCTGTGGGTTTTATATGAACCAGAAAGAGTTAAATGTGACATCATCTGAGCCATCTATGATTGGTTCAGATCCCTTGTGATGTCAGGACACACACCTACTCGATTAATATTATATGAGCCCCCTTGTCCCAGTTGCAGGAATGTGATATTTTGTAAATATGGCCTATGTTGATTGTTCTCGTAGTTCATTTGTCTGGGGCAGTGTAGGCCTGTGGCCTTCCTTCAGGAACATGTTCTCAGTATCTGCTTGTATCATCTGCTTCAAGCAGACACTGAGATGCTTCTGCCTACATCACGAGAAGCTCTATTTAAAAGGTATACTCTGTGAACAAGCCTTTTACCTAAAACTCAGGACAAATAACCGAGGCCTACTTAAATTATAACAATATTGAATGAGGAAGTTTTCCGACTGTTGATGTGAATGCATAAAATGCTTATTGCTGGTTTATGGGTCAGCACTAGGGTCTTGTGAGCGATTATTTCACATGATACTGATGGATCGAGCATTTATTGGTTTATGAAGAGCAGTCATTGAGTTCTTAGTGGCTTTGGAACTTAACAATTGTTTGGGAGCGCCTACACAAAAATTGAATTTTATTTTTGTGTGGGTACAACTATATCCGTAGGTGTGGCGAACCCTTTACAAAAGCAGTGATTCAGTTATCTGGCTTTGGAAGCAGCGCGATTATTTTTTGTTTGTTTATTTGAGTTTCTTATGTCCTTGACCTTTATTTGGCTCCTGGTCTGATGAGTCGCACTTTATTTGGCCTACATATTTCCTAGATCTTAATCCGATTGAATATTTGTAAAGAGAGATGAAAAAAAAAAGTCCGAATCAAGGAAGCCCCCACTTCGCCACTTACAAGTCTTAAAGTGCATACTGCTAATGTCTTGGTGGCAGATACCACAGAACACCTTCAGAGGTCCTAGGAAGTACATGCTTCAGCAGGTCTCAGCTGTTTTAAGGGCAAAAGGAGGAGCTACACAATATTAGGCAAGTTGTTTTATTGCTGAAGCTGGTCAGTGGAAGCATTCCTATCTTTTAAACACAAACCCCAAAACACATTTTAATTGTGTTCTGATAGTGATACTGTTTCATTTTAAATTGCCAGCATAGTTTCAGGTAACGTCAGTCGTTGTCACTAGGCTTGTTGATTAGATTGATTACCATATTTAAAGAGCATTTCCCCCTCAGTATTATACTGACCTCCAAAATATGAGCCATCGGTTAATTTCATCTCCCGGCTGGATCTGGTAATGACGCCTGCTACGCCGTGTTGAATAAAGTACATTTTCTTCCCAACAGCTCCTTCACGGATGATGTAATCTCCTGGCTGAAAAACCTCAAACTTCAGCTTGCTCAGCATGGCCGTGACAAAGTTTGGATCTGCGTTGGCGAACAGAGGCATAGTCGCCACCAGTTTCCGACAGTTAAAGTTCACTATTTCCTAAAAATAAAAAAATATTATTAAGACCAGTCATGAATAAATACAACGTGCAAATGGACAATTTTTAGCATTTTGAAAAATAAATATTCAAGACAAATCATAGAGCACAAAGTCCACAGAAAAATAATAGCATCTATAATGGGGCCATGATATAAAAGCCATAATTCAGTCTTTTTTTTTAATTAATATGGTAGTGAATTTGCATATATCAGCACTGCATAAAGTTTTGTGCATTCTGCAGCTGTACTTTTTGCAATAATTTTACTTGGATAGGCTTTATAGCGAGCATGTACTATTTTTTTTTAAAATTATTATTTACAAGGTCATATTGCTGCTTACTAGGGAACACCAATGGGATGCTAACAGTTCCAATTTAATACAAATTTACTAATATTACGCAAATGTTGGGACCAATAAAATAAAGCCGCTGATGAATTTGAATGGTCTGTTTCCTTGTTGAAAACATTTGTATATCATTTCTATGAACTCAACATTTTTTCGCAACTCATTTACTATCCCTTATGGTAACCTCTCGAATCTTCTATATAGATAAGATGGAAAGCTATCTGGTGTGTTTTTTAATGCATTGCCTGGGGGGGAGGGGGGGGGGGCATGGAGGCAATCCATTTAAAATCCTAGTCTGGACACTGTCTGCATGGAGTTTGTACATACACGGTTTCCTCATGCTTATGTTCAGAGTTATAAGTCCTTGGGAGCAGGCTCCCGAGCCACTGGAGGAACAGGACCATGTGGACACCAACATCTTACCCTACCTCCAACATAGTGGCCTTTCCTCCAGAGCAAGTGTTGTTGAGGCAACACTTATGGTTGGGGGGAGTCATGGAAGCTACTGAATTTTGGGGGGGTCAGGGTAGTCACTCCTATTATATAAGCCCAGCAGAAAGACCACTAGCTGGAAAAGGGGGTCAGCAAAGGTGAGTCACCATAGAGAGAAAAGTGGTGTGAAGTTAGAAGGGCCCCCTATTGTTTTGTTGGCAGACTCCATATCCTGCAGTTCTCACCACATCCAAAAAAAGACTAGCAGGATCATTGGCTTGTCTTGCCCAGAATTGTCCTGGTCCGTGGTAAAGACACTAGACTGTGAAACCCACTATGGGACATTTTTAGCATTCAAAATTGACAGCATTATAAATAGTCTGAATCCTACACCAAGGATAACAGCAAGAATAACAGAAGAGTGGTGAATGCCATTCAGGTATAGAGCTGCCAAGGAGCTTCCCATTGACACATGATCACATCCTGCTTATAACAATGGCATTTCCTTTAAATGAGGGGGGTATAATGTGACCCAGTGTGAAAAGCCAGAAACCAGAGGAGAAAAAATGCTGTACACCAGTGTCTGGACAAGGTTCTCCAGCACCCAAGGCAGAGATGCTAAGTTCACCCCCCCTCAAAAAATGATTGCTCTCCCCCAGTTTAGGTAGCAGGTGCATATCCAGTATTAAGTAAATTTCTCCCTTCCAGTATAGGCAGCCTTATGCCTTCAAGGAAAAAAAGCAGAACCTATCTGCACCCAGGTCAAAACTCAATGAGTCAAAAATATAAAAATAATTTCATTTATTGATATGCATTAAAACATGTATATAAAAAAACATACAAATGAGGGTCTGAGTATCTGGACAGCTGAGGGAAAAACAATTGATGTTATAACATTCTAGCAATATAACTTCTTTACACATGCTGGCAGCATGTGAATCACCATTAGTTCAACAAACATGATTCATGGAGGCTATGGAAAAAAAGGGAGAGTCCTTAATGGTCATGCCAGAGTGCAGAATGATATGCAGCTAGCTTGTAGTTCCTGTCCATAAGCAGGCAACTGCAAATACTTAGAGGTGTAGAGATGCAGAAAATGATGCTCGGCTGAATTATAGTTCCTGTCTTCAAGCAGGCAACCATAAATATGCGGGATGCATATAAGAAGAACACTGATGCAGCTTGATGTGGTACTGTCCTGCAAAATTCCTATTTACAGGCTGAACAAAATGAGCAGATAGAGCAAAATAATCAGCGTTTTAAGTTCCTGTCCAAAAGCAGGCAACCACTGTATGATGGAAAGTTCAAGCCTGATGATGTCAAAAAGAGGATATATTTGTGTGCACAAGCCTGAGTATAGTTGACAACGTCAGTGGCAAGCTGACCTCTTTATTCCTGTCCAAAAGCAGGCAATAGTGTAGTAGTGATGGTAGGTTACTCTAACAAGGAAATAACATGGCAGTATCCGCATAGTGTACCACAGTATATACCATGGAGGATTCTCCTTGCATCATGAAGACATAGTAGCATCCATAGGATCAGTGCAATCAGCAGGGCTCAATATGAGTGAGAAATATATGCAGTCCCAATGTGAGGCAAAGCAAGGCCTCAATATGCATTAGATGATATGCTTACGTTTCCTCTCCTCAGTATGAATGTCCTCCGAAAATATGTGCAAAAGGGTGCAAGATGGTGAATGACTCTAGAAGGTAGTAGAACATCCTCTCAGCTGCCCAGACCTTGTCTACCGGTTTCGCCGAATTGTTCGGCTCATCAGGACACAGACCGCCAGGTAGGTATGCCAGAGACTGTCTCCATGCGCCTTAAATGGCGTCTACGCCGAGGCCCAGCCCGCATCACTTCCGTAGATGCGGCTTCTGCGTCTCAGCGTGGTCCGTCCTCCCGGAACTGACGCTCGTGCGCATGCCCAGTGCGCTTCGCGTCGTTCCGGGCGGTAGCCTGGCAACAAGGGGGAGAAGGACAAAAGAGCCGGATAATCTGTCCAGCTCTGCCCGTCTCCCTGCCAGGCTAAGCGTCAGACCTGAGCGCACCATGGGGCAAGTAGGAAAAAGAAGGGAAGACTGTAACAAAGGGAAATGGGGGACATATAAGGACATGCCACCAGGCTGCATCCACGTCCGGCGCAACGGACTCTTAAAGGGGACAGCTCTGTTTAAAAAAACCACGGAATTTCAAAACAAACAATTACATTATACCGTATATATTTAAATAGCCTCAAAGTTATAATTAACCTGAAACTATAACCAAAATATCATAGTGAAACCTATTCTTAGTAGAAAGAAAGAAACCTCTTGATTTCAAGCAATAATTGAAAGTTACCAAAAAATACAAATAATAAATAGTAATGGGGAATGGCGGCACAAACGAACAGCGCCGTCACCCCATCCAGGAAGCTGCCAGTGGCCCCCAAGCCCCCCCAAAAAAGACATGCAGGGGGGGAGAGATAGTCCCATCCAACCACCCCATATCCCCCCTCACATCACATATCCACTGAATCACACACTGTACAAATGAAATATAGCCCTCATAAGAATGGGGCATATTTTAGATTGTCATTAAGTCCTGGAACCTGAGTGGCCTTCAGATTATAAATCCAACGACACTCACGTTGTGTTAGGATTTTGTCGAAATCGCCTCATCTCAGGGGTGGATGTATCCTGTCCACCGCACTGAAGGATATGCGATTAGTAGGATTAAGTTCACATGCTATGACATGTCTTGCGACCGGTGAGCCTAGATTATGGCTCTCCACATCGTTTACATGTTCATAAATGCGACGACGTAAGTTTCTGGTTGTCTTGCCTATATAGAAGGCGTCGCACCTGCACCAAAGTACATATACGACGCCCTCTGTGGCACAATTGATGAAATGTTTAATTTGAACAGTTCTGTTGACATGTCGGAAAAAATTCGATCGGCCCACTTTGATGTAAGGACACTGGTTGCAGGAACCACACCTGTAGACTCCCCAATCAGTGCAAGAATCCCCGCGTTGACTACCCTGATAATGGCTTCTAACCAATTTGTTTGCGATAGTAGGAGCTTTCCGATAGGTCACTTTTGGTTTGTCTGTTACACACTGGCGAATCCTCACATCATCAGTCAGGACATGCCAGTGTCTCTTTAGGATTTTATAAAATTGATCTTGTTGTTTATTGTATTTAGTGATAAGAGGAACAGTATCAAGAAAACTGTTTCCCCTCTTCGATTTTTTCTGGGCTATAAGAGTATCTCGGTCCGAATTGACCGCTCTCTTATATGCCCTTTTGATGCTGGATCTAGAATAACCTCTAGTTTCAAATCTTGAGCCTAACTCTGATGCCTCCGACTTGAAATCCTCCAAGTTTGAGCAGTTTCTCCTGGCTCTCAGGTACTGGCCTACAGGTATACTGCTAATGAGATGCGCAGGATGAAAGCTTCCCGCATGCAATATTGTATTGGATGCGGTCGGCTTTCGGTAGAGTTTTGTAGTGATGGTGCCATCATTCTCCACTCCTATAAGAAGATCCAGGAAGGGCAATGATGAGGCATCATAGGTACATGTTAATTTCAAATTCAGACTGTTGGAGTTCAGTATCTGCACGAACTCCAGCAGTAATTCCTCGCCTCCTGTCCACAACATAAATATGTCGTCAATGTACCTGTGCCACACATCAATGTGGCACAGGTACTCGACAATGTCGTCATTAGAAAAAATGTCCGCCTCCCAGCCCCCCAGGTACAGGTTAGCGTACGACGGGGCACACGTGGTCCCCATCGCAGTCCCCTGCACCTGGAGGTAGTGGGAGGTACCGAACACAAAATGGTTATGCGTAAGCAAAAACTCCAAAAGCTGGAGCAGGAAAAAGGAATGTTCCCTTTCCGTACAGGGCAGAGTGTCCAGATATTTGGCCACAGTGCGAAGTCCCCCAACATGTGGGATACTAGAATACAGGGCCTCAACGTCCAGTGCAACCAGGAGGGCCCCAGGCGGCGCACACACCCCATCAAGGACCCGCAGCATATGTGAGGTGTCCTGTACATAAGAGGACAGAGTTTGTACGTGTTTCTGCAAATGAGAGTCCAGATATTTACTAATATTTTCGGTCAGAGAGCCACAGGCCGATATAATCGGTCTGCCTGGGGGGTGAACAAGAGACTTGTGCACCTTAGGCAGTGCATAGAATGTAGGTATTACTGGATCTTTCACTTTGAGAAAGGCTGCTGTTTGGGACGAAATTGTCCCTTGATACGCTGCACAGTCGATGATGGAGAACAGCGCCGCCTGGTCCCTCAGCACACTGGACGCAGAGGCCCTAGAGTACCATTCTTTATTTCTTAAAATCCGTAAACACATTTCCTCATACTGTGTGTTATCCATGACCACGATGTTGCCCCCCTTGTCGGAGGGCTTCACCGTGATCTCGGTCATTTGGGACAATTCCTGTAACGCTCTCAGCTGAGTAGCTGTAAGGTTATCACCTCCTTTTTGAATATGTATGGAGTCCAGACTTTTCTATGTATGTTTGTATGGTTGGGAGTGGATTGGTGTTGGATGAATCGTTTATACAATCTCTTAGCCTTATGCCTTCCCCAGTATAGGTAGCCAGGTCCCCCAACCCCCTCCCCTCCACAGTATAGGTAGCATTATGTCCCCCTCCCCCCAGTATAACAGAGTAACCAAGCAGCTCAGGGTGACCCAAACTACTAGGAATGAATAGGGGGATAAAAGGACTTATTGCAAATTTCCTTCTGTTTTAAGAAGGCAATTACACCAAGCTCCCCCCAGTATAGGCATCCAGATTTTCACTAGTATAGGTAGCCTTATGTTTCCCCAGTACAGGAAGCCTTATGTCCAGCCCAACGTAGCTAGCCCTCCCCAAAATAGGCAGAGTCCCCCCTATTGGTATAGGTAGCTTCCCGCCTTGTATAGGTAGCCAGAGTCCCTCCTTATATGACTAGATTCCCTCCTTGTGTAGGTAGGCAGAGTCGTTCCACCCCCTCACTCCCCTCCAGGCTCCCTTCATTTTTGGCTTCTTTTCCTCAGCACCGCCTAGTGTCTGGAGCTCATGGATGCATCTAGTGTCTCTCCTCATGTGACTCAGCAGCATGTACTGACGAGTCACATCATGTGAGACGCTGCAGGTATGGAGAGCGGCACTGGGGTGAGGTGATTTTTCTGCTTTGCTCCCCAACTCTGCTGTTGCAATGGCTACGTTAGGGGTGGCACTCGGTGGGGGGCACCTCTGGGCAAACTCTGTGCCCAAAGGCTGGTGCCTCTTGAACATCTCCCTTGGCCCAGCCCTACTGTACACTGTAGCTGTTTTGTTTCATTGCAAAAAAGCATAGTCTGGTGAGGTTGCTTTTTTTTTTAATCGCTGCAATGGGAAGTGAGCTGTAAAGAGAAGATCTATAACTGCTTTCTAAAGACGTGCCTTTAGTGAAATCTATTGTTCAAAGCCCTGCTATAAATGTGTCAGTGTTATGTAAATGCATAATAATACAAATAAAAATTGTGGCAGCATCTCCGGCAGCCGACTAAGAGGATGGTAGATAATTCAATGTACCGTTATCCAATAATGGAAAAAGTTTCTGCTCAGTAAAGAAAAGAGCTGTCCTATACTCTTGCATGCTTGAAGGTCACCTTGGTCCTGCATGTGACTCAGACCAGGCCGGAAATACAGAGGCTGAAATGAATATGAAGAAATGATGAAACATGGTAAGAAGCTTCCCTTCCTTTCACTCTGCTGCCAGTACTGGGGAGGAAAGTCTGTTCTTTGAATGTCACCCCCAAGCCAGTTATTGCTCATTAAGCGTAGCTAAATACAGTATTTAATAATGCAACAGCTCAATTTTGTTATTTTTAGCTCTGTCGAGAGATGCCTTTTATAAAAAAGAAAATATATTTAACATAAAATGAAAGACAACCTTTCAAGAGGCAGAGGGAGAAGTGACTGGATGAGATGTTTTGGTTGTTGTGCGGGAGACACGGAGGCCTCCTGGGCCTGCTGCTGCGCATATAAAATGAACATTTCACAAATAAGATGATGGGGTTGCTTATTCACTTTCAGTGTGGGATGGAAAACACTCATTCATAATATACTTAAAGGGGAACTGAATAGTAAAAAAAAAAACAAAGTGTTTCACTTACCTGGGGCTTCCGCCAGCCCCTTGCAGCCTTCCTGTCCTGCGCCGGTCCTCCACGATCCTCCGTTCCCCCGCCGCCAGCTAGTTTTGTTACCGCCGACGTGCCAACTGCACCTGCGCGCCCCGGGCCCAATAGAATCCTATTGTGTGCGGGAACGTGAAGAAAGATACGTGTGGCTCGGGCTGCGCAGGCGCAGTAGACGTCGGCTTACAAGTCGACGGTACGACAGTACTGAAACTAGCTGGCAGCGGGAGAACGAAGGATCGTGAAGGACCGGTGTAGGACAGGAAGGTTGCAAGGGGCTTGCAGTAGCCCCAGTTCTGCTTTAGGTCTTTGTGGAAGAATTGGCACAACAGCTTGCATTAACATTATTAAAGTGAACATGAAGTAAACATTGACTGCTGACATGTACATTTTTAACTATAGTCCTACACTTTAACCTTCCAGGCGGTAACCCCGAGTCAGGCTCGGGGTGAAAAAAAACTCAGAAGCGGTAATCCCGAGCCTAATTTGGGGTAGCCATCAGGAGGTCTAATCAGAGCCTGAAGCGCAGAGGGCATTTCAACTCTCCTCCTCCGGGATCCAAATGCCTGCAGCCATTCTACTTCCTGTCCTTGGAGGCTCTGGATCCCTCCGATGAGATCACCGTTTGTCATGATGACGATAAACAGTGATCTTACTATAGGGTTACAGCGCCACACGGAGGACGGAGGGAGAATTGCATTGCTGGATCCCAGGTATGTGAGTAAATGCAGAGGCTGCCGCAGATCTTTCTGGGGTACATTTTTTCCTGGTTTTGGGGTCTAAAAGTGTGCAATAAACTAACACCGTTATTAGGAGTTGATTCACTATAACAAATAGTATACCTTTTCAGAGTTAACATGCCTTATCAGAGTTAACATGCCTTATCAGAGTAGCATAGCGAGCGCTACAAACATATGCCTGCTAATTGGCAATGACGAGAGCTCCACTCATCCTGTCTTGAGCCCCTGAGGGTCAAATCACTTTAAAGGACATTATCCCCGCACTTTGATTGTCCCAATAGGCTGCCTGTCAAGTTTCCTGTCAAGATTATTTACAGTGGCATCTACTTGAATTACTCTAAAGTGATGATCAGGTAATGGAGTAATAGACCACTAGCACACTACTGTATCATATCTACCTCAGGCTACTTCTCCCCCTCCCCAACTAAAGATAATAATAAAGACTATTGTATGAAGCTATAATTCACAGCTGCTGTGTGCAGGTGGAAACATAGTTCCTTTTCAAGGAACTATTTTTTTTTCTTGTGCACCATCCCTGTGCATTAATACCTCCCTCCCTAGCCTGACAATTAGTCTTTAGTTCTGGCCATGGAGAAGGAGGAGTAGCAATGCAACTGTGAGCTCTGGGGTGAAAGCAGCAGGCCCAACAAAGAGTGGTATCCTATCAGCTGGTAGGTAAGCAAGGGTGACCGCACTACAACTAGGCCACCAGGCAAGCAAAATCTACAAGGCAAGAGGAAGGGGGGATCGATCACTAGACCAACGGAGAGCAATAGGAGGCCAGAGGAGGGAGAGGAGATTGGAGGACACCACTAGACTACCAGGGGAAGCTAAATGAGAGCCCAGGGTAAGAGAGGTGGGGAACTACTAGATGTAACGCTGGGTATATTTGTGTACACTGAGTTTACGATAAATCGTGGTCAGATCGTTACCTATGGTCATACATGTGAAATCAGAAGTATGCGGTACAAAAAGACTGAGGCAAGGTTAGGTCAAATAACAGGCTGAGTTCATACACTGGTGATCAGATGACTGAAGTACAGAAGGCTGAGACAAGGACTAAGTCGTTTAACAGGCTTAAGTCATACACATAAGATCAGATGGCTGAGGTGCAGACAAGGAGGAGACAGAGTCAGAGTGAAAGGCTAGCCGGGTCATACACAGAAAACCAATCAGAAGAATTACAATATACAAGGCTGATCTAACTAGAGTACATATATATCAGTAGTGTCTGCATATATATATAGCTCTGAAGACTAGCTAAACTAGGCTCAGTAGTAAGGCAAGGTCCAGCGCTCAGTGAACTGATAGCTATAACGGACAGTGAGCAACTGAATGCCCAGAGCTTATATATCAGCAGGAATAGATCACAGACCAATCCCCCAGGAAAATCGGACTAATCAGCAAAATCCCTGCACCAAGTGTCAGCTGACCGCAGGAACCAGCTGACACACCTCAGACACGCCTCCTTAACCTACAAAGGCAGCTCTGAGCTGCGTGTCCTCCTAGAGAGACTGCCAGAAACAACACGCTGACTCACATCTACAGGGGAGCCGGAGATGCGTCTGAACAAAGAGGAAGCTTTCTCCAGCTGCTCAACACTGTCAGAGCAGCCTCCAGAGCCCAGACCAGATAAGTTTGTTGCACTAGACTGACAGTGTAATTAATATAAAATAGTGAGACTAGTAGGCCACAAATGAAGGGACCACCAGTGAGTGGAAAAAAAAATGGGCACATGAAACGTGGCACAGGGATCACTATTAGCCTGGGCTGGTGCTTGAATGAGGGCGGGTACTAACAATTGACTATGGGACCCAGTGGTTTCTAGCAATGCTTCCGCTAACAGCGACTGTTACATCTCACTAGAAGAAGCAGTGCTAAAGCCTTAATGGATTGGCCACATACCGCTACTACTAAAGTGGTGACCTGTGTCCCCATAATGGCAGGTAGAAAGACTCCTGCCCCACTACTGTAACAAACTAGCCAGTTAGCATTGCCCAAAAACAGACCATGGAAAGTACGGAAATAAACTTTGGAAAATAAGCAGAATCATATCCGTTAGCTCTGGGCATGAGTGACTGACTATCTTGATTAATGAAAAGGGAAAACAATTGAGAGCCTAAGATAGCGTCATATGATTAGTATAGGAAATTAGTGTAATAGCATGTGAACTACTTACAAGGATGGGTTACCTCCAATGCAACCACTGTATGATCAGATGGGGAAAATATCCTGTCCCCACTCAGGTTAAGAAGTCGCTCTTCACAGATGTAGAAAAAGGGCGAGGGAACTCCTATCCACCAGGGTAGATAAACATACTCTGTAGAAACAGAGGCGCTTGTACAGTGTATAAGGTATTACAAACAGTTTAAAAATGGAAGGATGGTGGTTGACTTATCTCCCCACAGAAGACACGATAGTTTGGTATCAAATAAGAACAATCCCTTTTTATTTAAAAAAAAAAAAAAAAAAAAGTGCTCTATCTGCATTTCACAGTTCTGTAGTCTAATTTTTTTTTTTATGTTTCCCTGTCATAGTTAGGGCAGCACCCTCCTTCAACATCTTCAAAAGAGCTCTCAAAATGCACCTCTTCATTCTGGCCTACCCTCCCTCACTGGTGCTATAAAGCCGCCGCTGAACTCTGGTCCTCTACCTTTCGTGTCCCTACCTCTCCCTCTAGATTGTAATCCTTCAGCAGGGTCCTCCTCCTTGTGTCTCCAACCTGTTCATGTACCTCCATCACCCATCCTAGGGATCTGAGTGACCTAAACTTGCTTAATCTCCATGCTCCCATCCAGTGACTAAGTATTACCTTGTACTCATACTGTGCTGCGTGATCTGGTTTTTCTTGTATTGCTGTATTGTCCTTTTACTGTATGTCACCCCTAAATATTGTCTGTGACCTTAAAGAGAACCTGTACTGAGTAAAAATATTTAAAATAAACACATGAGGTAACTTCAAATGAGCATTGCATAGTTACCTTGCCATCAGTTCCTCTCAGAAGCTCACCATTTTCTTCTGACAATAATCCCTTCCAGTTTTGACAATATTTTGTCAGATCTGAAATATATCAGTTGCTGTCAGTAAAATATCAGTTGCTGTCAGTTATAGCTGAGAGGAAAACTGATTTACCAGGTAAATGTCCACGTTTCCCTATGGCTCAAGTGGGCGATGTTACAGTTTAACTGTGTGCTGACCAGAAAGCTGTTATGGGTAATGGCCATTTTTGAAAATGGAGGACGGAAAATTCCCTTGATCACAGTGAACAAATAGGACGCGGGACAGGAGAAAGACACTGAGGAGTAGACTACATGGAAGGTAAGTATGACTTGTGTATGCTTATTTTGACTTTTAATTTTCAGTTCAGGTTTTCTTTAACTAATGTCCAGCGCTGCTTAATATGTTGGCGCTTTAGAAATACAATAAATAAATAAAATAAATAGTTACTCCTTTTTATATTTGCCTGAGGAAGCGGGCTTCAGACCTGTGAAATGCGTTGCAGCACTTTTCTGGACGATTGTTCTTATTTGATACCTAACTATGGTGTCTTCTGTGGGGAGGCAAGTCCACCACTACCGCCCCATTTTTAAACTGTTTTTAACTAATTTTACACAGTACTGGCGCCTCTGTTTCTTTAAAGTATCCTGATTAATCGGTCAGGCTGTACTGTATATGATTGGCCATATCCTAAGCTACAATCTTCATAAATTTGCATGCGAGCCTAAATGAACAGCCTATTATCTCACTGACCCTCTTTATAGGACTGGAATTTATTATGCACAGACAGTGAGGTCTCAGGCTGCTCATGGAGTCCAGATGGCTTTGCTGTACTGTCAAATGCCACAGCCCGAACAAACAAGAACTCAAAGCATTGCAGAATAAAACAGAGATGCATTGAATCCCATCTATTTCATTATGGGCCTTCATCACCTATCAGGAGCTTGTCTGGCGATTCACACACTGGGGGAATGTCACCAAAAGAATACAAATTGCATTGACGGGCCTCTTGCAATCATGGAATGTAACAGCTAGTGAGTGTTTCTCGGTCAATAACAGGAGAGCTTTTGTAATAATTGAAACCACTTAATGTTTGCTGGCAACAACAAGGCTTAAATGAAGACTTTTCCAGAGTGATCATCAAAGGAGCGCTACCGAAAATAGACATTCTTGTAGAACAATTGATTTTGTATACAATTAAAATGTAACCGTCGGTTTCCCAAATATTTCCTATCTCTGCTGTCTACCCACACTGTAAAGGGCAAACAGAATATATTAAAGTAAAAAAAAGAAAAAAAAAGAAAAGATTTAAGTGTTAGAAAATGTGCCCCAAAGCTACTAGTGTGCAATCTCAGTGGTGTTCAGAAAACATCTGTGTGGGAGTAACTTGACCACCTCATACACAATCAATCGATTCCGGACTCAACCCTTGCACGAATAATCTTCAGAATTTATTGTAGTAATGTATGCGGTTGTACAGCAGACAAAAAAGCACAACGTTTTGGGCTATATGCCCTTTCTCAAGTGCTTAACCATCTGAACAAACTTAGACCTTCATATAAACTTATATAAATATAAATATGTGTGTTTATATGAAGGTCTAAGTTTGTTCAGATGGTTAAGCACTTGAGAAAGGGCATATAGCCTGAAACGTTGTGCTTTTTTGTCTGCTGTACAACCGCATACATTACTACAATACATTCTGAAGATTATTTGTGCAAGGGTTGAGTCCGGAATCGATTGATTGTGTATGGACTGGATTATGATTGGAGGCTTGATGGACCTCCTACGATGATCTGTGACTCCCCGAGATTAACAGAGTGATTCCTGAGGTCTGTGGACAACCCCCGTTGTGTTTAGTAACTTGACCACCCCAGAGTCCAACTCGAAACCTTTTGAGCCAGATCATTCTGTCATGCTGCCCCTATCCTTTGGAATGCCTTGCCACAAGCAATCAAGAAAGCTCCAACCCTGGAGGCATTTTAACAAAAATGAAAAGGCACCTGTTTAGTCTGGCATTCATGACTGCATAACCTTTTGCTCTTCAACACATCATTATGTAGTGATCTGAGACAAGATTATGCGCGTTGGGTCCTACAGCAGATAAACACTATACAAATGTATTGTTGTTGTTCTCTTTCCTAAAGGAACAAGGGCAGTAAGTGGTGTCAGGCAGGGAGAGAGGACCCTCATACACCAAACTGTGGGGTCACAATTTCAGGATCTAATGAATTTTGGTCTACTGAACTTTAATCTCGTGATAAGCAATACCGACCTATTTCTGTGACCAGAGCCACACTTATTAGACAGAACAGGTGAAAAAAGATATGACATAGAAATTCAAAGGAAGAGGTAGGGTAAGGTTCTCAGCAATGGTAAACGTACTAAGGGGGCTCTTCTGTAGGCCTCAAGGGGTACTTCAGCCTGTCGTAGGCAATCCATTATAGTAAACAATGAGGTTCAAAATAATTGAACGCATATAAACAAATCTGAATAACTATTTTTAGTTACTTAAAAGCATAACTGTGTGGAAAGCATTTATATATAATTATGGGGCAATTTAACTAAATATATATGCATCAAGGGGTACTTGAGATGATGTTACTCTCTATAAGGGGTACTTGGCAAACAACGTAATAAAGGGGTAGACAGTATAATATACTGAGAAGTGATGATGAGTGATAGAGGCTTCCTTTCCACGCTGTGACGTACTTATGCTTTTATGCAGTAAAGTCGTTGAAGGTGTAATGATTATAGCGTAGTGATAATCTGTGAGGATCCATTTGATAATATTAGAACAGGTAGAAACATGTAGAAAGGATGCTGCAGTCTCCTCATTGCTCTTTGGCTTAGGAAATCAGTTTTTTTGCGTATTTTTCTATTTGCTCATTACCTGCACTTAAAAGTTACGGTTAATCACAACAGCAGGGGGCCTAATGTGAAACCATCATTTTGAGGGGTAGGAGCATAAATATAATTGTTTATCTCATCAGTTTATTTTCACCTCAGGATCACTTTGAGAGACCTGTGCCCATATGCCATCAACTTTTTCTCCTGAGTTTTCTTCTAGGTGATATTGGCAACATCTACCGGGCAATTGGTGGCATCCAAGGGTAATCTGGCAACCATTCTGTGCGGGGTGGGGGTCAAGCTTACCTGTCTGACGTCTTCTTCGCTCGTCCCTCGGCGCCTCCCACAATGCGGTCCAAGCGGCAGTCACGTGATTACAAACAATTCCTCCTTCCGGGTTGAAGGAGGAAATGTTTGTAATCACGTGACGTGCGTGGACCGCATTGTGACTGAAGGCACACTGGCTCACCCACTAAACCTTGTGTTTCCTTCCCTTTTGTTTCCTCCCCACTACCCTCTAGATTGTAAGCCCGCAAGGGCAGGATCCTCCTCCTAGTGTTTCTCATACTGCTGTTATTTTAACATATGTACATGTACCAACCACATATCAACTATGTAGGTATCTGTATTTACTCTATTCAATGTCATGACGGTACAGTGTCTTGTATTTCTTATGTATATTTGTTCCCCATTATTTGTTTGTACTATGTGCAGCGCTACGGAAGATGTTGGCGCTATATAAATAATAAAAAAAAATAATAATAATAATTGTGGGAGGCGCCGAGGAACGGACCTAAGAAGACGTCAGACAGGTAAGCTTGACCTCCCCGCCCACCCCGCACAGCATTACTGGGTGAAATCCGCAACTATCCGGATCACCCGAATCCGAATTTGAGCCCATCGCTGCTGGCAACATCTACCGTTTACCCAAATTCCAAGTAAATATAAAAGGCAACTAAGCACAAAACAAAGTTATGGGGCTTGATTCACAAAGCCGTGATAACTCTTATCACTGTCGCGCTAGTGTTTTGCATGCGCTATAACGCTATAACACGCGTAACAATTTTCATCAGTAAATGTAGTAATCTCAAATAACTTTATTAGTCAGTCCCCTTGAATATAAATAATCAGATATCTCTTACCATTACAAAATACTAGTGACAAACACTGGCCGTGTCCCACCAAAAAAGCACTAGCAATTTGGATTGATTTTGGAGTGATTCTATAGCGATTTGGTGTGAAACAGCCAATACGATTTTATTGCACAAGCACTTTTAAAAACACTGGAAACCACTGGCAATCAAAAAAGCTCTTCAAAAGGAACCCGACGTGGGAGACATATGGAGGCTGCCATATTTATTTCCTTTCAAACTATACCAGTTGCCTGGCTGTCCCGCTGATCTCTTTGGCTGCAGTAGTGTGTGAATCACACACCTGAAACAGGCATGCAGCTTATCCAGTCAGCCTATGTTTGACAACACTGGATGGGTGGAGTTACATACCAATATAAGCAATTTAAAGTTATAGGAAGTATGAATGCTGAAACCAGGAAAAAGTGGGCATCCTGAATATTTACTACTATATGTCACTACAGTGCCTCTTTAAACAATGTGCACTGAAGCTATCCCTGCTGCTTCTAAGGCATTAAATGAACTCTCTCATGAGCTGTGTCAGACGGGCAAAGTAGGGAGAGAACAATGCGCTTAACCAAAATGATCTTTCGGTCAAACATCAGGGTGGCCGTACTCAAGCTAGATTGACAGACATGGCCTTTACCAGCCTACTGGTAGATGTCAGAGAGCAGTGGACTCCTCACTTACCCCACCCTGATGCCAGGAGCACCCTAGAGTATGTACCAGGCCTTCACTTTCACAGACAGAATCTTCAGTGTCAGCATTCAGATCATGTAGAATATTCATTATAATTCAGAAGTGCTTATTATTCAGAGCAGGACTTTAGTCATATTCACACTGCTTGCCCAGACAAGCTAACATACAATGGGACACAGCAAGACACTCTCACCAAGAGATATATTTATATATATGCGTCTCAATACATCATGTTAGTATTTATGTAAATTTACCAACAGTAAAAGTAGCCCCAACTCACAGAACAGTTGGCGTTATTAGCAACACCGACTGGTACGCTATTGTGAAATTCTATTGGAGTCCGGCCTAGATGGAGGAAATTATGGCATTAATGGGTAAAGTAGAGCTGTTTGCCTGCAACAGAAGGTATTTGTGTGGTGTGGCTGCATGGCAGATATGGAATACTGCAGGCCACAGAGGTGAGCATTCGTTACGTCATACCTCCTCCATGCAGCTGGTGAATGGATAACTAATGCCCATTTTTTAATTTATAGAGAAGTGTTTGTAAGGAGATAGAAAGAGGAACATAGGGGAAAAGAAGCAGGAAAAGTAAAGGACAACTGTAGGGAGAGGTATATGGAGGCTGCCATATTTATTTCATTTAGAGCAATACCAGTTACCTGGCTATCCTGTTGATCCTCTGCCTCTAATACTTTTAGCCATAAACCCTGAACAAGCATGCAGCAGATCAGGCGTTTCTGACAAGATTAGCTGCATGCTTGTTTCTGGTGTTGTTCAGACACTACTACGGCCAAATAGATCAGCAGGACAGCCAGGCAACTGGTATTGTTTAAGAGGAAATAAATATGGCAACCTTCACATACCTCTCATTACAGTTGTCCCTTAAGAGAATTAAGGTATTTTAAATACATCATTGATGATGTATGTCTCAAATCTACATTAATATTCAGCACTAGGGATGAACAGTAAGATGCAAATAATTTCAAATTTGTGCTGAATTATATAAATCTTTGTGAAAATGTATGCAACTGTGATGATTTGCTCAGCTGCCTGTGCAGGCAGGCAGCCTTTTGACCATTGTGTAGGTTTGCATGCTGCAGGACTCTGGAAAGAAGAGCTTCTGTCAGTTTTGCAGCTTGTGCTTGCAGAGGAATTTGCATACGTTGTCATGCAAATTGCCTGGCCACATTCATTGGAGGCGTGTACTATAAGTACTATGTCTTTCCCACAATGCTTCGCTGGTCATAAGGATTTCGTCCTATGTAACACTCCTGGTGGGGTGTCAGCCTTACCCTCTGTTTGAAGATCAGCTTAGAGTAATTCCTGGACCTGTGCTAGGCAGATTTCCCTAGTGCAGTTAGGATTGTTTATCTGTTTTGTTTGTCTGTTGCGATTGTCCTGTCCCAGCGGTGGTCGATAGGAAGTCGTTCTGATCTCTGTTCTTGGAGCATAGTTGGTGCAGCGGTTGCTACCAGCTATCTCTTCTGTTCTGCCTCTCTGGATCGCGCTAGCCACTTTTTGCTAGCGCTGTGGATCCTTCTGTTCTGTCTCCTGGGATCGCGCTAGCCACTTTTTGCTAGCGCTGTGGATCCTTCTGTTCTGTCTCCTGGGATCGCGCTAGCCACTTTCCGCTAGTGCTGTGGATCCTTCTGTTCTGCTACTCTGTACCTGGATCGCGCTAGCCACTTTTCGCTAGTGCTGTGGATCCTATCTCTCGCTTGTCCCTGTTTTCGTGTGTCTGTCTTGTCTGCTACGACCGCTTGCTGGAGGCTCGGTGAGGTAACCGTTAAGCAAGCGTTCGCGTCCTCTGTTTCATGTTTGTCTATCAATGGTTAGTTAGACGTGCTTGTCTCTGTTGTGTTTATCACGTGGAGACCGCGCATAACCGCGTGCACTGTTGCGAATGAGTGCGGTGTTCGCGGTTAGCTAGCGTTTGTTGTTTTCCGCATCTTCTCGTATTATTTGCTGTGCCTTTGCAACCCTCGTATTCTATTCTGATCTGCCTTGTGTCACGTCTGGCGATCGCACCTCTCGCAATCGCGTTCCTATTTCATATCTGCTGTTGTGTGTGCGCGGTCGCGGGGTGGCGACTGGATTGGGGCGCACACATACAACCTGTCCCTTTGCTCGTTCTCATTCGCAATCGCCTCTCTTGCGATTGCGTTCTGCGCTTCGTACAATTCCTGTCTGGCATTTGTGGAGGTACAGAGGATTGGTTCCTCTGCACTCCCCAGCGCCATCTGCCGACAGGAATTTCCCTCTACAGGTGCGTAGCACCTTTTGCTGGGTGCCTGCAATTATACGCTTGTGGAGGATTTCCGCCGTGTCAGCGCACGCGTTGTGCGCTGATCACGGAGAAAGTTCCTCAATCGTTACAGCAACTTGGAAATGGACCAATCAAATCCCACCTTGGTAATTCGATTGGCCCATTTTCAAGCTGCATACAAGATTTGGATACTCCATCAACTCGAAATTATTTGCATCTCACTGACCATCCAAATTCATTCCAAATTGACAGGGAGAAGCTTTGGTAGTCAAGGTTGGATGTACTCATCTGTCTTATGGCCTTCCTTCTATGCGTAGCAGCTACCCTTCCTTTACATGTGCTGCCCCCTCGTACACATGTAACATCTATGTACAGAAGTCCATGCACAGCTCTATTGGAAAACAGCTGCCCTATTCCATGTATTGCCCCCCATCTACAGCCTCCATTTTCCATTTGCACCCTTCTTTTCCATATGCGGCAACTCCTATTCCATATCTAGATGCCCTCTTTGACAACAGATGCCGTAGGCCTGGGCCTTTGTGGCCTTTCTAGAAATCTGTCCCCATTGATAGTAGATAGCAAAGGATTATACATATTGGTCCTTATTCAATTTTTTTTGAGCCATATCCTACTAACTTTACTCCTAAATATTCTCCTGGGAGATAATTTTTCATCTTCTCTTTAGAATATCTTTTCAACATTCTGCAGTTGAAAAAGTACCACAAGTAGGTAAAAGGGACTGTGGAAATTGTAATTTCTGAGTATTTTCTTGCTTGCTGGTGGCTTAAAAGGTAATTTATTGGTAAAGTCTTATCATCTAGAAGAAAACTTTAGAGAAGTTAATTGAATAGGGGCCTCTGGCTTTAATAATAATCTGTACTCTAAAATTCTTACAATAAAAAGCATACCATTCTATTCATTATGTTCTCCTGGGCCCCTCTGTGCTGTTTCTGACACGCCCTGCTGCAATCCTGGCTTGTAATTGCCAGTTTTAGGCAGTGTTTACACACAAAAGAAATGGCTGCTAACCAGAGTGTGATAGGCTGAGAGGAACTCAGTCTGGGACTCGTACAGAGCCTGCAGGGGGCAAGGAGAGGGTGTGTATAGCTTATATCCTATCACAAGCAGACCAGCACATTCCTGCCTGAGTGCCTGAGCCCGACAAAGCCGTCAGAGGAAAGAAGATTAGATTATACAACAGAGAGAATACAGCCACTGTGCAACTAGGAAAGGCTGCAGTAAGACAGACCACATTAGAACATGTATAGGAACTTATAGAATAGAAGAAATAAGGCAGAACATTTTGTTACAGAGTCTCTTTAAAGAATATCTTAACGCTGCAAAGCCAAAGTGAAGCACTTCACATGTTGGTGTAATAAGAAAGGCTAATCACATCCCAGCTGGCTGCATGAACCCATATATATAATGTCCGGCTGTGGCTGATCAGCCCAATGAGGGTTCTGAAAGCTCTGCCATATGTAAGGCACACATGGTTTGCTTGGGATGGTTAGCAGAGCACTGGCTCTGAATTTGTGCACCATACACTTCTTCCATGTCTCTGCAATCCTTCTCTGCTCGTTGGCGGTGGCACCTTTGCTGATACAGCCAGGTGGGGTGATCTTTGGCTAAATTCTCCCAGGAATCCAGGTCAATGCCAAGGATTTTCATGGAGACTTAGAGCTTGTCCTTGATGCATTTTTTCTGTCCACCTCGTGTGCATTGTCTTGGGGAGAAGTGTATCCGGTAAACAGACAATGTGGCCCGCCCACCTGACCTGGGCTCTCTTCAGGAAGGTGTAGATAGTTGGCAGACCAGCTTGAGAGAGGACATCTAAGTCTTGAACCCTGTCCTGCCAAGTAATTTAAAAAGGGTGCCCCGGTAATTTGGGCACAGAGAAAGCCGCTATTAATATACTGGTAAAATTGACCTATATTCTACTATTTTGGGAATTTTGGTAATTTTTACCAATATTTTACTATTGCTAATTAGAGATGTCGCGAACCTCCGATTTTATCTCCACAAAAGGATCGGTTGGGCTTCAATGGGGAGGCGAACTTTGAAAAATAGAAAAAATTCTAACGCCTAGAAAAACGATACAAAACATGTTTCAAAGGCTCTAATACCTGGAGGCAGACATGATTGAATGAAATACACATCAAATGTCCCAGGCTAACATCTAGATTTCACACAAATCCCTATTTTAAGCCCTCCACCCTTCTACCTATTCCCTCCTCCCTCCTCCCCTCCTACCGGAGGGAGGAGGGTCTCATCTGCCAGAGAATTATATTATTTCAAAAGCCACTTTACATACCATAGCTGAGAATTGAACCTAGGTCTTACTGTGTGGTGGGCAAGTACCTTAACCGCTGTACCACAACAGTACTAACTGAAGCTGGCCTAGCATTTACCATTTATGCTCAATCCAAGAGAAAAATTAGACAAGATAGCAGTGTTAGGAAGACTTGCCTAAGGTCTCCTACTGAATAGGTGCTGGCTTACTGAACAGACAAAGACGAGATTCGAACTCTGGTCTCCTGTGTCAGAGGCAGAGCCCTTAACCATTACACCACGCAGCCACTGCTTACAGATATGTAGCCAGACATGGCCTTGTATTTTGTGTTCAACAGTTGTCAAGAAAAAAATTAGACAAGATAGCAGTGTTAGGAAGACTTGCCTAAGGTCTCCTACTGAATAGGTGCTGGCTTACTGAACAGACAGAGACGAGATTCGAACTCTGGTCTCCTGTGTCAGAGGCAGAGCCCTTAACCATTACACCACGCAGCCACTGCTTACAGATATGTAGCCAGACATGGCCTTGTATTTTGTGTTCAACAGTTGTCAAGAAAAAAATTAGACAAGATAGCAGTGTTAGGAAGACTTGCCTAAGGTCTCCTACTGAATAGGTGCTGGCTTACTGAACAGACAGAGACGAGATTCAAACCTCTCTCTCTCTCTCTCTCACCAACACTACATGCTGAAGCCAGCCTAGCATGTACCATTTATGCTCAATCCATTTATGCTCAAAAATACAATTCCGCGGAAAGCGGTGACCATCCCTACTGGAGAGAGAGAGAGAAAGAGAGAGAGATGAATCTACCTGGCTATCTGGGGTTCTCTTTGGACAACTGTTGAACACAAAAGACAAGGCCATGCCTGGCTTCATATCTGTAAGCAGTGGCTGGATGGTGTAATGGTTAAGGGCTTTGCCTCTGACACAGGAGAACAGAGTTCAAATATCGTCTCTGTCTGTTCACTAAGCCAGCACCTATTCAGTAGGAGACCTTAGGCAAGTCTTCCTAACACTGCTATCTTGTCTAATTTTTCTCTTGACAACTGTTGAACACAAAATACAAGGCCATGTCTGGCTACATATCTGTAAGCAGTGGCTGCATGGCGTAATGGTTAAGGGCTCTAGCTCTGACACAGGAGACCAGAGTTCGAATGTCGTCTTTGTCTGTTCAGTAAGCCAGCACCTATTCAGTAGGAGACCTTAGGCAAGTCTTCCTAACGCTGCTATCTTGTCTAATTTTTCTCTTGGATTGAGCATAAATGGTAAATGCTAGGCCAGCTTCAGTTAGTACTGTTGTGGTACAGCGGTTAAGGTACTTGCCCACCACACAGTGAGACCTGGGTTCAATTCTCAGCTATGGTATGTAAACTGGATTTTGAAATAATATAATTCTCTGGCAGATACCGGAGGGAGGAGCCCACAAGAGCCTAATTAAAATCTCCCTAGCAGAGTGTGTAGCAGCTGTCCCTTAACTAATTAGTATAGGCAGATGAGTGAATCAAATGGCTCAAGGACCTTGCCTTGTATAAGGGGGGGGGGGGGGGGGGCTCCACCAGTGAGTGCAGTCCGATTGGCAATAATGTGTCTGCTGACTGTGATGGAGAGGGTCAAAGTTTTGCTCCATAGAGTATTATGGGGCGAATCGAACTTCCAGGAAAGTTCGCGTTTGGTAGGCGAACGCGAACCACCGATGTTCGCCTGGAACCGTTTGCCGGCGAACCGTTCGCGACATCTCTATTGCTAATACCTAATTCTATTCTTTCTTGAACAGTCCCTCTATCGATGCTTAACCCTAACTGATACTGCCTATTCTCCGCCAATATCAGCACCGCCTCGCCCTGCTAAACTCCCCCTCCGCCGATATCTGCTCCACCTAATTCTGATATTTATAATACACCACCACGAGGGAAATAACCCATGCATTTCCCTCAATTGAAAGCCAAGCACCCTATATTGGCTGTTAGGCTGTCTGCAGACCAAGTTAAATGGCAGAGTGCTGTCTGGGAGTGAGCATTTGCCTCTCTTGTGATTGGATTTTAATTGAGGGGCAGTCTTGGGTAATCCCAAAGGCGATGTGAGCACTAGGATCCACTTATGCTCTCCCCCTTTTGTTATCGCATGCAGGATGGGGGTCATGGGTGGTGGCAGAGCCCAGATCCCTTACCGGTCATGTGCACCAGTATATTTTGAGCGACAGGGAGAAGAGCATTAAGAGGGACACCTGCACACGGTGTCCCCTGCTAGTCACTTAGTCTACGATTATGTGCAACTCAACTCTCTCTCGTGTATATATCTGTGTATATGCAGCGCCTGCTAGATTTGGTAGTGCAGACACAGGTGCAAGTATTTGCACCTTTCATTGGCTGACAGGCTGTCTGCAGACCAATTTAAATTCTCTTGCGCTTGGCTTTTAATTAAGTGGCAGTAGTGGGTGATTCCCCTGGTGGTGTGAGCATTGGGGTCCACCCGTGCTCCCCCCTTTTGGTGTTGTATGTGGGATGGGGGTCTCAGGTGGTGCCAGACCACAAGGCCCACACCTGTCATGTGCACTAGTGTTTTGTCATCCAGGGCACTATCTGCAAGGAAATTGTATGGTCTCCCAAAGTCTGTGTGGGTTTCCTCCGGGCACTCCAGTTTCCTCACACATCCCAGAAACATACAGATAAGTTAATTGGCTTCTCCCTACATTAACCCTAGACTGCAATGGACATATGAGTATGGTAGGGATTAGATTGTGAGCCCCTCTGAGAGACATTCATTAACAAGACAATATACTCTGTAGAGCGTTGCGGAAGATGTCGGCGTTATAGAAATAGTAAAATAATAATAATAATAAAAAAACCTGAGTGTTTCCAGACCAAGACTCTGCACAGCACCAGCCGCACACACTCTGTGATTTGATTTTTTAAGGAGGTGGTCACAATAAGGCTCCCTCTCCCTCTGAGCTCTGATGGTGACCTCCGTGACCTCCCATCCTCTCTCTCCCGCCCTCAATTCTTTGCGCTGTTTTGCAAGCACACCGACGCCGCCTAGCAACCTCCCAACCTTCTGCACAGCTGTCAGATCTGCGGATTTGCATATAAGAGCAATGGAACTACAGGGAGTAACGTGATTGCATCTACAAAGGCAGCTTGAAAGAGACCGATAACACAAATCACGCTGTAGAGACCTGCCAGAAAACATATCCTTTCCCCGTTTCTCCTCCAAATGTGATGTGTGACAGATAATTGAACATATGAAGGCTCTCTCCATCCTGAGCTGAATAACTTAGTCAATCAGTTCCCATCAGTAGCAGACTGTACTGTACAGTGATCTCAGCCTGTCATTTCATATTCTGCAGATAGAAATGTGCTTCATACAGTTTATTAATCACTCTGGACTGATTAAAGGTCTAGGCGTTATTTACTGCATGTAGAAGCAATGTATATAGTTGGGGCCACAGTCACTGTGTTTGCATCCACCACTAGCATAGGATCCATAAATGACATCGGCCTTGTTGCAGTTTGCGGCTACTCTCTTATCTATGGATATGTGGAGCCTGCAATCTCTATGCAGGGGCGGGACTACACTGAGCCACTCCCCCCCACAGAATTCTGTCATATACCCCCCTCCCCTAATAACCTCCATCACTGGGGGTGCGGAGCCTAGTCCTGCACATAGTCCTGAATGGAAGCAGAGCATTATACATTACCTGTTCTGGGAATCAATACAGGTCCCTCTTCACTTCCTACTCAGTTTGCAAGTGTCATTCAGCTAGCCAATCAGCATGAGGCCATGTCATGTGACAGAAGCCGCATGTTGATTGGCTAAACAAAGCACAGAGCAGGTAATTTCTTCGGCAACTATGTCTGTAAGACTTTTCATTGTGCGCTGTGCAAGAGTTCGGTCTGCATCAATAAATGAAGACACCTGATTGAGTGCTTTAGGCAAGTGCTACAATTTAGCTTTATCACTTAGCCTGTAGCAAAGCCATTAGACTCTCCTGTGTTTTGGTAAGATCAGGAAGCAACTATACATCTGAAATTACAGATTAATAACATATTCAGGAAATAGTCAGCCCTAAATGACAAGCCAGGAGGCATGCCTAGCTAGCCTAGCTACAAGGCCTTTCACTGACATCTATGCAGAAGCAGCAGCCACTAGCAATATAGTTTTAGGTGGTTACCTGGCTCTTGGGATTTCTCCAGCCTTGGCTTCATCTATAAATTGCATTATATGATCTGTATATAAAAAAAGCGGCTTATGGTTCTCATTTCAGAGCTCCGTTAACTTTACAATAGCAGACAGGGCCTACTCCACAGAGCCGTGAACCTAATACCCAATCACATTTTCCAGTCATTGCAGAGCGGCTAAACTCTTACTAACATTATTAGGAAAACGCAGGAGAGATGTAACACGGCTGCAGAACGCTGTGGAGAGAGTGCGAAGAATAGCTTATTAAGGAGCTGAATTAGAGTAGAGGGCAGCCCACACAGTGACTAAAGGTTGGAAATCCTTCACGTTTACCTCACAGAAACTAGCCTGTGTTAATCCTCCTCCCATCTACCTTGATTAGTTCTGGGGCTTGCTAAATTGGAAAGGCCATTATCCTTTCTGAGAGGTCATATTTCACGTGGCGCTGCAGCCATAATGTTTAACAACGTCTTTAATATGAAAGACAAAGTGCTGTAAGCCCCAGACAGCAATGGAATGAGCCGTTCAGAATCTATACTGTGAACTTTAAATCATGCTTCTCATTGGCTCCCTGCAGTGTCCTTAAAGTAAATGTTGGATGGACTTGAGCGATTCCCTCATTATTCATCGTATAGGCCCTTCTGCCTAAGTGAGATCGGTGGAACAGAACACACATCTATTCTACTTGTCATTTGTTGTTTAGACAGTGGTTAGCCTTATAGAAGCCATTTTGTTGGCTAGAAGGGTACCTGAAGTGACATGTCACATAAAGAGATAAAAACAACATATAGCACAAATTCTACATAAAGTTTTTTGTTTTTTTTTAATTGCAATGTGGCTTATCTATGCCGTTGTAGCAGTGGGACCACAGCAACAGTTCTCCTAATTAAAGCCATAAAATGTTTGTGTGGCTATGAAAACATTCCCCGACAGTAGGATACTGTTAAAAGTTTCAACAGGTCATAATTTCTATGTGTAGGAGCTAAATGAACTGTAGACAGGTCTGTGTGAAATTAAACATGGCATCAGACTGAGATTTTCAGCTAGAGTCCTTTTCCACTGACTGCATTTCGATCCAATTTTTGGATTGCATTCAGATCACAGATCCTGAGGGCACCATTTGTATGTTAATTGTGGTGCCCCTTGATATTGTTGCCACAATTCTTGTGTTCGGAATCTACTTACAACCATACCTAAAGCCCCATCTACACGATACGATTCTTTGTACGATTCGATTACGATTCCATTTACAATCCGATTAAATCCGACATGTCCGATTGGGATTAAATTCAATTTGCCATTGTTTTGCAATGGCAATTCGAATTGAATCGAATACTGATCGGACATGTCGGATTTAATCGGATCGTAAATATAATCGTAATCAAATTGCACAAAGAATCGTATAGTGTAGATTGGGCTTAACAGTTTCTTCTCCAAACTCCAAACTATGGTTAATAGATATGTATGGGTCTACAAACAACCTATAATGTCTAACGCAATTCTAATATTACATGCCTCCAAGCTAGGTTTTGGCCTACCGGATTTAGAGGCGTATTAAAAGGCAACAATTACGGACCGGCTTGATCCATATAGTATGGAGAAACAACTAAACCTTGGGTTAAACGTGAGCAAGAGAAAAATTATAAACCTTATTTGGAGACCCTTTTCATTAAAGACATCTCCTCTACTATATCTGACATTGTTATAAGAAAGACTCTCACAATATGGAGGGCTTTAACCACTGCATCCAGATCAGAACAGCTGGAATTACCACTCTCTATACAGATCAATGCCTTATCATTCATCCTTGACAATATTTCATTGCATAATTGGTCAGCAGCTGGCCTGGACACCGTTGATAAGCTCTTTACAGGAAAAAATTGTGGTGCCCCTTTCCCACTAATGCAAATCTAATGCATGTTGCATTTTTCCTGCGTTTGGGATTAAGTCAATGGGAACGTAAGAAAATTGCATACTATGTGCAGTGCCATGTGACTTTCTTGCAATTTACCCGCTTTAATTATTATTTAACCACTTGAGGACCCACCCTTTACCCCCCCTTAAGGACCAGCGCTGTTTGTTTGGATCTGTGCTGGGTGGGCTCTGCAGCCCCCAGCACAGATCCGCGGCCACACAGAGCGATCAGATCGCCCCCCTTTTTTTCCCCCTATGGGGATGATGTGCAGGGGGGGTCTGATCGCTCCTACCTGCAGGCATGTTGCGGGGGGGGCACCTCAAAGCCCCCCTCCGCGGCGACATTCTCCCCCCTCCCTCTCCTACCTGCTCCCCCGGGAGATCCGGGCTGCACAGGACGCTATCCGTCCTGTGCAGCCAGTGACAGGACGTCCCCTGTCACATGGCGGCGATCCCCGGCCGCTGATTGGCCGGGGATCGCCGATCTGCCTTACGGCGCTGCTGCGCAGCAGCGCCGTACAAATGTAAACAAAGCGGATTATTTCCGCCTTTGTTTACATTTAGCCTGCGAGCCGCCATCGGCGGCCCGCAGGCTATTCACGGAGCCCCCCGCCGTGAATTGACAGGAAGCAGCCGCTCGCACGAGCGGCTGCTTCCTGATTAATCAGCCTGCAGCTGGCGACGCAGTACTGCGTCGCTGGTCCTGCAGCTGCCACTTTGCCGACGCACGGTATAAGCGTGCGGTCGGCAAGTGGTTAAAAAAAACAACTAATCAATCATTGAAGAAATGCAGAGGCAATTGCACTGTGAAAAACCTTACCCTAACCAACCCCCAAACTGATACCTAAATCTAACAACCCCCCCCTCGACCTATGCCTAACCCTAACCAGCTCTGCCAACTGATGCCTAGCCCTAACAACCTCCCAACCTATGCCTAACCTTAAGCAACCCCCCAACCTATGCCTATCCCTAAATGACCCCTAACCTATGCCTAACCCTAACCAACGCCTCAACGCCTAACCTTTACCAACCCCCAAAATAATGCCTAGCCCTAACACTCCCCCAACCTATGCCTAGCCCTAACTGATCCCCCCAATCGATGCCTAACCACTGTGGCTACAAATATCGGGCAGCGGTGGCATCGCCATTGGAACTTATGTTAACAGCTGCAAATAGCAGCTTTAAGTAGTAATTCGGGGACTGGAGCTGCATGCTATACATACTGCAGCTACAAACAGTGGGCGTGCCTGCTATTTTATCGGGCACCTCTGGCACCCTTACTACCACTGATCGTGTCTGTTACCATATGTTTCCATGGCAGTGCCAAAAGCCCCTGCTTTGCATACAGGTACTTTACTTACTAAGCTATCAGGAACATTTAGATTACTGCTGGGAAATGAGCTTTGATTTACAAAATATATGATCCAATATGTCTTGCACTTCATCAGTAGAGATGGTCTATGAGCGAATTCCAAGCTGCATACAATTTGTAGAGCATTTGCATGGAACTATTAGCATGTCATTGGCCATCTGCATTTGATCAAGGTGGATTTATACTTTTTCTGCTACTAGGCCAAGTATGTTGTGCCTTGCCTTTCAAGTGCAGCAGCGCCCCTCCCATTCCATGTGCAGCCCCCACTTCCATGCATATCATCTATGTTCAGCAGCTACTCTCTTTTACAAACAGCTTCCTTAGGCATCAATTTCCCTTATGTGTTGCTCCCAATTTTCAGCCTCCTCTTTAATATGCAGCAACCCCTCTTTCATTTTCAGGTGCCTAATTGGGCTGCAGCCGCCCCAAGGCGCAGGCCTTTGTGGCCTTCCCAGATATACAGCCCTGCATTTAGTAGGGTCTTGAATCCAGCCCTGACATATACTCACGCACACAGCGGAACGATGTACTGAGCTGTACAGCAGATGACAATGTGCAATAATAAAGGAGAGTCTGGGCATTCAAGTCAGGCTCCGTCTGCAAACCACACTCTTCGCTGGAGAGCATCGCTGAGAGATACATTTGTATGTGTCTTACCTCCCTTAGAGGGTCATTGAGCTCACTCAGAATATTGTCCTCATCAAAGATCTTTCCTTGGTATCTGTGCTCATAATAATCATGTATCTTCTGTCGCATGTCAGAAGGCAATTTGTGGAATGACATGTACTGCTCCACTTGTTTGTACTGTGAAAGAGAGAGAGAAAAAAAGAAATATTTGCTCAGAAATGAATTCTTTATAGGAAAGGAGAAAGAAGCTCATCTCGAGTGGCTGTAACAGCAATCCTGTCTATTCAGAGTGGTGCATAGCTACAGAGCTGCAGTACATGGCAATATATAGACATGAAAAATGAACCTGTCCATAAAAAATGAAAACATTCAAAGGTAGGTATAACCGTTATTATTCATAGGGTGGTCAGAAATACAGATTTCCGATGGATTTCGCCTTTCCAGTAAGTGCCTTTCCAATTTTCACGAAATACAGCGAAAACTGGAATTTCATAGTACTGTAGTACTATGTAACATAGTTCGTTTGATTGAAAAAAGACAACAGTATTGGAAAAAAGTAGAACAAGCATCACTAATACACGAGATCTCAACACTGAAGCTCACAAGGGTAGCAAGGATGAATATAGCAAGGGTGTGTGTGCAGAAAGGATCAGAATTAAGAGGACACAATCCACAAAAACACAGAAGATGCTATAAATACCGCACCACTATACTTAGTATCAAAAAATTGCTTTATTGGTTCACAAACCAAATCATCTGAAGCAAATAAATGTGATAAATGAAAAAAACAACCACCATAAATGTGCAGCATGAAGTGAAAGACCGGACCAGAATAGTGACACGGCAGCTGGGTCACCGTGTGTACAGTGAGCTGTGGAGCTAGCTGAAGTATGAATGAGCGGCATTACAAATAGAAAGGCAGCGAACATGGGTATGCTGAAACTATTGAACAAATGTATATAGATGTATAGATGTATATTGTTAAGGTTTGGTACTGGCGGTCTTTTCTGTGTTTCAGTTGCTGTGAGGTAATTTTACCTCCTAAGAGATGCTGTTGTTAAGCAAAGTTTTGAGCTGTATGCTTGTCAGGTCCAGCTTGAAGCGGATTGGTCGGAGCTTCATTCCCTCCAAAGCCCTTAGCCAACCAAGGGGTTGGTTGAGGTGAAACAAAACCAGCCCTGTCAGAGCAGTCAGTGTCACTTGAGGAGAACTCTAGGACAGACCTGAGCTCCTGCCCACCCACCCGTCCCTCATTTCCTTGCTTTTGTCGCAGGCTTTTCTTATTGGGGGGTATGGTAAAAGAAAATAACTGGTGGTGGCGATCGTGTCGGGTCCACAGACCATCGATTGCTTTTGTGTTGGTCAATTTATGTTTGTGTTCATATGGAAATAAAGTTACATGGTTATTGAATTATACAATAAAGTTGGTAGTTTGTTACACCCCCTTTTTTACCCTCCAATAAACAATGGCCGTGGCCTGTTAAACGCCAATGGTGGTGTGTGTCTCATTTATTTAAATAAGTGATAAATAGTTAATGTTTTGATGTTTAATAATGTTGAATGCATTCCCATGTGCTGAAAAGGAAGCTCTTACCGAGAGAAGGAGAGGAGAGACTGACTAACCCCTGGTCTTATACTTCAAATTTCATAAAGCTTGAATTTGGGCTCATCCCGTGCAGTTTGGACGCGCCCAATTCTAAGCTCTGTAAATTTTCAGGCAAAATTTGAGGCAAGATCTGCTTCTGTTTGACTCATCACTGTGAAACTGATCTGGAAGTGAAGTTCTACCAGCCACGGGTAACTGTTTGTTCTGTTATTTAACAAAACGTCCATCTGCAATGCACAAACTCAGAAGCAATGGAGATGGGCAGGTGTGATAGTTCCAGATTCCCCATCTGTGATATTAAACAAACAAACGCAGAACATTTATATCATGCTTTTCACCTGGGGGACTCAAAGCGACGGAGCTGCAGCCACCAGGACGCGCTCTATAGGCAATAGCAGTGCTGGCTTACTAAACAGGCAGAGCAGAGATTCAAACCCAGGTCTCCTGTGTCAGAAGCTGAGCCCTTAACCATTACACTATGCAGCCATTCACTAGCCAGTCATTAACTCTTTAAAGTCTAGGAACACACATTACATAGCACCTGACGGAATGGTAAGGCCTGTTGAAACTTTACTACATGACACTGAACTCGATGGACGTATGTCTTTTTTCAACAAAAATAACTATGTAACTATGTAACTGTTGTTCAAATGAATATTGTTCTGACAGGTTCCCTTTCATTTTCCTGCGCACAGATCCGTAAATTACCTTTAAATAAGTATTCTCTGCTTCAAAGTCTGTTTTAATTACTGCTCATATATCTGCATAAAGCAAACAGCCTGTAGCAGAGCGAGTCGCAGCTTTACGCACGCGATCAACTCGCTGTTTCTGCTTTAAGGGTTTTATCCCATGATAGATGTAATGTTAACATGTAATATTTTTCTGTAAAAATCAGGCAATGAAACAAGGGGGAAAAAAGGGAATGAAATAAATAGTATACCTTATCAAATCTGACATGAGGCAATTTACCTAGACTGCTGCAGGAAAGAAGGAATCAGCTCTATGCAGCAAATCAAATTCCTGCTGTCACCCCCAAATATTGAAGAGCTGTCACTCATGCTGTGCACTGATTGAAACACCTCTATTATCGCACATGGATAGCTGCCCGCCACACTGTAATCAGAGCTGGAAAATACCAGGCTGCACTGCGCACTGTAGTCTTACATTTCTCTCACATAGAACGAGTACTTCAGTTACTGGGCTCCTCTCAGTAAAATCTTGCAGATTATCAGTCACCCCAGCACGGCTCAGTTTAAAGACTGCATCCTGTTTATGAAATGGGGGCGGGTTTTTGTAGCTTCTCCCATCTGATGGCGATAGGCACAGTTGATATACAGGATATGTGTCTAGTCTGGAGGAGGCAACGCAGTTGGGAGATGGCATTCCTGTTGTGGCAGTGGATTTCCAGAATTAGGCTTAAAGGAAGGTTAGGATTGTAATATAGGCGGTGTTTAGTTTTACCAATTAGTATTATTAGGTAAAGATTAGACACTGATAAGGGGTTAGGGAATAGGCTAGCAGGATATTCGTTTTCTCAGTTAAAGGGAAACTTAAAGGACCACTATTTCTAAAATTTGTAAAACTTAAATGCAAGTGTATGCATATGTATAAAATGTACATTCATTCCAGGGCAAAAGGGACTATATATTTCTTTTTTCTATGTTCCGGTCACTAGTGATGGGCTGAACTGTTCGCCTGGCGAACCCTTCTGGGCCTCTTACTACTTCCGGGTCGCAATGATCCGGAGTAGTACGCCTGCGCTGCCCAGCGGAGCGCGTCCTAGATCGCGCTCCTGTTGCCGGGCACTCTCTGCGCATGAGCGTGACGTCGTTCATGACGTCACGCACATGCGCAAAAAGGGCCCAGCAACAGGAGCGCGATCTAGGACGCGCTCCGCCGGGCAGCGCAGGCGTACTACTCCGGGTCATTGCGACCCGGAAGTAGTAAGAGGCCCAGGGAATAAGAGATGTTCGCCGGCGAACGGTTCGGGAACCGTTCGCCTCATCTCTACCGGTCACTTACAATAGATTACAAAAATCTGAAAGAACTAACAGGTTTTGGACTAGTCCATCTCCTCATTAAAGCGGACACAAACCAAACATTTTTTTAATTCAAAATATTTAGTTGCACCACTCTGACACATACAAAGATAAATAAACACTCCTTCAAGCCTATGAGCATTTCAGTGCATGCTTTTCACCCTTCTACTTTCATATTATACAGGTGGCAGCCATTACTTCTGAGCTTAGTAGGAGATTTTAGATCATGGGTGTGTGTCATCAGCTACCCTCCCTCACAGGGGTGTCATCTATGTGAAATCTCACACAAGCTGAGATCACCTCCCCTGTGACATCATCAATAGCAGCCTGTGTTTTGTTTTTGTTTTTTATCTCCTCCACCAGTCTGCCGGATTCTGTCCCGGCAATATGAAAAGAAGGGAGGGGTTCCTCCAATAAATGTAAAATATTTTATATTTGTCATCATACAGCTGAAAAAAGGCTGCTATTTATTATTATAATTTAGAAAATAGATTTTATTTCTGAAATCTGATATTTTTTATTTTTTGGTCCACTTTAAGGGTTTTCTTTATTTTCTAAAGCACTTCCTATATAGTAGTTCCTCAGTCCAACTATCAACACTGTGCAAGTGTGTAGGGAGGCTGGCCAGAATCTTTGTACAGATCCTTTCCAGGGAGTGCTTTTGTAAAGAATAAGGGAAGTACTGAGAATCTTCCATGAGGAAATGGACTAGTCAAAAACTTTTCAGATCTGTGAGATTTTTACTGCTTACTTTAAAGGGATACTGTAGGGGGTCGGGGGAAAATGAGCTGAACTTACCCGGGGCTTCTAATGGTCCCCTGCAGACATCCTGTGTTGGCGCAGCCACTCACTGATGCTCTGGCCCCGCCTCCAGTTTACTTCTGGAATTTCTGACTTTAAAGTCAGAAAACCACTGCGCCTGCACGCCCGTGTCCTCGCTCCCGCTGATGTCACCAGGAGTGTACTGCGCAGACACAGATCATACTGGGCCTGTGCTGTGCGTTCTTGATGACATCAGCGGAATCGAGGACACGGCAACGCAGGCGCAGTGGTTTTCACACTTAAAAGTCTGAAATTCCAGAAGTGAACCGGAGGCGGGGCTGGAGCATCGGTGAGTGGCTGTGCCAACACAGGATGTCTGTGGGGGACCGTTAGAAGCTCCGGGTAAGTTCAACTCATTTTTGCCTGACCCCCTACAGTATCCCTTTAAGCGACAGCAACATAAGAGAAAAGTAACTTATGGTGCCTTTTACTCTGGGAGAAATGTACTTCTACATGTACTGTACATTTTAAAGTAACACTGAAGCAAAAATAAGCTTATGAGATAATGAATGTATGTGTACTATGATAATTAGTAGAACATAAGTAGCAAAGAAAAGAGTCTCATATTTTTATTTTCAGTTATATAGTTGTTTTTACAACATTGCATCATTCTCTAATATTTGCAGTTTACAAACTACACTCTGTATTTTAAGACTTTGATACAGAGCAGAGCTAATCACTATTTGCACTTCCTTGCAGTAAAATATTATCTTAAGTTGTCTTTCACTGTTTCTTTAAGGTACAAGTGCTTCAGAAAATAGCACTCTAGCCAACTAAATTAATCGGAGAGCTCAGAGAAGCTCTTTTGCATAGATAACAAGTGAAGTCTTCCTGTACTGGAAACAATATAAGACTCATATCTTTGGTACTAATGTTCTATTTCTTAGCTGTACTACACATACAAATCATTACCGTATATCATACGTTTATTTTCACTTCAGATTCCCTTTAAATGTTAACATTTTTTGCAATAGTGGTCCTTTAACCAGTTCACCACTGAAGGTTCAGTTTCTAAGGTAACTATTTATGTATTATTTTAATTGTCTTTTTTTTTAAAGATTTATTTGGGTAATTATGGGAGAGTGTGGGAGGTCAGGAGTTAATTTTATAAGTATGTGTAAGTTTTTTTTATTAAATAAATGTTTGTTGGTGTCATTTTACTATTTGGCCACAAGATGTCCTTGTGCATTATTTCTTATTTGCGTACTATAAATTTGTGAATAGGAAGTAATGCCTGGATGTCTTAATTACAGAAGATACAATGATGCAGGAATCTCATTGATGCTGGTGATCATTGTCACATTGTAGTGGGCTGTGAAGCAAGCGGGCGGTGGAGCAAGCGGGAGCGCGCACAGCAACGGTCGCAGTGGAGGTACATATATCTACACCCCTGGAGCTAAGATGAAGTCTACGGGGGCATAGATATACTGCACACTATACATTACGTGGTTAAGAAACATGTGACATGATGAGATAGACGTGTATGTACAGCTCCAAGCACACAAATAACTATGCTGTGTTCCATTTCTTCTTATTCTGGCAGAAAAAAAGGCTTCTGAGAGCAGGGAAGAGAGAAAGGGTCAATAGCTAATATATTTTAGCTTTTTGGAAAACAGAAATACTGCCATTGAGCAGAGACAAAACAATAAATCTACTTTTTAAAGTTTTCAAATATAACATGCAACTGTGGGGTATCTAAAAAAGTCATCAGCTTATTTTTACTTAAGGTTCACTTTAAGCTTAGGCTTAAGGATAAGGGTAAATGATAAGGGAAGGCTAGCTTGTTTAGTATTAGTAGGTTAGAGTTATGCATAGACAAAAAGGTATAGGAATACAAAGTAGGTTGGGCGGGGGGGGGGGGGGGGGGGCGGGGGTACGTTTTTATAGGTTATGCTTAGGATGTTTGGGTAGGCGTACGTAAGAAATGTTATACTTAGGTGGTAGGGTAATTTGGCTGGACACTGGCTTTAAGTGCAGTTTATGACAGGGCTTGCCATAGTACATTCTCATTCTTAATACAAGTTTATGTTACTTTAAATACAACACAAAGCTATTGTTATTTATTATTATTGATATATAACGGACCAACATATTCCGTGGCGCTGTACAATGTAAGAAAACAAACAAGGGGTACATAATGATACAGACAATGATATACCTCAAATATGGACACTGGTACAAAATACAGAACAGGTGGTTACAATGACAGATGAAACATGATGAATTAAATATAGTATATAACAGAGTGCAAGCTATGAAATGCATAACAAATTCCAAGACACAAAAGGGGGGAAAGCCCTGCCCTTGCAAGCGTACAATGTAAAGGAATGGGGGGAAACAAGAGGCTGGGACGTATGCAGTATACATAGAGGCAGTGAGTGTTTAGGTTATCTAGTAAGGAGTAAAACTTGATGAGAGGTAGAAGGGGGAATGGCCTAAGTTTTACGGGAGTGTTTAAAGATTTCAAAGGTTAGAGAATGACGGGTGTGTTGTGGAAGGCCAATCCAGTGGATGAGTGAAGTACATTAGAAGTCTTGTATAACTGAATGCGAGGAAGTGATTGTGGAGGACAACAGAAGCTCATGTGCAGATTTGAGATTGCGGCCGGGCTGGTATCTGGAAACAAGTGAGGAGATGTACAGGGAAGAGAGAGTGTGGAGAACTTTGTGTTATCACAAGACCATCCTAGTTATAAAGAGCTGTTGTCATTAATATCCTATCTTACTTGTCATTTACAGCAAGTGAAGCCTTGAGCGTACACTAGATGGTTCTCGGTCAAGGGGCTGGTCAAGACCGCCTCTGGCAACAATCTAGTGAGTGTGTGTATGTATGTGTATGTGTGTGTGTATGTGTGTGTGTAGGTGTGTGTATATAGGTGTGCGTGCGTGTGTAGGTGTGTGTATGTGTATGTGTGTGTGTATGTGTGTGTAGGTGTGTGTATATAGGTGTGCGTGCGTGTGTGTGTAGGTGTGTGTGTGTGTGTGTGTGTGTATGTGTGTGGATGTTTGTGTATGTGTATGTGTGTGGATGTTTGTGTATGTATGTGTGTGTGTGTGTGTATGTGTGTGTGTGTGTGTGTGTGTGTGTGTGTGTGTGTGTATGTGTGTATGTGTGTGTGTGTGTGTGTGTGTATGTGTGTGTGTGTGTGTGTGTGTGTGTGTGTGTGTGTGTGTGTGTGTGTGTGTGTGTGTGTGTACGTACGCACGTGTGTGTGTGTGTGTACGTACGCACGTGTGTGTGTGTGTGTGTGTGTGTGTGTGTGTGTGTGTGTGTAGGTGTGTGTGTGTGTGTGCTGGCTCCAAATCTACCCTGAGTGTCAACAAGAGATCCAGACTGGCGGTCTGAAAGACCAATTTATAAAATGTATACAGAGTGCCAAACTACAATTCAGATCACTACTCTTTTGTTGGTGGAGGATATGTGCACATAAAACACAGCATTGAGAGACAGCCCTTCCCATTTGTAGCAGTCAGTATACCACCTGCAATCACTCAACAGACTTGTGTTTTGTTTCTTTTAATATAGCTTGAAATACAAATTGACCTAAACAAATAAAGTTTCACTTTAGAGTGTGTAGGGCAGGTTATCCAGAACATTATACTAATAGGTACTGACGTGGAGAGTGACTGACACCCCCAAACAATCCAAGACATGGATCCAGCACTAATGAAAGCAGAGCAGCAATGTCAGATTTATGTTCCATTTTCTACTAACTGGTTGTAGCTGTCTGCTACAAAACTTGGCATTCTGTTGGCAGCCTATTAAAAATCTGCTCCTAATACTGGATGATGCCCAGACATTAATTCAATCTGGTTGGGAAGCCAACAAGGCCCCTGGCAGTGTCATCAGAGATATGGAAGTCTTTATGAGTATCCTGAAAGCAGCGTTATGTATTATTTAAAAGGATTCCAAATAAATATTTATTTCTGCACTGAATCGGCAAAAAGAGGGACTGAAGCGGAGATGCACGAAGCTTCTGCTAGGACCCTGCAAATAATCCACTAAGCTGTCTGTGTCATCAGGTATAACGTAAATGCAGCCAATGGCGTTTATTGCTACTATATAAGAAGTGACAAGATAACGCAATTAGTTAGTAACAGCCATAGTAATAATAAAGGGCATTTATTCAGGCTGTTCACTATCAGGGGCAGGTAGTAGTACGCCCTACTTCCTCGAGAGATTTTACTTCCAAATAGCTGAAAGCGGAACTGTAGATAGAAAATAAACACATTGTTTCACTTACCTGGGGCTTCCCCAAGCCCCCAGCAGCCGTCCTGTCCCGCACCGCTTCTCGAAGAGCCTCCGTTCTCCCGCCGCCAGCTACTTTCAGTTTCGCCGCCGGGCCTCTGTGCCTACGTGGCTCTGGCCACGCTTGTCCTTTCTTTGCGTTCCCGGCTATTGCAGAGGAGAATGCGAAGAAAGGATACGCTTGGCAGGGCTGTGCTGGCCTCGACTTTCAAGTCGAGGTACAGGACGGAGCGGTGGCGGGAGAACGGAGGCTCGGGCAGGACCGGCGCGGGACAGGACAGCTGCTAGGGGCTTGGGGAAGCCCCAGGTAAGTGAAACAATGTGTTTATTTTCTATCTACAGTTCCGATTTAACTCCTAGTTTAAGTGTCCACAAAGCAATATGTGACCTAATGAGATAAACATGTGTATGTATGTACAGTACAAAACATTAATAACCAGGCTGTTTTACTTGCTTGCTGCCTAAAAGAGTTAATTTCTAGGCATGAAAGTGACAGCTTCTATCTTGTCGGTACCTTGTCGGAAATATAGTAAACATCAATGATAAGGAAATTACAGCCATAATAAAGTTTTCCTAGCTGAATGCAACTTCCAAGGACAAAGGAGAGGTAGGACTAGGTCAATAGTTCATGTATTTTCACTTTGGGACACTTACCGGTAATAGATTGCTATTGATTAGAGACAGTAAAAAATTCATCCTACTTTGTGAATGTTTTAATACGTATAAAAGAAAATCATGGAATACTTAAAAGTCATTTTTCAAAGTAGGAGGATAAATATAATTGTTTATTTCATCAGTTTATTCATCAGGTTTATCACCTGATAAATAAACTTTTAAGGGACCCTAAGCAGAAGTTTTGGGTATGCATTTAAACATTGCATTTAAACATACCCACGTGTATTTGAGTGTATTTGAATATCTCCTGCTCACTCGCCATTGGTAAAAATTTTCACCTCCCGATTCGGCCAGTATAAATTGCATTGTCACGGGCGACTCTGCTCAAAGTCCCGCTTTGACCCGGAAGCAGGAAGTCGGGGGATGCGCTCTGCTCTGATGCGCTCCACCTCCTCTACTGTCATCCTCTCCTGCGTGTAATATTGCTGTACATGGCACTTAGCACAGTGCCGACCCTGAGCAGTATAGTGGTCGGCAAAGGATTCATGATGGCAGCCACAGGTTTCTTTTATAAAACTAAGGGAGATTGAGGACGGCGATTTTAGGACCATTTCAAAAAGGAGATTAAAAGCTACACATTGGTATGTTTATTATCATATTTTTAGTTTGTGCTCAGGTTTTCTTTAAAGCGAATACGAGATCAAAAACTAACTATAACAATTAACTTGTCTATATATCTTATCTAACGTTTAGATAGTTTACACAGCAAATCTATCTGCAAACAGCTTCAAAAGTTTATGATTATTTATTCCTGTGATACAATGAGGGCAGCCATGTTCTGTTTGTCACATTGTCATAGGCTGAGGGCTGGAGATGCTATCAGCTTGCCTGGGTGTAAATTCAGTCCCCTCTCCTTGTCCCTCCTCCCCTTCTTCTGCCTCTGAAATTAATGGCTTGTAACCTTCTCCTCCTCCTCCTGCCCAGACTAACCTCCCATAAGCCCTTACTTCAGTGCCAAGGCACAAAAGGAGCTGTGGGCGAGGATTGTTTAGTTTACAGGGAATTACAGTATTAAAACAATACAAAAAAAGTATTTGGCTTGAGGAATGCCATATAAATTATATGAAAGGAACACAATTATGCAATGAGTAAAAGTTTATCTCGGATCCACTTTAACCAGTTGTTGCCAACACAACAATATATTAACATCCTCTCTGCCACCAGTTTTGGCAGAAGGTCGTGACTGTCTATAGGGCCAGAAGGGCACAGTGCGTACGCTAGCATGTGCTCATCACCCCAAGAAACATTTGTTGGACTAACTAGGGTATTACACTCTGGTGTCTGATACTACCTCCTCCCAGCAGATGTAGCAGCAGGAAGCAATACTGGTATCTCTCACCTCCCGCGGTTATTGAGGCAATCTCACATGGCTTGTACCTCAGCCGGCCTCTTGTACTTGCATGTACCTGGTAATAATGAAGTCAGGACCTGACAGGTGGTATAGGAGGCCGCCACCAGTACAAGCCAGGGGAGCACCAATATCTCAGAAGGAACAGGTGGAGGCAAGAGATACTCATAAGCATTGCTTTCTGTTGCTGATTTCTGCAAGGGGGTGAGGTGGATCACTAGGCTACTAGGGAAAGCAATGTATTTGTACTGATTTTATGATGTCCTGTCTATTATTGATTAATGTGAATAAAGTTTAAGCTTTTTAATTATGGACAAATGACCTGGACTCACGACCTTCACTAATGTTTAATTATTCAGTATTCCCCTAAATAAACTAACCTAACCCCCCCCCCCTTTTTTTTTTTTACATTCCTATACAAATATGGGGTGGGTAGAACATTTAAAATGTATACTTCTTGATCCATTGGATGAGAATCACTTACTCGGTTACACAGAGGCTACATGTGTAAAATCTCTTGCCTAGACAGGAAGTGGTGCAAATTCTCACCGGGGGGGGGGGGGGGGGGGCTGGGGGAGAGGGGATCACAGGAGGAGGAGGGCAAGGTGACACAAAACCATTAGAGTGAGAAATGCTGGATCCAGCCCTGCATGATCTTGGTGTAACCATATTTTGAAGACCTACTAGGACTTACAAGATGGGTAGTACGGGAAAATATGCACGGCTCTAGACATCTTCTTTTTCCTTTTTTTTTAATCACTACAAGGTTCATTTTTTGTATCACTACAGGGCTACTTTAACTATGTCATAAATCATGCAGTTGACATGAAGATCAATCACATGTAATTACCCATTAGTAACAAATTCTCTTGTGTACTGATGATAGGTTACACAGTGGGACGTTCCACCTCAGCTACAGCCACAGCAGGATCCAGGCCCCACACTGACATGCAGATGGAGAGATGCTGACTCACCGGTGCACTTTGAGACTCACAGTTCTACTGTTAGGAGAGCTATTTCTCTAACAATTCACACATCTCTGCTGAGGAGGATTTATCTATGTACAGTTCTACCATTTTGCCCTTGCTGCCTGATAAGTCCAGCCAATCACAACCTTCTTATGCCAGCGAGTCGTATCCTGAGTGACCTAGAATGGTCAAGCAGAGGATTCTGATATTCACTGGCTTTTTCAAACTGCATGTTGATTTCAGGTTATTATATTACATAGAAGGAGGTGAAACATATCAGTCTCCATTTTATTTTTGTAACTTTTTAAAGATTTTTTGTTTTTGGACTTTTTTTTTTTAATTACACTAATGTACCGTCTACCCTTTGCAAAAACATAAGTTTGTTCTGCCCCACAACAAAGGTTCTGTTTCCCCATTTAGTGATATCTGGCTGCCATGGGCTCAAGAACCAATCAGAGCAGCCTCTCACTCCAACCTGAATTATCACAAATTCTTTCTGTTTTAAGAAAGCAAACTTTTGTTTTCCATGCATTTTAGTAAGGGGGCTTTTAGGACCATCGTAGCTACTTACACACTCCAATGAGTTCTGGGTCACCATGAGCTTGCTGGTTAGTCTGTACGTATAATGGCTGGCAAAGGGTTTTCCCATCATGACATTCCTATCATCAGTTTCCATACACCCCCCGCCCCCCCCCCCCCCTCCCAGTGGTGTCTAACCACTACTTTGCACAAACCCCCTAGCTGGTGCCTAACCCTAACCACCCCCCTGCACAAACCCCCTCCCCAACACCTAACTGCTACCTCCTTGTACAAACGCCCTCCATGACGCTTAACTGTTCCCCCTGCACACACAAAAAATATCTGAAAAAACCAATAACTACAGGGTGCCACTCAGAAACAAAAATGAAACTTTAAAAAAAAATCCCTCGATGCAGACAATGTTACATCAAATCCAGAATATCAGAGGTGCTAGGGAGGAGTGTTTGCCACTTGGCCAACCCTTTGCACTCTTCAGATTATGTGTTCACATAAAATATGACACATTTAGGGTGGTGACTAAGAAGTAAGGGAGGCGGGTTCTGCACTGTACTACAAGAAGCACATGTCAGTGTACAGATACAAAACAAGAGCTGACATTCCATATTTCATCTGGCAGCGAAGCAGTACACGTTTAGTATAGCGAAGTGCAAGCACTGCAGTGTCACATGAAACACATGACAATCACAGCCAACTGACTGTCAGTGGGATGAACAGGCAGACATTCCTTTTAGTTGTCAAGTTTGGGAAACAGAAGTAACATTACAAAGGGAGGTAAAGGCAAGCGACAGCACAAGAAGGATGGAAAAATTGTAAGCGAAGAAAGATGTGTCACAACCAGCAAACAGTCATCCAGTGTCAAAACTATTTTCTGTCTTAATGACTAATACAGAACATTAATTTTGCCTTACCTCACCATAATCTTTAAAGAGAAACTCCAACCTAGAATTGAACTTTATCCCAATCAGTAGCTGATACCCCCTTTTACATGAGAAATATAATGATTTTCACAAACAGACCATCAGGGGGCGCTGTATGACTGATTTTGTGCTGAAACCCCTCCCACAAGAAGCTCTGAGTACCACGGTACTCTGGGCAAACTGCCACAATGTAACAATGTTCACAGACAGGAATTAGCTGTTTACAGCTGTCTCTAACAGCCAAAACAGCTGGGAGCAGCTACATAACTTGCCCACAGTAAAAATGTCACCATGTAATAAATGTCAGAATGTAAATCGGGGAGAGGAAAGATTTTACAATGAGCAAACACTGACTAAATCATTTATACATAATTATGGTAAAAAATGAAGCACTTTTTTACTACATTATTTTTATTGGGGTTCCTCTTTAAGGGAAACACAAGTCAAGTCCCCTCCACCAACTTATTAACCACTTTAGGACAAGAGCAATTTTCACATGTCAGCACTGCTCCCATTAATTTGTCAATAACTTTATTACTACTAATCACATCTAAATTATCTATATATTGTTTTGTTCAAAACAAATTAGGCTTTTAGTGTGTGAATTTTTTTTTTAGTAATTAACTTATATTCTATGCATTTTAAAGGGAAATTAAGGTAAAAAATAGAAAAACCACACTATTTCTCAATTTAGATCCAACATATCTTTACAATAAACAGTACTAAGTATAAGTTAAACAAACAGATTTTATTTGCTTAACCATCCTGGTTATTACAACATTTAGATTATGCTCCTAGCACAATGTATGGTGACAATATTGTATTTGGAAAGGTGTCTTTTTTCTGTTTTGTGTTTTTTTGCTTTCTCATTGTACACTATCGATGATTATGAAACCGTATTTGCTAAAATATTAGTAATATACCCTCATGGCATAGATATTTAAAAAGCCAAGTTCCTAAGGTAACAATACATGTTTTTTCTCTGACATTCTGTCACTTTATTTTCATTTTTAAAGTATTTCATTTTTGTACAGAATATGCGAAAATGTAATTACTTTTGATTCAGTTTGTGACTAAAAAGAATATACAAGACATGGTCCTTAACCCTAAAACTCTCTAAACTCCATTCTATAAATTATTAGGGTTTAAATGTTACCATATATGTCTCTTGTAGTTTTGCTAAGACTTTCCCAAGTTTGATCATAGTTTTGAAAATTACTTTTTTATGTTGAATTGAGTTTGTCCCTACCCATTTTTTATGTGACGTGCCCAAGCTTGATACCACATATGCCTCATTTAGTAACAAACTGGTGGTGCACTCTCTACAACTACACTGGACAAATATATTTGTCCAGTTAGGCTTAAGAGGTTAAAAGAAAACATAGCTAGTGTGGTCGACAGTACTTACAAATTTGAGGGACATCTTAGGTGAGTGTGGTGGATACATGTGAAGTGGTGGTGGTGGTGGGGGGGGGGGGGGGAGAGAAGTCTTACGAGAGAGTATAAACCTTTTGGGACCAAACGCCTCTAACCCCCTAAGGACCAGGTCCATCCTTTCCCTATTGTGCCCTGTGATTGGCTCACAATAATCACGGGGTCAGTAGTCAATGAAATTAGTTCCTGACCGAGATGTGGAATATCTGCTGTCACTGAGACAGCAGAGCGAGCGGGTGCAGCGACGGAACAGTGTTATGAGTGGTGATGACGGCATCAGTGCGTGGTGGTAAATAGTTGGAATCTACATCCTGTCCGAGCCGCGTAGCCACCAGCAGGACGTAGATTCCAACTACTACTGTTTCAACTAGATTTTCAATGGTGTGGGCGCGGTTAAGGAAGAAAAAAACCACATTTTTTTTGTTCGTGGGGTGTTCTTGTGTTATGCTGTGTTTCGCTGGCAGGGAAGCTGCTATCTTATCGGTAATTTCAGCACCATACAGAAAACAGGAGAGAATTTTACAGCATTTTTGAATTTTCTGTACTTTCTAATACTAAAGCAGGCCATGCACGCATCTTTATCTGACTCATTAATGGCAGATCCGATCACTATGATGAAATCAGCAGGGAATCTATAGCACAGCATGCCTCATCTAATGCAACTTCAAAAATGTTTTGCCAAAAATCATTGAAACTTATCTATGTGAGCAGTATGGAGTACACAGTGAAAAGATGAGAAGCGCTTCTGTGAGATACAACCTAGCCACTATTCAGAGGGCGGAGCCTAAATTAGTTGTGATCAGCTGTGGTTGGTGCACGCTCTGCGCAGAGTCGCACTAGGAACTTTGTAAACATGCACAATGGAGCACTTTCCTGGCCAGTGAAGAGAGGTGGAAGAACCTTGGGGGAGCCTTGGTAACCAGCAGTGGAGCCCAAGAGAACTGAACAACTGCATCACACGTCATCCTTCTCCTCTGTGAAACCTGCCTGTGATTTGTGATGGTTAGTTGAGACTAGTGGTGGGCAGAAATGACGACTATGCGTTATTATGCATCTTAATTCGCAATTACGCATCGTAATGTGAAATTTGTGGATTAAGTGTAACCACTAGTGTAATCACTAACCGTAATGACGCATGTTAGTGTAGTTTAGGACGCAAGCGGTTTTACGCATATGAACGGATTTTCGCATTAAATATTTAAAGAATAGCCATGCCTGTGCAGTATAATGGGTGATGAACTCGAATATTTTTTCGCATACAAATGCATTTTCGCATTGAATAGTTAAAGAGACACTGAAGCGGAAAAAAATTATGATATTATGATTTGTATGTGTAGTACAGATAAGAAATAAAACATTAAGATCAGATACATCAGTCTAATTGTTTCCAGTACAGGAAGAGTTAAGAAACTCCAGTTGTTATCTCTATGCAAAAAAGCCATTAAGCTCTACGACTTTCAAAGTCGTGGAGAGGGCTGTCTTCTGACTTTTATTATCTCAAGTGTTAGTGAACAATTTTCTTTTTCTCTGCCAGAGGAGAGGTCATTAGTAGAGATGTAGCGAACGGTTCCCGAACCGTTCGCCGGCGAACATCTCTGAATACATGGGGCTTTTACTACTTCCGGGTCACTCTGACCCGGAGTAGTACGCCTGCGCTGCCCGGCGAAGCGCGTCCTAGATAGCGCTCCTGTTGCCGGGCACTCTCTGCGCATGTGCGTGACGTCATGAACGACGTCACGCACATGCGCAGAGAGTGCCCGGCAACAGGAGCGCGATCTAGGACGCGCTTTGCCGGGCAGTGCAGGCGCACTACTCCGGGTCAGAGCGACCCGGAAGTAGTAAAATCCCCAGAGATGTTCGCCGAGTGAACAGTTCGCAACATCTCTAGTCATTAGTTCACAGACTGCTCTGAAAGAATCATTTTGAATGCTGAATGTTGTGTAATCTGCACATATTATAGAATGATGCAATGTTAGAAAAAACACTATATACCTGAAAATAAAAATATGAGAATATTTTCTTTGCTGCTAATCTACTAGTAATTATTAATTCATTATATCATATTTTTGTTTTGCTTCAGTGTCTCTTTAAATAAAAGCCACGTGTGTGCAGTACACTAGCGAATAGATGCAAATATTTTTACACATTGAACGCAAATAAAACATATTTGCGTAATTACAGGCATAACTACAATTCACAAACGTAGTATGCTGTACGTAACATAATTGTGAAAAATTAAAGCTTTTTTGCCTAATTGTAATTGACCCATTATGAGCACCACTGGTTGAGACTGCCGGTCAGTTGAGCTCAGAATAACCAGGACTTATGACATTTGTGGATCCTCTTTGTATATTTTTCAATTCATGTCCAGGAAGCAGATGTGTAACTACAGGGGAGCAGAGCCTGCAACTGCCAGAGTAGTGATGGAAGTCCCAACTACTATTTTACTATCTCCGGTAAAGGGGTCCATCCATGATGGCTGCACTTGTTGTATGACCTAGCAAGTTGGGACCCCAGGCTGTGAGTTTTGCTTGGGGGGGGGGGAAGCACATGATTTGTAGTTACGCCCCTGCGAGGAAGTGTGGGAATATTTCCTCCATGGTGACTCAGAGAGCAATACCTTCCTAACAGATAGTCCAACAGCCCCCACTCCAAAGTTAATCAAAGTTTAATCCTGTAATCCACTTTAGGAAGATGGCTTACTTTATTAGTGGTGCTATGGAACCCATTCACTGTTCTTTAATATATCATTTGAGGCTCTCTGTATTTGCTTAGTTCTCGTCTCTGCTAAGCTCTTGCTGTATTATCAATGCCATCATAAGCTTTTATAATAATGATATCGGTAGAGAAAAAGCTGGGCCAATGGCTTCTCACCGCTAAATAGCATTAAAGACAATCATTTCTTCCAATCGTGCTTTTTGTGCTGAGAATTCTCATTTATATTCATGTAGAGTGCCTTTCTCAATATTAAGGTTTATTACGGCTGCCGAATAAAGATGGTTGATGAGACGTAGATAAATCCGGTTTGCATGCAAACTGAATGCAATTTGTATGCTGCTTGGAACTGCGCTGGGATTACCATGCAGGATATCTATTTAGTATCTTTGATGACCTATTCCAGTGGTGCTCAACCTTTTTTGGCCCGAGGGCCGAACTTCAAATCAAGAAAAATCTCGAGGGCCGGAACACATGCATACAAAATTTCGATGTAAAACTTTTAACGTTTTTCTAGTAACAGTTAACATGGTGTTGGAAATGGAAAGAAACGACAATATAAGAATTGTTGTACTCACCATTTGATGCACATTTTCTTAATGAGAAGTTTGCGGCTGTTTTTCAGAAACCAATTTCTGGATATTTGGCTCCAAATTGCTCCAAAGTGTGGGGCTGAGGGGGCTGTCGGCTCTGTGTGGGGCTGAGGGGGCTGTCAGCTCTGTGTGGGGCTGAGGGGGCTGTCAGCTCTGTGTGGGGCTGAGGGGGCTGTCAGCTCTGTGTGGGGCTGAGGGGGCTGTCAGCTCTGTGTGGGGCTGAGGGGGCTGTCAGCTCTGTGTGGGGCTGAGGGGGCTGTCAGCTCTGTGTGGGGCTGAGGAGGCTGTCAGCTCTGTGTGGGGCTGAGGAGGCTGTCAGCTCTGTGTGGGGCTGAGGAGGCTGTCAGCTCTGTGTGGGGCTGAGGAGGCTGTCAGCTCTGTGTGGGGCTGAGGAGGCTGTCAGCTCTGTGTGGGGCTGAGGGGGCTGTCAGCTCTGTGTGGGGCTGAGGAGGCTGTCAGCTCTGTGTGGGGCTGAGGAGGCTGTCAGCTCTGTGTGGGGCTGAGGAGGCTGTCAGCTCTGTGTGGGGCTGATGGGCCTGACGGCTCTGTGTGGGCCTGAGGGGGCTGTCGGCTCTGTGTGGGCCTGAGGGGGCTGTCGGCTCTGTGTGGGCCTGAGGGGGCTGCCCGCGGTGTCCTGCGGAGGAGGAGAGGATAGGGTGGTAATAGTAATCCTAGGAATTATAGGCTGAGGACGGAGGCTGCCCGCGGAGGGAGAGGATCGGGTGGTATTGTTACAGATACAGACCGTTATACTCGTATTGGCACACTGCAAGTAAGTAGTCCCGCGCATACACCCGCGTGTGCTGCGTATTCAGCCCCGGGTAGCGCTGGGATAGTTAGAAAGCCTGGCTGATTCCTATTGGAGGAAGGTTCCTGCAGTAACCAATGAGAGAGGCTTTCTAACTATCCCAGCGCTACCCGGGGCTGAATACGCAGCACACGCGGGTGTATGCGCGGGACTACTTACTTGCAGTGTGCCAATACGAGTATAACGGTCTGTATCTGCAACAATACCACCCGATCCTCTCCCTCCGCGGGCAGCCTCCGTTTGTAACAATACCACCCGATCCTCTCCCTCTGCAGGACACCGTCGCGCGGGCCATATAAACTGGCCTCGCAGGCCACAAATGGCCCGCAGGCCGTAGGTTGGGCACAGCTGACCTATTCCATCTGGGAAAATCTATACTATGGATGGATCGTTGCACTTATACAAACGATATAGTTTGTGCTTGAAAAAGGGTTAGTGGAATCCCGAAACAGACTGGTTTTAATTTTTGCTAAAATTGACGGAACAAATCAGTTTGAACGCCCAGCCTCTGAAATTGTTGGGCTCTTTTTGAAAATAAAGTATTTATCAAAGTATTTATGCGCGGGAGGTCTGCGCATGCGCATAAGACCCCGACTGATGCAATGAGCCAGTTACCGGGGCTGATTGCAGCTGAACGGCAGACCGCAGGAGGGCGGCGAGGGACTCGCACAAGTTTATGGGGCTGGAGGAACCCCCGGGTAAGTATCATTTTTTTTAGCTATCGCTCTCTGGTACACTTTTACTGCCCTTCCACCTCCCCAAGCCTAACCCGTAAAAACACCCAAACCTAACCTTACCCCCTGCCGCATGCCTAACCTCACCCCCACTGCATACAATAATGTTAGGGTGAAGCCATAGGCCTCATTATAAATAGCGGCTATACTGTGAAATGTGGGTCCCCGCATCGCCCAATAGCGGGCGCCCAAATTTCCTGCTTCGAGTAAACCACTCTCTTAATGTATGTGGAGTTCTTGTTCAGTTTAGTAGCACAAGGTTCCAATTAAACAGCTTTAAGTTTCTTATTAAGATGGCAACTAAATGGATTAAAGAACCACTATTGCAAAAATCATAACATCTTAAATACATGTAAACCCATACAAATACGAAGTACTTTTCTTCCTGAGTAAAATGAGCCATAAATTACTTTTCTCCTATGTTTCTGCCACTTACAGTAGGTAATAGAAATCTGACAGAACCAACAGGTTTTGGACTATCCCATCTCCTCATGCAGGATTCTCAGGAGTTTCTTTATTTTCAAAAGTACTTTGTGAATGGCAGTTGCACCGCCCAACTGTTAAAAAAGTGTGCAGTGAGCAGGGAGCTTGGCTTTTTATAAATCCTTTGCAGAGACTGTCTTTATGAAGAATAAAAGCCTTGCTGAGAATCCCATGAAGAGATGGACTAGTCCAAAACCTGTCGGTTCTGTCAGATTTCTACTACTTACTGTAAGTGACAGCAACATAGGAGAAAAGTAATCTATGGCTCATTTTGCTCTGGAAGAAATGTATTTTTAATTTGTATGCGTTCACATGTATTTTACACTTTTACATTTTTTTTTTGCGATAGTGGTCCTTTAAGTGTACAAGATCAGTCATGGGCAACTCAAAATATGTTGGAGGTTGTGATTGAGTTCCTCTATATCTAGTGAGTTCCTCGTCACTGGTCTAAAGCCCCGTCTACACCATACAACTTTTTGTGCAATTCGATTCATCGATTTGAATCGATTCAATCCGAAATGTCCGATCGGGATTCGATTTCCCATTGCAAAACAATGGCAAATCGAATCGAATCCTGACCGGATATGTCGGATTGAATCGAATTGATGAATCAAATCCAATCACACAAAAATTGTATGGTGTAGATGGGGCATAAAAAAGACCTCTGTCGTGAAAATCGTAAAATTTGAAATACATGTAAACATATACAAATAAGAAGTACATTTCTTCCAGAGCAAAATGAGCCATAAATGACTTTTCTCCTATGTTGCTGTCACTTACAGTAAGTAGTAGAAATCTGACATTAGCGACAGATTTTGGACTAGCCCATCTTCAAATGGGTGGATTCTTGGGGATTCTTTATTTTTAAAAGCACTTAGTGAATGGCAGTTGCTCCATCCAACTGCCAAAATAGTGTGCAGCGAGCAGGTAGGCTGGCCAGCATCTGTGTATAACTCTTTTTCAGGGAATATCTTTATAAAGAATAAAGGCCATGCTGAGAATCCCCCATGAAGAGATGGACTAGCCCAAAACCGGCTAGTCGGTTCTGTCAGATACTACCTACTGAACATAGGAGTAAAGTAATGTATGGCTCATTTTACTCTGGACGAAAGGTATTTTTAATTTGTATACGTTCACATGTATTTTACATTTTTTTCGCGATAGTGGTCCTTCAAGTGTACAAGATCAGTCACGGGCAACTCAAAATATGTTGGAGGTTGTGATTGAGTTCCCCGTCACTGGTCCATGTTTGGCATATATGAGGCCTTTCCACAATTTCAGGCCTGTCTGTGACTTTAATACTATATCACAAAGACTACTGATTTCAGCATAGCACAAGTTAAACAGAAGGTCACACTTATAAAACAAATGTGTAGCAAGCACCTGCAGAAGTGCTTAATATGATACAGCACACCATCCTCAACTATTTTTTTTTTGCTATTTCAGCTCATAATAAAACCATCTGCTTCTAAAATTAAGCATCCCGTCAGCTTCACATCTAACAGTCTTGTTATCCATCTTATCTGACGCTTTGGACGTTTGCCACAATATTGTGTACTTCCACCAAGCTTCAACAACCTTGAAAGTGTGCTGTGTCATAGCAAAGACATCTGACGAGGACACTTTGACATTTACAAACCAGCCAAAAACTGTACACACGCGCGCGCACACACACACACACACACACACACACACACACACACACACACACACACACACACACACACACACACACACACACACACACACACACAGTCACACACACACACACACAGTCACACACACACACACACAGTCACACACACACACACACACACACACACACACACACAGTCACACACACACACACACAGTCACACACACACACACACAGTCACACACACACACACACACACACACACACACACACACACACACACACACAGTCACACACACACACACAGTCACACACACACACACACAGTCACACACACACACACACACACACACACACACACACACACACACACACACACACACACACACACACACACAGTCACACACACACACACACACACACACACACACAGTCACACACACACACACACAGTCACACACACACACACACACACACACACACACACACACACACACACACACACAGTCACAGTCACACACACACACACACACACACACACACACACACACACACACACACACACACACACTGTACACACACACACACACACACACACACACACACACACACACACACACCACACACACACACCACACACACACAGTCACACACACACAGTCACACACACACACACACACACACACACACACACACACACACACACACACACACACACACACACACACACACACACACACACACACACACAATATTACAGTGCCATGAATAAGTGCACATAGCCAGAACATGGAGGCAGCCATATTTATTTTCTTTTAAACAATACCAGTTGCCCATCAGCCCTGCTGGTATGTTTGGCTGCAGTAGCATCTAAATCACACCAGAAGCAAGCATACAGCTGTTCTTATCAGATCTGACAATAATGTCAGAAGCACCTGATCTGCTGCATGCTTGTTCAGGGTTTATAGCTAAAAGTATTAGAGGCAGAGGATCAGGGCTGCCAGGCAAATGGGATTGCTTAAAAGGAAATAAATATGGCAGCCTCCATATCCCTCTCACTTCAGTTGTCATTTAATGTGAGGCTCTGTCAATGTGCTGTACCAAACCACATGGTGCATAAGATTAGGAGGAAATCATTGACAAATTGACTTTGTCCAACATTACGAAGAAAGGCCTCATCCTCACTTGTGCTAAGGCAGGTAGAGGTAACGACCATGCATGTGTGTGTAGACCCTTGAGGCTTATGGTGAACTCTGAGAAACTTCTAATAATAATGGGAGCCTTAGTTGCCCGCTGAATCCAAGGAAAATACATTATAGAAGTTGTATTAGAGCCACAGGGTTTATGGTCCATTCTATGGACCAATAGTAGCCCCAGGAGGGGATGTGAATTTGAATGCCTGTTGAGATGGCTCCTGTCCTCTATTGTGGTGAGTACAAGTAGGCAAAGATGTTGTTCAGCGAGCTACTATCCAGATATTAAAAAAAAGAAAACAACAGAAATGATGACAGAAAAAGGAAATTATGGAGGAACTTATGAAACAGAAGATCAAAGAGGAACCTTACAGATGCATACAGTATGTTTAAAGAAGTATATTACAGTAATCCCGCAGCGTCTCCCTGCTACACGGACTGACCAAGTTCATAAATAGAGTAGTAGCTGATGCAAAGCTATTGGTTGGGTAGACGAGCTAGAAGAAGATGGATCTCCTTCAGACGGTCTTCAAGCTAGCCGAGAACTTCAATCAACATAAAGAGAAGACTTCAATCAAAAAGACAGGGGCCATACTGCAGATTTTACCCATAGTGCCCCTGTGCCTACCAGTGGTATGGAGAGGACTATTGAAATGTCGCTCAACTCCAGGAAACATGGGGCTTGATTCACTAAACTGTGATAATTTATATCACGGTCGCGCTAACGTTTTGCGCACGTTATAAGGCACGTAACGTTTTTCACGTGCAAACGCACATTTTTCATGTGGAAAATTTGCTTTTGCGTGCGAAAATTTGTGATTGCGGGCGAAAAACGATAGGCGGCTTCTAGTTCTATAGTTTTAGTGATTCAAGCCCATGGTGTCTCTGCTATGGGGACTTTGCTGAAGTCTAGTACAAAGCTTCCATAGTGTGGTAAGCATTTCCATTACTCCAACATACATGGATAGTGTACTGGTTAAGGGCACCACCTCTGACATAGGAGACCAGGGTTTGAACCTTGGCTGTTCCTGTTCAGTAAGGAGTCCTTAGGCAAGTTAGGCATAACTTCAGAGTACTTTAGTAGTGTTCACCAAACATTATCAACAGAACTTGGCACCAGAGCAAACCATAAGGACGGGGGTAGCAGTTGTGATCTCCTCTAAGCTATATCATTTGCTAGCCCTTTTCTAGAATTAATGTGGGTTTTATACGGCATTTAGAAGTTGCTTACAAGTATGATCTGTCTCTTCTGCTGCTCTGTCGCTGTCAGGAGTCAGGACTGGTGCTGAGGGGGAGATGATCAGCTGGGCTGACACAGAGCAATATGTTCTATCCCCGTGGCTTATGAAACAGCAGGAAAATAGAGTGCTGCGTCTACTGCACTCCTGGGATAACTTATGATTATATTACGTCGATCAACCAAAGAAAAACCCAAGAATGCAGCAGAAGCAGCACCACACTATTCTTGTGCTGTTTCCTCTGTCAGCCTGAAAGAGCATATCACTCTGTGACAGGTGATTCCTTATCTACTCTCACCTCAGCGGTGCTCAATAGTGAGGCGTCAGAGCGGATAGAGAGAAAAAAATTACGTTCTGTTCATTTGTTAATCAGTGGCAGATGTCCTCATCCTGTGCAGCAGCTACTGGTGAAAAAGGATAGAGAGGAGGAAATGGTATGACCTTAGAAGGGGGTGGGGATTACATCTGCATCCTCTACTCACATGGTACCCCTGCTCCTCAGCCACACTGTCAGTGCATTCTTCATGGTACAAATAACTCTGTTTTTATTTAAAAAAAACATCATAGAATAAAAAAAGCACTAGTTGACAAACAAAGCCAAAGCCAACTTGTACACAACATTCTTAAAATATTTTAATGACAGTTCCCCTTTAAAGGGGCACTATGGCGAAAAACTGTAAAATGTATAATATGTGCAAACAAACAAATAAGAAGTACGTTTTTTTCCAGAGTAAAATGAGCCATAAATTACTTTTCTCCTATGTTGCTGTCACTTACAGTAGGTAGTAGAAATCTGACAGAAGCGACAGGTTTTGGACTAGTCCATCTCTTCATGGGGGGATTCTCTCTCAGGGATTTAGTTATTTTCAAAAGCACTTAGTGAATGGCAGTTGCTCTGTCCAACTGTCAAAAAACTGTGTAGCAAGCAGGGAAGCTGGACAGCATCATTGTTTAAATCCTTTTTTAGGGAATATCTTTATAAAGAATAAAAGCCTTGCTGAGAATCCCCTATGAAGAGATGGACTAGTCCAAAACCTGCTGCTTCTGTCAGATTTCTACTACCTACTGTAAGTGACAGCAACATAGGAGAAAAGTCATTTATGGCTCATTTTACTCTGGAAAAAAATTACTTATTTGTCTATGTTTGCACATACTTTAAATTTTACAATTTTTCGCCATAGTGCCCCTTTAAGTGCATGTCTTTACGTAAATAAAAAAGTAAATTGTTAACAAGGAAACTAATGGTAAAGGTATGTGTACATGCCCAGCATAGTGCACGACCTACACCAAGACATGACTGACATCATGACAAACTGTTTACATGACTTGTATTTTCTGTGCAATGAACAACCAACTCATTAACATACTGTGTTAACCGTACGCAAGTGAGACGACGGACTGCATGACATGGCCACATAATAAAGTGCATAACATCTCTATGCAACTTGTAGCTGGAATTACTTGCATGTCATTGACCATCTCTAGTCAGATTACTGGATGCACATGGCAATTCCACTGGTGCCAAAATGAGACGTACCCTGGAGAAGATCCTTTTCCGTTGTCTGTGCATTATTTGCTTACCATATGTTATTTGTCTACACTCTCATCAACCACTAAAGTACCAGCGGTCTCTGCCCCCTTAAAGAGAATCTGTATTGTTAAAATCGCACAAAAGTAAACATACCAGTGCGTTAGGGGACATCTCCTATTACCCTCTGTCACAATTTCGCCGCTCCCTGCCGCATTAAAAGTGGTTAAAAACAGTTTTTAAAAGTTTGTTTATAAACAAACAAAATGGCCACCAAAACAGGAAGTAGGTTGATGTACAGTATGTCCACACATAGAAAATACATCCATACACAAGCAGGCTGTATACACCCTTCCTTTTGAATCTCAAGAAATCATTGTGTGTTTCTTTCCCCCTTCTGCTCTCATGCACTGAAGTTTCAGGCTGCTCTTTTCTTCCTGCAAACAGCTTTGCCCTTGTCTGAATTTCCTCAGTATGTGAAAGTCCAGCCAGCTCAGAGGACGATTTATCCAGCTTGTAAAAGAGAAGAGAGAAGCTGCACTAATCTAAATAATACACAGGCAGTGTGCATAGAGGGGCCTGGAAGGGGGAGTTCATAGCAGTACCACAACACTGAAGAACATGGCAGCCTTCCAGACACAGGCCGACAAGTCTGACAGGGGAAAGATACATTGATTTATTACAGAGACAGTGATAGTAGAAAGTGCTGCAGTAAGCCAGAACACATTAGAATAGCTTTTGGAACTTGTAGGATGATAAAAAACAGGATGCAAAAACCCTTATAGATGTGACTTGTGATCAACATAAAATCTTGTCAACAACAGACCTCGCCCTTAGGTATCAGATCCCGGACTCAGCCGGACTGAGGGTTCTACAACTGCGCCATGCTTTACGTACCCAATTCGGATGTTCCAAATTACCCATCTCTCAATATCCACTAATTGGAATACTTAGGACTCAGGGTGCCCAGGGACTTATATCCTATTTATATACCCATCTGCTGAATACGAAAGTTACCAAGCAACCTCTGCCAATTTTTGCCAAATGGGACAAATGTAATGTAACAATAACAGATGATGAACAAGAGGATTTCTTCTTGTCAGTAAAACAATCTTCCCCAGCTGCTCACAATCGTTTAACACAACTTTACATCATACATCAGGCCTATTGGACTCCTAGATCTATGTTTTTAAAACACCTTAGAGAAGATGCAAACTGCCCTAAATGCAATGAACAAGATGCAGATTTCATGCATCTGATTTGGTCATGTCCGGTAGTACAGGCCTTCTGGACCAGGGTGGTCGCAGTCCTAACTAATGTATCTGGATTTGCGATAGGCCTGGAACCGAAACTCTGTCTATTTGGTATTATGCCAACCGAGGACGGCCAACATTATCATAGAATATTCCTAAATGAAACTCTATTTCTAGCTAGAAAGGTAATTATTCTTAAATGGTTTGCTCCTGAACCTCCAACCGTGAGCCAATGGAAAAAGCTGGTTATTGAAATCATACATTTTGAAAAAATCCTATATTCCCATCGTAAATGTCCACAAAAACATAGCATGATTTGGCAAGAATATATTCTATAGATACAGTTGATTAATTCAAGATAAGTTCCGCTGTTTGCGCTGGGGTTGCCCGCCCCTGGACTGGAGGCCAGACCACCTGTTATTAGGAAAATGCAGCGCGTTGTTGCACTACTGTTAATTATAGGATAATAGTAAAATTTATTGTGAGAAGTGTATAAATAAATAGTGCATAGGCCTACATGAAGGAAATATTACTCTGTATATTTCATATTGAAGAAATATTATTATAGTACTATATGTGATCTGATAATACTCTGACCTACTAAACTACTGTAAATAATATTTGAAAACATGTACTCCGGCTTAGTATATCAGCAAAAACAATGTTGTATATTGCTTATGTATAAGTGTATAAGCTGGACTGTTTTGTACTTTTCTCAATAAAACGAATTTAAAAAAAAAAAACAGGATGCAATTTTTGTTACGGAGTCTCTTTAAGGCCGCTGGTACCAGAAATGGCGGAACACTGACGGATAACGAAGAAATCGCCGCACATACCCGCTGCAATCGCCGTCACTGCCGCACATCGGGAACTTGGGCCATTCACTCTGCCGTCTCTATGACGGCAGAGTTCCTGTGAGCCGGTCAGGAGCCGCTTTCATTGGCTCCTGACCCTGTCTTTCAATATAAGCCAATAGGAGATGCCTATGCTGACCCGCTCACAGGGCTCTGTCGTCATAGAGACAGGCAGAGCAAGTGAGCTGCGGCGAGAGAGGGCGGGGACTCAGCGGCGAGATTGACGTGAGCGACGGAAACTGTGGATGCGCACATCGGCGGTTGATTGAAATCTATGCCCTGCCAGCCAGATAGCCATCAAAATAGGGCATAGATTTCAATCATCAAGGTCCGGAAGTAGTTAACGAACTGTACAGAACTCTGTACATTGCTATGTAAATTGCTGTTACTTGATCAATAAAAAATGAAGAAAGAAGAAGAGAAAGAAAAAAAAGAAAAGAAAGAAGAAGAGAAAGAAAGAAAAGAAAGAAGATGAGTATGAAGAAGTGGATGAAGAAAAAGAGGAGGAATATAAAGAAGAATCTAATATCGTGCTCATACAGAAAAAGCTGCAATTTGCATATAATTCCTCTATAGAACTCTAGAGTACTTTGACTTGCAGTTTTCACTGAAGGTTCATCTCTAATGTATGCTTCAATCATAAGCTCACTTATGGCAGCACGGGTTTATTAGCAGCTGACTGCAGACAGCCTTAATCCTGGATACACACTGTGCGTTCCTGCACTCGATTCCCGTCGATTCCTGGCCGCTCGATTATTTCCGACATGTCCGATTCCCGTTTCAACGGATCGTTAGGTCGATTTGGCATACTTTACATGAGAATCGACCTATCAATCATCGAAATGCGCTCGGAAATAATCGAGCGGCCGGGAATCGAGCAGGGCATCGAGTGTGGGAACGCACCGTGTACCCAGCATAACAGAGATGGATATATTGGTTTGTTTTAATCAAGAATGACGAGAATAATAAATGCACTTTGCTGTAGATTTCTGATCTGCCAGCACAGAAACCCAACACTTTCTACCATGAGATCTCTTACTAGTTCACATATGCTCTATCCACTGTGCCAAAGCAACACTCCTCACTCCATCCTGGAGCGCAGGCTCTGCTTCTTAATGCAAAGTCTCGTGACTGTAATGCCCAGCTTACACTTAATCAGTTGCTCTCAGTTATAACTGAAAGGCCAACTGATTTTTAAAGTAAGTCCCATGTTTTCCTATGGCACCTTTCACACTTAACGCGTTTTAACTGAAATCTTTTTTCACAATGCACTGCTATGGAGAAGAAAAAAAAACGTGTACCAACTGATTAAGTGTAAACGGGGCCATAGGGCCTGTACACACTGAAAAACGCAAGCAAAATCGCAAAAGTTTTTAAAATCGCAAGTGCATGTAGTTTTAAAAATGCATGCGCTTTTGCCTGTGTTTTTGATGCGTTTGCATTTTTCTTGTAATTGCTGATTGGCTATAAAGAATCCTTTGTTTTTTTCTAGTTTACATTTCAACAGGAATCAGGAAATTGCAGAGTCTTCTGGGATACTGACTTCTGAAAAACGCAATGGAATCACATTGCATTGCGTTTTTTTCATGCGTTTTTCAAGCGCTGCGCTTAAAAAAGCGCAGCAGGCACTGCGATTGCATTTTTCTAAAAATGCATCGCACCAGTGTGTACAGGTCATCACAATTTTCATTATTTTTCAAAAGACCTTGCGATTTTAAAAACGCATACGTTTCTGAAAACGCAGCGCAAGCGCAGCAGTGTGTACAGGCCCTTAAGCCTTAGATTTCAGTAAAAACGCATTGAGGCTCCCTGCACGCTGCATGCGATTCCGATTTTTAATCGTTACTGCATGCTGCGTTTTTCGCTCCGTTTTTCTGTTGATTGCATTCAGGGAAAATCGGAATTGCAAATCAGAATCAGAAATGGAATCGGAATCGCAAAACGGATTTGCAGTGTGCAGGGAGCCTTAGTGTGAAAGGTGCCATAGGAAAACATGGTAATTACTTTGAAAATCAGTTTTATATGTTGAGATATGTGCTTTAAAGGGATACTGTACGGGGGTTTGGGGAAAAGGAGTTGAACTTACCCGGGGCTTCTAATGGTCCCCCGCAGACATCCTGTGCCCGCGCAGCCACTCACCGAAGCTCCGGCCCCGCCTCCGGTTCACTTCTGGAATTTCAGACTTTAAAGTCTGAAAACCACTGCGCCTGCGTTGCCATGTCCTCACTCCCCTGATGTCAAAATGGTGAGCTTCTGAGAGGAACTGACGGTGAGATAAGTATGTAATATTCACTTGCAGCTACATCATGTGTTTATTTTAAATCATTTTTATCAGTTCAGGTTCCCTTTAAGACAAAACTTTACTTGAAGGGAGTCAGAGCTTCCGAAAAAAAAAAAAAAAGATTTGTGCATACCCGAGGCTTCCTCCAGCACCATCAGCTTGGATCGCTTCCACACCGCGGTCCTCTGATGTCTGTACCGGGTCCCCGTTACGTATAATTATTTTTTTTTTTTGAGGGGGGGGGGCTCTGGTACACTTTAACCACTTCACCCCAAAGGCGTTTTTACCCTAACAGACAAGAGCAATTTTCACCTTTCAGTGCTCATCCCTTTCATTTGCCAACAGCGTAATCACTACTAATCACAATGAAATGATCTATACCTTGTTTTTTTCACCACCAATTGGGCTTTTTGGGGTTGATATTTGTTTTCAGTAATAACTTTATTTTCTATGCATTTTAAAGGGAAAAACAAAGAAAAAATGAAAATACACACTATTTCTCCAATTTCATCCCCTTATAGTTTTAATATAAACACTGATACTGTGCATAAAACCCACACATTTTATCTGCCATTTTATCTGCCTATTTGCCCTGGTTATCACAAGATTTTAATTATGTCCCTAGTACAAAGTATGGTGACAATATAGTATTTGGAAATAAAGGTGTATTTTTTCTTTCTATTTTCACTTGCACGGAAATGCACGTGCACGCGTGGGAGCGCGCACGCACGTGCACAGTGGCAGCAGCACTGTTTGACTTATAAAAACGTCCCGGAGCCATTAAGAGGCTCTAGCAGGACATTTTTATAAATCAGCTTGTCATTCAGGGGTTAAAGTGGAATTATACTCCCCAAACTAAAATTTCAGTAACTACTCTTAGTTACATAAAAGAACATTTGAAAGCATTCTCACACATTTTCTGTGTGTAAAAAACTTTATTTTCACTGCAGAGAACAGAAGAAGATTGCTTATCTCTTTTCATTGGTAAAGGCAAACCTAATCATTGCCAGCTGTAAGTGTGAATGGCTCCTTTCACTTGCATTGCCATTGCATCAACCTGCAGTAAAACCGGGTAACGCAACACACACACGCAATGCCACTGTAAATGAGGCCTAAAAATAGATGTGCAATGTAAAGTTAAAGTGAACCTCCGGTCTAAAAATCTACTCAGCAGAACTGAAAAGGCTTAGTGTTTCTTTAACAGTTTCACATCATCAGAACTTTGTTTTTCTTACCAAAGCATCATTTTTAGCTGCATTTTTAGCTAAGCTCCACCCATCAAAGAAAACTGCCCGAACTTTTTTTCCCTGATGCTGTGCAAAGCACGATGGGATTTCCTACGTTGTTATTCACATTGCCTAGCAACTAGGAGGGGTGATCAGGACACAGGACAGTTGAAACTGTGTCTCATGCTCCTAATCACCTTCTTTCAACCAAAAAGATGGCTGCCCTCATGAAATCAAACATTTGCCTGTTCTTGTAAAACAGGGTGGGTAAGAGATTATATTACCTATCTATTTTAATGAATATAACTAATGTAACTTAATGACAGTATGTTTGTTTAGGCTCTTTAAGAAGACACACTGAATGCCTGGAATTAGCATGCAGGGGCTGACTCAGGAGAAGCCTGCTTCCAGGAGAGCAGTGACGTAGCTAGAGATAATGGGGCCCCATAGCAAAACTTTTATGGGCCCTTTAGATCTAGGCACTCTTGAGCAATCCCACCTGCCCCTACCCTATGGGTATGAGATGACTGGGCAATTTCCATTTCCATGCAATCAAAACTGCATACAGTCCATGGGCACTGAGACAAGTCAGAGGATAGAGGAACAAGGAAAATTAATAGTGAACACATCAAGTACCACCTGGCCCCCCCTCATCACCAGGACCCCATAGCAATTGCTATGGCTGTGGCTTTGTCCCTGCATGAGAGCCTGATCTCTTTATACTGTTTCAGCTTTGTGCTTTCAGAGGTTTTATAGCTGCTGTCAACCCTTTTCAGACGTGTAACTCATAGATTTTGCCAGGATTTCAGAGAGACGGATGTAAAGCTTTTTTTCTTCTTCCAAGTGCCCAAAACAAATTATATTTTAGTTCCCTACCAGGAGCAAGTAAATTGTGTGCTGGAAATATGAAACACTCGGCAGGAGCCGTCTAAATGCAGCAGTGTGGCCATCTGTACATTTCCCGCTCACATTGGTATTACTCTTCAAATCTCTTTATTACCAATGTACCGCGGAGTGCTGAATCCGCTTCTCAGGACGGCTAATAGGTTTCTAGTTATTCTTTAGCTTTTAATTATCTGCATTTGTGGAATAAAACTTTATAAGAAGCTGCAAAATGACACCATGGAGCGACAGACAGAGGCGGGTTAATGAAAACGTTTTAGGATAAGGCTATCAGTGCACTCTGTACAAAAAAAGTCATATTTTGTTTTGTTTTTCAAATCCAATATCATTCTAAACTGGTAAGGACAACTAAGCAAACTACACTGAGCATTGCTTTTTAGTAAGGGGGCTTTTCGGTCTCTTTTAGTACCCTATTCTTTCCTAGTAGCTTTGGGTCACAGCGAGCTGCTTGGGTATTGTACTGGTCAAAGCCCCTATCCCATAGAGCCATATCAATCCCTGCCATGTACTGATGAGGACCAACAGTGTGAAACAGGCTGTCTGCATGTGGGGTTGATGTGACTCTGTAAATTGTATAAGTTATAGGCTTGCTATACTCCAATGGTTCTGGATGTAAGCCTGGCTTCAGGGGCATGACGAGATAATTTGCATATTCAGTAGTGATGCATTGTGGGAGACCACAGTCACTCACTTAAAGCAGACCTGAACTCTCTCACAGGACAGAAGGAAAACAAAGAGAAATGCACCCTGTATGTATTTAGAGAGTTTAGCCTGTTTAATTCCCCCTCATTTGTGTCGGATTACAATTTGATCTCTCCCCTGTGTCACCTGACTGCCATGGCAGATAAGCTCATTTGAAAGCACAGGAGGTTAACCATATGTCTGCTTCCATGAATCAGGAAGTAGAAATAGTGCAGATTTATTTTAGGATTTGTATCAGCTGTAACAAAGAAATGTTTTTGTTTTGTTTATAGGTTATTATCCTGTTGTGTATCTTTTAGAGCAGAGAGGAGTTCTGAGTTCAGGTCCGCTTTAAAGCAAAATGATCACAAAATTTCTGTTTAAGAAGGAACACTACACTGAGCATTGCTTTTTAGTTGGAGGGCTTTTTGGTCTCTTTTGCTACCCTATACTTCCCTAGTAGTGTTGGATCACCCAGAGCTGCTTGGGCATTTAGAAAATTTGTAAAAATGTAATCATATTGGTCCTAGTGTAAGATGCACTATAAATGTATTTTTCACTATGTAGCTGTCAATTACGGTAATTAATACAAATCTGACAGATCTGTTTTGGACTAGACTATCTCCTCGCAGGGAATTCACAGTATTTTCTTTATTCTTTTCAAAAGTACTTAATGGAAAGGACCTTTACAATGGTGCTGGAAAGCCAATGTCCTCCTTTACACACTATTCTGGCATTTGGAGAATATCATTTAGCGAGTGCTTTTGAAAATAAAGGCATTCCTGAGAATCCCCTGTGAGGAGATGGATTAGGCCAAAATCTGTCAGATCTGTCACATTTCCACTGCCTACTGTAAGTGACAGGAACATTTTACTCCAGGTCAAACGTACAACTAATATGCGTGTATTTTATATTTTACAAATGTCCACAATAGTGGTCCTTTAATCTTAAGTAATGCTAATCTAAGGGATGATCTTGCCACAGACTTCTGAGGGTAGGAGGGGGATAGATGTGTCAGCATACTATTACCTGCAGGGCAAACCACGGGGCAGACTGTGGTCTATTTTCTGAATTAATATCTTGAAAGAGACGAGTAAGCAGCTGATGGAATTGAGGAACTAAGGTAAACAAGTGGAATCAACACATATACACTAACAGAGATGAGCAGGTTGACTAAATGACCAAGCTCTAATACCCAGTGCCTAGCTTACCCAAACCTGACCTTACTGGACCTTAAAACCAGCAATGCAAATGACATGTAGGAAACACAAAAAAAGAGAAAAAAAATGGCAGCGACCTACACCCTCATGATTGGGGTGCAGTTGTAGGCAGTGCCCCCAAGTGGTGAGAGAATCGGGGCGCTGCCTTTTTGGTAAGTAGCTCCCAAGTCACTTTTTGCATGCATTTTCCCAAATCATTGGGTCATTGTTAAACTTTGGTTAGAGTGGGGAGATGAGACAGCAGTGTCCCTGCTGACATGTGTTGTAACAAGTGGAACTGATATCTCTCTTAAGGTGGCCACACAGCATACATTTTTTTTAATATCTGTTCAATTCAAGAATTGCAATCAATTTTTCTGACTGATGGTAACATTTCAAAAATATGACCAATGTACCACACACTTATGTTCAATACTTCCCCAATTATGATAAAAATGATTAGAAACTCTGACAAAATTGCTAGGGTGTGCATATTAATAAATTGACTAACACACACCATACAATCTTTAGAAAAATTTTAGAATAATTTCCAGCATTCCAGATCGATTAAAATAGAAAAAAAACAGGAAATCCGATCGGATTCTTCAGTCGAATAAAAAAAAAAAAAAAAAAAAAGCTTTACATTTTTTGGGGAGATCTGATCATATTTATCGAATTGCCGTAAAATCGAATCATTTTATTGTATCGTGTGTGGCCACCTTTATATTTTACCAGCATCTTTCCATAGCACTGTACAACATAACAATACAACATAAAACATACAACAGTTAAGTCATAAAACTAGCAATACTTATTAGCTTCTGCACGGCCAATATTACAGTCCTCCTTCAGCAGTCCTTACATCATTCAGCTCTGAAAACGACTGTTTTGGTTAAAGAAGAACTAACGCTGACAACATTTCTTACCTTAACCACTTCACCTGGAAGGGTTTTTTTCCCTAAGGCTGCTTTCACAGTGGGACGTTACAGGCTCACGTTAGAGCAGCCTGTAACGCACCCCCACCGCACAGCAATGAAAAATCAATGGGCTGTTCAAAGTGCCCACGTTGCGTTACACAGTAACGCTTCACGTCAAGACAACGTACAGCATGCAGTACTTTATACGCGGCTAAGCCGAGTTGGACTGTTTGCACATGCTCACTACGGGTGGTTTTTTTCATTTTAGGGGCGGAGAGAGGCCGCTACGTAGCCAGGCACATGGCTACTTGGCATTCAGTGCACTTGCAGTGTTCTTGGAGCGGCCGCTGATTGGCTGGCGGGACCACGTGATGCGGAGAGCTCCGCTCACGTGGTCTCCGCAGCGCCTCCGACAGAGCAGGCGCACCAAGAGCTGCTTGTAACGCGGCTCTTGGTAGCGTCCTGCTCCAACACCACCAGGCGTTGTGTTAGGGGCACGTTATGTGCCCTGTAACGTCCCCTAAATGCAACGTCCTGGTGTGTAAGTAGCCTTAAACAACCAGAGGAATTTTCACCTGTTAGTGCTCCTTCTATTCATTCACCTATAACTTTATTACTACTTATCACAACAAGACAATCTATATATTGTTTTTTCGCCACCAATTAGGCTTTCTTTGGAGGGTACTTTTTTGCAAAGAATTTTTTTTAAGTGTTTTAACAGGAAAAAGAAAAAAATGGAAACAATTCTTTATTTCTCAGTTTTGCCCATTATAGTTTTAAAATAATACATGCTAACTTAATTAAAACACAGACATTTTATTTGCCTATTTGTCCTGGTTATTGCAATGTTTAAAATTTTTCCCTAGTACAATGCATGGGGACAATATTTTATTTGGAAATAAAGGTGCATTTTTTCAGTTTTGTGCCCATCCCTAATTACAAGCCCATCATTTATAAAGTGATGGGAATATACCCACTTTACATACATATTAAAGTTCAGTCCCTAAGGTAACTATATATGTATTTTTTTTATTTGTAAATTTTTTATGTTTTATTAAAAAAACAACAACAACTGGTAACTATTGGGGAGTGTGGGAGGTCAGGGGTTAATTTGAAATGTAAAAGTAAGGTAAAAAGGGATCCTTTATTGAAAAAAAACAAAATATAGAAGTAATTTTACAATTTGGCCACAAGATGCCCTCGTAGGTGACTTCAGTATGCATACTATTAGTACGCAAACCGGATGAACTGCGAGAACGGTCTTTATGAATGGCGGCGTTCATTCACACGGGGACTTAGATCAATGAATAAGAACTGTGTTCCCATTCATTAACCTACCAGGTAAAGATCGGCGGTAACGGAAGTCTTTGATTCGGAAAATAATAAATATAATGTATTTATTCTTAACCTGCTGGGCGTTCTGATTCCCGCGGCCATGGGAGGGTTTTTTTCACCCGATTTTTTTTTTTAATATCATGTAGCTAGCCTAGCGCTAGCTACAGGATTCTCCCCGTCCAGCTCTTTCCCTCCCACCCTTCTGATCGCCGCCGGCGATCACGCCCATTAGGAAATCTGTGGGGGGGCCCACTTTCGTGTGGGGTAACGGCGGATTGGCGGCGATCGGGTAGGACACGCAGCAAGCAAAGTGCTTGCTGCGTGATTTTTTAAAAAAAATAATAAATATTAAAATCGGCCCAGCGGGGACTGAACGGTGCCCTCTAGCGCAGCTCGTCCAGAACGCTAGGGAGGTTAAAAGCGCTGGGGAAATCACTATACAAAGTGCTTTTTCAAGCGCTTTGCGATTTTCCTATACCTACCATTGAGGCAAATCGTCCCAAAAATGGTACAGGCAGCTCTTTGCTGAGCGGATCGGAATCGAACCACTCATATGTGAACACTCTTATAGGGAATCATTGCACATTAGGTGTCAACAAGCCCTAAAAGAGATTTTACTGTATTTTTAAAAGCAATAATCTATCTCAGTTTCATCATTTGTAATGTTGCAAATGTAATATTTTCTATGAAATATATTGTTTGTATGATTTGCAAACCATCACATTGCCTTTTTACATTTTAGAAAGTGGCCCAGTTACTTCCAAAGTGTGGTTTATACAGAAATCATTAAAAATGTATTTGAGGCTGCTGTGATGCTTTTCTGCATGTTTTCTATACAGAATACAAGATTATGAAGCTGTATTGCCTGCTGTATGCTGGTGATTACTGGAGTTGCTGCCTCGGGCCTATCAGCCCATAGCAACAGTTGTCAAACAAATAGAAATATCAGTCATGTGACACAGTGCCCACAGGCAGACTCTGTTTTTAGGGTTTTTTTGTAAACGGCACAATTGGGGGTTTTCCCGCATTGTGCTAGATCTCAGTTTACCATGGATTTTGTACATCAGGCCTGGGAAATTGCAAGATGTACGAACATGTAACAACAAGTTAGTGATTTTGGTGGCAGAGAAGCACACCTTGCATCCAGCACATTTGTATTGTACTGTAGGGCTGTGAAAGTGAAATATTGTTTCACAGGAAGTGGTTTTAGTATATGTAATAGATTGCTTCTATAAATGGGCTATAATTAGTACGCAAACCAGATGAACTGCGTAGATGGTCTTTATGAATGGCGGCGTTCATTCACACGGGGACTTAGATCAATGACTAAGAACTATGTTGCCATTCATTGACCTAGCAGGTAAAGAGCAGCGGTAACGAGCGCGGGGGCGAGCGGGAATGTGCGGCGGGGAGGTACATAGTAGCTACGTCCCTGCAAATAGTTATGGTATTTTGCAGGGATGTAGTTATTCGTCCCATGAGAGGGGAAATGGTTAATAGACGTTACAAGAGAAGGTATAAGGCAAAATGGCATCCAAGTCAGGGCAGTTGACTTGACTTCCCCAATAGTCTTTTGGTAAGCTGAGGTGGAAGAGGGATCAGAAGAGGTGGCAGCTTGTCCCCTTGACACACAATAGGCCCAAGGCACCTGCCTAGGTTGTCTTATGGTTGCTGCTGCTCTGATTACCAACAGCTTGCTAAGGCTCAGTTCACCCTTTCCAGAGAGTCAGTAAGTACAGATAATCTGCAATACCACTCTGGAGGTTTGTTGGGATCGGATGTGCTGCCTTTAATCACATAGACTTCTACATATCCAGTCCAGAGTGCAGCAGACACCACAACAAGTGTCCAGAGTGCGACAGCACAATAGAAACACAACATACATTGAGGACAGCCGTGTGAATGGGCCCATAAGAAAATGTCGCTGTAAAATGCAGGATACGTGTGTCTACGCCCCTGGTGCTGAAGTGATGTCCACAGGGGTGTAGATATGCATACCAGTGGTGCTGAACAGGTTAAATAAATGTAGTCCATATAAAGCTGCAAGCAAGCTCAAAACCCAGTTTTGAGTCTGTAGCATGTTTCGCAGGTAACAACTTCAGCTTCCTCAGGAACAAACATACATCATAAAGAGCTGCTTGCCAGACAAATCGCAACAGTATGTCACTTAGGGTAACACTGCAGACAAAGGGTTCGGCAATCCAAGGCAGTGACAGATGGACGCAAATCACTCTGAGGAGCGCAACATATGTGCCGAGATCTGGTGCCAGCAGCGGGCAAATGCATTTCAAAATGTATTTGTAATACATGTTGAATTTTCATTCATTGTTGTTGTTGTTCAATACTATAACCCTCTAAAAAAAACACCTTGTATATGTTTTTTTGCTTTTTTTTATTTAAGATGAGTTGGAATACAGAGTGAAACGTGAATAAAAGATATACTTTTGCACAACAGTATAAATAACTTGTTTGGTCATATTCAATGTACTTTTAATAGGGCAGCACTGTGGCCGTAGTTGTCAGAACTCTAGCCTTGCAGAGTTGGTTCCCAGCCAAGGCGCTATCTGCACAGAGTTTGTATGTTCTCCCCGTGTCTGTCTGGATTTTTTCCGGGCACTGCGGTTTCCTCCCATATCCCACAAACATATACAGGCGAAACTCGAAAAATTAGAATATAGTGCAGAAGTTCATTTATTTCAGTAATTCAACTTAAAAGGTGAAACTAATATATGAAATAGACTCATTACATGCAAAGCGAGATATTTCAAGCTTTTATTTGTTATAATTTTGAGGATTATGGTTTACAGCTTATAAAAACCCCAAAATCTCAGAACATTAGAATATTGTAAAAAGGTGCAATATTCTAGGCTCAACGTTCCAGACTCTAATCAGCTAATTCATTTGAAACACCTGTCAAGGGTTCCTATTTCATATATCAGTTTCATCTTTTATGTTGAAATACTGAAATAAATGGACTATTGTGCAATATTCTATTTTTTTTTTGAGATTTTAACGTGTAGATAAGTTAATTGGCTTGGCTCTAAATTGGCCCTAGACTACAATACATACACTACACCAGAGGTGCCCACACTTTTTCAGATTGTGAGCTACTTTAAAAATTAGTACGTCAAAATGATTTACTAATGTACAAGGAGCACAACTGTATATACAGAATGGAAAATGTAGTGCGGTCAGGATATACCATAAAGTCCTTCACGGTCTACCGGTAGATCGCAGTCTACTCAATGGGCACCCCTGCACTACATGATACATACATAGACATAGGACTATGGTAGGGATTAGATTGTAAGCCCCTCTGTCAAGTGATAAGACTATGTATTTTGTACAGCGCTGTGTCAGCACTATATAAATACTAAATAATGATTAGTTTTCACGTACTTACAACAGTTTATACAATTATATGCAAGAACAAAACTAGTAAAAAAACAAAAAACATTTTGTACATGAAGACAACCTTGTTTGTATAAATGAAACACTGTAACTTGAGTTGTTTTTAAGTAGGGGACTGTCTGCTTTTTCAGACCTGTTCCTGGCATGAAAATCAAAATAATCTCATACAGTAAATCCCCCATTATCCGGCACCAACAAGGACTGGCTGATGCAGGATACGTGTGCTTTCTGGTTGCTTGAGAGTCCATGTTAAAAATAGGCTTAGCCAAAAAACTGTACTATATCCCTCACTGTATACTAACCATAAACTCTGGATTAATGTTGCAATACAGTAATAAAAAAAAAGAAAATGGGACAAAGGACAGACTTAATGTAACAGAAGTTTATTAGTGTATAAAGACGTGTAAAAGTAGATTTATGTATCCTGTAACACCAGCATTTTTTTCTGGCTGTTTGAGACTTCCGGTTAACTGAGTTCTTGATTGTTCACATCTAAAATCGCAATCGCTGATGCCAGCGTTTTGCGATTTTGGGCGCAATTATTTTTAGCGCCTCCCTGTGCATTGTAATTTTTGTTAAACACTTTTCTAAGTGCTTTTGCAGAGGGATTTGTTATTTCACCTCCTGACGCAAGTCAGACAGTGAACTCTTTGACCCGGAAAATAATAAATACAATGTATTTATACTTAAAAGTGCTGGGGAAATCGCTATACAAAGCACTTTCTCAAGCATTTTGCGATTTCCCTATACCTTCCATTGAGGCAAACTGCCCCAAAAATGGTACAGGCAGCGCTTTGCTGAGCGGATCGGAATCGAACCACTCATACAGTGGCTTGCAAAAGTATTCGGCCCCCTTGAAGTTTTCCACATTTTGTCACATTACTGCCACAAACATGAATCAATTTTAGTGGAATTCCACATAAAAGACCAACACAAAGTGATGTACACGTGAGAAGTGGAATGAAAATCATACATGAGTCGAAACATTTCTTACAAATAAATAACTGCAAAGTGGGGTGTGCGTAATTATTCAGCCCCCATTGGTCTGAGTGCAGTCAGTTGCCCATAGACATTGCCTGATGAGTGCTAATGACTGAATAGAGTGCACCTGTGTGTAATCTACTGTCAGTACAAATACAGCTGCTCTGTGACGGCCTCTGAGGTTGTCTAAGAGAATATTGGGAGCAACAACACCATGAAGTACAAAGAACACACCAGACAGGTCAGGGATAAAGGTATTGAGAAATTTAAAGCAGGCTTAGGCTACAAAAAGGTTTCCAAAGCCTTGAACATCCCACGGAGCACTGTTCAAGTGATCATTCAGAAATGGAAGGAGTATGCCGCAACTGTACACCTACCAAGACAAGGCCGTCCACCTAAACTCACAAGCCAAACAAGGAGAGTGCTGATCAGAAATGCAATCAAGAGGCCCATGGTGACTCTGGACGAGCTGCAGAGATCTACAGCTCAGGTGGGGGAATCTGTCCATAGGACAACTATTAGTTGTGCACTGCACAAAAGTTGGCCTTTATGAAAGAGTGGCAAGAAGAAAGCCATTGTTAACAGAAAAGCATAAGAAGTCCCGTTTGCAGTTTGCCACAAGCCATGTGGGAGACGCAGCAAACATGTGGAAGAAAGCGCCCTGGTCAGATGAGACCAAAATGGAACTTTTTGGCCAAAATGCAAAACGCTATGTGTGGCGGAAAACTAATAGTTCACATCACTCTGAACACACCATCCCCACTGTCAAATATGGTGGTGGCAGCATCATGCTCTGGGGGTGTTTCTCTTCAGCAGGGACAGGGAAGCTGGTCAGAGTTTATAGGAAGATGGATGGAGCCATATAAAGGGCAATCTTGGAAGAAAACCTCTTGGAGTCTGCAAAAGACTTGAGACTGGGGTGGAGGTTCACCTCCCAGCAGGACATCGACCCTAAACAAAGCCAGGGCAACAATGGAATGGTTTAAAACAAAACATATCCATGTGTTAGAATGGCCCAGTCAAAGTCCAGATCTAAATCTAAACGAGAATCTGTGGCAAGCTCTGAAAACTGCTGTTCACAAACGCTGTCCATCTAATCTGACTGAGCTGGAGCTGTTTTGCAAAGAAGAATGGGCAAGGATTTCAGTCTCTAGATGTGCAAAGCTGGTAGAGACATACCCTAAAAGACTGGCAGCTGTAATTGCAGCAAAAGGTGATTCTACAAAGTATTGACTCAGGGGGCTGAATAACTACACACACCCCACTTTGCAGTTATTTATTTGTAAAAAATGTTTGGAATCATGTATGATTTTCCTTCCACTTCTCACGAGTACACCACTTTGTATTGGTCTTTCACGTGGAATTCCAATAAAATTGATTCATGTTTGTGGCAGTAATGTGACAAAATGTGGAAAACTTTTGCAAGCCACTGTATGTGAACACTCTCATAGGGAATTATTGCAGAAGCGCTTTTAGGGCGATTTTGAAAAAAAAAAAAAAAAGCCAAAAGCACCCTTGGTGTGAACAAGCCCTAAAAGAGGTTTTACCGTATTTTTTAAAGCAATAATCTATCTCAGTTTCATCATTTGTAATGTTGTATATGTAATATTTTCTATGAAATATATTGTTTGTCTGATTCAGACATCATTTTAGAAAGTGGCCCAGCTACTTCCAAAGTGTGGTTTATACCGAAACCATTAAAAATGTATTTGAGGCTGCGGTAATGCCTTTCTGCATGTTTTCTATACAGAATAGAAGATTATGAAGCTGTATTGCCTGCTGTATGCTGGTGATTTGTTGCTGCCTCGGGCCTATCAGCCCATAGCAACAGTTGTCAAACAAATAGAAATATCAGTCATGTGACACAGTGCCCGCAGGCAGACTCTGTTTTTAGTTTATTTTTTTTTTGTAAACGGCACAATTGGGGGTTTTCCCGCATTATGCTAGATCTCAGTTTACCATGGATTTTGTACAACAGGTCCGGGAAATTGCAAGATGTACGAACATGTAACAACAAGTTAGTGATTTTGGTGGCAGTGAAGCACACCTTGCATCCAGCACCTTTGTATTGTACTGTAGGGCTGTGAAAGTGAAATATTGTTTCACAGGAAGTGGTTTTAGTAAATGTAATAGATTGTTTTTATAAGTGGGTTGACGTTTTCCAAAAAGAACAAGATAAAAAGTCCTACTTCCATTTCTAAATAGACTCTGCAGAAATCTGGGCAAGGGATTTATCTGACTTCCAGTGAGCGCTTGCCTTTTTGTAGATGATCATTTTAGGGTGCTAGGATTTTGTTTCTTTTAAATATGTTTGTGACACCCTCGGTATGCCATATCGCATATGTCATATCGAATATCTCATAAGCCACACACACATATTCAATTGCCATGTCTAAAGCAGCCAGGACAGAGCAAGCTTCAAAAGGAAGTAATTAATGGGTGTTCGAAAACCGTGCTGTGTGACGACGACATAAATCTAGCTTCTGCTCTGGCAGAGCCAAGCGGTCTCCAGCCTTGGCACCTCTAAAGAGCTTCAAAGGAACCCGAGAGATGTTTATCACACAGTTGGTTTCTACCAAAAGTAAGTGACCTCACAGTCACCTCCAAATTCATAATTTCTTAGTTTTCAAGCTTTTTAGGATGATCTGATGATACTAGCAGCTTCGTTTTTTTCTGAGATAGTTAATCTCATTCTGGGAAACTTCCAGAATGATAGGACCTGAGATCGCGTAGCAATATGGGTTTGAAATACCACTGAATGTCTGCTCCTGTCACACCCCTCATTTTTAATATCTAGGGATTTGTAACGGTGCACTGAGCATGGATATGCTTTATGTTTCTTGATGTGACCTATGGACATGGATATACCAGGCAAAACCAGTATTGTGCCAATATCTTTCCTCTCTGGGCAAGAACTACCCCCTGTTCCAGTTACACAAGGCTAGACTTGTGCGTGTCATCACCACTCCCAGCTACAGAGGGGGTTTAAAAACAGCCAAGTACCCAGGTCTTGGTCCTTGTTCATCAATTCTTGTTGATTTCCATCATTCGAGAGCCAGATGGACTCCGGCAAGCAACCATCTTGGACTCCTTCACACAAAGGCCTCTGGCCGCATGGCATCGGCCATCTTGTACTTTTCCAGACAAAGACTTTTGACTGCCACATGGGCTTTCGGTGCGAGTTTCACATTGGGCCCCTCAAGCCCTCTATACATAACAAATGATAATGTGCACCAAAACCTGCCAAGGGCATCCACCGTAAGTATTGGAGTTGGTTTGGGATGCTTGAACCAGTGTTAACAAGTGAAAAAAAGGTAATCTAGTAATAAAACGTCAGTGATTTTTTTTTCAAAATCACAGACAAGCCCTTACTTTGCAGGCACAGTTTGGAACATGTGGCGCTGTAGTTTTGTATGCCTCTGCATAGCTCAGGTACCAAAGAAGTACCCCAGAACGTGTCCCTGGTTTTGAGTCCTGAAGTTTATGCTTTATGGCTTCAAGAGGAACCCTGAACTTTACTTTGTACTACACATTTCTGATGTTGGTCCTGAAGAAGGTCAGAGCATTACCTCCTACATTTCTCACTCCTTTACATCATACATGTCAAACAAAACTGACCCTCGGAGCCATCAAAATGAGCCCTCAAGTGGTTTACCAGCTTTGCATTATGTTTGTGCCACTCTAGACCACAAGGGAAGCCACATGGGGAGGAAGGTGAGCACTAGACACCAGGGAACTGTATAGGGGAGTGAGGGGTGCACTAATCACCAGGGAACGGAATAAGGGAGGGCGGTGGCCTATTAGACACCCTGGAGCTGAATAAGGGAGGGAGGTGGCCACTAAACAACAGAGAACTGTATAATGGAGGGAGGTAGCCACTAGACACCAGAGACCTGTATAAGGGAGGGAAGTGGCCACTAGACACCGGGGAACTGTATAAGGAAAGAAGGTGGCCAATAGACACCATGACACTGTATAAAGAAAGGAGGTGGCCAATAGACACCAGGAAACTGTATAAGGGAGAGTGGTGGCCACTAGACACCAGGGAACTGTATAAGGAAAGAAGGTGGCCAATAGACACCAGGACACTGTATAAGGAAAGGAGGTGGCCAATAGACACCAGGAAACTGTATAAGGGAGAGTGGTGGCCACTAGACACCAGGGAACTGTATAAGGAAAGAAGGTGGCCAATAGACACCAGGAAACTGTATAAGGAAAGGAGGTGGCCAATAGACACCAGGAAACTGTATAAGGGGGAGTGTGGTCACTAGACAACAGGGAACTGTATAAGGAAAGAAGGTGGCCAATAGACACCAGGACACTGTATAAGGAAAGGAGGTGGCCAATAGACACCAGGAAACTGTATAAGGGAGAGAGGTGGCCAATAGACACCAGGGAACTGTATAGGGGAGTGAGGGGGCTACTAGACACCAGGGAACTGTATAAGGGAAGGAGGTTGCCACTAGACATTGAGGTTCGGCCCACAACAGTATTCAATTTCAGCCCACTTTGTATTTGAGTTCGACACCTCTGCTTTAGTTTGAGTTTGCCAGCAAAGACAATGCCATAGCAGCCAGTCTGCTGCAGGATTCACAGGTGAGCAAATGCTATCCACATAGGCTTACAGAGCCAGACTGAGAGCAGCAGGCAGGTGACACATGCCAGGGAATGTATGGACTGTCAGTGTAACACCTCAGCAGGCAGAGGCAGGTGAGAAATCCTAATAGAAATGGAACAAATGATGTGATGAATCAGCTCTTCCCACGGCAGCCATTGAGTCAATAGACTTGTCCTAGATGGGAAAAGCTGCTATGGGTATTAATATAATTCACTGTCTATCCTTATTAATTCAGAGGCACCTGCATTGCTTTTACCAGACTGAGACCGATCTGACCTTTTTCCTACATACCATTTACTGAGCGGAAGAGAAACCATTGTCAGGTATTTTTCCACTAAAATGCATTAAGTGGTCATTCTCATGGGTTAAATGTGCAAAAAAAGACCATTAAAATTTAATCTGCAAATATCTATTCCCATTTCTGAGCATTTGTCATTTGCTGGAAGAATAGGCTGTGTACGGTCAGATCTTTTGATGGGTGGCACTGCTTTCGCTATATCACATTTTTCTGTATGCTTTGCTGCATAGGAAAATGGAAAGTCCTATATTATATATAGGATCTACACACACTTGTCAGTTCACAGTGGATCCATGGCGGGGGACCTCCAACCCCCTGTCCTACCGTGACGTCGAATACAGCGCAGGACATTTCAACACAGCCGGCACCACCATAGACAGTCATGGGAATTACGGCTATAGCGGCACACAGTGAGTAACTTTGGTGCCGTCTAAAGACAAGGCTGAAGTTAGTTTTAAAACACTGTAATTCACTGTAATTACATCATTCCCCTCCATCCACATCAACCTGGAGGGGGAATAGTAATTAATGCCACTGGGACTTCTGCAGGAGCAGGGTAAGCTGTTTATCAGCTTTATCCTGCGCCCAAGTCTCCCGGTGGAGATTTCATACATACGCCCTTAACATGTGACCCCCCATCCGGGTTTCCCAGTGTCCCAAACCATCCCCCTGAGCCCCTCTGCCTTAAAACACACATTCAGTAACAGAGGCGCTGGCTGCATTCAATAGTGTGGAGTCAGTTGGACCTGTCACCGGTGGTTGCACGTTTCCCCCTCCTCTTTTCTGTCTCCATGGAAGCCGCGTCTCTAGTGTCAGGATGATAACAGCGCTATGTGATACATGCGGCTGCCATGGAGACACCACGCTTTGAAGAGCTTCCTACTTGTTGGCACCTGTGTTCCCTGCATCTGTCGGCGACCAGTGAGTATAAGTTACTTACTGCAAGTCTGCTGCAAACCTCCAGTCCACTCTACAACACAGACTCCACACTTATAATAAGGAGGAAGCCCAGTGATAGGGCCTAGGGTAGTGGGTCACACAAAGGGGTGGCGTTTGAGCACCCAGAGCTTCCCCCATGCGTGTGCCTGCATTGTGGTAAGCGGAATGCAAAATAGGAACCTGCAAGATCTTTCCCATACAGTGGATACATTTCCCATAGAAGCTTATGGTAGAAACTCTGGACTCCAACTGCACCACAATGGACTGTAAGAATGGACACTGCACAGGTTACTCCCGCTGGCAGCTGGAGATCCTGCTATAGTGGGAACAGAGCCTCAAAGATCCAAGAAATCCCTGTTCTCCAGGGGTGCATAATCTTGGGCCGTGCAGGCCACAGCTTATCCAACTCTCATGCAGTAAATACTGAATTCACCCAAATTCACCTGGGATCCACAGTACATCCACTTTCAAATAATCTCTCAATTTTAAAAAGCCTTTTTACTGTCAATTTTCCACCTTTAACTCAGTACAGACATTCGACAATTGTCGCCCAGCAGGGATTGGTAAAAAATCCTTCGGGCGAAAATTCAGGTGACGATGCTCTACATACGCATTACTAGCCTGAAGGCTAGCAATGCATTCTGTTGCTATGGATGGGGCAGAGGGACAACAAGCAGTGCACTATGGATCGGTTTCTCAGGGGTGCGCGCGCAGGTGGGGGGGTTGAGAACAATGCAGTTGGTGCTGCTGGAGTGTAGGGTGTCAAACATCCGTCATGTCAGCTGGCCACTGTTCACATACTAGGTGAATGAACGACTGTTGGCCACATCGGTCGTTATCAGTTACTTCGGACAAATTTTATTTAGTGTGTGTACTTTTTGCGGTAGCGTTAGATTAGGCACTTTGGGCGCAGCGTACCGCAACGTGGTAAGTGTGAACTTCCCCATAGGGATACATTAGGCTGCGGTAGCACTGCGGCAATATTCTGCACTGCACCACGCCAGTGTGAAAGGGCCCTTAGGTATGCTGTCAGGGCAGGTGTACCCAGCCATTTGTCCTCCAGCATTGCGAGGCTCTCCAATATAGTAAAATTGCAAAAGGCCAGCACCAACATGCAAAATACAGCTCTTTATTTAATACCTAGTTAAAAGGCCCAACCATTGAAAAACATACGCCAGGACTCTGCTACGACTCTCCCCCCGCAACCGCGCTCCTGCGCACGTTCGTGACCCAGATGTGCACATGCCGCCTTGTCCGCCTGCGCCCGCCCTCCTCGCTGTCTGAAGTCCATCTGCATCCTGCACATGTGTGTTAGGCACAACACATGGACACAGGAGGACACAATGACTGAGCACTTATTATAAAGGATTATAGCACCTACATGCACAAACAAATCTGCGCATGCACGCACACCAGCACACACACACACCAGCGCGCGCGCACACACACACACACACACACACACACACACACACACACACACACACACACACACACACACACACACACACACACACACACACACACACACACACACACACACACACACACACACACACACACACACACACCTTAATTTTAAAACAGGCATTTTAGGAACAGAAGCCTTGCTTGACACAAGAAAGGTATAATTTGGTCATGCTGCTCACGGAGCAGTCAGATGGCATATTTAGAACTGTGGAGGAAGCTGGTTTTTTATTAGCAACAGGAAGAATTTAGGGGTGGTTGGCATTTTTGTAATGGCCAGCTGATAAATGTATAAATTGGCCGGACATGCCTGGGATATTTTCTACCTGGTATTTGTATTTTCTGCTTGTCATTGCTATCTGCTTATTACTGGTCTTATGTAACTGTCATTAGTAAGAGCTGAATGTCAATGATATCTGCCTATTGTTGTTATTATTTGTCTTTCATTGGTAACATTAGTATTATCTGTAATATACCCGAGTGGCCCAAAAATTAGAGACACCCCTTATTTGAAAGTATATATAAGAAGGGAGAACCGAGAGCCCAATATAGTGTAGTAAGTCAAGGCAAATGGTATATTAAGGAGTAAAAAGTATACTCACAAACCAGGGTTACCTCCAGGCAACCACTGTATAAGCAGGTGAGGAGATTAGCCTGTCCCCACTCAGGATTAAGAAGTCGCTCTCTGTAGACGTGAAGAAAAAAAAGGGGGTATCCACCTCCACCAGGGGTGGATATATGATATAGTATGAGACTGAACAGAGGCGCCAAAAAGGTTAAAAGCAATAATTAAAATATTTAAAAATGCTTAGGAGGCAGTGGTGGACTTACCTCCTTCAAGCAGACACAAGAAACTGTGTATTTCAACAAAAATTAAATTTATTGGTACACTCCAAGGTATTGCTTACAACGCGTTTTGCAGGTCTATACCCGCTTCATCAGGCAGTAGAGGTAGGAGTACACAGCAAAATGTCAGAATCACACCTGGCGCCAGGTGTGACTCTGACATTGTGCTGTGTACTCCTACCTCTACTGCCTGATGAAGCGGGTATAGACCTGCAAAACGCGTTGTAAGCAATACCTTGGAGTGTACCAATAAATTAAATTTTTGTTGAAATACACAGTTTCTTGTGTCTGCTTGAAGGAGGTAAGTCCACCACTGCCTCCTAAGCATTTTTAAATATTTTAATTATTGCTTTTAACCTTTTTGGCGCCTCTGTTCAGTCTCATACTTATTTGAAAGTAAACCAGTCTAACAGTGATAGAGTTACATAACAATGCAGAGTTGCTTATATAAGGAACGCTCAGCTTCGGACGAGATAGTTATCATGGAAGCATGACAGAAAGTTCTAACTCCAAAGGTTTTAGTTAAACTCTGGAGGTGGTCAAGTTATTGGATCCTTTAAATCTGAGGTTATGGGAGGTGTGACAAAGTTGCAACAAATCTTTCAAGTATCCGGTTTTGTAGGTATTTGAATGTTAGCATGCCACTTTTGAAAAGGATACTCCATATACTCGCCATTTTATAATTTTATGTTATATCCATTTTCTGCCCCACAATCTGTTATGTATACATCTCACAGCAGTGTGCAATGCATGACAGACATCTACCCCTTCTATGGTGGCCAAAGATGCCCCAAATCCTCTGGAACCCTAGTAACCCCCCTGGCAGGAACAGTTTCCTCTAGGGCAGGGGTGTCGAGCTTAAGTACAAAGTGGGCCAAAGTTGTACACCAGTGACCTAGTTGTGAGCCAATCTTGATGTCTATTGGGCACCATCCACCCTTATAAAATTCCTAGGTGGTGCCCTCCCTCCCCTATACAGTTCCCTTGTGTTTAGTGCTTTCCTACCTACCTCCCCCATATGGCTTCCCTGGTGATCTAGAGCTTCACCTCTAAAGCCGCATCTACACACGTAGATGCGGCCGCGATGCTCCTTATCAATTCGAGCCGCTGATGCGGCTCGATTGATCAGATCCAACAGGACGGATCTCCGCACCGCCGATTCCCTGCTCGCTCCCCGCGAGGGGACAATGGCATGGAATCGAGCGGAAGATAAACGGCACCGGCGGGGACGAGCGGGGAATCGAATGCGGCGCACGCACGGCGAGCGGGGACGCGGCAGGCACGCGCGGGTACGCGGAAGAGGCGTTAGCCACCGGATCGCAGCCTCATCTACGCGTGTAGATGAGGCTTAATATAGTTTCACTGGTGGTCTATAGTGGGCCAAACGTAATGCAACGTTGGAAAACCACTTGAGGGACACATTTAATGGCTCTGAGGGCCAGATTTGGTCCGAGGCAGAGGCAAGAGAGGCTCCAGCCTCAGGGCGCAGTGTAGGAGGGGGCGCACAACTCACTCAGCTATCATTTCCCTATTGTGTTTTAAGAAGAGAGAGATAAGAAAAGAGGATACATGGCAGTGACTGCAAGCCAGATAACTAGAGATTAAGGTGTTTGGGGGGTTGGGGGCCCTTGGGCACCTCTTAGTCCAATAGCAATCAGCGTGTGAGGGCTGGGGTGGGATGGATGGATGGAGGGGCGCACTTTGGTGTCTCAGCCTTGGGTGCTGGAGGACCTTGTCCCGGCTCTGCTCTAGGGTATCTAAGAAATAGTAATCTCATCAAACGGGCAAATGTGCAGACCATTGGGACTTTGCCATTCACTAGTTGGCATAAATTGGATATAATCCTGTTTGCCTAATGGCTCCTTTAACCTCCTTGCCGATTATCCCGAGCTCAGCTCGGGGTAACCTGCGCAGGAGGATTTATCAGGCCGCGCTGGGCCGATTTGCATAATTTTTTTTATTGCACGCACCTAGCACTTTGCTAGCTGCGTGCATATTACGATCGCCACCGCTCGCCGCCGATTCGCCGCTACCCGCCGCACCGCCCCCCCTCCAGACCCCTTGCGCAGCCTGGCCAAACAGTGCCAGGCAGCGCTGAGGGGTGGATCGGGATACCCTCTGACGTCCATGACGTCGGTGACGTCATCCCGCCCCGTTGCTATGGCGACGGGGGAAGCCCAGCAGGAAATCCCGTTCTGAACAGGATTTCCTGCTTACTCTGATCGCCGGAGGCCATCGGAGTGGGTGGGGGGATGCCGTTGCGCAGCGGCTATCATGTAGCGAGCCCAGGGCTCGCTAAATGATAAAAAAAAAAAGTGCTGCGCTGCCCCCTTGCCGCAGGAATTGGACCGGCAAGGGGGTTAAAGACTGCTTTCCACGGTTCCCACAAGGCTAATATACTTTCAGTTGCTGTATTTTAACAGAGTTAATGGTATGTATATAGAGTGGGGTATTGTACTGTATTAGCTGGGCGTATAATAGAGAGTTCATGGTATGTATATAGATTGGGGTATAGTACTGTATTAGCCAGGCCTATAATACAGAGATCATGGTATGTATATAGAGTGGGGTATAGTACTGTATTAGCTGGGCCTATAATACAGAGTGCATGGTATGTATATAGAGTGGGGTATAGTACTGTATTAGCCAGGCCTATAATACAGAGATCATGGTATGTATATAGAGTGGGGTATAGTACTGTATTAGCCAGGCCTATAATACAGAGATCATGGTATGTATATAGAGTGGGGTATAGTACTGTATTAGCTGGGCCTATAATACAGAGTGCATGGTATGTATATAGAGTGGGGTATAGTACTGTATTAGCTGGTCCTATAATACAGAGATCATGGTATGTATATAGAGTGGGGTATAGTACTGTATTAGCTGGGCCTATAATATAGAGATCATGGTATGTATATAGAGTGGGGTATAGTACTGTATTAGCTGGTCCTATAATACAGTGATCATGGTATGTATATATAGTGGGGTATAGTGCTGTATTAGCTGGGCCTATAATACAGAGATCATGGTATGTATATAGAGTGGGGTATAGTGCTGTATTAGCTGGGCCTATAATACAGAGATCATGGTATGTATATAGAGTGGGGTATAGTACTGTATTAGCTGGGCCTATAATATAGAGATCATGGTATGTATATAGAGTGGGGTATAGTGCTGTATTAGCTGGGCGTATAATACAGAGATCATGGTATGTATATAGAGTGGGGTATAGTGCTGTATTAGCCAGGCCTATAATACAGAGATCATGGTATGTATATAGAGTGGAGTATAGTACTGTATTAGCTGGGCCTATAATACAGAGGTCTTGGTATGTATATAGAGTGGGGTATAGCGCTGTATTAGCTGGGCCTATAATACAGAGATCATGGTATGTATATAGAGTGGGGTATAGTACTGTATTAGCTGGGCCTATAATACAGAGGTCATGGCATGTATATAGAGTGGGGTATAGTACTGTATTAGCTGGGCCTATAATACAGAGGTCATGGCATGTATATAGAGTGGGGTATAGTGCTGTATTAGCTGGGCCGATAATACAGAGGTCATGGTATGTATATAGAGTGGGGTATAGTACTGTATTAGCTGGGCGTATAATACAGAGATCATGGTATGTATATAGAGTGGGGTATAGTACTGTATTAGCTGGGCGTATAATACAGAGATCATGGTATGTATATAGAGTGGGGTACAGAGCTGTATTAGCTGGGCCGATAATACAGAGGTCATGGTATGTATATAGAGTGGTGTATAGTGCTGTATTATTTTTAACACTGAGTCTCAAGCAACCAGAAAGCACAGTTATCCAGCATCGGCCAATCCCCGTCAGGGCCGGATAATTAAGACTACTGTACATTTAAAACAAATATGTCGATGTTGGAGCCTGTAGATCAAGTTTATTCAAGACAATCCTCAATGCATCAAAATGTTTTTCATCAAAGAAAAATAGTTGTAATATGATATCTAATTGTAAACCCACACAGTACATTCATATTCAAGAAGAATACAGCAGGTTACAGAGTATATAAGCATCTGGGGGCTGCCTGTATATTCTGCAGCCTGCTATAGACAAAGAAGAATGAGTTCCTAGCTTCTGCTTATGACACACATTCCCATTCATGTTTTTTCCTCGCTGACCTCCCCCCTCTCCACATGACAGTCCTATGCAGTCATACATAAGAGGAGTACGACATCTCAGTGCATCTGCAGCGCAGAATCAGAACACACTGACCTAAATGCGGCTGTCTGCGCAGCTCCTGGAGAACAGCCGGAGTTTGGACAGGAAAGGTACGTCTTCCAGAAGCTATTTTGAGCTTACACCTGCAACAGCAATTTGCTGACTGTGGGATATTTTTTTGAAAAACATTGCACTTTTCTCCTGCCGGTGGGATTTTATGTTGTACCGGTGTAAATCTGGCTTTCTGGGTTATATTTCTTACAAACAATTGCCATTTACAAAAATGATTTATTTTTATTTAAAGTGTGTCTGAGACATTGCAAACAAAATGATTTATACTCACCAGTGGCTTCTTCCAGCACACCCCCGTAGTCCTACTGCTCTTTTGCCATTCTCCTAGGTCCCTCAGTTGCGCCACTTCCAGCCTCGGTAAAGTCCCAGATGGAGCCAGCCAGGGACTACTGCGCATGCGTGTTCCCAGCTGTGTGCATTCCCTGAATGTGCTCCTCGAGCATGCTCAGTTCATAAAGATGCAACTGCGCTTGCGCAGAATGCTTGAAGCAACCAGAGCGCAATTGGGGGTGCGCATGGCTGGGACCGTGTATGTGCAGTGGCCATCAAACTGGCTGGATTACGCACTTCACATCACTGAATGGAGGGGACTGGACAGACATGGAGAAGGTAACGAACTACAGAAGGCTGGAGAAGACCCCAGGTAAGTATAAATCGTTAAGTTGTCAATGTCTCCGGTTAACTTTAACCTCCCTGGCAGTATGATTACTTTTGGATTTAAGGGTGTAAAAGCATTGCAACTTTTTCACCAAAAATCATAACGCTACATAGATCTGCGGCAGCCCTGCACAGTACTCACCTCCTCTGTAGTGTACTGCAATTCTGCCTCCGTCCACTGGGTGGCACTCTACTCCTATAGTAAGATTGCCGTCTGTCATAATCACGACAGACGACAATCTCACCAGAGGGACTGAGAGCTTCTGAGGTCTGGAAGAAAAATGGCTGCCAGCATCTGGATCCTGGGGGAGGTGTGTTACAAACACTGCCAAGCTGCACTGTGTATCCATACCCCAAATTAGGCTCAGGGTTACCGCTCTGAGCTGTGGATTCTCGGCCCGAGCCCAACTCGGGGTTACTGCTAAGGAGGTTAAATCGGACCTGCATGAAGAAATATTTACCTTGAAACTCCAGGTGTCATTTGTATTACAGAAACAGAGCCTTTAACCCCAACATGTCTGCAGTTCTTTAGAGCAGAGTGATCTGTAGTACTGGAACACCTACTCAGCAGAGTGGCTCAGCACATGGCTATTATGCACATAGTACAGCTCAAACTATGTACACAACACATACAGTATGTTGCTAGTATAATGCACATTATATAAATGACGGTTCTATTGAGGGGATACTGAAAACACAAGGTGATCGGTTTACGCATTTTAGTGTGTTTTTGATGCAATTCCATTGAGCATAAGTCCCTGGCCACACTGCATAGTGTGCAATACGGGCATCAGACAATACATAGAGAGCACTGTCTGATAGGATGCACTGCATTCCGCTCAGACAATGCTGAATAGGGTTTCGAAAAAGGCTTGTACACAGGTACAACTTTTCCGCATGAGCAACCCGACAACATGACCGACCACGCAGCCAAGCGACTGCACAACTTTTATTTTCTGCGCACCAACCGAGCTACCAACTTATTTGCAAACTGTGCATGCAAGCGGAAAAACGGACTGCACGATACGGCCACATTCAAAACAAGTACAAGTCATTCAAACGACTTGTACACATGCGGTCAACAGCACCATATCAGCCAAACAGTTGGCTTGGGCAAACTGCCTGTTATCAGCTGCTTGACTAGTCGTTAGTCCCGCACAGAGCAGGGACAAGGTCCTCCAGCATCCAAGGCTGAGACACCAAAGTGCGCCCCTCCATCCCTCCCACCCCAGCCTTCACACACTGATTGCTATTAGACTAAGAAGCGCCACAGGGCCCCCAACCTCCCCAACACCGTAATATCTAGTTATCTGGCTTGTAGTCACTGCCATGTATCCCCTTTTCTTATTTCTTTCTGCTTCATACAAAATTAGGAATGACAGCTGAATGAATTGTGCACCCCCTCCTACACAGCGCCCTGAGGCTGGAGCCTCTTCAGCCTATGCCTCGGCCCGGCCCTGGGACTCCCGCATACACATGCCCAACTATCGTTCAACAGACTGAGTTTGGAAATTAGTTGGGTGGAAAAGTTGCACGTGTTCAAGAGCCTTAAAACACACATCCACCTGTGTTGTCTTACAATGCAAATGAGTGTATGCAGTATGTATTTTGAAATAAAACAAACAAACAAACAAAAAAAAACCAGAAACAAACTGTACACACAGAGGCATTTCAATGCTTTTGCAAGCTTCATGATTTTTTTTAGACCACCTCACTTCTCTGAAATACTCCACAATGTCGGCACCTTGTTAGGTCAGAGTTTCCTCCCCTACACAAGTGCAACTGGAAGTAGGTAGAGCAGTGCAGGCTAAAATATACAGATGTCTGTAAAGGGTCTTTTTAAGGTGGGTGCAACTATTAGGTTGGCTTTTACTGAGTGACATTTCTCCTGACAAAGCACCTCTACGCGAAACAACGGTCAACCTCCACACTGAATACACCCCACCATCACCCATATGTGAGTGTATCAGAGCCAATGTTGTTTTGAGCAGGGCTGTGGAGTCGGTACAAAAATCTTCCGACTCCAACACTGACGCCTCAGTGTATGAAACCACGACTCCGACTCCGCGTACCCAAAATGGCTCAGACTCCTCGACTCAGACTCCTCAGCCTAATACTTAACAGGGCTGTGGATTTTGTAAAAAAATAATCAGACTCTCGACTCCGACTCCTCAGTTTATGAAATCAACGACTCCGACTCCAACTCCGGGTGCCCAAAATTGCCCCGACTCCTCGACTCTGACTTCAACTCCACGGCCTTGGTTTTGAGGTTTTAGCTTTTTCAATAAATGTTGACATTTTAGGAAGTGCTCCTCTAAACTCCTCTTCCCTGCCATAGTGGTCTGTGACTGTTCAGAAAAGGCACCCCACTCTGCTCACCTTAGCCACACTTGGGAGTTGAGGCACCCGCTTTCTCCTATCGCTTCACCAACTTTTTAAAGTGCACATGGGGTACTGAGATTTTTACTTACCTGGAGCTTCTTCCAGTCCCCTGTGGTCTGCCAGCTCCCTCTGTGTCCTCCCTGTCCAATCCCTTGTGCTGCTTTAATTCCCACAACTGGCTGAGTGGTGGGGCTGCTACATATACGCTGTCCTGGCCACCACCTACTCAATCAGACTTGCAACCGTGCATGCACAGGACACTTCTGGCCACAGAAGCGTGATTGAGGAGGTGTGCAGCCTGGAACAGCGCATGCACAGCAGCCCCGGGGTCACGGACTTTGTAGCTACAACAGTACAATGGAATTGATGGACTACATGGGACTGAAAAAAAGCTCCAGGTAAGTAAAAATCTTCTTGTCTCCCCAGACTCGGGTGTAATTTAACTACTTAAGGACCAAGTGGATTGAAATCCACACCCTGTTTTGGTGTGTACCTGGCTGGCAGGGCGTAGATTTCAATCAGCCGCCGCTGCGTGCATCCACCGTTTCCGTCACTGACCGCCGATCTCGCCGCTGAAACCCAACATCTCTCGCCGCAGCTCACTCGCTCTGCCATCTCTATGAAGGCAGGGCCCTGTGAGCGGGTCAGGAACTGATTTCATTGGCTCCTGGCCCTGTCTATCAATGTAAGCAACTCCTATTGGCTTACATTGAAAGACAAGGTCAGGAGCCAATGAAAGCGGCTCCTGACCGGCTCACAGGAACTCTGCCGTCATAGAGATCCCGACGTGCGGCGGTGATGGCGATTGCGGCGGGTATGTGCGGCGATTCCTCGTTATCTGTCGGGATTTCGCTATTTCTGTACCAGCGGTCTCTGGTCCTTAAGGAGGCAGAGACTGTTGGTACTTAAGTGGTTAAAGAGGCACTGAAGCGAAAAAAAAAAAAAAGATATAATGAATTGTTGTGTAGTACGGATAATTACTAGAAAATTAGTGGCAAAGAAAATATTCTCATATTTTTATTTTCAGTTATATAGTGTTTTTGTAACCTTGCATTATTCTCTAATATTTGCAGTTTACACACTACTCAGTATTCTAAATGTTTTACAGAGCAATCTTGTGAACTATTGATCTGTCCTCTGGGGATAAAAAGAAAATACAGTGACCGATAGTTGAGAAGAAGACAGAGCTCTCTGCAACTTTGAAAGTCATGGAGCTCAATGGCTTTTTTGCATAGATAACAACTGGAGTTTCTTAACTCTTCCTGTACTGGAAACAATATTAGACTTGTGTCTCTGCTGCTAATGTTTTTATTTCTTAGCTGTACTACACATACAAATCATTATATTATAATTTTTTTTCGCTTCAGCTTTAAAGGAAATATGCTGTGAACACGAACTGGTGAGATGTTTTAAACAACTGTATCCTCCTTCTCCTGAAAATGACTTTTTTTGAGTATGGCCCACTAATATTTTTATTTTTAAATCTACTTTTTTAAGTTTTTGCTGTTTCATTTTCTCTGCTCAATGACACATGCAAAGAAGAAAGCCAGAAATAAAATCTATGAATTATTGACCCTTTTTATCTCTTTGCTACTCTCAGAAGCAATTTTCTACCAGGGAAGTGTTTTTATTGCTATAAATCCTTATAGGTGAGGGTTATGCTATAGTATGATCTGGTCCCCGACCTGGACAATCATTACATTTCTGATTTTTTACTCTTTCAGGCATAGAAAGAAAAAAAGGAACACAGCAAAGTAATTTGTGTGCTTGGCACTGTACATACACGTCTATTTCATCATGTCACCTTGTGTATCCTTTAAAGAGAACCCGAGGTGGCTTTGTATAACGTTAGTGGGGCACAGAGGCTGGTTGGGCACACTAACACCAGCCTCTGTTGCCCCATTGTGTGTGTCAAAGACCCCCCTGCTCGCCGCTATCCTCCCCGCAGTGCTGGCGACACGCAGCGCGTCGCCAGCACAATGTTTACCCTAGCGCTGTCTGTCAGCGCCGCTCCCCCGCCTCCTCTGCATCGCCGCTACCCGCCCTCGTCCCTTCCCTCCAATCAGCGTGAGGGAAGGGACGAGGGCGGGTAGCGGCGATGCGGAGGAGGCGGCGGAGCGGCGCTGACAGACAGCGCTAGGGTAAACATTGTGCTGGCGACACGCTGCGTGTCGCCAGCATTGCGGGGGTATAGCGGCGAGCAGGGGGGTCTTTGACACACACGATGGGGCAACAGAGGCTGGTGTTAGTGTGCCCAACCAGCCTCTGTGCCCCACTAACGTTATACAAAGCCACCTCGGGTTCTCTTTAAGTCCTGCCTGCCAACTGGAACTAGATTGTTTTACAAGTTAGTGTGGTTCTGTAAGTCAAGCCTTTATATCCAGCACACAGGGAGGACAGGACTCAACAAGTCTGTAGAACAGCATAGATAGATCCCATACAATCATGCAGCATTGCAGTAGTATCACAGTAATATCACAGTGCCACCTACAGACCAGAAGTATGAACACCACACCTATGTGTGATCATGCCCATGCACAAAAGATAGATTGGCCTCAGCAGCTCTGCAGAGTGTGCTGGAGATAGGACTATGGTTATGGTGATTTATGGTGATTTATTTTCACAATAATCCTGGAGGCCTCAATGACTGCAGCCTGATGTATATGGTCAGCTTAACACCCCTCCGCCAGCGCAGTATTTTCCTGAAATTGCTTTCAAGTATAAATCCAATCAAAAAGTAAAGTCAGTCCAGGAAATGATAATTTTGTCCACAGAATACTACAGCTGTGTTTAATCAGAATATTCACTCAATTCTCTATTTAAAGCTTTTCTCCTTGCAGCAATCCAAACATACACACACAGACAGATGAATAAATGTCCATTGTCAAGTGGTTGACAGAGAAACTGCTTGTGTAGTGGGAACAAATAATAAAGGAATCCCCTCATTTCAGCTGTATACGCTGCAAGTAAAATGGCAAGCACTGTTTTAGCTTGATTACATTGTCTTTATGTGCACTAACAGATAAAGCCACCATTCCATAGGGTTCTTTACAGGAAGGTTGCACTATAATCTCTAGATTAGACAGGTGCTCAAAAAGAGCTAAAGCGCTAATCACTCACGCAGGAAGATGGGGATTTTTGAGGCAGCCTGCCCTGGAAACAGAGTACTGTTGCTATGGTTTCAAAGAAGTGCAGTTTATTTAGTGTGAGTTTATGAATTCATAACTGGATGCAAACTGCCATACAAAGATCATTTTAATAACACCCATTTTTAAGCAGGGCCGGTTCTGGACTTTTTGCTGCCTGAGTGAGGCAAACATGTGAGTATGCGCCCCAGTGGCGTAGCTAAGAAGCCGTGGGTCCCAGTGCAAGTTTAGCATTCGGGCCCCCCAAGGATGCTATAGATAACAATTGATACAACACACCGAAACCAATCGAGGACAACCACAGAGGTGCAAGAAGGGGTTGGGAAACTGTGTTAATGATCACTACTATTCAAATCACCTATAGAAGAGAATATTATCAGCACAGGACCAATAAAGAGCTAGTACTGTATTTGAGGGGTGTGCCCCTCTAGCCCAAGGGCCCCTATGCGGTCGTTACCTGTGCGTCCCCTATTACTACACCACTGATGCACCCCCCCCCCACACACACACACACACACTCTGGAATGATTGCTCAGCACCCGACAATTTACTCTGCTTCATTTAATGTTTTTACTTTTCACATGATGTGCTGCAGCTCAACACAACAGCACACTGGCTGGCTAACCCTCAGCCACTCCATTCCTCCTAAGACAGGACAGAAGTGCCACCTCCTCCCTTCTGCTGTGCAAGGCAAATGAAACACTGCTGCTCTCCTGACTCCCCCCTCACTGTCAGACTCCCTACAGAGCACAACAAGCTGCTTTTCCCCCCAATGATGACCTCTTCACCTCGCTCGCTCTCGCTTCTCCTCCTACTCTGACTGCATGCTGTTAGTGTAAGCACAGTTCAAACATGCCGCCCCTGTAATCTCTGGCCTGATGCAAATGTTTCGCCTTGCTTCATGACAGAACCGGCCCTGTTTTTGAGCTCCCAAAGAGCAATAAAAACATAATTATCGCAATATTTTCGCTTTGTGGCAGAATAGGAAAACCATGCGGTATGTGAAAAAAAAATAGGATTGTGATTGGTCCTGCTAAGACGTCGGTGGGGGCGTTAAAGATCTGACAGGACGGGTGCTTTATTACGACTCCTGATGCCCAAACAGGATCGAGTGAATCGCTCTGCCCCCCCTCAGTAACATACAATTATCTGTTTCCAGGCTCCAGGAGCATACACTGAACACGAGAGGGTCTGACTGTCAGACTGGGAGCTGGAAAAGCCAAGGAAATCCACTTGTTGGCCAGGCAGCAGTAATTAGGTGTTGCTGCTCACAGTGAAGACTTGCTGCAGGTTTCTATTGGGAGTGATAACACAGGGTTACTGCTGCTTGGCCAACAGGTGGATTTCCTCAGTTTTATCACCTCCAAGTCCAACACTGTCTGTAAAAACTCTCCATGTCAGCCGGAGTCTATGTAGCAGGGGTGTAGCAATAGGGGGTGCTGAGGTTGCGACCGCAACGGGGCCCTTTGGCCAGAGGGACCCCAAAAGGCCCTCCCTCAACTGCAGTATTAGCTCTCTATTGATCTTGTGCTCATTATTATCACTTCTATAGATACTTTGAATAGTGGTAATAATTAACAAACTGTTCCCCATCCCCTTCTTGCACCTCTGACACTGTAGTTGTCATTGGCAGGTTTTGATGCGACGTATCAATTGCTATGTATAGAGTGCTTGGGGGCCCCATTGTAAAACTTGCATTGGGGCCCACAGCTCCTTAGCTACGCCACTGCTATGTAAGGGTCTTATCTATTTGCCATGAGTACCTCACTGGAGGTCACTTATATTTGCAAAAAATCTCTCTACAGTCTAATTGTATGTTCTAACATTGTCAGTGAACAGAAATAATGTCTGAAGAAGGCTTAGTAACGCTGCGGAAGATGTTGGCACGATATATATATACTAAATAATAAAAATGATCTGTCCACACAGGAGCAGCTTACTAGCAAGTAAGGATTAAAGCATGCTAGCTAACTGGCCAAATACATCTGTCGGTAACTTTTCTTCCACAATAGCACCATCATTTGGACAATCTGCTCTGCTCAAAAGCCTCTGTGTTCTGTTTGTTTACATTAGGTTCCTATCATTACTGAACTAGCTAGCCTTAATCTCTTCACCCAATGCAAAAACATAAATGTGACTTCTTAAAACTGAAAGGTATTTATCACGAGTTAGGCAAAAAAAAATAAAAAATCGAAAGCTCCTCATACAAACATCGATTTTTATCACCCAAATGGGCACCACCAGCCAGCCATCATGCCCCCTTTAACCCCCCCACCCCCCTCCAAAATTTGAAGCCACCGCTGTTGCCAGTCATTGTACACACAGAATGATTGTCAGCTAAATAATAATTGACAAAACGGCTGATTGAGCTCCATTTAGTGGCACAGCAATAGTGGAAGCAGAGGTTGCAACCTCCCCGTCCTACGGAAGGGGGCCTCCCTTGAACTACTGTACTAGCTTGTCACTGGTGCTGTGCTGGTTATGATTCCCTCTATATATGCTTTGAATAGTGGTAATCACTAGCAAGCTGTTCCCCTCCCCCTACTTACACCTCCCTGACACTGCAGCTGTCCTTGGCAGGTTCTAGTGCTCCATATCCATTGTTCCTGGATCAACAGGGGTATGTGGGGGACGGGCTGGAGTTGTACTTTGTACTGGTTGAACTCTATGGACGTATGTCTTTTTTCAACCAAAATAACTATGTAACTATGTAACTATGAGTGCTTGAGAAGGCTTAATGTAAAATCGGCACTGGAGTCTACAGCTCCTTAGCTATGCCACCGGCTCCAGTCACAGCAGCTCTGCATCTACCACCATTCGCTTTCAGGAAAAAATAAACAATTTTGACAAAGTACGGAGAGGAAAGAGAATGTGGAGTCTTCCCTTCCCAGCGATGTCAGAATGAGGACACGAGAAACCCATCTACTGTGAAAATGATGCTTTCATCTTCAAAGACTGTCAGTTGTTTAGACTAGGCTCGTTTTTCATTTTATTTTGCATGAGTGACGAAAGAGGTACATTTGTTGTTGATAACAGCAGAAAGTGTGAGTTGCTCTGAGCTGCTCTGCAGGATTCGGATTACCGCCTGGAAAACACTGTCAGGAAAGAACAGAGCCCATCTACTATCAGCAGTGTTCATTAAAGGGGCACTAAAGTGACATTTAGGTTGTTGGGATAACCCCGGTGGCATGTTGCTAATCAGAGAAACAATGCATATTAGGTGGTGTCATAGCTCCCAAAGAGGGACACTCTTTGAGAACCCTGAACCCTCTTTCAGGGATTGATGTACAGATCTATGTGAATAAATGTATTTTTCTACTGTAGTCTCATCCTTTAAATTGATATGTTTCTTATTTTCAATTGTTAATATGAAGGAAAATGAACCAGGATAGAAAGGACCAGTGTGGTTTAAATTATAAAACATTTTTTAATGAAATCTTTATGGTATGCGTGACTAGGGGTGTGTCGGAGGTGTGATTAGGGGTGTGGCATGGGTGTTATTAGAGGTGTGATTAGGTGTGTAACAGGGGTGTGGCTTAAGTGTCCCTCTTTCTTATCTCAAAACGTTGGGAGGTATGGGTAGTTTTTTTTTTTTTAATAGTTTGGTCGGTAAGGATGTTTTACAGCACATGTACAGATCCTTTTCATCCATAACAAGCAAGTGATAGTCTCCCCCTCTGTTCAGTTGGGCTGTGCTAACAGCTCATTCCTCCACGCAGCCTAAAGGTGCCCATTAATGGTACAATTTTTTCACTAAATGCGATCTTTCGTTGCAATTTTTACGATTGCATTGTATAGAAAATTCGCTGTTTATGAAGGCAATCGATAATGAACAATTCTTTGGTCGATCGCAAAATAGGATCAAATTGATCCGAAAGTTGGAATTTATGATCAAATTTGAAGAAAGAATCGTTCAGTAAATGTGAACAATCGATAATTGCCTTCAGATTACTTATGATCGTTCAAATCGCATTTGGTAAAATTGTACCGGTAATGGGCACCTTAAAAAAGGATCCCAGTGAAAATAATGTAATAAAACAGTGCTTACTTTTTACAATAATTATGTATAAATGATTTAGTTATTTAGCGTTTGCCCCATTGTAAAACCTTTCCTCTCCTTGATTAACATTCAGACATTTATCACATGGTGACATTTTTACTGCTGGCAGGTGATGTCACTGGAAGGAGATGCTGATTGGGCTTTTTATTGGCAGTTGTAAACAACTGTTATTTCTCACACAGTGCACCAAGGCTCCCACAGTGTGACCTCAGAGTAGTGAGGCATTGTGGGAGGGGTTTCACCACAATTTCAGCCATAATAGATTTCTAATGGGAAAGAAGCTACTGACTGGGATGAAGTTCCATTCTTGGTCATGGTTCCTCTTTAGACCTTCCACAGCACATAACAGTACTTGCTGCTGAGCCTGCATTACCAGAATGGGTTTTGTCCTCGCAGAGCAGAACTCAGCTATTACAGTATCTCACAGTATCTCACAAAAGTGAGTACACCTCTCGCATTTTGTTTAAATGCTTTATTATATCTTTTCCTAGGACAACACGGAAGATATGGCACTATGATTGACTATAAAGTAGTCAGTATGCAATTGGCATAACATTGTAAATCTGCTATCTCATTACAATCACAATGAGGGTAAAGAAGCACCCAGGGGTTTATAAAACTGAGTTAAAAACAACAGTAAAAATGATAAATGAGGTGGCTTACCTCAATAAGGACATTCTCATAGGAAAAAAGAGAATTTTATTTTTGCAGAGGCAACGCGTTTCACGGGTCTAAGCCCACTTCCTCAGGCCAATAAGAGTGCCAGAGTATGTAGACCCAGTATGCATGGAGCGCTTCATGCATACTGGGGCTCTGCATACTCTGGCACTCTCGTTGGCCTGAGGAAGCGGGCTTAGACCCTTATTTATAATTTTTACTGTTGTTTTTAACTCAGTTTTATAAACCACTGGGTGCTTCTTTACCCTCATTGTGCTTAGTCACCCCCCCCCCCCCCCCCCCCACACACACACACACCTGCTGTGGGTGGGGTTAACAAACAGGCCATGTTTGAAGCAGTTATTGTCTTTTAAAGAAAAAGCAATCACCACCAGTCCCAGTCTGGGACACCCCGAGTGGAGACGGGTTCATTAGCTCCACCTGCTTCCTGTGGTCGGTTGCCCCCAGCAACCCACCTTTGTGAGTAGCCCTTTTATCATTCTATTGCTTTCAGTGTTACGGACATACTACACCATTTGGGCTCCCGATTTTTGTTTTGTCTCTTCTTTCCAGGGTGTCCCGACACCTCATCCACTGCATCCCATTACAATAACAATACACGGCCATTAACCACTTTACCCCCGCGCGTACGTATTTCTCCGCCCCTTTTTCCATCCTTTAACAACCAGGGACGGAGAAATACGTACTTTCCGCGTTCCCGACGCTGTCCGCGCTCCCGCTCGTAAACACGCCGCCCGCCGCTAGTAAACACGCCGCCGCCCGCTCGCCCAGAGATCAATGAACGGGAAAATCCATTCCCGTTCGTTGATCTAAGCCCGCAATGATCAGCTGCTCTCCTATGGGCAGCGCGATCATTGTGAGAAAAAACTCACGTGTCCAGCCTCCTTATACTTCCTCCAAGCTTCCGGAAGGAAGCTTGGAGGTCGCATTAAAACAAAAAGTTACTGTGGCCATCTTGTGGCCAAATAGTAAACTACACCCTACACATTTTTCACATACAAATAAATGACTTTTACACATAAAATTAACTCATTACCTCCCACACTCCCCATTTTTTTTTTTTTTTTGGTAATTAAAAAAAAATTAAAAAATTTACAATTAAAAAAAATACATAAATAGTTACCTTAGGGACTGAACTTTTTAAATATTTATGTCAAGAGGGTATAACACTGTTACTTTATAAACTATGGGCTTGTAATTAGGGATGGACGCAAAAATGAAAAAAATGCACCTTTATTTCCAAATAAAATATTGGCGCCAAACATTGTGATAGGGACATAATTTAAATGGTTTTATAACCGGGACAAAAGGGCAAATACATTTCATGGGTTTTAATTACAGTAGCATGCATTATTTAAAAACTATAATGGCCGAAAACTGAAAAATAATTATTTTTTCCCCCACATTTTTCCTATTTTCCCATTAAAACACATTTAGAAAAAAAAAATTCTTGGCATAATGTCCCACCTAAAGAAAGCCTAATTGGTGGCGGAAAAAACAAGATATAGTTCATTTCATTGCGATAAGTAATGATAAAGTTATAGACGAATGAATGGAAGGAGCGCTGAAAGGTGAAAATTGCTCTGGTGCTCAGGGGGTAAAACCCCTCAGTGGTGAAGTGGTTAATGTCTAAACCGCTGGCAACAAAAGTGACTACATCCCTAAGTGAAGAGTGTCAAAATTCTGCCAAAAGCGTCAATATTTTGTGTGCCCACCATTATTACCCAGCACTGCTTTAACTCACTTGGGCAAATAATTCACTAGAGATTCAAGGTTGCCACAAGAATCCTCTGCCACTCCTCCATGATGACATCACAAAGCAGGTGTCTGCTCCTCTAGTTTTCAAACCGGAGGAGGCAGGCTTGCTGCTATGTTCCCTCCTATCACCATCCCATTCCCTCCTCTTCCCCACCCCATTCACTCCCCTATGGGCCAGGGAAGATGGAAAGGGGGGTGATAGGAGGGAACATCACTGGAAGTCTGCCTCTTCCGGTCTGAATACTTGACTTTAGCCAAAAGTTCAGCTTTGTTAATTTAGGTTTGTTTTCAGCCTTCACTGAAAGAAGGATGTTGGGCTCCAGGTACGCAGTAAAAAGGGGGGGAAGGAGGCAACTATGTAACCCCAGAGGGGGCCTGGGACCACATTAGGGAGTAACTTTGCTTCCTCCATTGAATGCGAGGCATTGCATTTCATCTCTTCTGATATTGCTAAAACAGAAATGCAGAGAATACGCCTATTGTGGTTCCTCTCTGCCGGTTTGATTTTTGTGGCATGACACGTTTTGCTTACATGTGTGACATCTACTTATGTCTTATGGGGTCTACTGTCATGTCACAGAGAGCAGCAAGCGAGGACAAGATGCTCAGGCTGCACATCTCTTGTTTTGAAATATATAAAGCTGGTCCCAAAGGGAGATCTACAATTTTCCCAGCTGGAAAGACAAAAAAGGAGGTTAAACGGGGTGCAAAAATCTATCATTATGTTTTCAAAACAGCAGCAGGATAGCGGCGTGAAAAGCAAACATTTCAGATCTGATTTCTCCTCTGGAGACGCCAGCTGATCTCAGCCGCTCTGCGGCAAACGCAGCCACCTCCATGTTCAACCATAAATCAATATTTAAAATTTTGTCATCATTAGGTCCCCATAACCCAATTAGAATGACAGTCTAACAAAGTGCTCCCGCAGCATATGTGCAGCTCAAGGACATGAAATTGAGATTCTCTTTTGTCTTAAGGAAGTCAGAACACAAACTAGAAGAGTAATTTTCATCTATCAACGTCGTTTGATTCAGGCCCAGGCCTCGGTCTGTTCAGTCTTTCGTACTTATTTGCACAATCGGTCGGCATTGATTTTTATTGTTCCAAGCATCCTCTTGTAGGTGTTACTTTGTACAGCTCTGAATTTGTGTAATCCAATCATTCCAGCAGAACGACAGATTCCGAGTCAGAGGAAACTCTCAGAGACAGCCACACAACAAAGCTGGCTTGCAGGAAGGCAGTGGACAGAACAGTCTGATGATGTTTCGATCTGATTTTCAGACCATGCACACGTCTCCGATCACAAGGTGATGATCATGGAAATCGCGGTGCCCATTTTCCACTGATGTTATTCAATTGTACTTCATGTTGCATTTTTTCTGTGTTTTAGTTAAAGGGAATCCAAGGTGAGAGTTATATGGAGGCTGCCATATTTATTTCCTTTTAAACAATACCAGTTGCCCGGCAGTCCTCCTGATCCTGTGTCTCTAATACTTTTAGCCATAGACTCTGAACAAGCGTGCAGCAGATCAGGTACTCAGTTGACTCAGATTTTACTGGATTAGCCATATGCTTGTTTCAAGGTTTTGACTCAGACACTACTAAAGTCAGAAGAGCAGCTGGGCTGCCAGGCAACTGGCATTGTTTACAAGGAAATAACTATAACAGCCTCCATATCCCTCTCACCTTGGGTTCCCTTTGATGGAGGTGCAAGAAAATTACACACTAGACACGGTGCTATGCATAATTACTCAGCAAGGGTCTCTTCTGTGAAAATATCATGAGGCCCCCCCTACTTAAGTTTTCTTCTCCACCCAAAGTTAACCACCTTAAAACACCCCCCATTAACCCCTCACAAGTGAGGTCAATTGCCGTCAACAGCCTGCTAATAAAAGTGTGGCCAGCCTAACCACAAACCGCTTAGTAAGCATGGTCAGTACAATAATCCCCCCAGAGGTGTAGCCAGGAATCATGAGGCCCCATAGAAAAGTTTTAGGTGCCCCCTCCCCCCCCCAAAAAAAATGATATGGCACCCGCACACACACACACCAACTCTAGGTAGGCACCCACCCAGTATAAATCAGAAGATACAGGATTGACTGGCACTCAATACTTGCTAGAATTCGCAGTTGGATTGGGTTACCGAGTAGATTGTGCTCAACACTATAACAGGCATATATCCAAGATTGAAGAAGAAAAGTAGGTCCGGAACCAATCTGCTGCTTCAGTAAGAATTTTAATCCAACAGGTACAGTATGGTTAACATTGGAAGATACAAAAAGACGGCCTGACAGCCGTTTCGCAGGTCACCCCACTTCGTCAGAGGCCAGTTCTTACTGAAGCAGCAGATTGGTGCCGGACCTACTTTTCTTCTTCAATCTTGCACCCACCCAGTATTAAGCAGCCCTACAGTAATGGTAGCTGAAGGCATCCTCCAGTATTACATATCTCCAGGTAGACCCCAGTATAGGTAGTTAGAGCCCACCTTCCCTTCCCACCCAGTAAAGGTAGCCTGAAGTAGTGCCCCACAAGTATAGGGAGGCCCTTACTATAGGCAGCCGCAGATGACCCCCAGTATAGGTAGACAGAAGTAGACCCAGAGGTCCCCATATAGGTAGCCAGAATTAGATTTTCACTCCAGGTACAGTCTGTGTATAAACAGAGGAAAATATGCATATCCGTGTGTTTGCAGTCACAATTTACATTGAAAAAGGACCCTTAATTCCAGCTATGACCAACAAAATAAACCCAGTTCTTATGCCTAACCACCTTAACCAGCATAATACACGCAAGATGAATTTTTGTTTTGTAGAAGTAGAAAACCCCTGAGCTTATAACTGCCCCTCCCCCTTCCACCTCAAACTGGTCTTAGATTATGGTATGGCAGGGATTAGCATGGAATGAGAAGGACAGTTAGTGACTTTACCAAAGATTCTGTAAAGCACTGCAGAAGATGTCAGCGCCATATCATTTCAAACAACACTGTTCCTATGATCAACTAAAAAGGGACTATCAAAGCAAGGAAAACAAGAAATCAATGTGCCCAATAACACCCCTGTTCATCTTGGAAATCAGATATCTTGTCATTGAACAGAACTCACCTAGCAGGAAAGTGTGCTGAGCACACTACATATAAGGTATGATTGCTGAATGTGTCTTGTTGGGGGCCTCATGATTGTTGAATTTGTCTTGTTGGGGGCATCATGCTTTTTAGGGGCCTCAAGATTGCTGAATGTGTCTTGTTGGGGGCCTCATGATTTGTTGGGGGCTTCATGATTGCTGAATTTTTCTTGTTGGGGCATCATGATTGCGCACCGCACAGCGTGGCTGAATAGAGTACTGGTTAAGGGCTCTGCCTTTGACATGGGAGACCAGGGTTCGAATCCTGGCTAGGGTCAGTACCTATTCAGTAAGGAGTTCAAGGCAAGACTCCCGAACACTGCAGGGTGGCCTCCTGAGCGCGTCCCAGTGGCTGCAGCTCTTGAGCACTTTGAGTCCGACTGGAGAAAAGCGCTATATAAATGTTCGGATTATTATTATTATTATTATAACGTAACCCTCATATTTTTCACCGCCCGCGCCGCACAACTTCACCGGAATCTTCGACACGGTGCGCTCAGTGCGCCGCACCACTTCTTCCCCACCTTTTTGTCCCCCCCCTGGAAAATTTCCTGCGGACGCCCAAGGTAATAAGTGCATTTTCTTGTGAAACACTGCACCATTATGTGTATTTTCTGGTGAAATGCTGCCACATAATCTATATTTTCTGGGGAAACGCTGCACCATTGTAAGTATTTTCTGCTGAAACGCTGCCGCATTATCTGTATATCCTGGTAAAACTCGGCTCCATTATGTGTATTTTCTGGTGAAATGCTGCCACATTATCTGTATTTTCTGGTGAAATGCTGCACCATTATGTATATTTTCTGGGGAAATGCTGGGCCATTATAAAATGCTTGCCCATTATATGTATTTTCTGGTAAAATGCTGCCACATTATCTGTATTTTCTGGGGAAACGTTACTGCATTATGTATATTTTCTGGGGAAAAGCTGGGCCATTATCTGTATTTTCTGGGGAAATGCTGCAGCATTGCATATATTTTCTGCTGAAATGCTGCCGTATTATGTATATTTTTTGCTGAAACACTGCCACACTATGTATATTTTCTGTTGAAACGTTACCACAATATGTTTCTTGCTGTCTGAGGGGGTCTGACTGCTGCCGTTTGCGGTTGGGGGGAACGTTGTCTAATTACCTTTCGGGTCACTTTACCTGTGTTTTGGGAGAAAACGTAGACCCACTGTCTTTGTGTTTCATTGTTTTGTTAGTTAGCGCTGTCCACATCCCAGCCACACCCATTTTTTGCCATGGCTCACGGCAAACTCCTATTCTGGTCCCGCACCCCGCTCAAAGTTGAGAATACCATGTGGCCCTCAAATCAAAAAGTTTGCCCATCCCTGATCTATAGGGGCATACAGTAAGAAAATGGCTATGGGTGGATTAGATTGTAAGCTTCTATGAGGGGCAGTTAGTAGATAACTGACTTTATACTCAATTAAAGGACCACTCCAGCGAAAAAAGGAAGCAGTTACAATCAGACAGAACTGACAGGTTTTGGACAGGTCCATCTACTCATGGGCGATTCTCAGGGTTTTCATTATTTTCACAAGGATTTCCTCAACGGCAGTTGCTAAGTCTGACAACATAGTGTGCAATTGAGTAGGGAGGCTGGCTGGTATGTTACTATTTTGGCAGTTAAACTGCTGTTCAAAAAAAGCAGTTGAAAACCAAGAAAAGCCGAAGAATCCACCATGAGGAGATGGACTGGCCCAAAACCTGTCGGTTCTGTCAGATTTTAACTGCCTACTTTTTTCACGACAGTGGTCCTTTAAAGTTTTCTTTGTTTTCAAAAGCATTTCCTGAACGGCAGTTGAACTGCGCAAATAGTAAGATACCAGCCAGCCTCCCTACTCACTTGCACATTCATTTGTCAATTTGTCAGTTAGACTTAGTAATTGCCATTACCCTGAGAAACCCTGAGAATCTCCCATGAGGAGATAGACAAGTCCAAAACCTAGCAGATTTTAATTGCTTATTTTTTTCGCTGGAGTAGTCCTTCAACAAAAAAACAACACCCAGTACAAAATTCCAAACAATTGAGAGGACAAAGAAATCAATGTTTTTCAGAAATCTATCTGTAGAGCTATTTAGGTGTGCCATCATGTGTTCATACTTAATGTAAGTGTCAACATTTTGCAAGATCTCTGTTAGCTCAGGGGCTTTGGGATCCCTCCATTGTCTTGCTATAGCTATTTTAGTAGCTAAAAATATATTAGCTATCAAGATTGAACAGTGCTAGGCCTAGAGTTGGTCAGAGTCTAAGCCCCTTCAAGGAGTAGATAAAGTCAAAACATATTTGCCAAGTTCTTTTGATATATGAGCAACTCCACCAACTAAGGAACATGCTTCCTACAGCTGAGCAATTTCTCCAACATCAACCTATCTGGTTATTAGAAGATAGAGCCAATCTATTAGGGGTGTAATACTATGATAGTAATAATTTTTTGATACATCTCTCTGTGGTTGACACAGTTTGTTAAATTAGTTAGGAAAAAGTGACTGCTGCTAGATGGCGCTGTTGCCAATAAAATCATCCTTTTCAGATCAAAGTGTTAGCAAACCACATCCACTGCCTCTGCACCAGGTAATATAAACAATATACCATGGGCACATTTGGGCTTGCTGTAGGGCCGCCGCTGCCAGATCTGTTCCAGCCCGGTGTCCCTCTATGTGGATCAAAGTGTCAGACTTTTAACCCCTACAGCAGCACACAGTGCTGCTTAATAACGGAATTTCACTTGCGTGTGTACAAGAGGACAGAGCTAAAGAACATGAGCAGGCGCTGGCTCCGCCCCTGATGTTGGGTCACCTCCTCACTTTAGTATGAGGAGGTACAGACCCTTTGGATCAATGATGCAAACCATTTTCTCCAGATTAACCACCTCTCCTGAACACTCCAGAAAAAAATTAAGTGGATGACGTGGGCTATTGGGAAAAAGAATCAGAAAGGGTCAAAAAAGCACCCCTGAATTGCCTTAGGCAAGAACTATTGTGTGTACTCATATGTGGCCACTGGATCTCCCTTGCCTCATCATGCTTGCCAGACGTTAATCAACAGTTGCCTGATTCGGCAAGGACTCAACTCCTTCCTGACTGACGTAAACCTTGCATCACTCGACCTTTACAAGTTTTAGGAAGGAATCTGATGGAAGATGCATCAGCCCTGATAGCTCTGTCCCTATGATAAAGCATAAATAAACCATGAGGCCTTGAACTATCCACTGCATCCTCTGCTGTCTGCTTGGTGCACTTATAACCTATTGATAGGCCATACTGAGGTCAATAGGTCCCAGATCGGATCAACGTGATTGAATCTGCCAGATGAATTAATCTTATTTAGGGCCACTTTAAAATAATTCTTCCCACTATGACCTTCACAAAATGACGGCCGAAGCTCACAGCTCATGCACATCTTTTTTCCCCACAAGTATACTTACCAAAGCAGGTTTCTATTCATTTATTTTTGCTATCTGCTGATTTTTCTGTCATCTTTTTACAAAGCAAAATATCTTGCTTTAGTGTTGAAGCAAACAAATCTGTACAGTAAGAAATGGCATGTTGTTACAGTAACCAAGGGCCTAATGCCCGAACCACAGGTCATTTTGCTGTACACAAGCAGCACACAGCAATATCACAGGTAACACCAGCAGGGTACCACACATTGTGTGAATATAGCGTGACCTGGTTACTTGCTTAACTTAATTATAATGCTGCAGACTGGTATGAAGGATCACTATGGAATTAGCTTGTCTAGTGTTGAAGGATCACCAAAACTGTAAGATTTAAAATGCATGAGTACACATTCATGTACTTTTGTCTCAATGTTAATTGCACTGTAAATTAATTTTTCCTATGTAACTTCCTAAGTAGGTATTATCAGTCTGACAGCTTTAAAGCTCTTATGGACAGGTTTTGGATTCGTTCATCTTCTCCTGGTTGATTCTCAAGGTTTTCTTTACGCTTTTCAAAAGCACTCCCTGAAAAAGAAACTATGCCAAGATGGCTGCCAGCATCTCTGCTTGTTTGCCACTATTCTGGCCGCTGGACTGTGCCACTGCTATTCAAGGAGTGCTTTTGACCATACATAAACCTTAAGATCCCCCATGAGGACATGGACAAGTGTGTTGGTAAGAGGTTCACAGCGATTACATTATAATGCCTACTGTAAGTGAAAGCTACAGAGGAAGAAGAAAAACATTTAGGGCTTATTCACACTGGAGGAGTTTTTTAAGCGCTGTAGATTTTTCCAAATCTTCCTGAAAGCGCTTGTGCAACGATTCTCCATGAGAGAGATCACATCTGAGCAGTTTGCTTCCCATCCGCTCAGAGAAGCAAGGCATGGACCATTTTTGAGGCAATTTGCTCCAATGGAAGGTATAGGAAAAATGCAAAACGCTCACCAAAGCGCTTTGTGCAGCAATTGCATTCACGTTTTTAAGAATAAATACATTGTATTTATTATTTTTCGGATCAAAGTGAAAAAATGGAATCGCTCTGCAAAAGCATTTACAAAAACGCTTACCAAAACCGCCCAACTCACAAAAATCACCGGGAAGGGAAAAAACGCACAAAAAAGCCCAACGCAAACGCAACCGCGATCGGAACGCAATGTAAACGAGGCCTTATAGGGCATTTACTCTGGAACAAATAAATGTATGTGTACTTTTAATTATCATACCAGCCCACCTAAAATATGAAATATTTAACAGAAAAACAGAAATCTGATTTTAACCTAAAACTGAATGAAAAACAAGCCTGAAAACGTGAAGTATGACGAATATGGGAGTTGCCCACAACTGCTTCTTGGCTGCCCAATGGTCTGATCCTCAGCTTCAGATATGAAACACTGCTTCGATAATGAGGAGCCAAATGCATTTACTTGCTTGCAGAGGAGAGGTGGCATCACCCACCTCAATTTCATCCTGGCACTCCACTAACATTCTGGCTGTATGATAGTGTGTGCAGGATATAAAAATCACCCGGAACCCTAGCAAAACGAGTGATTAACGATGTTTTGACCGATCATTTTAGAGCAGATGTTACCGACCCTCAAGAATGGCAGCAAACTACCGATATCGTGAGTCGGTTGTGATCCATCCAACCAACGATTGTTCATCAAAGGGGCATGTGCACAGTTAATTTGACGACATAACGATCTTGTTGTGTAAAGCGCACATGCCACAGTCAATCGTTCATAATCACTCATGTTTGTACAGATAGCAATCGTTTCAGTTAATTGCTCCTCCACATTAATTGCATCCAGTTAATTGCTCCTCCACATTCTCTGTAAGTTCCTTCTTTCCTGGATCATTGATGTGTGTATACAGGTTGGTCATTTGAGATAGTTAACCTTCGCCGGTCAGTGTTCATTTCAAGCAATTTTCCTCTGATGTGTGTGTGTACCTTAACAATAATCCAATGGTTGCATGTTTGTTGCAGGCAAATGACTCATGCTAGACTGAAGGCAAGAGATCTGCCCAATAACCAGACAATAGGCATTTTAAAAACATAATAGCGGCCTCCATATTCTTCTCACTAAGAGCCCATTTACACTGGAGTGATTAGCAACCGTATACAGATAATCGCTGAATTGCTGGCGATCACAAAAGCACTAGTGTAATGTAAACTATATGGCCGTGATCGCCAATGAGTCACGGTAAATACAACTGCGGTGCATGCAGTGCTTTTTCACATTTTTTTGAGCGATCACGAATGCAATGTAAAAAAACCCCGCTAATCGCTCAAAAAAAACCACACACACAAATGATGTACAACACACGCACGCACGCACGCACGCACACACACACACACCCACCCACCACAGTGGCGTAGCGGTTAGCGCTCTCGCCTTACAGCGCTGGGTCCCTGGTTCGAATCCCGGCCAGGACACTATCTGCAAAGAGTTTGTATGTTCTCCCAGTGGATGTGTGGGTTTCCTCTGGGCACTCCGATTTCCTCCCACATGCCAAAAACATACAGATAAGTTAATTGGCTTCTCCCTACAATTGGCCCTAGACTAGGATACATACACTACACGATACATACATAAACATATGACTATGGTAGGGACTAGATTGTGAGCCCCTCGGAGGGACAGTTAAGAGTCTAGACCATATACTCTGTACAGTGCTGCGTAACATGTCAGTGCTATAAAAATACTAAAATAAATAAATGACTGTTATATAGGACATATAAAAGCATTACCTTTTCTTGATACTGTCGTCGTGAAGAGTCTAAGGACTGAATTAAGGCTGTGGCATGACCAACAAACATGGCATAGCAGGTAGCACCAACAATCATACTTAGCATAGTTATCCAGAGGTCCGACATGCTAACTGGAGCCCGCGCCCCATAACCAATGCACAGCATATGGCTCATAGCTTTGAAGAGTGCGTACGAGTATTGTTTTCCCCAGGAATCATTCTGTAATGAAAAAAAAGAGAGAGGACAAAATAAATATAAATAGGCTGTATGTGTTTTATTCCCAATGAATAGTTTTCCACCCCAGCAGTTGGAACGGAGCTTTTATGCCAAGCATTTCATGCATGTCAAATGTTAGCCTTCCACCTGCAGTGCCAGGCAATGCCTCGCAGAGCCTGTCCAGTGCTGCTTATCACACTAAACTAAGATGATTACACAGTTTTCCTAACTCTCCCGTGGATCTACTCATGCTTGTACATCAATTGCATTTTGCTGAAGGGAAATCACATTCATTCTTTCTGTCTGTCTTTAAAGCTAAAGATAACTGATGACGGGCTGGTGCTGGGATAAGGACGTGCACAGCAGGCATGACATATCAAATAAAGGTCCAGAGTGCCTAAAGTTAAATCCCAGGAACCCTTTCAGTTCAGTTTTATGTATTGTTAGAATTATTAGCACACTTAATTTCAGATTGTTGACCTTGTAGGTTTAAATTCTAAGGAAGGATATCCACAGCTATAGCTACTAAGTGATTCCTGGTGGTGTTTATCCAGGAATTTTATCTGATTGCCATCTTGAGTGGGGAAGGAATTTTTCCCCTTTTAACCACTTAACCCACATGGACACGACTCTCACGTCCTTGCGGCTAAACCCACATGGACACGACTCTCACGTCCTTGCGGCTATAGCAGCTGCAGCCATGAGAGTCACGGCTCCGCACTGAGCCAGATGCAGCATGCGATCACTTGCATGCACCCGATGGTCCCCAAAGCAGTGAAGTATTGGTGGAAGGGGACATATGTCCCCTGAGCCAATCTGTGTCTGCGTAGTGAGAATGATTGCGGTTGCAGCCAGTAACAGCGATCATTCTATAAAAATACATACAGGAAGTACATACATTTCTGTAAATATAGTGCGCAAACAATGTATGGTGCTAAAATACTTTTTGGGAAAAATTGGCCTGTACAAAGCCATTTGCTTATTTCAAACTTAATGGCCTGCTAGATGCCCAACTAGCCATTAACTGAGAGATATGTGGTATTATTTTAACCATGATAAGTTGAAGGATAGATTTTAGGGTGTTTTAGGCCCCATTCACACTAGAGCGTTTTGCCGCGATTAAATGAAACCCTATGGGCCCGTTCTTACTTGGACGATTTGCGCTAATCACCCAAACACGCGAGATGCAAACGCGCCGCCTGCACCATTTTCAGGCGATTTCCCGCCGATCGCGCTTCAGTGCTATAGAAGCGCTAAACGCGATCGCGGTAAAATCGCCACAGTGTTCAGTGATTTTTCCACGGAAAAATCACTCCTGCAGAACACCGGCAAAAATCGCCGGCGTTTTGTAAGTGTGAATCGGGCCTTAGTGTTGAGGGCTATATCTTGTGCACTCTCTTTAGTGACAAACTGAATCAAAAGCAAATATATATATATTTATATAATTAAAAAAAAAATGCATACATTGTTACCGTAGGGACTCAGCTTTTTACATATGTATGCAATGAGGGTAAATTATTATTTTTGCAAATAATATATTATCTCCATACATTGTAATAGGGACGTAATTTAAATGTTGGTATGACCAGCATAAATGGGCAAATAAATGTATGGATTTTATCTATGGTCGCATGATTTATTTTAACCTCCTTGCCGAGTAATCCCGAGCTCAGCTCGGGGTAACCTGCGCAGGAGTATTTCTCAGGCCCCGCTGGGCCGATTTGCATAATTTTTGTTTCCCTACACGCAGCTAGCACTTTGCTAGCTGCGTGTAGTACGTGATTGCCGCCGCTCGCCGCCGATTCGCCGCTACCCGCCGCGCCGCCCCCCCCCCCCCCCCCCCGCCGCAGACCCCTGCGCAGCCTGGCCAATCAGTGCCAGGCAGAGCTGAGGGGCGGATCGGGATTCCCTGTGACGTCCCGACCCGTCTTCCCGCCCCGTCGCCATGGCGACCGGGGAAGCCCTGCAGGAAATCCCGTTCTCAACGGGATTTCCTGTATACTCTGATCGCCGAAGGTGATCGGAGTGGGTGGGGGGATGCCGCCGCTCAGCGGCTATCATGTAGCGAGCCCTGGGATCGCTACATGATTTAAAAAAAAAAAAGTGCGGCGCTGCCTCCTTGCCGGATTTTTTAGACCGGCAAGGAGGTTAAAATGATAGTGGATGGAAATGGAGAAATAGCGTATTTTTTTTTCATTTCCTCTTTTTTTCCTATTTAAAATGCATATAGAATAAATAATTACAAGAAAAAATAAATAAATAAAACAATATATAGATCATTTAGGTGTGAAAAGTAGAGAAAAGGTTATTGGGGAATGAATGGGTGGATCGCTGAAATGTAAAATTTTCTCTAGTCCATAAGGTGAAAACCACCCGTGGGCTGAAGTGGTTAAGGCTAATCGGCCAAAGCTTTGTAAAGATGGCTATACACTTATAGGTTTCCACCCAATGTTCCAAAATGATCAATTCCTTTCTGAAAAGTTTCAGTTCAGAAGGAATTGATTCCTACCATACACTGCACTCCAGCAGGGAATGTATTGAAAATCGATCTAACTGCAGAGTTGCACTGTTTGATGCAGTGCAAAGCTATAAGCCATCGATCTGCCAATGCTCTTACCCTGCCTCCGTTTAAAATTTACATCCTGTCCGATCGATACTACTTTTAGTCAAAATCAATCAAAAACTGATCGATCTGACATTTTGGGGAATCAATTCCCACCAGATGAATTGAATATGTGAGGAATCAAGTGAGAAAATTGATGAGAGCATGGCCACCTTAAGGCTGGTTTCATATTGGCAACCAGTGTTTACATCGCAGTGTGATTGGATGATTGCAACACATCGGCAAAAAAAAAATTTGTAGGTGCCTGCGTTAATGAGCGTTAAAGTCACCATAAAAATGTAATTTCAACAGCAACTGGTCTGAGTGTATTAAGTGATAAACATGCTAATCCTGCATTCAAAACTTTTTCTGCTGTTATGGTTTGGAGTTATCACATACCTTAGGAGCACTGGCCCTTTAATTGCCATTGCCAAACAGTTGCACGCTGGGGGTCTTTTAATCTATAATATATTCCTCCTCTTCCCTTTATTTCCCCCTCTTTCTAATGACATAAGACAGTGCACTTCCTAGTATAGACCTCAGTGGGAGTGTCTGAAGACTCTGGGAGGAGTAACGAATACACAATTAGCAAGAGAAGAAAAAAATAGTGAGGGAGGAAATTATGTCAGGAGATCAAAGGTAACCAAGATGGCAACTGTCTAGAATAGGATTCCCTGCTTTTCTTTTTTTGCCTGAGGTCTGGGACCCACTAGAGCCCTTTTAACCATGTTTTTGGATTGCCAACAATCGCCCGCAATTACCCCCCAAAAAAGCTTTGCCAATGAATGTCAATAATGGGGAAACCACTAGACCGATTGAGATTAGGGCTACTTGCCGAACATGCAGCATTTTTGGAGCGTTTAAGCTGTTTGGTTCAACTCATGCAGGATGGGTAAAGTACCTGGGCTAGTTATACTAAAAACTAGTGCAATACAGAGTACAAATTTCAACCTACAAAAGTTACATAATTTGGGCTTTGAATTGGAAATTCACAGCCAGCTGCAAATGTACACAAAAAGGTTTTTATGCTAAATGGCATTCAATGTACAGTGTATTATATATACAGTATATATATTCCTATATAACCTCTGAAAACTATTGTTTGCATGCTTAGGATGCTGAAATCTTCACTTGCAGCCATCCTTAGACTATACTTAGCACACAGGTGATTGTGGGGGGGGGGGGGGGGGGGGAGAGAGAGAATCAGGACAGGCATTATAAATGCTATCAGGACCCACCAATTTGTGTTATAGCTACGGACTAGGGTTGTGCACATATTTACAGCTCCAAGGGCCATTGCCTAGCTTTAGAACAGGTTCTGTTTAAACTGATCTGCTGCATAATTCTTCCTTGAAATGATAAGTAGCTGGACAAGCTGCTGGTTGTTGGCCAGCCATGTGGATTGTTTAGCTGATTCTCATGGTGCTGTTGTTCACCTCCATTGAAGTTGCTGCATAATAGGGATCAAAGTCGTACCGCTAGCTTTCTATAAGTATGCATTATTCCTACAGGTTCTGAAGACTTCCTGAAACAAAGGTGTATACATAGAACACTGATATTTATAGAAAGTCATGTAACATCTTAAAGTACTATTCTAAGTATGGCTACACTTTTTACATGTGTCTACAAACACCCACAAACACTACACTGTATACTTACTATATTTATGCATATAGTGTATACAGGTTGCAGACATACAGTTTATTTATTTTTCCATTTTCTTAACCCATGTCTAACAATCTCATGAGCTGTTTGGTGGTGAGAGCTGGTCCACAGCTAGATTAGCAGATAAAATAGCAGGTAAAATAAAGTATTCTCTGTATCTGTATGAGTGAGCCTTTGGAGCGCAATGAGGATCATTTTAAAAAGTGATACTTTCAATTTAAAGAGTCGATTTCTCAAACGAATAAAAAGAAATTGTTTTTTTTTTTCTGTACATCTGATTGTTTTTTCTGAATTGCCGTAAAATTGGATTACAGGTAGTCCCCGGTTAACGAACGAGATAGGGACTGTAGGTTCGGTCTTAACCTGAATCTGTTCTTAAGTTGGAACATTGTGCCATCTCTGTCCCCTGTACCTCCTCTGTGCCTCCAGTGTCCCCCTCTGTGTCACCTCTGCCACATGTACCTGTTGATACAAGTTTAAAAGCCATTTTTTCTTTGATTTTTTTAAAATCGATTTTCTCAAAAACTACAAGTCCAATTTGAAAAACATTTTTTTTTACTTATTCCCATGGAAACAGAGAATCCATGCCGTTCGTATTTGCGGATCTTTCGTAAGTCGGGCATTCGTAAGTCGGGGACTACCTGTATTTTCTCAGAATCAGAATCCGTTTATTTCACCAAGCATGACTGGGTCATGCCCAAAATTGGTTTAAGCAACAAGAGGGCACCATGGCAAGAAAAACACTAATTGTAAAATACACACTGACAAACAGAAGAAAAGAAATAAATTACAGCAGCAGCATGACAATAAGAAAACAATGACAGTGCAAACATAATGATAGACAAAACACAACTCGCAGATACAGTGAGTGAAAAAGATACAAGAATAAGGTATAACCACTTCTGGTAGTAAGGGGAGCAGACTTAAAGGTGCAACTATAGGAGGACACTTTGGGGGAGTTAGAGAGTCTCACCGCTGTGGGGAAGAAAGTGTTCCTGTGCCTTGATGTTTTGGTGTAGATAGTCCGGAACCTCTGGCCTAATGGGAGCCTACTGAAGAATCGATGGCTTAGATGTGATGGATCATGGGCGATCCTCGTAGCTCTGGAATGCATTCTGGAGTTATGAATGAGCTCCAGTGGGGGAAGGGGTTTCCCAATTATATGCTCAGCTGATCTGATAACCCTCTGGTTTTTGTATCTGTCGCTAGCAGAGGAGCCAGTGTACCAGACGAGGATGGAGGAGCAGAGGACAGACTCGATTATGGTGGAGTAGAAGGACTTAAGGAGTTCTTTGGCAATGCCGAACTTTTTTCAGTTGATGCAGGAAATAGAGTCTCTGCTGGGCCTTCTTTTGGGTTGAGAATTGAGATGGTGTTGGCCTTCCAGTTCAGGTTGTCGGAGATGGTTGTGCCTAGGGGGCGGGTGCTGGTTACTCTTTCAACTTCAGACCCATCGATAAAGATAAGGAGTGGGTTGGTGTTACGCTTCCTGAAGTCAATGACCATCTCAATGGTTTTGGTAGTTCTAAGGACCATCTTGTTCTCCCTACGCCAGTCGCAGATTCTTTCCACCTCCTGACATTGTATTGTGTGTGGCCACCTTTAGAGTAGTACTGAGAATTCCCCATGAGGAGATGGACTAGTCCACAATCTGTCAGTGACAGAAACAGACTAGCCTTTTACTCTGGGAAAATTGTACATTTTAGATGTGTGTAATTTAAATTTTACAATTTTCCGTGATAGTGGTCCTTTAAGTATACACCGTTTAACACTGAGGTATGAGTGCCATGGGATCGGATGTGACTGTTGGAGACAGGGCACTCATTTGTTTGGTAGAGGCGTTTGTTCAGTGCAGTGCTATACGGTGAAAAGGGCTGTTTTCAGCCTTCTCAATATGTATAGGGGTGCAGCATCTGGTGGATGGTTTTCTGGTGCTGACTGTTGTACAAGGTCCTGCACATGCAACGTGTTTCTGACCGCCAGGTAAATGCTATTTAAATGCTGGCATGAGGTGTGAGTGGCGGTTGTGATGCAGATTTGCATTTGTGTGAAACCTCAAAATATTACCTGCCCCCAGCTGCAGTCTGACGTACAGTCGCAACTGAGATCTTGCCCAATAATGGTACAATATTTCCCTCAGATGCTATCATTGGCATGTGATGAATGGGCCCCTTTAAACAAACACTTCTTCACATCTCCATGTTTTTTCTGTAAAGCACTTTGGAAGATGTCAGTGCTGTACAGAATAAATGCACAGTAACACTAATAATCTCCCCCCCCCCACCCTGCTGCGCGGAGTGTGAGGGGTTAGTCAGAGAGGGAGGGCTGAGGTGACTCGGTAATCAGGTCTGCTGAGCGCTGTGTGAAGAAGGTTTTGATTTACAGACCTCCGAGGGGGATTTGCAATAAAGGGATGTAGATTGCAGCTGTTTAATCAGTTAACAATTACAGAATTTCTTATGTAAAAATGTGTTTAGCGGCAGCTGTATAGTCTGGCATCTCCCTTCTATATGAAATGTTTGTGTGACATAGGCCACATGGTGCTGTCCCTTCTGCAGCTCAGTCACATGACACAGGTCACATGGTGCTGTCCCCTCTACACTGTATGTACAGGACCACAGCACATTCTGCAGCTCAGTCACATGATACTGTCCCAGCTACACTGTATGTACAAGACCACAGCACATTCTGCAGCTCAGTCACATGACACAGCTTACAGGATGCTGTCCCCTCTACACTGTATATACAGGACCACAGCGCATTCTGCTCCTCAGTCACATGACACAGGTCAGATGGTGGTGTCCCCTCCACACTGTATGTATAGGACCACAGCACGTTCTGCTCCTCAGTCACATGACACAGGTCACATGGTGCTGTCCCCTCTACACTGTATATACAGGACCACAGCGCATTCTGCTCCTCAGTCACATGACACAGGTCACATGGTGGTGTCCCCTCTACACTGTATGTACAGGACCACAGCACGTTCTGCTCCTCAGTCACATGACACAGGTCACATGGTGCTGTCCCTCTAAACTGTATGTACAGGACCACAGCACATTCTGCAGCTCTGTCACATGACACTGGTCACATGATGCTGTTCCCGCTACACTGTATGTACAAGACCACCACAGCACGTTCTGCAGCTCAGTCACATGACACAGGTCACATGGTGCTGTCCCCTCTACACTATGTACAAGACCACAGCGCGTTCTTCTCCTCATTCACATGACCAAAGTATCTGTTACAGACATACACTGATCAATGCCAAGTGTTAGAGGGGAAAAATAATCTACCACAGTGCATGGTATAGCGGTGCGCCGTTCAGTCTGTCACTGTCAGGGTCACATATTGTAATCAAAGAATCACTGCCCGTGAAAAAATTCATGAAATCATTACATTGCATGTCTACATAAAATCCTATTACCTATGCAGCTGCCTTGTCAGCATCAAATGTATGAAATCCTACTGCAACTTAATTGACAGCCTCCTACCAATTCAGCTGCATCAATTTTAGTGGAAGAAGCATTTAGAGTGACATTCTGAGCTATCAGTGATAACTATAAAAGCACCCTCTTACTACCTCCCACATGCCTGCTTCTCCTGCAACACTCTCCTTACATCTATTCTTTCCTCTGCTGCATTGTTCTTCTATAGTTAACCCATCCCGGTTCTCTGTCACATTCTATTTAGCCTTCCACCTCGCTGCACAGTCATCCTACATATACTGTACATTGAATACATTTATTTATTTTTCTTGGAAAGTGTGGTACCCAGAAGACCAGCCCAGGTTTCCATACTATCAGTCTCTCCTGCTTCTGCACCAATGCAGAGAGGCTGGGTGCACATTTGTCAGTGTGTGAAAGGTCACGTTTTCTGTCATGTGTGTTTTTGCGTTTTAAGTGCGTTTGCAGGTTTTGTTTAAATACATTTTATGCAAATCACTAGGAAGTCAACAGGAAGTGGAAATACATCATAAAACATGTTTTTTTTATTTAAAAAAAAAACATATAAAAATGCATGCAAAACGCACTAAAATGCAATACCTCTGCGTCACCATTGACTTTCATTATCTGCGTTTTTGAAAAATATGCAACATAACCAGCATTTAAAAAAATGTATATTGCAAAACGCTATGCGTTTTTTTTATGCGACCCATTGAGTAACATTATACGCAACGCTAGCGTTTCTGCCCAGTGTGTTCCCAGCCAGAGTGAGTATGAGGTCACATGGAAGGTAGAGGCAGATTAGGACAGGAGCACCATCACAATAGACTTGGGCAAGGCTAAGTGGTGCAAGACAGCTGTAAGGGTTTTTTCGCCTTCCTCTGGATCAACAGGGATATGTGAGGGAGCAGGCTGGAGTTGTACTTTGTACTGGTTGAACTCGATGGACGTATGTCTTTTTTCAACCCAAATAACTATGTAACTATGTAACCTTCTCTTCCTTTCTCAGGAACTTCCTCCCTCAACACACATGCAACTCTCCCACACTTACCCTTTTTAGGTGCAACCTAAAAACTCACATCTTTAGGCAAGCTATCTCCTTTAGAACACTTACGCCACTGACCAGCATCTCATAAGGGGCCCATACACTGGTTGATTTCAGCCATCGATCGACGGCCGATTCAACCGCTCTAATCGAAACGGCTAGAAATCGATGCAGCAAAAAGCATGATCTATCGGCCGATCGATCGATTTGCGGCTGATTTTAAGCGATCCGGATGGAAGATCTAGGTCGATCGGCTGCTGGCAGCAGATCGATAGCCCGTATAGTTGCATAGGATCGAATGGTGCAATAATGCAATTCGATCGATTTTCAATAGAGTTCATTCTGAAATCTACTGGAAATCTTTTCCTAGTGTGTGGCACACATCAGATACATTCCTTTCAGATTTGACCTGACAGGCATCTGACAGGAATCTATCTGATGGTCAAATCTGCTGCAAATCTATAAGTGTATGGCCACCTATACACAGCTTCCCTTCACCTATTGTCCCTTCCCTTAACCCTTTAGACCAGGGGTGTCCAACTCAATCATGTGAGACAAAATTGAAAACACTGTCTAAGTGGTGGGTCAAATTGTTTATTACAATTTTAGATTTATTGAACAGCCTCAAACGAAGTGGCGCAACTATAGCAAACATGGGAGGGGAGGAGCAGCACCTCCCCCTTCTGCAGAGTAGCGCAGTGGAGCAGTTTAAAGTGAACCTGCAGACTAAAAATTGACTCAGCAGCACTGGAAAGGCTTGGTGTTTCTTTAAGGCCTCGTTTCCACTATCGCGAATCCGCATGCGTCTTGCGTATGCGGATTCGCATAGACAATATAAGTGAATAGGCCTGTTTCCACTTATGCGTCTGCGGGAGCGTTTTATTGTGCAGAGAAAATCTGCACGGAACACCCTGCAGAATTCGCCTGCATGTGGAATGCAGGCGAATCGCACACAATGTATTTAATAGGGAAATCGCATGCGTTTTCCCCATGCGTTTTTTGCCGCGAATTCGCATGCGAATTCGCATAGGTACCAATGTAAATTCACACAGGCAGTGACATGGTTAAAATCGCATATACCCTCACCTATGCGAATTCGCATGCGAATTCGCGGCAAAAAACGCATGCGGAATCGCATCTGCATGCGATTTCATCAGCGGTGGAATCCAGGCGATTCCGCACCGCAATAGTGGAAACGAGCCCTCACTGTTTCACAGCATCAGAGCATTTTTTCTCTTATACAAGCCTCATTTTTAGCTGCACAGAAAAAAACTGCCCGGGCATTTTTCCCCTAATGCTGTGCAAAGCATGATGGGATTTCTGATGTTGTTGCTCTCGTTCTGCTGTTTTGATGCAATTTTTTTTTTTACATTTTGAATTTGACATTTGAAGCCTAGCACATGCAGCTGGGAGGGGTTATCAGGACACAGGACAGTTGGAACTGTGTCTCGTGCTCCCTGTCATCTCCTTTCAACCAAAAAGATGGCTGCCCCCATGAAAAAGATGGCAGCCCCCATGAATCACAAACATTTGCCTGTTCTTTTAAAACGGGGTGGGTAAGAGATTATATTACCTATCTATTCTAATTAACATAACTAACGTAACTTAATGACAGCATGTTTGTTTAGGCTGAAGTTCCCCTTTAATATTTACCTGCCCCAGTGCTGCTTCGGCAGAAAAGGATCAAGATGAGATGTGGCCCAAGGCAAGATGCCAGCCTTCCCTTCCAGGGCTGTGGAGTTGGAGCAATTTTGAGTACCTGCAGTTGGAGTCGGTGGTTTCAATAAACTGAGAAGTCAGAGTTGGATGATTTTTTAACCAAATCCATAACCTTTGTAAAAATTAGACTAAGCAGCCGGAGTTGAGGAGTCGGAGCAATTTTGGATACCTGGAGTCGGAGCAATTTTGGATACCTGGAGTCGGTGCAGTTTTGGATACCTGGAGTCGGTGCAGTTTTGGGTATCTGAAGTCAGAGTCGGAGGTTTCATAAACTGAGGAGTCGGAGTCGGATTATTTTTGTACTGGCTCCACAGCCCTGTTCACATAGTATTTTTGGTAAGCTGAAGTGGCAAGGGGAGACGGTGTTTTACTAGGGGCATGAAGAGGTTTGGGTCCCATGCCAATTTCATTGAGGGGTCCCATTGGTTGTTGCCGCACCCCACCTCAAACCGACAATACTTCAACCAGAAACACTGTCACTCGTGTGCTCCTCTGGCTGGAAAGGCCATGTGTGCTGTGGTTCTTTTACTGCTTACAATGATGCACATGTGAATAACATGGCAAGGAGGGCCAGATCTGGCCTGCAGGCCTCGTGTTTGACACCTGTGCATTAGAATGTAAGACTGGTCGGGGCTCTCAATGCTGTGTAAAATACGTACATATTTTCGAATCCTATGTAAAAATCTGTAGTTGATTTGTTCCCTGCATCAGCTGTAACACTGTCTTGTGTTGTTGTTTGAGGCCTGGTGCACACCAAAAACCGCTAGCAGATCCGCAAAATGCTAGCAAATTTTGAAACGCTTTTTCTTATTTTTCTATGGCGTTTTGCTAGCGTTTTGCGGATTGCTTCAGCGGATTTCAGTATAGTACATTTCATATATTGTTACAGTAAAGCTGTTACTGAACAGCTTCTGTAACAAAAACGCCGGCAAAGCCGCTCTGAACAGGCGTTTTTTAGAGCGGTTTGCGTTTTTCCTATACTTAACATTGAGGCAGAAATGCATCCGAAATCCAAAAAATGCCTCACCCCGGCATTTTTCGTTTCTGCAAAACGCCCCCCGCTCTGGTGTGCACCACCCCATTGAGATACATTGACCAAGCGGATCCGCAGCCGCAAGCGGCTGCAGAAACGCTGAAAAAGCCGCTCGGTGTGCACCAGCCCTTAATGTTTATACAGAATCATCATACCTGGTATTTTGTTGTACAGCGCCACAGAAGATGCTGCTGCTATAAAAAGCTATAATAGTAATGCATAGTAATTCCAGAAATAAAGTCTCGATTTAGCTTAGTATTGTCTGGAAGAAATATTAATTTTTATCATGTTTTTCAGCCAGTTTGCTCTGGATAAAATAAAAAAATCTAGCAAGTTAACTAGTAAACTCATTAATTACCGTAATTGCAGCTTTAAACATGGGAATAAATATTATCTACTTAGTAAAACCTAACCATTCAATAATCTCTGTGTAATTATCCTTACTATAAATCCATATTGATGTTCAACTTCTAAACACCTTCATGCACATAAGAGATAATGGGGATGTCAGCTGAAATCCATTGATGCAAAGACATATCCCTTTATATTAAATGCAGCTATTATTTAATGAACTCTAATAGAAACCTATAGTCTTTTCTATTTTTTTTTAGGCTTGCTTGACAGTAAGATGCTAACATACTCACGTTATACACAATGCAAACAAGCACACACACGCACGCACGCACGCACGCACGCACGCACGCACGCACGCACGCACACACACACACACACACAGTCAATTCACCAGAGGTTACCGAACTATTTATCACATAGCTGGTAATTTACCTCATGTGATAACTCCAAATAGCAATTCTACAGAAATATAGGCTGAAATACAGACAGGTTGAAATTTGTACGAAATTTGTGCGATAAATGTGCGATAGTCGGTAGTTATTCGTTATTTTTTCTCAAAATCACAATTCACCGGGGGAAAAAAGGGGTGTGGCCATTCGTTATTTTAGATCTATTCAGGGTCGGACTGGGACACTAAGGGCCCACCAAGGAAGTTTCAGCCCGGGCCCCCCCCCCCCCGATCCCCTCCTCCTCGCCCCCCCCCCCCCCCCCATTTTGGGCTCACATACACATGTACTCTAGAAATTTTGCATGAGTTTATGGTAGGGAAAAGATTGTGAGCACTTCTGAGGACAGTCTCCAATAGGGATATGTCCACATGCGGCGCGCGCAGCGCGCCGCAGCGAAAGTAAATGGGTGTCACCACGCACTGGAACATCGGCGTGGTCACGATGAGTCATGGGCAGACTTAAAAAAAAACAAAACACAACATAAGTAGCGGTGTTATTCACAGAGATTAGGTCCGACCAGATACATTTTAGATAAAATATTCAAGTAGTTACATGCCTCATGATAATTCATCAAGTAGTCAAATCGCAGCAGATTTTCCGACAAAATGCAATCAGGTTGGCGGCAGATACCCCCACAACATGCAATCAGGTTGGCGGCAGATACCCCCACAAAATGCAATCAGGTTGGCGGCAGATACCCCCACAAAATGCAATCAAATTGGCGGCAGATACCCCCCCAAAATGCAATCAGGTTGGTGGCAGATACCCCCCCCCCAAAAGTGGGCAGCAGTGTCCAGAAAATCGTAATGTGGGCAGCAGACACCTGAAAATCGCAATGTGGCAGCAGTGACCAGAAAATCGTAATGTGGGCAGCAGAGACCTGAAAATCACAATGTGTGCAGCAGACACCTGAAAATCACAATGTGGGCAGCAGACACCAGAAAATCGCAATGTGGGCAGCAGTTACCAGAAAATCGCAATGTGGGCAGCAGGCACCAGAAAATCGCAATGTGGGCAGCAGGCACCAGAAAATCGCAATGTGGGCAGCAGTCACCAGAAAATCGTAATGTGGGCAGCAGACACCTGAAAATCGCAATGTGGGCAGCAGACACCTGAAAATCGTAATGTGGGCAGCAGACACCTGAAAATCGTAATGTGGGCAGCAGTGATCAGAAAATCGTAATGTGGGCAGCAGGCACCAGAAAATCGCAATGTGGGCAGCAGTGATCAGAAAATCGCAATGTGGGCAGCAGTGACCAGAAAATCGTAATGTGGGCAGCAGTGATCAGAAAATCGTAATGTGGGCAGCAGTGACCAAGAAAATCGCAATGTGGGCAGCAGACACCTGAAAATCGCAATGTGGGCAGCAGTGATCAGAAAATCGTAATGTGGGCAGCAGGCACCAGAAAATCGTAATGTGGGCAGCAGTGATCAGAAAATCGTAATGTGGGCAGCAGTGACCAAGAAAATCGTAATGTGGGCAGCAGGCACCAGAAAATCGCAATGTGGGCAGCAGTGATCAGAAAATCGCAATGTGGGCAGCAGTGATCAGAAAATCGTAATGTGGGCAGCAGTGACCAGAAAATCGTAATGTGGGCAGCAGACACCTGAAAATCGTAATGTGGGCAGCAGACACCTGAAAATCGCAATGTGGGCAGCAGACACCTGAAAATCGTAATGTGGGCAGCAGTGACCAGAAAATCGTAATGTGGGCAGCAGACACCTGAAAATCGCAATGTGGGCAGCAGTCACCAGAAAATCGCAATGTGGGCAGCAGTGATCAGAAAATCGCAATGTGGGCAGCAGTGATCAGAAAATCGCAATGTGGGCAGCAGTGATCAGAAAATCGTAATGTGGGCAGCAGACACCTGAAAATCGCAATGTGGGCAGCAGACACCTGAAAATCGCAATGTGGGCAGCAGACACCTGAAAATCGTAATGTGGGCAGCAGTCACCTGAAACCCCCCTCCCTCACCTAGGGGCCCCCCCTCCAGAATTGTAGCCAGCGGCAGCAGCGGGGATGAATCACTTACCAGCATGACGAGATCCATAGCTCTGCGTGCCGCTGGCTGGTCTGGCCTCTCTCTGTTTCCTGAACTGACTGTCCAATCACGCTCTCGCAGTACTTCCTGCGAGAGCGTGATTGGACAGTCAGTTCAGGAGCCAGAGAGAGACCAGACCAGCCAGCGGCACGCAGAGCTATGGATCTCCGTGTCATGCCGTTAAGTGATTCATCCCCGCTGCTGCCGCTGGCTACAATTCTGGAGAGGGGGGGAGCGCGGAAGGGGGGCCCCTAGGTGAGGGAGGGGGGGGGAGGCTTCCGCCCCTCCCCGCCGATCTGTGCACTATGTCCCCCCTTCCTGCGCTTAGCCCCCCTCCTTTTTAGCACTGGGGCCCCCAGGAGGCGGGACGGCCGGGGCCCACCGATGGGACCATCGGTGGTTCGGTGGGCCTGTCCGAGGCTGGATCTATTTATCCCCTGAATGTTCCTGGCGATATATGGTTTTTCGCACAGCTGCTGCAGCTCACTCTGCAGCTAGTTTACTAGCAGCACACAGTAACAGCCTATACTGTATATATTTCAGGCACCAGAGAGCAGCACACACTGCAGCTAGTTTACTAGCAGCACACAGTAACAGCTTATACTGTACATATTTCAGGCACCAGAGAACAGCCCATTTACAATATTAAGCATTTACAATATGAAGTGAATGGTTGAAACGAAGGAGGAATTCGGATACATTTTTCATCGGAAGCGAGTGCGAAAATGTATCCAAATACCTCCTCCGTAAATGCTTAATATTGCTTAATATGCAGAACGGAGGGAGGGATTTGTAATGGAACGAGAGGGTCAAAAAATAGGGAGGGAAACCCTCTGCAGTCACGTGCTGGTAATAACCTCCTCCTCCTACCCACAATCCTTTACTTCTAGCATCCAGAGCCGCAAAGTATCGCATGCAAATCATACCACCGCATAACTACCGACCGCTTTTCGCTTGGTTTCGCATCCATATGGCTCCATCATCGCCTGCTACTGAACACTCCTATAACTATCCTCACACAGTGGTAAATTGCAAAAAAAAAAAAAATGTTAAAATACTGCATGAGGTAAAATACTGACCTTTTATTACTTACTAACTCTCCTCTGGTGAATTGAGGCCAATCACACACACGTTATACACCATGCAAATAAGCACACACACACACACACACACACACACACACACACACACACACACACACACACACACACACACACACACACACACACACACACACACACACACACACACACACACACACACACACACACACACACACACACACACACACACACACACACACACACACACACACACACACACACACACACACACACACACACACACACTGCCATAACATATACTCAGTACATACAAACACATACACAACACAGGCACACACATACACACACAACCATTTCACAGAAAAGATACATATTGGATAAAAAATCCATTATTGGAGACAATGATAAACATGCAAATATAACACTCAATAATGGCTACCAGTATGGTTTGGCTTCAACCATGAAATACATAACCAGTTAATAATTGTACCTATTATTCACACCCCACTTTCCTATGTGTACAAATTATGTATTACTGAATAAACTTCATTTTACATTTCCATGTTACACATTATGTTCAATAAACTTTGATTTCTGTTTTTTAATATCTGTTTCCAGCATTTCCCAGTAGCCACCTTTGAAATGCTGTGGAAGGGCACACATGATTGAGAGTGCATAAGGGCTGGAACCCACAGGAGCGCTTTTGGCAGCGTTTTGGCAGCACTGCGATACGCTAGCAGTTTGCCAAAACGCTGGGCTAATGTTAATGGATGGGCCAACTTCCACAGGAGCGTTTGCGTTTCTCAGAAACGCAAACGCAGGACATGCAGCATTTTGGGAGCGTTAGCGCTTCAATGTAAAGTATTGAACCGCTAGCGGAAACGCACAGCAAAACCTAAACTGAGCGGTTTTGCTAGCGTTTTGCGGTTCAGCACACTGTAACAAAATGAAAAATAATTCACAGGACCAATCAGGATAAAAACGCAAAACGCAAAACGCTAGGCACCCGCTGGGGAAAAAAATACAATGTTGCAAAACACGACCAAAAACGTGCATGAATCCGCTTGCAAACCGCTCAGACAAAACGCTAGCGGTTGCGTTTTGCGTTTGCGGTTTTCAGTGGGTTCCAGGCCTAAAAGTGATTTCACTGGCCATTGGGCAATGGCATGCAGCTAATCTTGTCAGCTCTGACAATTATGTCAGAAACACCTGACCTGCTGCCAGGGCTGCATTTACCATAATGCATTGTAGGCACGTGGCTACATGCGCCTGATGACAGAAAGGCAGCTCACTCTGCTCCTCAAGTGCCTTCCCCCCCTCCTTTCCTATGCAACTTAATACTGAGGGTACCTCTGGCTACCTAATACTAAGGGGCACCTGTAGCTACCTGTGACATGCAAAGTAAATAAGGGAGAAGTGACAGTTGGGATAGCCGGCACACTTGCGGTGTGGTTCGGCGGGGTTTACAGGCTCAGGGAAGGCGAAGTCAAGGGTGCCAAGACATATGTGCCTACAGGCTCCTGTGATGTAAATCCGGGCCTGTCTGCCACATGCTTGTTAAGGGTCTATGGCTAAAAGTACTAGAGGCAGAGGATTAGAAGGATAGCCAGGCAACTAGTATTAAAAGGAAATAAATATGGCAGCCTCCCTATCGCTTTAGTTGTCCTTTAGGCCTCTTTCCCACCAAGACGTTGCGTTTTAGGGGACGTTAAAGTAGCATAACGTGCCCCTAACGCAACACAGGATAGTGATGGGAAGTCCGGAAATTTTTCAAGGATTCAGATGATTCGAATCGGATCATTGAAAAGATCCGGATCTTTGAACTGAATAATTTGAATCATTTTACTAGGGAAGCAGACTGGGGGTGAAATGACTAGCAGGACAGGACTTTCCCTGCACCGTACATTCTGTATGTTCCTGTTTCTTCCAGACAGACATCCACTGTGAACCGAATCTTTCATTGTGATGATCCGGATCAAATGAACGATTCATTCATGATCAGCACAACACTAGGAGTCCAGGTTACATTACCATAGTGCAGTGAATATTAATTAGCCATGTGGCTAGTCACTGAGCATGTGCAAGCAGTCTAACGCAGCTAAAGCCCAGTATAACGCACAGCATGCTGCACTTTCATTTAACGTGTAGCGTTACAATGTAACGCAACGTGGGCACTCTGAACAGCCCATTGATTTTTCATTACTGTGAGTTGGGCTGCGTTACTGGCTGCTCTAACGTAAGACTTTAACGTCCCACTGTGAAGCAGCCTAAATCATCTTTCTATACTTTAATTAGATTACATTTGTTACAATCATTTGTTATATATTTTTGCCATTTATTCTAGCAATGTGTACAGCTGATTTTATATATCTTCATGGTTCCCAACAGAACTAGACTTCCACTTTACTAGTCACTGGGAGACCCTGATTTCTCAGTGTTAGAGGCTTTTTCTCTACAGCAGTAAGGCTACTTGCACACCAAGACGTTGCGTTAGGTGCTACGTTAAGGTCGCATAACGTGCACCTAACACAACGTATGGTGCTGCAAGTGAGGACGGTAGAGTGAGCCGCGTTAGGCGGCTCGATTCCTATAATGTCTCCCAGAGTGGCGCTGATTGGCCAGCGAGACCACGTGCGCCTGTAACGTCTTAGTGTGTAAGCAGCCTAAAACTAGCAACTGTACATCCCTGTTGTCCTGAGATTCAGATTGATGAGTAAGATGCTTGAGGAAACTCATGGATGAAAAATTGCATGCATTATTCTTTATGTATAAAATGGAGTTCAGAATACTGATTTATCTGAGGGGGGGGGGGGGGGGAACACAGCATTATATTTGTGTATAGATTTGAAACGCACAGTTATTCTGCTTCATGTTTTAGTTATTCTGTTTCAAATCAACTTTGTACTTTTTATCTTTTTATAAAATCCAATAATAATTTCAGTATTTGCTTGTGAAGTGCCACTGAACCGCACTCAGTAGGTAGTTAGGGAGTCTCGCCCAAGAACTCCTTAATTAACAGGTGCTGGCTTATTAATAGGAAGAGATGAGATTTGAACCCTGGTCTGCTGTGTCAGAAACAGAGCCCTTAACCATTACACTATCCAGTCACTGCAAAATGCAATGTATAATCATATAGAAGCTGACATTTTTATATCTAAAAATTGCCTCAAAAATGGGGGTCAGTTTACATGTGGGTGAAGGGAATGACGCTGGCTTATCTGTAACAAGATGACAATGGCACAACTTATCTCTAAGCAGCTTATTGGGTGGACAGATTTTTCATGTTGTATGAAGTCGCTGTGGAGTTCCAAAGGCAGCTTTGTGGCAAATCAGATGTCACATGTCATTGCCACATTTATTTATTTATACAGCGCCACCATTACGCTGGTTTCACAGTGGGACGTTACAGGCGCACGTTAGAGCAGCCTGTAACGCAGCCCACCGCACAGCAATGAAAAATCAATGGGCTGTTCACAGTGCCCACGTTGCGTTACAGTGTAACGCTGCGCCATAATATAACGTACTGCATGCAGTACTTTGTAAGCGGCAGAGCCGCGTTAGACTGCTTGCACATGCTCAGTAACGTTGGGGAGGAACGGAGAGCGGCCAGGCACATGGCTAATTAATATTCACTGCACGTTGTGTTCCTGGTGCGGCCGCTCTGTGCAGCGATTGGCCGGGCGGGACCACGTGATGCTGCATGCGTCCAAGAGTGCGCATCACGGACGCCAGAGTGAGCTGCACAACGCGGCTCACTCCGACGTCCACACCAGCGAGCACCAGGCGTTGCGTTAGGAGCACGTTGTGTGACCATAACGTCCCCTAAAACGCAAGGTCCTGGTGTGAAACCAGCCTTAGTGTAATAGCAATCAGTTGCTGACATCTGAGGTGGGAGGGATGGAGGGGGGCACCTTGCTGTCTCAGGCTTGGGTGCTGGAGGACCTTGTCCTGGCTCTGCCCACATGACAGATCTATGCTGTTATATTTTTTAAAATAATAATTTTTCTATTATCACCATCAGGAATAGTCACTAAAAATTAGCTGCAGTTACATATAGTGGAGCTCGTTTTCTTTCTTTTCTTTTTCAAGCAAACATGCAACTGAACAGAGCTTCAGATCAGCACTTTAGGTTAATTGTGGTAAGCAATCATCACTGATCACGGTCATAATACATTAACCTCTGAATACTATTGGAATTTTAATAGGATGACGTGATGGCATATAAAGTGGTAAGCTGTTATCAGATCACCTATCCTTTTTAAATACAAGTGCCTATTTTTTAAGGTCAATTTCATTTATTGCTTTTTCAATGTAAAAAAATATACTACACATTATTTGTTTGTGAAATAGGATAAAAAAAGTAGAGTAAGGGCCAATTCACACTTGAGCGTTTTGCCGGCGATTTCGGCAAAACGCTCAAATGCTAGCGCTTATTAAAGTGCTAGGGTAATAAAAGTCTATGGGCCCGTTCTCATTTGGGCGATTTGTGCTAATCACCACAAATCCCCCAAAACCGCTAAACGCAAACGCGTAGCCTGCACCATTTTCAGGCAATTTCCCGGCGATCGCGGTTTAGTGCTATAGAGGCGCAAAACGCGATCGCTAAAAAATTGCCAGGTGTGAATGGTGATTTTTTTGGGGGCGTTAATCACCAAAAAACGGCAGAGCAAAACGCTAGCAAAATCACTAGCGTTTTGCGATCAGCAAGTGTGAATGGGCCCTCACAAAGTACAAATCCTGAAATAGAGAAAAGAGGGTACTTATCCGTTAGCCGGGCGCATCCGGCAGGTGGCGCTAATTACTATTCCCCCTCCAGGCCGACATGGATAGTAGGGAAAGCTGTAACTCTGGTGGAGTTTTGTCGCCACCTGCCGGATGCGCCCAGCTAACGGAAAAGTACCGAAAAGAGACTAGATTGAAAAGCAACGGGGAAAAATGTGGTGATCAAATAGACTATAAATAGAGAACAGGAGCTTAAGGAAAGGGCGAGATAAATCTCAGAAGTGATGAAAAGAGAGAAATTCTCCTCCTGTTTTAAAATCTTTGATAAATTTAGAAATTTCAAAAACTGGTGAATGAAAAATGTGCAGAACATCCTTTTTTTCACATAGACTGAGGGCTCTTTCACACTAGAGCCCTCTTTCGGCGTTTTAACGCAAAGTCTATACTTTGCGTTAACCAATAGACTTTAATTTTACCTTTCACACCCGACGCTGCGTTTCGATGCATTGCGGTGTGACGCATCATGGCGCATTTTATCGTCGGGAATCGGCGCTTCCCCTTCGGGTAAATTAACTACTACCGCCGCTACTCAGCGTCGCACCGCAGATTCCCGACGACACGCCGCAACGCCTGCAGGAGCCGGTCTCCTGCACGTTTTGAGTGTGTAACCGGCCTGATGCAAAATTGGAGCTGTTTCTAATATGGGGCAAGTTTTCTGGCATGCAGCAGATCAGGTGTTTCTGACATTATTGTCAGATCTGACAAGATTGGCTGCATGCTTGTTTCTGGTGTGATTCACTCATTGCTGCAGCAAAATAGACCAGCAGGGCTGCCAAACAACTGGTATTGTTTAAAGGAAATCAATATGGCCTTCATGTTCTTCTCACTACAGTTGTCCTTTAGGCCACATTCACACTTAAAAGCGCAAAACGCTGGCGGCTTGTGGGAGTGATTTTTCCATGATTTAACGCAGAAAAATCACTGGACACTGCAGCGATTTTCCTGCGATCGCGTTTAGCACTTCTATAGTACTGAAACGCGATCGCCGCGAAATCGCCTGAAAATGGTGCAGGCTACACGTTTGCGTTTGGCTTTTGCGTTAATTGCCGGCGATTAACGCAAATTGCCCAAGTAAGAACGGGCCCATAGGGTATTATAGCACTAGCGCTTTAAAAAGCGCTAGCGCTTGCGCGTTTTGCCGAAATCGCCAGCAAAACGCTCTAGTTTGAATGGTCCCTTAAAGATAAAATGGGGTTTCTGAAATAGAAGACATTATAGAGAGTATATAGCTGAATAAAGTTGGGATACACTGAAATAGAGGTTTGATAATCAGTAGTTTACACTTTTTGTAAGAAAGATTACAATCTCACCTCCTATTATACTGTGTGCACTACATGGTATGTCTGCAATATATACAGTATATACCAAAATACTGAACAAGTCTCCTTAGCCGCTCTAACGGCTTGTCAGTTACAACATCTGAACTGTGATTTCCATTGGCGCAGCTTAATTTAAAATAAATATCTGTTTCTATTCATGTCTCATTAGCATAAATTAACATCATGTTACTTCTAATTATCCTAATTATGAAGCTTATATCTGCATGTATTTATGTTGGTAAATAGGTGAAGGAGAGCAAAAAACGTGTCACTCAGTCTGCAATTAATTCACTCAACATAAAAGTTTCATTTACACTTAGACAAAACACACACACACACACACACTTCATGCAAATACACACAAAACTCTAATCTTCCAGAATTCAATCTATCCCCTGCTCATCCATCCTGGTTTGGTATGCTGGCTCCTCCGTTAGCGGCAAATACAAGCTACAAAGGGTCATCAGACCAGCAGAGAGAATCATTGGGAAACCCCTCCGTCCAGACTGTGCTCCAGAGCATTGAAGATTGCAAACGACCCTTAACACCAAGGCCACTGCTTCTTTAGCCGGGTCCCCTCAGGCCAGGGGTTTGGGGCCATCTCCACCAGGACCTCCAGGCATAGGAATTTTTTCCCCCCCTCTGCTGTCAACCTCCTGAACTTTCTCCATGCCCTGCCCCCTCCAGTGCCCCCTTTCCCCCGCCCTTAAGCTACAGCTGCTGGTTGTAGTACTGTTGTTCTACTGTCTATTGAAATGCTGATTTTAATATTTCTTCTTAATACTGCTGCTATTGTTTTGTCTTCTTTTGATACGGCGCTAACTTTAGGCAAATTGCACACCAAGACGTTGCGTTAGGTGCTACGTTAAGGTTGCATAACGTGCACCTAAAGCAACATATGGTGGTGCGGGAGAGGACGGTAGAGTGAGCCGCGTTAGGGGGCTCTATCCGTATAAGGTCTCCCAGAGTGGCGCTGATTGGCCGGCGGGACCACGTGATGCGGAGCGAGACACTCCGCATCACGTGGTCTCGCCGGCCAATCAGCGGCCGCCAGTGCAGTGAATATTAAGTAGCCATGTGCGCGGCTACTGTAGCTGCATCTCCCCGCCTCCTCTCCGCCCCCCACTGAGCATGTGCAAACAGTCTAACGTGGCTATAGCCGCTCTAACGCCGTAGCATGCTGCACTTTCCGAACAACTTGCAGCGTTACATGTAACGCAACGTGGGCTGTGTGAACAGCCCACTTGTGTTACATTGCTGTGCGTTGGGGGAGCGTTACAGGCGCACTAACGTGCGCCTGTAACGTCTTAGTGTGTAAGCAGCCTTAGTGAATCAACCCCATCGTATTTTAAGACAGAAATGTTATATGCAGATGTCAGAGGACCGAGGCCCCTTTCACGCATAACACAATTTGTGTGCAGTTTAGCATCTTTGCAAATCAATGTTGAGCACACATCTAATGCAGTTCAATACATCGCATTTGACGTGCGTAGCGATTTTTGGCATGCACATTTTCTGAAAAAAATTCAGCCAGCATGTATCCTTTTCACAATATGCGATTTGCATATCAATGCATTTCAATGCGAACTGAGAATTTTCACATTAGCAATATAAAAACCGCATGTGAATCTGAAGTTCATTAGACACATTTTCATGTAAATTTACTTTTGCCTAAAATGCATTCAAAATTTTAATTCCGAACATTTGCATAAAAAATGCAAGCAAACAGATTCAGAACTGAAAAATCGCAAAACTCAGAATTGCGAAAAAAACACGCCCAGAAATCACATTTTTCATTAATTTTGTTATGCGATTGCGATTTTTCATTTGCATTGCATTATCCCTCATACAATCGCTCCAGAAAGCGATTGCGATTTTACAAATCGAATGACTATAGTGGAAAATACTTCTCATGATTTTTATGATAAAGTAACAACCCTAGCGATTTAAAAATCACTAGTGATTTGCGATTCAGCTGTGTAGTGGAAAAAGGCCCTAAGGGCCCTTTTCCACTAGCGGTGATTGCGATGCTGAAAAGCAAATCGCTAGCGATTTGCTAAATAACATAGGAATCGTGGTACTTATTTTCCACTGCCGCAATTCGATTTTTACCAAATCACGCCTCGGAGCGATTTTTACCGTGATTTTGTTATGCAGTGCATAGCAAAATCGCAATCGCCAAAAAAATTTAGCAACTTGCTGAATCGCAATCGCTAACGTTTAGTGCAAGCGCTAGCGATTGCTAGTGGAAAAGGGCCCTTAGGCAATTTATCCTACCATCATTTGTAAAGAAAAGGAGAGAAAGAAAGAGAAAGAAGGATGAGAAGTACTGTGTAAAATGATAGAAGTAAATGCTGAATATTTCAGGACCATGGACAGCGTATTCCTAGAATTACTACTGTAGAACATCTTTTCTCATTAGGCATTGAGGTATATTCACTAAACTGCCCTAATCAGAATAGGGTACTCAAGGGCCCATTCACACTTAATATCGCAAAATTGCACAAGTGATTTTACCACGATTATCGCGGTAAAACTCACTGGACTCTTCCGCAAATTCAGATCGTGATCAGCTCTTTAATAGCACTGTACTGCGATCGCCCCAGAATCGCTGCAAATAACGTGTTTGTGATTGCCGCTAATCTCAAAATTGGCGCCAATCGTGGCAGTGAGAACACTGCCATAGGATAACAAAGCACTAGCACTTTATAGCACTAGCGCCCGCTAATCGCGTAAGTGTAAATAGGCTCTAGAGGGAAGGTGAGAGGTAAATAGAAGTGGATATATTTATTTACTTTTAGATAATAACAGTTGCTTGGCAGTCCTGCTGATTCTATGTGTCTGAGGCCTGGAACCCACTGCAAAACGCAATTGCTAATCGCAAGAGCTAGCATTTTGTATTAGCAGTTTGTAAGTGGTTTAATGAGCGTTTTAGGGAGCGATTTTAAAAAGTGAATCAATTTGCCAGCGGTTGTGTAGCGATTAGCGTTTTAAAGTCTGATTGGTCCTTTCAATTAATTTTAAATTTGTTACAGTGTGCAGTAACTTGAAAACGCTAGCAAAATCGCTCCGTGCAAGTTTTGCTGAGCGATTACGCCAGCGATGATATACTTTACATTGAAGCGCTAACGCTCCCAAAATGCTGCATGTCCTGCTCTTGCGATTTTCTGAATCGCAATCGCTCCAGTTGAAGTTGCCCCATCCATTAACAGTAGCTGAGCGTTTTTACAAAACGCTAGCGTTTTCAAACGCTCCAAAAATTGCTCTGAAAATCGCCCTTGTGGGTTCCAGTCCTAATAGTTTTGGCCATACACCCTGAACAAGCAAGGGGCAGGTCAGGTACACTGAGGGCTCGTTTCCACTGTTGCAGTGCGGAATCGCCTGGATTCCACTGCGGATGAAATCGCATGCGGATGGGTTTCCGCATGCATATTTCCCCGCGATTTCGCATGGCAAGGAGCCAGGCGAATTTAACCATGTCACTGCCTGTGTAAAGCTCCATAGCTTTACATGCGAAATCGCACGCAAAATCGCGGGGAAATCAGCATGACAAAGCCGCATGCGATTTCCCTATTAAAAGCATTGCAGGCGATTCGCCCGCATTCCTGCTGCACGCGAAATCTGACGGCTCTGCCGTGCAGATTTTCCCCGCACGCCAGAACGCACCCGCACGACGCACAAGTGGAAACAATCCCATCCACTTGTATTGACTATGCGAATCCGCATGCGGAGCCTGCATGCGGATTCGCTATAGTGGAAACGAGCCCTGACTCTGCTGACTCAGGTTTTACTGGATTAGCCATTTGCTTGTTCCAGGGTTTTGACTCAGACACTATGTATGCTAGAAGATCAACAGGATTGCAAGGCAATTGGCATTGTTTACAAGGTAATAAATATGGCAGCCTCCATATACCTCTCACCTTGGGTTCCTTTTAAAGTCTTACCACACAATGGGCTCGATTCACTAAAGTGTGATAACTGCTATCACAGCAGTTATCACGCAAGCTCCCACGCACAATCACGCGAAGTAACGCTGTTCGCGCGCAAACCTTTGCGTGCAGCAGCTCGCATGATAACTGCTGTGATAGCAGTTATCACACTTTAGTGAATCGAGCCCAATGAATAGAGCAGAATGCAATAAAGCACACGCTATGCATTACACACTACTCACCGTGCGTAAGACGTACATGATTCTGATTACTGCAATTACTGACATGTTATCAGCTCTCCGCTAGCCACTAATGATTATCAGAGGATTTAATCAAAATGTAAATTTGCATTGAAGAGGACCCAGACTTTGTGGGGGCCCTGCGGGAAAGGTTTGGCCCTAGTCACATTCCTGGCAGAGCGGCAGACATAAATCACTGCTACAAACCCATTATTTACAGTGACTCTGTACTGCAAGCAGTATTCTGCAGGGAGGGACGGTCTGCTACAAATCATTTAATTACATGAGAATTCCAAGCAGCATATTATAAATGATCCCAGGTGTTAAAAGAACAAACAAATGTAATGGCAGTTCAACAAGACACAAAATATAAGTCCAAAAAAAAGAGAATAGAGACGTCCTGTCCTACAGGATAGGAAATAGGGCAATATAAGGAGGTGTCAGTTTTATGAGTGGAAAAACCTCATCTCAGTTCAACCCATACAGACTAAAGTGTATCAAACGCAGATAGAACAGAGGCGCCAAAAAGAGTAAAAACACTATTATTTAAAAACAGTAAAAAGAGGGAAGGTAAGGTGGACTTACCTCCCTCTAGCAGTGGACAACAAAACTCTGAGTAAGGGCTGGTGCACACCGAGCGGCTTTTTGGGCGTTTTCAGATCCGCTTGCGGCTGCGGATCTGCTTGGTCAATGTATCTCAATGGGGTGGTGCACACCAGAGCGGCAGGCGTTTCTGCCTCAATGTTAAGTATAGGAAAAACGCAAACCGCTCTGAAAAACGCCTGTTCAGAGCGGTTTTGCAGGCGTTTTTGTTACAGAAGCTGTTCAGTAACAGCTTTACTGTAACAATATATGAAATCTACTATACTGAAAACCGCAGCAGCAATCCGCAAAACGCTAGCAAAACGCTTCATAAAAATAAAAAAAAGCGTTTAAAAATCTGCTAGCATTTTGCGGATCTGCTAGCGGGTTTTGGTGTGCACCAGCCCGTAGAGTAGAATTTATTTATTAAACAGTGTAACTCCTAAAGATGCAACGCGTTTCGCGGGCCACAGCACCGCTTCCTCAGGCTATACAGGAGTTCAAAAAAGCTGTATCCAATCCAAGTATTGAATGAGCGCCTCTCAGAGGCTACTTGGATCCAATACTTGGATTGGATACAGCTTTTTTGAACTCCTGTATAGCCTGAGGAAGCGGTGCTGTGGCCCGCAAAACGCGTTGCATCTTTAGGAGTTACACTGTTTAATAAATGCATTCTACTCTACCTCAGAGTTTTGTTGTCCACTGCTAGAGGGAGGTAAGTCCACCTTACCTTCCCTCTTTTTACTGTTTTTAAATAATAGTGTTTTTACTCTTTTTGGCGCCTCTGTTCTATCTGCGTTTGATACATATTACTTATCCACCCTTGGTGGAGGGGTACGCCCCCTTTTTTCTCCTGTCTACAGAGAGCGACTTTTATACCCGAGTGGGGTCGGGTACCAATTCTTCCCACCTGCCTTTCAAGTGGTTGCCTGCTGGTGACCCTTTTTTGTGAGTATAATTCTGCACGAACTATCTAGACAGATTTTCTCTGTTAAAGAGGAGCTGTTAGGTATAAGGTCTCAGAGAAAATAAACACATATATCAGTAGCTAAATATTGGCTGTACTTACATTACATATGCATTTCACTGTCCACGTTTGGATTTCACAGAATTTGTATATAGTATATGCAGAGATTGATGCTCCTGACAGCTCATGGCAGGCTCCATGTTTTTCTGTCAAATGTGTCGTCATGTCCTGCCTGCTTCCTGATCACAGATAAGCTCGTACTGAATAACACAGTGTGCAGTGAATATTAATGAGCCATGTGGCTAGGAACAATAGCTGACTCCTGCAGTGTACTCTGCCCGTAAATTTATCAGTGCTACGCGCTGGACTGATTACAAGCTGCTGAAACGTCTCATTAGCAGCCGAGGGGAGGGCCCCAGAATGCTTTGCAGTATAGTATGCGGCTTGCGTCCTCTTGGGTCTAATTAGCTTTTCTGATAAGCACACATCAAAGGTAAGAGAGATTTTTATCTTCACTAATGCTTTTCTGGCTTCCTTCTAAACTGTTTAACACAGGAGAATAGAGGTTTAAATTAGCTTCTGCAGCCTGACAGTTACTCTTTAAAACTATATTGCACTATTGGGCTCTCGGTGCCCTGTTTTTTCTTTTGTTTTACATACAGACTAAAGGTTCATACACACATCAGATAAAAATGGTTTGTACATGAACGAGAACGATCGATTTTTGCATGCTCAACCGACGATCGTTCATACAAACATAACGAACGATTTCTAACGACGCGTGTACACGACCAATATCGTTAGTCATTTTTGATCCGTCCTGTTGGATTTTTTGTAAAGATCAATGATGAACGACCAAAGTGTGTACAGCTAATTTACCGATATAGAACGATCATTCGACACAGAATGCATGCGTTGCGTATACAGCCGCGGACTTCTCATGATCACTTAACTGACGATCGTTCATATCAGTACATTAATTGGTCGGTCTATTTCTTTATACATACGTCATTTCCGATGTACATTATCTCACTTCCCTTAAAAACTTCCCTTATCGTTCTTTACATCGTTTATGTGTGTATTCTGCTTGGTCATTGACCGTTCGTTACTTTATTGTTGTCTATCTTTGATTGCTCGTTTAGAACGATCGTTCGTTTAAAAATGATCTGATGTGTGTACTTACCTTTACTGTTTGAATAACAGCTAGGAAAGGTGTTTATTTGTATCTGGATGTTCCAGTGTTCTCCACAAAGGCCTCGATTCATAAAGCTGTACCGCATGCGGTAATGCAGTAAACAGCTGACTTTACCGCACATTTAGAAAACTGCCAATTCATAGAGGCTGTTACCACATGGCAAGCAGAAATTACTGAGCAGTGAGGTAAATTACCGACTTGTGCGTTAAATATCTCAACACATGTCAGTAAATGTCCATTCATAAAGATTAGACCATGCAGTAAAGCCCAGAAACATGTGCAGTGATTACCTCCAGCTCTGATGTGTCAGAAAGTGTGCGGTAGCCCATCACTAACTGAAGCAGAGAGGGATAACCCATGACTGATAGGAGCAGAGAGCCAATAGGAACAGCCACTGTTTCCTGCAAGTCAGTCCACCACACCATTTCAGGAAGGACAAGTTTCTCTTCCCCCCCCCCCCCCACCACCGCTGAGGAGAGAGCTGGCACAAAAGAGATTTCCCCAGCAGCCCTTCAGACATTTTAACCCATTGGGTTTCTGTCTGAAGATGCAGAAGAGCTAGTGGGGGAATCCTCTAAGCATAGCCTGTCTTAGGGCCTGTTTTCACTACACGCAGATTGGATGCAGAAAAACTGACTCCAATGAATGTCTATGGGAAAATCTGCATCAGAAAAATCACGTTTAGTGGAAACAGGCCCATAGACATTGATTGGAGTCAGTTTTTCTGCATCCATTCTGCATTCAATCTGCGTGCAGTGGAAACAGGCCCTTAGGTTTCTTGGAAGTTTATCTTAATTCTGGCCATTAAATAAAATGTTAATAAAGACTAATAGACAGAATTAGAGGGAGTAGAACAAACATGTACATCTAAAGGGATGCAGAGGATGCCTTGTGGAAGAACAGCATGTAACAAAACAAAGTCCACGCTGCTGTTAACGAACAGTTTTTTTGTTAATTGAAGCCATGATTTTTGGTAAATTACAGCCCTTTATGAATCGAGGCTATAGAGCGCAATGAGAGTCTTCACTCCTGTGGGATTTGCACTAATGCACACCCTCCAATCTCCCAGTCTGATGTCCCTCTATGCCAGCAGACAACTATGAAACATTGAATTTACACAACCAGATCAGATAGGCAGGAACCAACGAGGTAAGTGGACTGTAACTCCAACTCTGTAAAATTTGAGAACCATTCCATTAACAGTGAAGAAGATCTGCAGTTTACATTTTCCCAGGGAAATCTGTTTTTGACACCCCCCACTTTTTGTAACCTTGACACACAGTCACTCCATGACCAAGTTTCTGAGCCTTAAGGTTCCTGGCATCAAAACTGTGTGAATGGAAGCAGTTTATCCAGCAAAGAAATCTGATTTGCTGTTTGTGGCTCTGCCCCATTAGTGAATTTGAACATCAGTCACTTAACCTCTTGACGACCAGCTAACGCCGATTGGCGTAAACTGGTCGTCTGCAAGTTTCCATGGAAACGGCCGTTCGAGCGGCCTTTCCATGTCCATTCACGGAGGCTGTCTCCGTGAACAGCCGGAGAGCCGCCGATCGCGGCTCTCCGGCAAAATGTAAACACGCGGGGAAGAAATCCCCGCTGTTTACATCATACGGCGCTGCTGCGCAGCAGCGCCGTAAGCCAGATCGGCGATCCCCGGCCTCTCATTGGCCGGGGATCGCCGGCATATGATAGGCTGAAGCCTATCCTTCAATGCGCAGGACGGATAACTGTCCTGCGCAGGCCATGGAGGGAGAGGGAGGGACGGGAAGCCAGGGAGCGCCGAAAACGCTGCGGAGGGGGGCTTTGAAGAGCCCCCCCCGCAAAGCGCAGAGAGCCGGCGGCGATCAGACCCCCCCAGCAGGACATCCCCCTATTGGGGAAAAAAGGGGGTAAGTCTGATCGCCCTGGCTAAAACCTGATCTGTGCTGCGGGCTGGAGAGCCTACGCAGCACAGATCAGCCAGAAAGCCACTGGTCGGCAAGTGGTTAATGACCGACTGTAGCAGGTTTGAGACCTCTGCCAATAACAGTGTAAGAAAGGCAGCAGTTTCAATATTCCCCTTGAAAATCAACAGGTGAATGTTGATCAGCTATTATAGGCTCCACCCACTTCCCTGAATATTTATCTTAGTCACCCAGTGGCCATCTGGGCAAAGTTCAAAAACCCTGCCATTAACAGTGTAATGCTACGTACAGACATGCGACAACGATCGTTTGTTGTGAACGACGAACAAACTTTTAATTGACGAAAGAACGACCTAAGTAAAGTTAGCTTTTAAAGGTGTGTAACGATCTGATCGTTAGAACGAATGTTACATCACGTAAATCAACTATTGCGCTTGCACATAAAAATGAAAAGTTCCATGGAGAAATAGCAAAATGCGCATGTCAAGCCTAGTACGAACGACCGTTTCCAACGATGTACTACTTTTGCAAACGATCGTCGTTGGAAAAAATCCGCCAAGCTAGATCGTTCGTTTCCGTCGTTAGACTTAATGGTCGTTGGTTGCTTTTTTTTTAAACGATCGTCGTTTGAACCGATCGGGGAACGATCGTTTCAAACGACTATAGTCGCATGTGTGTACGCACCTTAAGAATGGCTGCAGTTTATATTTTCCCAGTGAAATTTGTTTTTGGCTCCACCCACTTTTTTGTAACCTGGACAAACAGTCACTCAATGACCAAGTTTGTGAGCTTTCAGGTTCCTGGCATCAAAAATGTGTGAATGGAAGCAGTTTATCCATTTTTTTTGATTGGCTGTTTGTGGCCCCGCCCCTTTAGTGAATTTGGACCTCAGTCACCCATGGACCGACTGTAGCAAGTTTGAAGCCTCTGTCATTAACAGTGTAAGAATCGCAGCAGTTTACATATTCCCCTTGAAAATCAATAGGTGAACTTTGATTGGCTGTTGTAGGCTCAACCGACTTTCCTGAATCTTAATCTCATTCACCCAGTGACCAAGTGTGCCAAGTTTGAAAACCCTGCGATTAACAGTGTAAGAATGGCTGCAGACTACATTTTCCCATTTAAAATGAATGTCTGAAATTTAACCTCCTTAGCGGTATGAACAAGCTCAGCTCGTCCATTACCGCCGGAGGGCGCCGCTCAGGCCCCACTGGACTGATTTTGCTATTTTTTTTTAATCACGCAGCTAGCACTTTGCTAGCTGCGTGGGGGATTCGATCGCCGCCGATCCGCCGCTACCCGACGCGAAAGGAGCCCTCCCGCATACCCCGTGCGCAGCCTGGCTGGCCAATCAGTGCCAGGCAGCGCTGCGGGGTGGATCGGGACTCCGGATGACGTCACAACGTCGATGACGTCATCACGATCGTTGCCAAGGCGACAGGGGAAGCCCTAAAGGAAATCCTGTTCAGAAAGGGATTTCCAGACGGGCTAATGCACTGGCAGCGATCGAAGGGTAGGGAGGGACGCCGCAGGGAGGGGGGAATCATGTAGCTTGAGCTAGGCTAGCTACATGATTTAAAAAATAGTGCTGCGCTGCCACCCTGGTGATGTTAATAAAACGCCAGGGTGGTTAATAGGCTGCTTTATGCTCCGCCCACTTTTCCTGGATTTGTAACCTTGTTCACCAAGTGACCAACTCTGCCAAGTGTGGGGACTCTGGCTTGATTACTGTGAGAATGGCAGCCTTTTACATTTCTTCCATTGACAAGAATGGGTGAAATCTGATTTGCGGTTTGTAGCTCCGCCTAGGTGTGCAGGGGGGCCGCGAGACCCCCAGAACCTATCATCCCAGGTGTAAAGGAATCTGCATACCAAGTTTCGTTCAAACCGGTGAAGGGCTTTTTCAAGTGATCGCGGCACTTACATACACACATACATATACATACATACATACATACACATCCGAATATATATATATATATATATATATATATATATATATATATATATATATATATATATATATATATATATATATATAGTACAGTTTACTTTAAGTGGGGTTATACTCCTAAAACTAAAATTTCCATAAATACTCTTGGTTACGTTAAAGAATATTTGAAAGCATTCCCTGTGTGTACAAAAGTTTACTTTCACTGTAGAGAGCAGTACTGCAGTAGGGAGCTAGTTTGTTTCTGATTCATCAGCGAATGTAATCATTGCCGGCTGAAGCTCTCTGCCTGTGTCTTCACTCTGCCCCCCTCCCTCTGAATACACACATCCCCTGGCAACAGCCGAGTCACTTCAGCAGCGTGAGGAGCAGAGTGAAGACACAGGTAAAAAGCTAAAGCCGGCAATTATTACATTTTCCTACGAACCAGGGATCAGCTATTTTGTACTGTCTGCAGCGAAAATAAACATTTTACACACAGGGAATCTTTCTAAATGTTCTTTTATGTAACCAAGATTAGTTATTGAAATTGTAATTTTGGGAGTGTACTCCCACTTTCAGGCCAGAAACCCACTAGGAGCGATTTCTAATCTCTCCTAGTGGGTTTCTCTCACTAATGTCTCTCACCTCCAGTTCCCTTTAAAAGGGAATCTGAAGTGAACATAAACTTATGATATAATAAATTGTATGTGTAGTATAGCTAAGAAATAAAACATTAGTAGCAAAGAAAAGTCTCATATTGTTTCCAGTACAGGAAGAGTTAAGAAACTTCAGTTGTTGTCTATGCAAAATAGCTTCTCTGAGCTCTCTAACTAATTTAGTCAGAGAGCAATGCTCTTTTCTGAAGCACCTATCTCAACCTGTCACTGTTTCTTGTTTGTTTAAGGTTTTTCTGCAGAGCTAATGACCCTTTGAACTTCCCTGCTCTGTTTCATAGTTTAAAATACAGAGTATAGTTTGTAAACTGCAGATATTAGAGAATGATGCAAGGTTATAAAAAAAAGGCTATATAACTGAAAATAAACATATGAGACACTTTTCTTTGCTACTAATGTTCTATGAGTTACATGTACTACACATACAATTCATCATATCATAAGCTCTTTTGTGCTTCAGTGTCACTTTAAGAAGTTTAGTTTTGGCCTAATAGTGAATTTAAGCTTTATCACTGGCCACTGTCAATTCCTATAAAAAATTGAAAACATCTCTGGGAATAGTATGTACTTGCAATTTAAAGAGAACCTGAGGTGGGGTTCTGACAATGCTATCTGCACACAGAGGCTGGGTCTGCCTATACAGCCCAGCCTCTGTTGCTATCCCAATCCCCACTAAGTTCCCCCTGCACTCTGCTATGCCCCCATAAATCACAGCCGCGCTGTCGACACGCAGCATGTTGCAGTGGGCTGTGTTTACCTCTTTACTGTCACTCTCGCCGCTCCCCCGCCTCCTGCATCGCTCCGGTCCCCGCCCGTGCCCCTTCCCTCCCTGCTGATTGGACAGTAAAGAGGTAAACACAGCCCGCTGCGTGCCGACAGCGCGGCTGTGATTTATGTGGGCCAGCAGAGCGCAGGAGGAACTTAGGGGGAATTGGGATAGCAACAAAGGCTGGGCTGTATAGGCAGACCCAGCCTCTGTGTGCAGATAACATTGTCAGAACCCCACCTCGGGTTCTCTTTAAACTTTTATTTTAGCCTAATGTATGCATAAATTAGAAAGGGATCACTTGCTACAGTATAATCTTGTTATAGTAAGCGCTAATATAGTAAACATTTGGGTACAGTAAATGAAATGTCCAGGTCCTAGCCAAGCGCCATTATGAGTATATGGGAAGGAAAACTGGTATAGTAAACCCTGAGATAACAGAACTTCTGTTGTAGTAAACCTGTTCTTTGGCCCCTGCAGTATTCTGTCTACGGCTATAGTGGAAAGTGGGCGGGCACGTGCCTCACACGTCAGTCAGAGGCCCATAATCTGTGGTCATTGGGCTGGCTGGCAGCCACTTGTAGCCTGCTCGCTATCTGCACACTATTTTGGGCCTGCATGGATTACCTTGAAAGCACCAGCTGGTGAGACCTATGCTTCCTGTATAAGCTGCTATGTGATTAATGAGTGTATTGCCTGTCATCTGTGACTTGCTTGTGCATGGCTGCAATGCTACAGTATCACCCAGATTGCACAACATTGTGGACAGAGCACACTAAAGTACTGAACCTGTATTAACTGGTCAGACCTATGGTTCTTGTGCAATCCCTGCATATTGAGCACTGTCCATTGTGATCTAGCTTAGCTGCTGTCTGTGCTCGCTTGCTTAAAGAGAATCTGTACTCTAAAATTCTTACAATAAAAAGCATACCATTCTATTCATTATGTTCTCCTGGGCCCCTCTGTGCTGTTTCTGCCATTCCCTGCTGCAATCCTGGCTTGTAATTGCCAGTTTTAGTCAGTGTTTACAAACAAAAAACATGGCTGCTAACCAGAGAAGCGCAGTCTGTGACTCATACAGAGCCTGCAGGGGGCATGGAGAGGGTTTGTATAACTTCTACCTATCACAGCAGAGCAGCACATTCCTGCCTGAGCAGACAAAGGGAAGACGATTAGATTATAACAGAGATAATACAGCCACTGTGCAAATAGGAAAGGCTGCAGTAAGACAGACCACATTAGAACAGGTATAGGAACTTATAGGATAGAAGAAATAAGGCTGAGAATTTTGTTACAGAGTCTCTTTAAGCATTAAAAAGAAAAAAGGACTCCCAATTATTGACTTTATTAAGATACAGTATTCTAGTATACTTTATGTGCTTGAGTATGACAATTTCTGACATATAAAAGACAAACAGAAGAGCGTGCTCTATGAGATGTAAATCCAACTGTATACTTTCCTATCCAGGTCTCGTCATCTGGTTCCAATGTAGCTGTTAGAAAGCAGCCAGAGAAGGTGTGTATTCCTTTGATGCCAGCCAGGGACCAGGCTCTTGTGGAGACAGACAGAGGTAGACAGGGGCGTAACTAGAAATCACTGGGCCCCCCTGCAAAACTTTGAATGGGGCCCCCTCCCCCTGCACACTGAATAGGGACTGTCTATACATCTTTGTCTACAAAACTTTGTATGATTCGTTATTAGTGGCTGAGCAGAGGCAGTCATTAGAACAATTGTGCAGAGAGCAGAAAGTTTTTCTCTCTCCTTGCCCTTAGTTTTCAATCTCTCAGGATGGGGCCCCCCGTGGCTTCTAGGCCCCCCTGCAGCTGCATCCCTTGCAGGGTCTATTGTTACGCCCCTGGAAGTAGAATCCCCCTCATGTGCGGGCTACTTCACATGATAATAGTACTCAAGGTTAAAATTGGGGACGTCGACTCGACCCGTAAAGTGTGGTAGCAGGAAGCGGCGTTCACGTGTCCTAAGCGGCTGACCGCAGGGAAATAAGCATTGTGCGGTTGCCAAGCAACGCCACGCGGTTTGAACAAAGCAGACAGCAGGGGACTCTGGATGGCTGAGAAGGTTTATTGGGTATACAAAAGGGGGCACAGACAACGCGTTTTTTAGAGGTTTAGCCTCCGTTTCCTCGGGCCATTAAAAACAATTTCTGATATAGTAAACTTCTGATGTAGGAAACCACTTTTCCTGGTCCCGTGGAGTTTACTACGAAGGGTTTCTGCTGTATACATTTTCTGTCTGGGTTGATAGAATCCGTAGAAATCTGGCATAATAGATGAGTTGGAAGGAATAGAGTAATATGGCTGCATCGGTAAACCATTTAGCAGTCTCCCTGTAGCTTATAAATAATGGGACGCATCTGCTACTTCTGGTATGCATCAGTCATGTATTGTCAGAAGACCAAGCAGGCCTGAACAGCGCATAGCTCATCCATTCCTGTCTTTCTGAGCAGTGAAAGCATAGGAGATATAAGCAGGTAGCAGACATACAGGACCCCACAGTTTAGCCAGTAACTCCTTTATCACGTGCCAGCTATTAAGGCTACACAGGAGAAAGCCCATCTCCATACGTACGACTCTGTTATGTATTTATGCAGTGGAGATCACCTCAATATTTCGGAGTAAAACAAGGGCAAGAATGGAAATAAACACATTGTATCTTCACGCTGCATTACTGGGCCATGCTCTGTGCACATTTCAAATTGGAGCGCTCCATCTTCAAGACAGCAGCATTTCCATTGTGTTGTCTTATCGTCAAACTACGCATTTTCTACACTGTGCTCTTCCCTGCTCAATGGAGGTTTTAGATACATAAATCAGCTCCTATCTAAACAGATACAGATAGAGTCACCATGACCTCTTCCTATTGACTACTGTAGAAGAATGGAATGGATGAATCTATACAAGTATAAATAAACAGGAAAATCCATTATTTAAAGGACCACTGTCACAAAAAAATTTAAAATGTAAAATACATGTGAACGCATACTTATATGAAGTATATTTCTCCCAGAGTAACATGCATTGTAAATTACTTTTCAACTTTTTTTTTACAATGAAAATCTGACAGATTTGACAGGTTTTGAACTAGTCCATCTACTTGGGAAGGGGGGGGGGATGGGTAGACAAGGTTTCCTTATTTTCCAAAAGAACTTACTGAATGGCAGTTGCTCAGTCAACTGCCAGAATAGTGTGTAAGGTTAGGTGCCAAGGGAAAAGCCACATAAAGGAGCAGGCCCAGGCAGCAGCAGTTAACAGGTGAGAGCAACGTGCCTAGGTCTCGCCTCACTCAGTACATGCTATTTATCTGCACATCAGTAGCGTATTAGAAGTCAGCCATACATGCCACTCTGCTCTGGGGGTAGGACAGTAGCACACAGCCCCCTCATCTGCATGCACAACTTCACCACAGCAGTCACTGCAGCTGGCTGGCACACGTTGGTAATCCCTCTGTCATTTATTCTGACAATGGAGACTCACCAGTAGCTGCTGCATTTCCTACCCCCGGCTTATATGTGAGTCAATCATTTTTCCCCGTGTTTTTTTTTAGGTAAAAGTTTGGGGGTCGGTTTATACGCGAGTATATACGGTACTTTATAAATGTTTAAATATAAAATAAACTATGGGAAATCTAAAAAAAAGAAATTTTAGGAGTAGGAGGATAAATACAATGTTCTATCTTATCAGTTTATATTCACCTCGAGTTCGCTTTAAACAGGGGGAAGGGTGTTAAAAATTCAAAAACTCTCAGAAACTGAAAATAACCAATAAGATTATTTCTTTCATTTATTTAGTTAAACATCCAAAAGAAGATTGTTCTTCTGAAATCGTAAAGCAGCAAACAAACAATGCACACATTATAATAGTGGTACAGTAGTTTTTATAGACCAAAAGAAAAAACATAAATAATGAAGAAGAATGCTAACCTCAGCAGAGCTGCACTACACATCTGCACATGAAAAATGATCGCCTATCTGCACAAAGACAACATACAAATGCCATATAAAGGGAAGTCTGGCTAGATAGAATACATCCCAAGTCTGATGTCACCTAGCAATTTATCTTTCCTTCCATCTGCTGCAAACAATACCATACAGGCAACACACTGCACTGAATCACTCCTACCTACAGACACACAACACAGGCAACACACTGCACTGAATCACTCCTACCTACAGACACACAGCACAGGCAACACACTGCACTGAATCACTCCTACCTACAGACACACAGCAGAGGCAACACACTGCACTGAATCACTCCTACCTACAGACACACAGTACAGGCAAACACACTGCACTGAATCACTCCTACCTAGAGACACACAGTACAGGCAACACACTGCACTGAATCACTCCTACCTACGGACACACAGTACAGGCAAACACACTGCACTGAATCACTCCTACCTACATACACACAGCACAGGCAACACACTGCACTGAATCACTCCTACCTACAGACACACAGCAGAGGCAACACACTGCACTGAATCACTCCTACCTACAGACACACAGTACAGGCAAACACACTGCACTGAATCACTCCTACCTACAGACACACATCACAGGCAACACACTGCACTGAATCACTCCTACCTAGAGACACACAGTACAGGCAACACACTGCACTGAATCACTCCTACCTACAGACACACAGTACAGGCAAACACACTGCACTGAATCACTCCTACCTACATACACACAGCACAGGCAACACACTGCACTGAATCACTCCTACCTACAGACACACAGCAGAGGCAACACACTGCACTGAATCACTCCTACCTACAGACACACAGTACAGGCAAACACACTGCACTGAATCACTCCTACCTACAGACACACATCACAGGCAACACACTGCACTGAATCACTCCTACCTAGAGACACACAGTACAGGCAACACACTGCACTGAATCACTCCTACCTACAGACACACAGTACAGGCAAACACACTGCACTGAATCACTCCTACCTACATACACACACACTGCACAGGCAACACACTGCGCTGAATCACTCCTACCTACTGACACACACACACAGTACAGGCAACACACTGCACTGAATCACTCCTACCTATAGACACACATCACAGGCAACACACTGCACTGAATCACTCCTACCTACAGACACACAGTACAGGCAACACACTGCACTGAATCACTCCTACCTACAGACACACAGTACAGGCAACACATTGCACTGAATCACTCCTACCTACAGACACACAGTACAGGCAACACACTGCACTGAATCACTCCTACCTACAGACACACATCACAGGCAACACACTGCACTGAATCACTCCTACCTACAGACACACAGTACAGGCAACACACTGCACTGAATCACTCCTACCTACAGACACACATCACAGGCAACACACTGCACTGAATCACTCCTACCTATAGACACACATCACAGGCAACACACTACACTGAATCACTCCTACCTACAGAAACACACACACACACAGTACAGGCAACACACTGCGCTGAATCACTCCTACCTACTGACACACACACAGTACAGGCAACACACTGCACTGAATCACTCCTACCTACAGACTCAAAGCAGAGATTCCACACAATGTTTACAGTATATATTTATAAACAGCTTAGCATATCTAGTGATACAGCCTATAAGTCTTGCAGAACAAATAATCATAACTGAAAAGCTTATAAAGTAAAGATTATATTGCTTATAGGCATAAACCCCTACCTATATTTGCATATGCATGAGTAAGAAAGAACGGATTATTTGCTCACCATATCAATATACTTGCCTAGCTGAAATGGCAACATACTGTATATTGAAAACATCATGAGCGTCAACTTTGTGAGCATATTGTTTAGGAGAAATAATTGTTTCCACATTTCGAACAATATCTCATATTCACTACCCACTGTGTTGTGTTCATCTTACAAACATATCCTAGGTCTAGGCTTTCCTCACACATGACACCACTAAACACATCCCACATCCATCTCTAATATATATATATATACACACACATATATATATATATATATATATATATATATATATATATATATATATATATATATATATATATATATATATATAAATGTATATCCTCGAATATAAGTCGACTCTGTGCATAAGTCGACTCCAATTTTTCACCCTCTTAAACTGGAATTGTTTTAGTGACTCAAGTATAAGTCTACCCAGCAAAGTTAAGAGCTGCAATTGGGAACCCGGAGGGGTTAATGACTGCACTGCATAATGTATTACAGCCCTTATCCCCTTCTGGCCCTTAAGTGCAGTCATTATGCACTCCCCCTCCTTAGTAAGCACTGCAACTCAGTATCTTTCTCCCTACCCTTTCCTTGTTTTCTTGGCATCTCTTTTTATCAAGAAAATGTCACTTACCAGGTAAGTAACACTTTTTACTACTGGGTAAATTAGTACAAATGGGAATGTCATTAATAGTACACACATTACTCACTGTGCTCAGTTTTGAAGCCATTGGTTGGCAAAAGTACTAGTGTCTTACAGGCAATGGATACTATACAAGCTATACAATATAGTGCTTTTCCAAGCAAAAAATGACAGTGGGAGTGGCATTATGAAGCATGTTGGCCCCTACGGCTCGCTCTGCAAAGGTTAGGAGTCAAAAATCTAGGTCTGATTTGAGTACAAGTCAACTTCTATACTTTTATTTAATGAGTCAGATCTAAATTTCTAGACTTATAGTCGAGTATATACAGTATATGTTATTAAAGCGGACCCAAACCAAACATTTTTTTAATTAAAAATATTTAGTTGCACCACTCTGACACATACAAAGATAAATAAACACTCCTTCAAACCTATTATCATTTAAGTGCATGCTTTTCACCCTCCTCTTTTCATAGCTAGGGTTATACTGGGGGCAGCCATTAGCAATTCCTCTATTGCTGGACACCATCTACTCCACCAGTTTGCCGGAAACATCCCGGCAATTTGAAAGGAAGGGAGTGGTTCCTCCAATAAATGTAAAATATTTTATATTTGTCATCATACAGCTGAAGAAAGGCTGCTATTTATTATTATAATTTAGAAAATAGATTTTATTTCTGAAATCGTGTATTTTTAATTTGGGTCCACTTTAACTCCTTTCACCTCTACCCGATCATTACAAAATACAACACTTCTATAAAAAAACAAAAAAAACAAAAAACAAAGTCGTCATTTAAGAACATTATTATTTAAAAAAAACAGGGCAAATGAGCAAATAAAATGTGTGGGTTTTATCTACAATAGCAATTTTATTTTAAAACTATAATGGCTGAAAACTGAGAAATAATTACTTTTTTTTCAATTTATACTGCTGATTCTCTTTCAAATTCAAATAAACTCTTTAAAAAGTACCACCTAAGAAAGCCAAATCTGTGGTGAAATAAACAGTAAATAGATCATTTAGGTGTGATAAATAGCAATAAAGTTATTGGCAAATGAATGGGAGGAGCCTGATGTGAAAATTGCTCTGCTTTTTAAGGGGAAAAAAACCTTTGGTAGGGAAGTGGTTAAGAACAAGCTTTGCCACCAAGAGTCTATGTAGGACTAGGAAAACATATTAGTTTAGAGTTCGGCTTTGAAGACTTTCGCAGACATCAAAATCAACCAAGAGTTTAATTTACCAAAACTCCATCACATAGACATGAAATGCCAACTCCAATTAGCGAACATTAAAATGGATCAATGATACAATGCATGTTTCTACTTGCTGATGAAGATCAACCTGTGGGAATTTCATAAATGACTCATGTCACTGGAGGAAGAGAAATCTCTTTCATATTGTAATGGAATTACAGATTACCGTGGCTGTTGGACAAATATGTATCTGCAGGATTAGACAAATCGTTTTTATAGGCATAAAGCTGTATCATGAGATAACAAAAATATAGAGGATTTTTCTAAAAAAAAATCCCCATCTAACTATCTCTTACATGGGAATTTGATTTATTCCAGTAAATTAAAACTATTATCATTTCTACAGGGATCAGTCTGAAGTTATGTGGAGCGACAAAACCCTGAACTGAGTAAAGTTTGCTAATTGTGAGGTAAGATGACAAACTGCGAAAAGTAAAAAGTCCCAAAACAAATGTTAAAGCATATTTTTTTCTGTCGCAAAAAAAAAAATATACCATATATATATATATAGAATATAATACCCCACTTATTGGCACAGCAGTTTGAAAGTTAAGAGGTTTTGTCACTGATCAGCGCTCACCTAGTCCATCCTATGTTTAAAGCAAACCTAAAGCTAAAATAAACTTATGAGATAACGAATCGTATGTGAAGAACAGCTAAAAAATATCACATTAGTAGCCAAGTCTCATATTGTTTTTCAGTACAGGAAGAGTTAAACTTCAGTTGTTATCTGTGCAAAAGAGCTTCTCTGAGCTACTCGACTCACTAGGTTGAATACAGTCCTGTTTTCTAAAGCACATAAACAGCCAAGAAACAGTGAGAGACAGCTGAGAGATAAGGTTTTACTGCAGGAAAGATCAAAGGGTCATTATTTCTGCTTTGTTTTATAGCTTAAAAGACAGAGTGTGGTTTTAAAACTGCAATTGTGACAGAATGATGCAATGTTCTTAAAAAAAAAAAAAAAAAAAAAAAGCTATATCACGGAAAATAAAAATATGAGAGTTTTCTTTGCTACTAATGCTCTATTCATTATCCGTACTACACATACAATTCATTATATCATGAGGTTTTTTTTTTTTTTTTGAAGTAGGTTTGCTTTAATGTGTTCCTAAAGTAACACATAATATAGGAGCTGCCATGTTCCCCCCTCCCCTTCTAGCTGCACATTATTTATCCAGTATCACAGATAGCATCTGTGACTTCTGTAAACCCTTTGAAGCACAGTGTTCTATACACACACACACACACACACACACACACACACACACACACACACACACACACACCACCCCCGATGATAAAGCGCATATTGAAGCAATTGGTGCTAATTACCCGCGATTGGCGCCAAGTGCGGCAGCAAGATCACTGCCATAGGGTTAGTATAGCACTAGCGCTTTAAGAAGCACTAACACTTTGGCGATTAGCGGGAATTGCCCGCTAATCGCCATAGTGAGAACGGGCCCATAGGCCTATATCTAATCTTTTTTGTTTTTTCTACTTTGATATCCTTTAGGTAGAAAGCAGAGAATTTCAGACTCTTTATGGACTGGACTAGAGGAGCATCTAATTAATAACCACATAACCTGAATAACGGGCACTGGCTGTGCTTTCAAATCTTTCAATATATTGATTCAGCACACAAGGACTTGTTAATTACATCACACGCTGCTCCGCAGACCACATCTATAAACTCTACCTCGGCATGTGGTCCAGCACTCGCTCATCTGCCTGCAGCATAAAGTCACCTTGGAGATGAACAACTGTTTTTTATGTCCACGTTATTCTGTTCAGGGACATTAAGTGTATTCGCCCATTCATTTTCGTTATTCAGAAAAAGAGGCAGGGATGGTAAACCTAAACTTAGTATCTCCTAATAATGCTGCATATCAGTTAAAGTGAACCTCCAGACTAAAAATCGACTCATCAGCACTGAAAAGGCCTGGTGTTTCTTTAACCGTTTCACAGCATCAGAACTTTGTTTCTCTTATACAAGCCTCATTTTTAGCTGCACAGAAGAAAACTGCCCGGGCATTTTCCCCCTGATGCTGTGCAAAGCATGATAGTAATTCTGATGTTGTTGCTCTCGTTCTGCTGTTTTGGTGCACATTTTTCTTTCTCACATTTTGAATTTGAGATTTGAAGCCTAGCGCACACTGCTGGGAGGGGTGATCAGGACACAGGACAGTTGGAACTGTGTCTCCTGCTCCCTGTCACCTCCTTTCAACCAAAAAGATGGCTGCCCCCATGACAAAGATGGCAGCCCCCATGAATCACAAACATTTGCCTGTTTTTTTAAAACAGGGTGAGTAAGAGATTATATTACCAATCTATTCTAATTAACATAACTAATGTAACTTAATGACAGTATGTTTGTTTAGGCTGAAGTTCCCCTTTAAGGTGGCCACTAACTATACAATTTACAGAATGATCGTTAGCAAAAAATTTTGTATGAACGATCGAAAATGATCATTTGGGACCGCTAACGGGTGAAAATCTCCTAACCAATTCAATTAGATTATTGAATTCGATCCAATTTTTGGTTCAATCCCATCAATCTGATCAGATTGGTTAGGAGACCAAGTTGCCAACTTTAGGATCTGTTCACACATAGTTGAATTCTTGTGCATTTTGCTTTTATCGTTCTTTCACTTTTTTCAGCATTTTGCAACTTTTCTGTGTTTTAGAATTGCACGACAGATATGCTTTTTTTTGTGTGCGATTTCGTGTTTAATGCAAGTCAATAGCCGACCAGAAAAAAAAAAAATCACAGAAAAATTGCATACGATTGTGAAGTTAGATACATTTTTTTGTAAATTACGTTCAGTGGTATGCATGGCAAAATTTCAATCCAAAAATCTGCATACAGATGCACAGAAAATTTTTTTAAAAAGTGCATAAAAATTAAGTGGAAAATATCAGAAAAATTGCAAATGCAGATCGGTGCATGTGTGATATCGCATGGAGAATTCAAATAAGTATGAACGGCTCCTTAGGGCCTGAGCACACGAAGATGCTTCTTTGCGCTTTTCAGCAACACCACAATGTTAGACTGTGTTCCCATCTGTAAGCGGATCACGTGCGGTCAGTGTGAGCAGACAGTGAAGTGTTCGCTCCGATAGTCTGCATGCGTTACCACCATAGGCCATATGGCCTGGCCAGAATTATCTGCACAGAAGTGTGGCCTGCTAATCGCAATGGATCCCATGCATCCATTGCAAAGCGATAAGTGTGGATGGCTCCTATTGATAAAATACCATATTTTTCAGACTATAAGACGCTCCTGACCATAAGGCACACCTAGATTTAGAGGACAAAAACCAGGGGAAAAATGATATGTTAAACCTGGTGCATCCCTGGTGAAGGGTCATCTTGTGGATTATGCCCCTTTGTACCTCATGCCCCCTTGTACCTCTTGTGTGTCTCTGTATCCGCCTCTGTCCACCTTGTGTCCTCCTCCATCCCCCTTTGTGTCCCCCTCTATGCCCCTTTGTGTCCGCCTCCATCCTCCTTGTGTCCTCGTCTATGCCCCTTTGTGTCCCCCTGTGTCTTCCGTTTGTCTCCTGTGTGCTCCTCTGCATGAGTACAGTACAGGGAGTACCCGACATTGTGGCAGGTTGGAGGTTAGTATTGGCAGCGTTCACAAGTCAGGAACTCCCTACATTTGGACTATAAGATGCAGTGACTTTTTTTCCCCCACTTTTGTGGGAGAAAAAGTGAGTCTTATAGTCCAAAAAATACAGTATGATCCATTCACTGTCAAGTTTAGCGCTAAGCGGAGAACGGACAAAAATTGTTGCTTAAGTGGGAACACAGCCTTGGTGCCCTTACATGGTACAATTAAAATGATTTTACTGTTTATTCAACCAAAATGAATGAATAGAATGAAAATCGAAAAGAATCTTTTTTTTTCGATCAAGAAAAAAACAAATGATTATTCATTATTTTTTTCAATAAAAATCTGTTGGAAAAATCTGGGTGATTGTTTCTGAAAATGTACAGTGTTTGGTAGGTTGTATAAAAAAATTCTATTAGATAAACCAACTTTTTCTCTTGTTTTTCTCGGAAATTCGGAAAAATCAAATGCTTGCGTACGGTACCTCGAAAAGAAATTTAAAAACTATTTCACCAAATGGAATAATTGATCATATTCCTCTGATAGCAAAAAAAAGAAGCAAAAATTGTACCATGTATGGGCAATGCTGAAAAGCGGACCCAAGCGCGTTAGGCCCCTTTTACACTTAATCAGTTAGTATACGTTAGTACGCGTTGGTACGTGTTTTTTCCATAGCAGTGCATTGGGAGGAAGATTTCAGTTAAAACGCGTTAAGTGTAAAAGAGGCCATAGGAAAACATGGGCATTACTTTGAAAATCAGTTTTCTTTCTGTTTTAACTGAGAGCAACTGATTAAGTGTAAAAGGGCCCTTAGTGTGTCCAGGCACTTAGGCCCTGGACACACCTTGGGCTAGATTCACAAAAGAGTGCTAACTGTTAGCACGGCCGTTTTCGCACGAATTTTCGCATTGCGCGCAATCGCGAATTTTTCGCGCTAAACAATACCGTTTTCGCACAAAAACACGAATTTGCGCGCAAAGACGATATCGATTTCGTGGTAAAATTTGCGTTTGCGCACGAAAACGTTATCGTTTCGCGTGAAAATTCGCAATCGCGCGCAATGTGAAAATTCGCTCGAAAATGCCCGTGCTAACAGTTAGCACTCTTTTGTGAATCAAGCCCCTTATGTTATGAATTAACTTGGTTTACTCACCTCAATGATAACATTATTTTCAGCACTGTCTGAGAAAAAAACAACACTCAAAATAAGTAGTTTATGGTCAAATTAACTTCCGTATTATTTTGCTTGTAGGGTGCATAAAATACAGATAAGGAAAAATAGTTTGTAAGACAAGTTTTGTGGAATAAGCTGCCAGTCATGAGGTAAAATAAACCCGTACCTGTGCGAAGAAGCGGAGAAGTTCAGTACACACGCTCCTGTGATAATGATAATCAAACAGCAACCACTTTAAAAAGTTCAATTAATGAGTGTGGTTACTGGGGAAGGTCCTGTGAAGTACTACAGTCTCTTCTCTCAGGAGAGAATATGGAATCACTGGGTGTGAAATATATAGCTGGAGGGACGGTTTCATAAAGAGGAATGTTTTCTGACAAAGTAGTCAATTACTCCCGTCTTTCACTTTCATTCCAGGAACATGCAGATGACACCATGCACCATTTACTATACACAACCTGCCACAGTCTGGCCTTTGGAGGATAAATTAGCTCATTAGCAATCACTGAATATCAAGAGACTAGTTCAAAGGCTTGCCTCAGCTGTTCTATGCACACTGTTTGCATATCGGGGTAAAGTACACCTGCCCCTGTATAACAATGCCCTTAGCAAAGGCATTTACAGTAACAGGTTATTGTGTGCATAAAAAACGCACAGGCAGCATGGATATTGATGCTGCCTTTACAGTGGCCATGTGAAGTAAAGAATTGTCATTGTATACAATCAAAATATGGTATATCCACTTTGTCCGGCACAGTGTCACCCTATGTAGATCAAAGTGTCAGAGTAGATCCAGCAGAAGTGCTCTTAGTGGTGAGCCCAAAATGCACAAACATAACATTTAAAGTGACACTGAAGTGAAAAAAAAGTATGATATAATAAATTGTATGTGCAGTACAAGCTCAGAAATAGAACATTAGTAACAACGAAAATAGTCTTATATTGTTTTCCAGTACAGGAAGAGTTAAGAAACTTCAGTTATCTATGCAAAAGAGCTTCTCCGAGCTATTCGACCCAAGTCCAGTTTTCTGAAGAACTTCTACATCAGAGAATGAAAGAGAGGCAGCTTAAAGCGGTATTGTCACCATAAAAATCAAATTTCAACAGCAACTGGTCTGAGTGTATTAAGTGATAAAGATGCTAATCCTGCATTCAAAACTTGCAAAACTTTTTCTTCTGTTATGGTTTGTAGTTATCACATACTTTAGTTGCACTGGCCCTAGTGCCAAACAGTGCCAAAGAGTTGAATGCTGGGAGTTCTTTTTATCTATAATATATTCCTCCTCTTCCATTTATTTCCCTGCCAGCTGCTTATCAGAAACACCCTCTGCTTACTTGTGTTTACAAGCAAGGCTGAGGTGACTCAGTGATGGGTTGTGTAAATAAGTATACACCTCAGTGGGAGTGTCTGAAGACTCTGGGAGGAGGGCAGCTAATGAATTCACAATGAGCAAGAGAAGGGAGGGGGGGAAACAAGAGTCAGGGAGGATATGATGTCAGTATTAGCTTGGCAAGATGGCCACTGCCTAGAATAGGATTTTCTGCTTTTCTTTTATAAAATTCACAGGAATCATTATGTGGATAGCATAATACATCTGTTATGTAAGTAGAACTAGTATTTATCTACTTATATATGTGTTTTTTATTTCTAGGTTAGCATGGGTGTCGCTTGTTCTTTAAGATAAGGTTTTACTGCAGGGAATTTCAAAGGGTCATTAGCTCTGCTCTGTTTAATAGTTTAAAATAGAGTGTGGTTTGTAAACAGCAAATATGACAGATTGTTATAAAAAAAACACAAAACTATATAACTGAGAATAAAAATATGAGACTTTTCTTTGCTACTAATGTTCTATTAATTATCTGTACTACACATACAATTCATTATATCATCATTTTTTTTGCTTCATTGTCACACTAACATTTTGACAGCTGCGCCCGAGTTATTTCATGAAGAGGATTTGCATGTTCAGCAGTAATGCACCTCATAGGGTCACTCCAACCTGAATAATCGCACATACCTCCAGTTTTAAGAAGGCGTATTTCTGTTTTATAATATTCATGTACACTTTAAGGGAGAGGAATAGACGGAATCTCTGAGAAGATTGCAGTCTACAGTATAAAGTTCAGGTAAGCCTGATTGCCAGAAAATTACTGTTATTTCTGAAGTAACCACAGCACTTTTCAGACCTTCTTCTGTTCAAAAAGTTGTTATAAAAGTTTTAACCAAAGGTGAAAAGCAATAAAACGCAGTGTTTCAGTTAAGCTGTATGTACGATTTAAAAAAAAAAAAAAGCAATATTTCAAAAATGAACAGTGGAATGTTAACTGTACGGCACAAGCACATGGATACGATTGAATAGTAATGTTACATGCAAAAGACTTTATTAGATAAATCTTTCAGGATTATAAATCCTATACCTAAAACAGCAGTGTGCAATAGAATAAAATGCAACAAAAGAGAAAAAGCTATTGGGAAGTATATAATGACCTTATGGAAGAGCTGAAGGCCCAAAAAGAAACTTGGAAGAGAGAAGACTATGAATGAGAAAAAGAAAGAAGGGTATGGGCAAAACAGGTCATTTGGGCGCTGCATAGACAGCAATGTTGATTGCAGCTATTGCGGAGCCCAGGGGGTAATTTGGGTGTCATGAGCACCCAATTAAAATTCTCGGATTTCGGTCGATAAATAGCGGAGGAGAAGACATTTTTAGCAGAAAAGGTGATACGGGGAGGGTCGGTTGGACAAAGTTTGGGGTGTTTGGGTGTTAAGGGTTAAGCAATTATTTAAAATAAACACATAAGGTAACTTCAAATGAACATTTCATAGTTACCTTGCCTTCAGTTCCTTTCAGAAGCTCACCATTTTTCTGACAATGATCCCTTCCAGTTCTGACATTTTTTTTCAGAACTTAAATATATCAGTTGCTGTCAGTTATAGCTGAGAGGACAACTGATGTGCCAGGTAATATCCATGTTTCCCTATGGCTCAAGTGGGCGATGTTACAGTTTAAGGCCTCTTGCACACTGCAAGCGATTCCGATTCAGGTTCCGCTTTTTACATCCGATTCCGATTCCGATTTGCAGTGTGCAGGGAGCAAACTGCAAATCGGAATCGGATGTAAAAACTGATTAAAAAGCGGAATCTGAATCGGAATCGCTTGCAGTGTGCAAGAGGCCTAACAGTGTGCTGACCAGAAAGATGTTATGGGGTAATTGCAATTTTCAAAATGGAGGACAGAGAATTCCCTTGATCACAGTGGACAAACAGGATGCAGGAGAGGAGAAAGAGATTGAGGAGTAGACTACACAGGAGGTAAGTATGACATGTGCATGTTTATTTTCACTTTTAATTTTCAGTTCAGGTTTTCTTTAAGGTTAGGCAGCAGTAGAGGGAGGGCTCATGTGAGAATAATGTTAGATTTGGCTGGATAGTGTATTAATTAAAGAGAACCAGAGACAGGGCCGCCATCAGAAATTTTTGGGCCCCCTACTGGGCCCCCCCCTCAATCCTCTCTGCCCCTCACATGGCAAATCACATTCTTTGAAGGTCTAAACACACTGACCTCTGTGTGTCCACTTTTCATGCACTCCTATTCTGTTCTGCATATGCTCAGTTCATTCATTCATTCATTCATACAGTCCAGACTGTAAGTGTGCTTGCACAGAATGCCCGCAGCTATGGAAGCACGATAGAGGAGGCCTCAGACGGTACAAGCACAGTGCCCGGCCACCCAGCTGGATTGTGTGGTCTTCACAGGAGCACAATGGAGTGCAACAGAAGAGTATTGAGAGAGCTGATGGACTACAGGGGGCTGGAAGGAGCCCCGGGTAAGTAAAAATCCTTTTCTCCCATTCATTTCAGGTTTACTTTAATCACTGACTATAGGTAATTCCCAGCACCTCTCATCACAGGAGTGGAACTGCTTGCCGGGCCCCAGATTCACTGGGGCCCCATTCAGCAGTCCCCCCCCCGTGATGCCCTGAAGGCGGCCCTGACCAGAGACGAAGCACCCTCATGTATTTTACCTTATAAATCAGTGGGAACATGACAGTAAACACCTAATCTGCTCTTTGTTTCATTGTTCTCTGTTTAATCTGACTGTTACCATCTCTGATAAGAATCCCCGACTGAGCACTCAGTCTAGCTTTGCTACGGAATGGTTATAGCTGAGTCTGTCTTCTCTGGTGTCTTTTCAAGCCCAAGCCTGCCCCCTTGTGGCTCTGCTATAATGACTCAGATATAATTATTGCCTGCAAAGCCAGACTGAATGCTCAGTCTGGGATTCTTATCACAGCTGATAACAGACACTTTTAGCAGTGAGGATGAAATGGAGAGCAGGGTAGGTGTATTCTCTAATGTTCCCACTGATATATATGGTAAAATACATGAGGCTGCTTCGTCTCTGGTTCACTTTAAGGGCCCTGTTTCTGACACAGGAGACCAGGGTTTGAATCTCGGCTCTCCTTGTTCAGTAAGCCAGCACCTATTCAGTGAGTAGACTCCCTAACACTGCTACTGCCTATAGAGCGCGCCCTAGTGGCTGCAGCTCTGGTGCTTGGAGTCCGCCAGGAGAAAAGCGCGATATAAATGTTCTGTGTCTTGTCTTGATACCAAAATATCAGTAAAATTTACTGGTATTTTACTATTGGAAAAAAACTGTCCAATAGCAGAATAATTTTACTTATACTTTACTAGAGACTATTCCCAGCAATAACATTACCGTGGCGCCCTTTTTGCATGCACGTTGAAATAGAATAAGGGAAATCTAAAATAAGCAGCCCTGGAATAAGGGGACCATTATATTGTGCTTCAATGCAAGAAGAGGCCATTATACTATGAAACACTGGTGGCAGTGCTTATGTTTCTCCCCTTGATTCCTTTAGGCCTCTTTCACAGTGGGATGTTGCATTTGATGCAACGTTAAAGTCGCACAACATGCCCCTAATGCAGCGCATGTAGGTTATGAAATTGGACATTATTTTGCACTGCGTTGTGTCTCTCTTGGTGCGCCGTTTTCGTTGCATACTGATGGAACGAAAACGGCGCATGCGTTACATTTAAAAAAAAACACATTACTGAGCATGTGCAACACACATAACGCAGCAAATGTATTGCTAAACGCACAGCATGCAGCACTTTCCAAATATTGCTACACGTTACACACAACACAACGTGTGCACTGTGAATGTTGCACAGACTTAGTATTGCTGTGCATTAGTCCACGTTAAAACATTTTTTAACGTGTGACTTTAACGTCGCACTGTAAAAGAGGCCTTAGACTATAAACTCCTATAGGCAGGGCCACCCCTTACAATATGTCACATTAACTGCTGGTACATTGCCTTTCACAGGGTCAGATTTCTGGGAAGGCCACCAGGGCCCGGGCCTGCGGCGGCAGTTGGCCAAGGGGCGGCTGGACATGGAAGAGAGATTGCTGCATATGAAATAAGATAAGAGGGGAGCTGCTGCACAAAAGATCTGTATATAACTGAAGGGGGCTGCTGTACATGAATATTAAACATGGAAGAGGGGGCTGCGCAGGGTGCAGTACAAGGAAGTTGGAAAATGTATAAATCCAGCCTTGGCCTTGCCTTTCTCCTATGTATTTCCTACCATGTAAACTGTATCACCGCCTACCATTCATATTACTTGTATTTGTATGCATGATTGCATGTATAGTTAGTCTATACACGCCATGATAGTAAAGTGCCAGGGAATATACAAGTACTTTATAAATCTATAATAACCATACAACCTCTTCAGTGTGTATGTTATCCAATACATTTATGGCCAATGCCTGCAAAACTGTGCCATTTCCCAGGTAAAACTTTAAATAACTCTACAACTGTTCCGTCACTGTAGATAACAGTACTTTACATGACAATTTCTGATTTACAGTGACTTTTGCCATTGTGGTGTAGAACATTTTTCAACTCTGTTAAATACAATAAATAGTCTTTCCATTCACACTGCTGCGCTCCACAACCTAGAGAATGCTGCTGATGCAAGATCTTGGCTTTGGGCGTTGTTTCCACTGATGTGACCTGCTGTGATTGTACTCAGTTTAACAAACGTAATCATTTATGCTCCATGGAATGTCTCATCCATTCATCCACCTAAGAATTCCAATTTAAGGCACTGTCAGCTTGGATATCCTGGGAGTAGACTGTCAAAAGCCCCAATCCAATCCCGTTAACCTACATCTTCTCTCCTGATTAACTGACTTGACTTTCCAGCACAGAAGTTCATTATTTCCCTGCTCATCAGTAAGTCAATGCAATGTATAACTTTGGCCCATTAAGACGGATGTTCCATCAACTTATGCTTTTCAGAGGTTGCCCAGACTTTGGTGGAACTGTAAAGTGCGCTAATGGACTGGAATTGCATTATTCTGTTCTCTTCGTCATTTAAAGAACATCATTCTAAGCTGACAAAAACCCATAAATAAAATGCATCAAGACTTTCTGTTTTCTTGTACAGCACAAAATTGATACCTTTATTAAACAAGGTGAACTCTACGGGATGAATGCTCAATCCAGGGAATGATCGAAAATTCCCAATCAATATGTACTGAATTTCCAATTAAAAACAAAGTTTTTAATGGATTTTATTTGATTTGATGTTTTTCTAGAACAGAATGTCTAATTTGATAATTTATTATTATTAATGTATAACGTGCCAATATATTCCATGGTGCTCTACAAAGTAAGAAACAAACATGGGGTGTAAAGTAATATAGACCATGGTATACACCAATACACGAAGTACATAGTTGATACAAAATTCAGAATTGGTAAAAAATGCAAAATTAGTAATTACAGTGACAAAAGTAACATGATAAAAAAAATGTACAACAAATCAAAAAACATGAAAGGGTTAGAGAGCCGTGCCCTTGGGAGCTTAAAGCGGAATATAACCCTGCATTTCTTCTTTGCTCTAATAGATTATTTACAGCATATTATATACAACAAGCATTTTTTTTTTACTAGAACAGCATTCAAAGGGTTACACACAGAACTTGAAAGTTCAGTGCAGAGAAATCTGGACGAATCCGAAGTGTAGATAATGTTATCTTGTGCGTAATTGTATCAAGTGAGGAATGTGACACATTCTCTGACTGTGCAGAAGCTCCTGGACACTGACAGAAACTCAAAGCATTTCAGCCTTCAATACATAATGAATAAAACCAGTTATGAATAAAATGTAAAGTCAGCTCTCAACGAAAAAAAGTGTACTTTTGGGAACTTGTAATTTCTAAATAAATAAATATACTTATGCACAAATGCAAATAGGATAGCTGAATGCCATATAAAAAGTAGGAAAACATGTTTTATTGAATATTATGTCAGGGTCTTAAACCGCTTTCAAATTTACAGGAATAGGGGAAGGAGGAAGAAGTGGGATGGTATACAATATTCACACCTAGAGGAAGTGTGTTTTTAGGAAGTTCTGGTTCACCATGAGCTTGCTGGGCAATCTGTTACTTTAGGATATCTAGTAGGAGCGAAAATTGGCCTTAGGACAAAGGGGGAATGGCCCAAGGTAGAGCATATGCTTGTCGGAAAAAGTGAGTTTTGAGGGAGCGTTTAAAGATATCAAAGGTTGGAGAGTGATAGCTGATACCATTGCGCAGGGACCTTTGTAGAAGCAGCAGTCTGTTATCAGATCTAGCAGGCATGATCACAAGACTGGGAGTCCAGCCAGAGGGGTAGAGATTTTCACCCTACCAGGTGTGGAAAATGACAGAGAAAAGCTGGGTAAGAGCTATTGCAGTTGCATGCTTACAATGCACACAAAGTTAACCTTTTAGGGACTGAGGATAGTAAATCCTACGCCGCACTTGTGGCTGCCTAAGCCTGATGTGGCGTAGGATTTACGCCACCTGCCATTTCCGCTCCCGAATCGATCATGCGCACACGAGAGGGGAGATTAAGCTGTCATATGTTAGCTGACATCTCCCCTCAGTGATTAGGAGCCATCGTGATTGGCTCCTGGTCACGTGATCACTATGATCGCCACCGATCGTAGTGATCACTTTTGGCAGCGGTGGTCTGAGGGGAAGAAGAGGACTGGGACTCACCTTCCTGACGTTCTCCCGGTGATCGCCGCTCCCCTCTGCTCTGGTCGGCATCTCCGCTCGCTCTGACGCAAGTGTCGGGTCCCGGCTTGATAAGGTAATCAAGCTGCGACCCGGAACTTAGCGGCAGTGTGAGCGGGGATGCCGGCCAGAGCGGAGGGGGCTAGAGCTGCTCATCGCTGGAGCCTAGGAGGTGAGTAAAGGCTGCTGTCTATGCGGGGGACACCTGGTTACACTAAAGACACCATGCCCAGCTAGCCATTCTAGGGATCTGGCTGCCTGACCCACCCAAATGTGCCCCCCCCCGGCATGTAAAATGGCCCGATCCTTAAAGGGGGGTAGGCAGCCAGTCCTCAAAGGGTTAAACACGTAGTTATAAGACCACATTACATAACTTCTGTTGTCTTCATCTAAAAAACATTTCAAGCATCCACTCATTGTTTTGACAAAAGACGCAACAAAAAAGTAGACTAGATTAAGGAACACCGTCCTCTTTAGTACCAACAAATAGGTTAGCACCATCACATTGCTTTCTTAAAGTGAGCAAGCATAGATAGGAGCATCACTTAAATGGCTAGGGTACAAGCAGTGTGCACTGGATGATAATTCACCTGTGCGCCACTGGGACTTAACCAGCAACCTACCAACCAGAATCCTGCACCACTCCGAATAAAACTCCACTTTATTCAATCAAAATATAAAATTCAGATGACAATTGCAAACATAACAAGTTGAGAGGACAAGTGATTGTGAAGGATGTGGAGCGGAGGTGACCTCTGAGTGCAGACACTGGAGGGGAACACTGGAGGACACGGAGAGAGTGGAAGACCTAGAGGTTTAGGATGGAGACAGGGGGAGTATAGCTCCAGCAAACACGTTTTCTTTGGGACTTGTGTTTTGGCTGACCAAAGTTTGAAAGTGTTACTGGTGTTCATGTAATGGCCACATCAGCTGTCCACCTCGCACATTGGCCCGGTAGACCTCTAAGTGGTTGCTGGTTCGAAATATCAAATTGGGCATGCCCCTGAGCTGTGAGAAGGCCAGTCTCTGGTTCATTTACACTAGAGGTGGATGCAATTACATCCTACAAATATAATGCCTCATTACTCTGGTCGATTTTCTGTCCCTTCTATGCAAAAATCGATCAGAAAAAATATTGGATATCAGATCGGACCTGTCAAAATTAATTGATTTGACCCATCTATCTGACAGGAAATTGTATGGTGTGTACCAGGCATAAGGACCATATCCATGATTGGACATATATCGGAAAGGATATCAGCTTGATTATGTGGACTTCAATTTCTTTGCAATGTTTGGCACAGTGAGGGCAGCAACACAAAGGGATTGTGCTGGTTGTCCCCCCTCCAGGTTTATAGTAACTGCATCCTGTGAGCTTTGGGGCCATAGGACTTGTGGGCAAACTCAGGTCCATCAGGTGAGTCCATTCCAAGGCTTTTACCCAATTAGATATGTGTCCAATTATGGACATGCCCACTTGTATGTGTAGGATGCGATTGCATAGGGGCCACTGAATGAAATCAACCATCTCATGAGCCAAGGAGCATGCCCACATGAGGGGCAGCACAAGTGCCCCTGGGAGACTATTGCAGTAGGCATGTCTGTCAGATTGTCTGCACGCTGCAGGTCAGCAGGATTTTGTCTTCAAGTCACAGTGCTGAGACGCGCACCCCAGTACCAAAGGGGTCACAAAGTTGGAAAAGTTAAGAATCAGACTGCTGTTTCGAATAGTTGCAGCTTGAAAATGGAATGACCATCTGAAACAGCAGTCTGTTGCTACTGCTGTTATCTTATCCCTTCTACCTCCTGCAGCTGTGTTGCTGATCATGTTATTCTCTTCAGACCTGCAGGAGGCAGCATGTTTTCCCTCGTAAGGGTACGTACACACATCCAATTTTGTTTGACCAATTTTTTTTTTCTACTGATGCCTTGTCAAGGTTATTACATCACAAAATTTGCAATCATAGAAATCGTAATACTACTTTCATTAACAAATAGAAGTGTACAGCTTTCTTTAACAAAGAAGGAAAGTATATGGATATCCTATATTTGTTAATATTACTTATTGTAAAGAAAAGAAGAAATCAAAGGAGATGTCAATATCAGCCAGACATAATGTCTCCTCTAGGAGTACCAGTCATTATTCAGAGCGGTTTTAAACATCAATCAGCAGTCAAATGAAAAAAACTTATATAGTGAAGTATCAGAGTGAATTATGACAAAACAGTAAAATTGACCTAAATCTACGGCATGCCTTTATAATCCTGTGTTACCTCCCCAACCCCCCTCCTCTCCTTCATCACTCAGAGCTCCAGGTGACCTAAGTATCCACCAAGTTTTCGTTTTAGGTACCATTCCGTCTCCTCCAAAGGTTTCAATAGACAAATAATCTGATCTCTAGTAAAGGTCTTTTCAACATAGTTCCTCCATATTTTGAATTTGTTTGTAGAGACTTGTACTTGAATTGGTCTAAATTTAGTCTCACTATATGCAGAAGATACGGTAGTTCAGTATATTTTGTTTGACTCCATGTAGTATGAAGGTCAACGGATTTGATTAGACAAGAAACAGACCATGTATGTTGTGCTTTTCTCCTGGTTGACTCAAAGTGCCAGATCTGCGATCTATAGGCAGCAGCAGTGTTAGGGAGTAATGCCCAAGGTCTCCCTACTGAAAAGGTGCTGGCTTACTAAACAGGAAGAAAATCATTATTTCTCAGTTTTATGCCATTGGAGTTTAAAAAAAACAAAAAAACCCAATGTGCTACTGAAGCTAAAACTCACATTTTATTTGCCTATTTGTCCCCATTATTACAACATTTAAATGATGTCCCTAGTACAATGTATGGTGGCAACACTTTACTTGAAAATAAAGGTGTAGTTTTTTCAGTTTTGTGTTTCTTTACACAATATCCATAGTTACTACCCATTATTTGCAAAAATAACAGCAATATACCTTCATAACATAAATACGTATTAAAAAAGCTGTGTCCCTATGGTAACTATTTATGTATTGTTTTATATTTTTGTAACTATGGGGGATGGAGTTTGAAGTGGTTATACCTAATTTGGGGGGGGGGGGGGGGGATCCACATATATAATCAGCCTAGGCTAAATTTTACTGGGAGGGCAGGGCTATATACCAATGTACAGCTGTATATAGATATAGGAAGTATGTATGATGCTGGAATAAGGAAAATTACTGTAAAAGTGGGTATCCTGAATAATTTACTGCATTCTACTGTATGTCAAGACAGTGGCTCTTTAAAGTGAACAACTTTTAACTACATTTTCTGTATGGCTCATGATAACATTCAAATATGGCATTTTAAATAGAGGTTCTTAGGAAAACCTACAAAAAAAAGAACGAAAGAAAATAAAAGAACATTGTCCAGTATCACAAAACATTTGCTACAACCAGTTCTAGCTTTGTCTGGAGCAACAGACTGAAGACAGGACGTTGGGAGGGGTGTGATGTCACAGTGTAGGCGGAGGGAGGGAGAGCTTGCTGCTGCATTCAAGCTCTGTGCGGCCAGGCTACTGGTAGAGATGGGCCGAACCTCCGATTTTAGGTTCGTGAACCTTCGCGGAAGGTTCGGTTCGCAGAAAAGTTCGCGAACCGCAATAGACTTCAATGGGGATGCGAACTTTGAAAAATAGAAAAAATTATGCTGGCCACAAAAGTGATGGAAAAGATGTTTCAAGGGGTCTAACACCTGGAGGGGGCATGGCGGAGTGGGATACATGGCCAAAGTCCCGGGGGAAAAATCTGGATGTGACGCAATGCAGCGTTTTAAGGGCAGAAATCACATTGAATGCTAAATTGCAGGCCTAACGTGCTTTCAAACATCTAGCATGTGTATACATCAATCAGGGAGTGTAATTAGAGTTCTGCTTCACACTGACACACCAAACTCACTGTGTAACGCACCGCAAACAGCTGTTTGCGTAGTGACAGCCGTGCTGGACTGATGCGTAACATGGCCAGTGTTCAGGCCATGGCAGTTTTCCGGCCCTTATGGTCGCCGGGCTGTGGTAGCTCAATGATAGAACAACAGTGACTGTCCAGCTGATCAAATTTGGTCTGTCCACAATGAAGCAACAACCTTATTATCTTCTTGTATGTAGGTAGGCATAGGTAGGAGTCCCAGTATAGGTAGGTAGGCATAGGTAGGTGTCCCAGTAGTTAGCTAGGCATAGGTAGGAGTCCCAGTATAGGTAGGTAGGCATAGGTAGGTGCCTCAGTAGTTAGCTAGGCATAGGTAGGAGACCCAGTATAGGTAGGTAGGCATAGGTAGGTGTCCCAGTAGTTAGCTAGGCATAGGTAAGAGTCCCAGTATAGGTAGGTAGGCATAGGTAGGTGCCTCGGTAGTTATCTAGGCATAGGTAGGAGACCCAGTATAGTTAGGTAGGCATAGGTAGGTGCCTCAGTAGTTAGCTAGGCATAGGTAGGAGACCCACTATAGGTAGGTAGGCATAGGTAGGTAGGCATAGGTAGGTCCCCTAGAATAGGAAGGTAGGTAGGTGTCCCTGTATAGGTAAGTAGGTGCCCCAGTAGTTAGGTAGGCATAGGTAGGTGTCCCAGTATAGATAGTTAGGCAGGGCCTGGCTGGCACAGTAATAACAATTACCAAGGTCCAGCTGCAACAGATAGGGCTGTATAATGTCAGTGTCAGTGAGCAACACACACAAAAAAAAAAACACATCAGGAAAACATTAGCTCTCAAAAGAGCTGTTGAGGGGTGCTATTTTAGCAATAACAATCAGCCAGGAGCAAGCCAAGAGCCTAACTAATCTTTCCCTAGGAGAAAAAAATCTGCAGCAGCTCTCCCTAGTCTGTCTATTTGCAGCAGGCACACGAGTGAGTGTCATGGCCAGCGAGCCTGCCTTATATAAGGGGGGGTGGGGCTCCAGGGCTTAGTGTAGCCTAAATGGCTACAACGTGCCTGCTGACTGTGATGCAGAAGGTCAAAGTTGACCCTCATAGCGCATTATGGGGCGAATCGAACTTCCGCAAAAGTTCGCCTGGTCCAGGCGAACACGAACCACCAAAGTTCGCCTGGAACCGTTCGGCCCATCTCTAGCTGCTGGTTAGACATATGTAGTACAGCTTGCTTCAGGGGATACTGCACTAAACTAAGAAGGACCTAGTGCCCTAGGTGGGATTGTGTCTATTATAAGTAGTTTTTAGATAACACACAGAACATTAATATTGTGCTATTCTCCTGGCTGAAGCCACTTAGTGCACGCTCCACGGGCGACCAGGATCATTAGGGAGCCTTGTCCAAAGACTCCTTACTGTTTTACATAATTGCTTGAGCTGGGATTCGAACCCTGGTCAAAGGCTCAATTCCCACATCAAAGGCAACAGCCTTACCAGTACGCTATCCAGCTGTCCTATTACTCACTACACGCTCCCTTTAAGCCTGGAATAACCTCCATGCTAGCCACAGCCAGGGACTAGCCTAGTAAAATTCCAACCACTTTTCCCTCAGACGCATTGATAAATGAGCTCTGGTGTGTATTTGAATTGTGTAATCTTTTGTTTCATTCTGCTAAAAACGACTGCAACAAATCTCATCTCTTCATCTGTTAAACACGGAATATCGTTCCAGTGACTTCAGCCACATAGCAAGAAATGAAGTACACAAGAATAATTGCATTGTAAATTTCATTAGGGCTCCCGTCATTTCTGGGCTTTACGAGATGACAGGATTAGGCTGAAAGTATTTTGCGCTCTCACAAGGATTTACGTTGTTATAAAAACAACAAAGGGTTTTCCGCTGCACCTCCTAAAATTGTGTGACTCTTCTAAAACAGCCGTGCTCGTTTCCCTTTCCTCTTCATTGATCACGACACGTCTACTTAAATCACAAACGTCCTCGGTTGCCCCACTATCTTCGTCCCTGCCAAGCTCAGATTAGCCCATGTGATATTTCTCGGGAAGCACGCAGAACACACTCATCCTTCCTGAATTATACATGCAGCATTCACACCAAGGCAAGGCCACCAGCGTTTCCAGCTAGCTGCTGGCATGCTACACCAGTGTATTCTGAAACTATTTATTACATAATATACGCCTTGTCTAAAGGTGCCTTTGGGATATCATCAAACTACAAATTCAAGTCCTCATCATGTCTTGCCTTGACTTCGGCAATATCCTTCTACCTAGTGTTCAACTGAAAAGAGTCTCTTCTGAAATTGTTCAGGAAGATTTGGACCTGGTGGGTGGGCAAACCACCAGACGACCTGACAAGAAAAGATGAATTCAGGTCAGGGAGGGAGAAAAGGGGAAACTGAGCCCAGATGGAGCCAAAGGTCAGAGACGTTAGTCAAGCCATTGATTGAAGATAAGTTGGGTACAGTCAAAGACCGTAGTCAGTTATGGTGTGAGGCATGATAAATTATACTTCTGTGCAGCCATGGTACCCATCCACTGTTTAGGGAAGTAATTCATAAATGCCACTGGGCTCACAGCTGCAGGGAATTAATTAAGAGGACCATTGGTGAAAACGTAAGCATATGCCAGAGCCTGCAAGGTAAGGTTCTTTACTACTGGCGCAAGGATCGGTGAATGGTAGGGTCAATCACTCACCTACTTGTCAGTAATTCATTAGATGTCAGAAATTCTGCCACCTCCATCTGCAAGACAGCTGTGGACATTTTTCTCCAAAGTCTTGTGAAGCTCTGTGGCCACCACCACCTGCACTGCTATGGGCCACCCCTTGGCAGCCAATTAGGGAAGCCAACAGCAAGCTGGTGGGGGTGGCCACCTGTTGAAATAGTTTCCAGAAAGTTTCCTAAAGAGTTGTAGAAGCTGCAGACCAGGGCTGCAGCATCATCTTTAATGGGGATTAGCTACATAATGTCTTGTATAGTGATTACCAATGCCTATATTATACAGATATTTTATTAAAATACCCTTTAAAGATGACCATATTATCTCAATAGAATTCCATTTAGGAATCAGAAGACACCATCAGTCCATTGAGCTTATGAAGAATGCAAATCAAACAGCCCTCATCAACACCAGTTATATAAGGGCTAAGGACGCCCAAAGTGAGAAGCATATGGTGGCTGCCATATTAATTTTGTTTTAAACAATACCAGTTGCCTGGCAAAACTGCTGATCTCTTTGGCTGCAGTAGAGTCTGAATCACACACCTGAAACAAGGATGCATATGTGATTCTGTTTGCATTTCTATTGATACTGAAAAAAACATTCAGGTATGGCGTTTGTATTTAGTTGCATTCCTGTATGCCCTTCCATTGACTACATTGAGTGCAAAATGCATCAAAATGCAGCACGCAGTGGGAGTTGCATTTAAAAAAAAAAAAAAAGAAAAAAAAAAGCAATTCCTTAGTGGGAGCTTTAGATGGGACAAATCCCAAATTTTCTTAAATCCAAAAAGATTCTCGAATATTTTGACACTATCAAGTATTTTGAATCTCGTGAATATCGAATCTCTCGAATCCTGTACATAAGAATTGTGTGATGCATGTAGAAGTAGTAGTTAGACTCTGAATACCGGGTTTCCCCTAAAATAAGACATCCTCCAAAAATAAGCCCTAGCTTATATTTCAAGCATACTTCAAATATAAGCCCTCCCCAAAAATAAGACCTAGTTGCAATGGAACCTGGTCTTGGACTTGGATTTGAGAAAAAGTGGTATTTGTCCCATCTTTAGAGGGAACCCTGTGCTGGGCACCTATACGAAAATGCATGCAGTTGTGAATTGCAAAACACATGCCTTTTCCAACATGAAACAAACAGAATAACCTCATATAGCGGGAATGAGCCCGCCAGTGTAAAAAAAATATTTAGCAACCATAAAACCATCAGGCTTGCATAAACGTATTGAATAAAACCAAACAAGAATTTTAAGTAAGGTGACAGCTGAACAAAATAAGGCTGTGATTCCTAATATGCTAATTCATGGTAAATGCAAAGATTAAGTGTATTTCAGCTCTTTTCAATGCAATTTCCTGTCCCATCTGTCGCAGCCTCCAGCGACATCAGTCCCTGTCTGGCTCTTACTGCCTTGGCCTGTGCACATAGCGAAGGAGCAGAATACATGAGCGGGATGCCAGACTTTTACAATGTTCTTTTACATTAAACCTCATAAACCCAGGAATCACAAAAAAGTATTGAGCAGATCACCCTCCCAAACTTGTAGGATATGAAAGTGGTCTAATATTAAAAACAAACCAAAAAAAACCTGTAAAGCACACCTGGACTGACAGGGTTCTGGAGGCTGCCATATTTTATTTCATTTTAAACAATACTAGTTGCCTGGCAGTCCTGCTGATCCTCAAGTGCATTTGCAAAGAATTACAAAAAAGCAGGAAATCACTAACGGTGGGTTATAATAAAAGCATTAAAGTCTGATTACTAACACAGCCTACAGGGATGTTTAAAACAAAGGAAGTATATATATATATATATATATATATATATATATATATATATATACACATATATTACGGCCAATACCAGAAATCGGCCAATTCTAGAATTGGCCGGCCGTTTCTAGAACTGGCCGATTTAACTTCGGCCAAAGTCCAAAATGCTGGAAATTTCTGACATTGGCCGGCCAGTTTGCAAAATGGCCAAAGTCAGTCGGCCAAAGTCCAAAATGGAAAATGCACAAATTTCAGATCATTAAAGGAAACCTGTAATGTCTTTTTTTTTTTTTGGTTGTTTCTTTTCTGCCAGCCCCCTTGCAGCCACCCTGTGCCTGTGACGGTACTTGGGGATCCTCCGGTCCACCGCTGCAGCTCAATTTCACTTTTGCCAACTTGTAAGTCGACGGCCACTCCGCCTAGCCACGTGCGTCCTCGTTCACGCTCTCGTCGTCGGAAGAGTCCTGCACAGGATTTTTACTGCACCTGTAAAGCACGGGAGCGTGAACGAGGACGCATGTGTCCAGGACGACACAGGCGCAGTGCCCAGCGACTGAAGAAACTGAAGAAAACTGAGCCGCAGCGGGGGACTAGAGGATCATAGAGTACAGGCGAGGGTACAGGGCAGCTGCAGGCCATTCCCTCTTACCTATCAAATACCCCCCCCCCCCCATTCTCCGTGTCCACCCCTCTTTTTTTGTTTCTCCCCACCCCATGTGTCACCTCTGCCCTTCCACTGTCAATGCTACCAACCTCCCCTGCCCCCCCTTTTTATTAGATTTCATTGACCCCATGTGTTACCTCTGTTCCCTCGGTTGCCTCGGGTCCTGAGGAGGTGGAAGGTGGGGGACTTTGCAGCTGGCAGCATGGGTACTTGCAGGAGAGCGGCAGCAGAATGAAAGGCACCCTGGGTCCTTTCAGGCCGCTCTCAGAATCAGCTGGCGGCAGGCAGAGCTGAGCGGGACTTTGCAGCTGAATCAGCTGACAGCGGCAGGAGAGTGGCAGAATGAGAGGAAGAGGAAGCCCGAGTCCGTCCAGGCTGCTCTCGATCTTGCCTGGCAGCGGGGAGAGCTGAGTGGCATCGGAGAGAGCACTAGCTGAGCGGGACTTAGCTGAGCCTGAGAGTGACTTGGTCGCCAGCAGGGAGAGGAGAGCCGCTGGCAGCGGTGAGCGAAACTTCGGGACTTGGCCGGCCACGTTAAGTCACAACGCGTTCTGGCCGGCCAAAGTCCGTAATTCATCCCCATTTTGTATATTGGCCGAATCAGCCGGCCACTTCGCGTTTTGACCGGCCAGAACCCGAAGTGGCCTGACTTCTTCGGATTCTGGCCGTAACATATATATATATATATATATATATATATATATAGTGTATTTAAGTACTGATATGCTTATGCACGAAAGGTTAAAAGATCTGGTTAATGACACTATGGGAGTATTCTCAAAAGACATGGCAGCGTTGGCACACTGGTAGATTTGCCATCAGATGCGACCAACAGACAGATCCCTATCTGATCGAATCTGATCAGAGAGGGATCGTATGGCTGCCTTTACTGCAAACAGATTGTGAAACGATTTCAGCCTGAAACCGTTAATCTGTGGTGGTGCTGGCGCCGCTCCCCCCCCCCCCCCCGCATACATAACCTGCTCCGCCAGCGCGACTCCCCAAATCTCCACTGTCTTTCTCCGCTCTGGTCTGGTATCCTGCATGCTTTACTTCTTCCTGCCCAGCAGAAAGTTTAAACAGTAGAGCGCCCTCTACTGTTTAAACTTCCTGCCGGGCAGGAAGAAGTGAAGCATGCCGGGGACCAGACTAGACCAGAGCGGAGAAGACAGCCGAGACCTGGGGACTCGCGCCGGCCGAAACAGGTAATGTATACCCGCTGTATTGCGTCAGTCGTTACAGCTGATACAAATCCTAAAATAAATCTGCACAGTTTCTACTTCCTGAATCATGGAAGCAGACATATTGGTAACAGCCTGTGCTTTCAAATGAGTTTATCTGTCATCTCTGCCGTGGCAGTCATGCAACACAGGGGAGAGATCAAATTACAACTTGTGATTTGATACAAATAAGGGGGAGTTAAACAGGCTAAATTCTCTAAATACCTACAGGGTGCATTTCTCTGTTTTTTCCTTCTGTCATGTGCCAGAGTTCAGGTCCACTTTAAGTATTGTGCTGCAATATATGCCATTAGCCTTTACTTTCAACTGTGTTCCTCCATTTGGTTCTGCCAATTGTTGGCTTGCAGTGAAATTGTACTTTCGGATCTCTGTGTCCACAACCAGTGGCCGCTGTTCTTGTTACTCATGTTTTAGTTATGTAAGTTGTATCTCATGATTTCCCCCACTGGGGTATTTTTTTGATTTAAGATGCTTGTAAAATTACTTTTGGTCAATTAAAACCTTTTAAAAGTAAAAATATATATATTAAACATAAAACAAATATAAAAAATATATATAAATAGAAATCGACTTCTATAACACAAAAATAAATGTTTACATTTACTACCGTATACTCATCGGTTGGTGACAACGGGGAACCCAAGCATTGCAAACTGCAAAACGAGACTAATTCTCTAAACACTCATCCTCCATTTAAAGAGAATCTGTATTGTTAAAATCGCACAAAAGTAAACATACCAGTGTGTTAGGGGACATCTCCTATTACCCTCTGTCACAATTTCGCCGCTCCTCGCCGCATTAAAAGTGGTTAAAAACAGTTTTAAAAAGTTTGTTTATAAACAAACAAAATGGCCACCAAAACAGGAAGTAGATTGATGTACAGTATGTCCACACATAGAAAATACATCCATACACAAGCAGGCTGTATACAGCATTCCTTTTGAATCTCAAGAGATCACTTGTGTGTTTCTTTCCCCCTGCAGTTCTCATGCACTGAAGTTTCAGGCAGTTTCTTCCTGCAGAGTGCAGACAGCTCTGCCTGTATGTAATTCCTCAGTATGTGAACGCCCAGCCAGCTCAGAGGAGGATTTATCCAGCTTGTAAAAGATAATAGAGCAGAGAGAAGCTGCCCTAATTTAAATAACACACAGGCAGTGTGCAGCGAGGGGCCTGGAGGGGGGGAGATGCATCACAGAACCACAACACTGAAGAACTTGGCAGCCTTCCAGACACAGGCCGACAAGTCTGACAGGGGAAAGATACATTGATTTATTACAGAGATGGTGATAGTAGAACGTGCTGCAGTAAGCCAGAACACATTAGAATAGCTTTTGGAACTTGTAGAATGATAAAAAACAGGATGCAATTTTTGTTACGGAGTCTCTTTAACAGAGGTAGGTGCACATGTCTGGGTCCCCTTAAGTCAGAATAAAACTGAATCTTATAAAGGGAGGAAAAAAAAAACAGAAAAACAACTTTTTTCTTTTTTTCTAGTAGTCCCGGCTGATGACTCCCACAGATGCCCTACTCTGCAAAACTTGCTCTGCTCTCTGCTAATTTTTTTTGTAAACTGGAACTGATTTCCCTGACCCTAAAAAAAGACTCCAGGAAGTTAAAGTGGACCAGTGGTGAGATCTGCAGATAGCTACGATCTCGTGCGATATCTCAGTTGTGTAGTTGCAGCATTGTCACACCTACGGTATACATGCAGGACTGTCCTTATATACTTCTCATTTCTGCACTCTCACGCTTTATATTACCGCATCCTTAATTACCACAAGTGAATGCATGGGACTGACAACGAGAAGCAGCGCAATATGAACAAAATGAAAAGGAAATGATCAGATATTGAAGCAGCATCGCGACGTAAAAGCCAGCGTGATACTGACAGTGACCTACTTTTATATCTGAGCAATTACTGTTTCAAAGTTACAACTCGCTCTGCCAAAAAGATTTATTGGAATGGCTCGCTTCTCTCCGTCTCTCTCCTTTCCAATTTCATTTTGCTTTTTTGTAGTTCGTTTTTGCTCTAGACAGCGTATTCTGTATTTATTCAAATGTCACCCACCTAAATCACTGACAATCAAATCAGGGAACATTTGAATGTCCAAATGGACATCCCCAGTAAGTACGTTTTGTGTTGCCCCCACAAGAGTTGGGCGCTGCATGGTGCTGCTAATAGTTAAAAATCAGTCATTTAAATTACCAATATTGTACTATGTAGTACCCACCACACATTTTCACCCCCCGCTATGAATGACTAACCCTAACCCCCACTTAATGCCTAACAATAACCCTCACTGTAGCTGCCTAACTCTAACCTCCCCACCTAACGCCTAATCCTTACACGCCCCCTTCCCTTCCCCCCGTGTCCAACCTTAAAGTAGGAGGGACAGCAATACTATCCCAGGGAAAAAAAAAAACTTATAACAGGATAAATACTTGTTCTTACATAGCATATGTATTGTACTATCCATGTTTTGATTTCAGTGAATTTTAAATAGCAAATAAGGAGAAAACTGATCCTGGCATTTTCCATTTTTTACTTCTTCTGACTGAAGCCAATCCTGATGTCATTTCCTCCCTTACTCTTTTTCTCTACAAGAAACTACACTGTCAAATCTAGCTTGATTTGTAAACACGGGAGCACAGCATAGATCGTATTTCAGCAGTGTCTCGATTCTCAGCCTTGTGTCACACTAAACTGCTCTCAGCCAATCAGTGAGGAGCAGCAGGAATGAGGGAGGGGTGACAATTTTCCCTCTCCCTTGCAATGTACCAAATAGAGCCAGGCTGACTGAGATAAGATTTGTTACAGCAGAAACATTTATGATTATATTGGAATGCTTGCAATGCAGGGTTAGGTTGCAGGCTGCATAATAAACACAGAGCAGTAGGTAAATGGAATTTGATTTTGTGGCCGACAATTCCGCTTGGTGACATCCCAGTGGTGACATCATAAGCAAAATTTTGCTACATTCATTAAACACTGTCTGCTATTAAAAAGGAACTGTAATGAAAATAACGCAATTTAAAAAATTGCTTATTTATTTTACAATATCAATTCATAAATCATTTAGTCAGTGTTTTTCCATTATAAAATCTCTCCTCTCCAGGTTTAAATTCTGAAATTTATCACAGATGGCGGCATCTTTAGTCCTGGCAGGTGTAGCTCTGTGGAATGTTTATTTCTGAGCATCCCAAAGCCAGTGAAAATACACCTGGTTTCCCACAATGCTCTGGGAGGAGAATTCTACATAGCTAAACAGCCTAGGCTAAGCATCACTGGGAGGGAGGGTTTACATACCAAATATACAGCAATATATAGATACAGGAAGTGTTTCTGATGCTGAAACCAGGGACATTACTGTAATGCACTACATTATACTGTATGTCACTGCAGTGTGGATTATGCCACCTCAACCCTATATAAAAGTCTGCATGAGACTGCATTCACAAATGTGCTAGTTTGCTAGCCTTTCAGCAACACCCACTGTGTTCATGATGACCCAGGTGAGGACTGCAGTCTTTACTACCTCAGGCCTGGAACCCACATTCAATCGCTAGCAATTTCCCTAAATGCTTTGCCAATATAAATGGATGGGACAGATTCCACTAGAGCGTTTGTGATTAAGGAAATCGCAATTGCAGGACATGCAGCATTTTGGGAGCTTTTCCATTCTAATGTATTGTGAGTAAGGAAAACGGTCCCAAAATCACTTGTAGAATGCTATCACAAATAGCCAGCGATTGCGCTTTGTGCTTTTTAGTGGGTTCCAGGCCTCACAGCAGACAATTTAAAATTATATAATATAGCTGCTGGAAATCTCTAGAGATGCCTTAGTAATTTAAGCGCAATATGCAAATTCACTGTGGAATTTCTAGGCTCTACATTTAGGTCCATCTGTGTGACTTCGCTGAAGTTTTAAGACATCATCAACAGCTTCTGATCTTTATTGCTTGGCACCCTCCAAGCAGTGGACTCCATTCTCGTGAGCGGATCATCATTACGTGTCAGTTAGTTAGAGGTCCAGAGTGGATATGAGGCCCAGTGCACACCAAAACCGCTAGCAGATCCGCAAAACGCTAGCGGTTTTGGGAGCTGATTTCAGAGCGATTCTAGGTATGTTTAGAGAGGTTTTCTAAACATACCTAGTGGTTTTGGGTGCGTTTTTGTGTAGCAGATTACACATATTGTTACAGTAAAAGCTGTTACTGAACAGCTTCTGTAACAAAAATGCCTGGCAAACCGCTCTGAAGTAGCGTTTTTCAGAGCGGTTTGCGTTTTTCCTATACTTTACATTGAGGATGAAACGCTTCCGAAAAACCGCAAACGCGCAGCAGGAGGCGCGTTTGCGGCTTGGCAAAAACCGCAAACCGCCGGTGTGCACCATCCCATTGCAATACATTAGACAAGCGTTTTAATAGGCGGATGCGGCCGGCGGATCGCTCTAAAAACCGCTCGGTGTGCACTGGGACTGAGAATGTGAAACCTTTCAGTCATTATGGCCAAAATTACAGCACTACATCACACGGACTATATTAATGACTACATCTTATATAAGACAGGCACTTGGATGCCAACCTCTTCTGGCCTCTCTCCTCTCCTACCCGAACAGAAGAGCGTGACAATTATAAATAGCGCGGAGTGAAGGAAAATTGGCAAGCTTTCACTATTTGTGAAATGACGTCCTGCTAACAGTAATAAGAATAAGCATCTAGGGTTGGGGATGTCCTCCAGCCCAGGCTATGCTAGGGAGATGCACTGGCACTTTATATACCAAAAGAAACCAATAGTCGGCACTCCTAAAGTACGCCTGTAATATTAAGGCTGGTTTTATATCTATTTTTTGTTTGTGGTGGGGATGCAATGATCCTGCTGCATCCAACCACAACACAATAAATGGAAAACATATGACCCTGCGGCAGCGTGTGCCGACATGGTCATATGTATGGCACCGCCTCCTGCTCAGTGTCGAACTAGTACGTCACTAGGATTCCCATCAGTCCTCGCTTGCGCGCGGCGATGCACCGCCCTCTGTCATTTACACTATGTGCATCGACTTGCATTACTGTGCATATGCCCAGTGCCTGCAGTAATGCGCTGCTGCCCTTGAGTCACCTCGGCAGCTGCCGGCGCACTGCATCGTACCACATTAACTGTAAAAGGCTCCATTGCCTTTCATTGCTTTAGCGGCACCATGCGGCAGATTAGGGCAACACAACAAAGGTTTACCCTGCAAGTGAGAAAGGGCCCTAAAAGATAAAAAAAGTTATAAAATTTCCCCAATAGCGGGAAGCCTCTGGATGCTCCTGAGGCTTCCCTGATGTCCACGACACCTCCGCTGCCTGTCAGAATCCTCTTTGTGGCGTATATATATGGAATCGCCGATAGGCAGTTGGGCCCAGGGCGAGCCAAATGACGGCTCACCCTCCTGCCTACGAAATTCCCAGTGGCGTTAAATACTATTCCCCCTCTGAGTCAGAAGCGTTCACCAGCACCCGAATCAACGGTCCCTTGCTACAGACTACAGTATAACATTGGAGATATAGAATTGGAGATGTAGCTGTGCTGATACCAGGCAAGGCTGTGGAGTCGGTACAAAAATCAACTTCGACTCAGACTCCTCAGTTTATGAAATCACTTGCTCTGACTCAGACTCTGACTCCAGGTACCCAAAATGGCTCTGACTCCAACTCCTTAGTCCAGTGATGTGCAAACTTGGCTCTCCAATTGTTAAGGAACTACAAGTCCCACAATGCATTTGCCTTTATGAATCATGACTGTGGCTGTCAGACTCCTGCAATGCATTGTGGGACTTGTAGTTCCTTAACAGCTGGAGAGCCAAGTTTGCAGATCACTGGCTTAGTCTAATACTTACCAGGGCTGTGGATTTTGTACAAAAATCATACAACTCCGACTCCTCAGTTTATCAAACCACCGACTCCAACTAACACTCCGACTCCAGGTACCCAAAATTGCTCCGACTCTTCTTCACTGAGTACTTCTTTGCACCTATGGTGGATCCAGGTATGCATTTAATTGGCCCAAATCCAAGCTGCATACAATCTGCAGCAAACGTGTACGGTATGTAAGCCAGAATCAATAGTATATCATAAACCATCTCTATTCTTTAAGACTGCTTTCACCTTTGGACATTAAAATCCCACGTTACAGCAGCCTGTAATGCAGCCCAACTCACAGCAATTAAAAATCAATGGGCTGTTCACAGTGCCCACCTTGCATAAGAGTATAACGCTGCACGTTAAATGAAAGTGCAGCATGCTGTGCGTTATACTCGTATATTGCTGTGTTAGACTGTTTGCGCATGCTCAGTAGTGTACAGTATGTCAGGAGAAGAGGGAAGGGTCTGCTATTGTGTCTAGCCACATGGCTAATAAATATTCACTGCACTGTAGTGTTGTCCAGATCATGAACGATTCGGATCTTTGATCCGGATCTTTTTTGTGAGTCGAATCATCCCAATGAACGATTCGGTTCACAGTGGATGTCTGGAAGAAACAGGAACTGCAGCTTCTGTGCATAAGCACAATCTTCCTGCTGCATCTCTCCCTTCCCCATTAGCACCCTCAATGTGCCCTCATTCTCCTGCACCTCTCACTCTGCTGCACCCCTGCTTCCTGCTTTCTTAGTAAAATGATTCAAAGATTCGGTTCAATGATCCAATTCGAATCATCCGAATCTTTGAAAAGATCCGGACTTCCCAGTATAGAAAGAAAACGGCGCACCAAGAGCCGCATAATGCGGCTCAATCTGATGTCCAACTTAAACACCACCATGCGCTGCGTTAGGGGCACGTTATGCGACCTTAAAGGGAAGGTTCAGGGAGGGGATTCAAAAAATAAAAATAAATTTCCACTTACCTGGGGCTTCCTCCAGCCCGTGGCAGGCAGGAGGTGCCCTCGCCGCCGCTCCGCAGGCTCCCGGTGGTCTCCGGTGCCCGACCCGACCTGGCCAGGCCGGCTGCCAGGTCGGGCTCTTCTGCGCTCCATTTCCTGGGACTTCTGCGTCCCACGCCGGCGCGCTGACGTCATCGGACGTCCGCCGGGCTGTACGGCGCATGCGCAGAACTACTGCGCATGCGCAGTACAGCCCGGCGGACGTCCGATGACGTCAGCGCGCCGTCGTGGGACGCAGAAGTCCCAGGAAATGGAGCGCAGAACAGCCCGACCTGGCAGCCGGCCTGGCCAGGTCGGGTCGGGCACCGGAGACCACCGGGAGCCTGCGGAGCGGCGGCGAGGGCACCTCCTGCCTGCCACGGGCTGGAGGAAGCCCCAGGTAAGTGGAAATTTATTTTTATTTTTTGAATCCCCTCCCTGAACCTTCCCTTTAACATCCCCGAAAACGCAACGTCTTGGTGTGAAAGAGGCCTAAGTCTAAGTAATTAAAATCAGTTGACACTTGCTTTAGACCCTAAATGGCTACATCTACCTCTAAGATCCCCTGGAACTATGACCTTGCTGTGCCATTTAAAGCAGTGAGTCCACATAAAGCAGTGAGTCCACATAAAGCAGTGAGTCCACATAAAGCAGTGAGTCCACATAAAGCAGTGAGTCCACATAAAGCAAGTGAGTCCACATAAAGCAGTGAGTCCACATAAAGCAGTGATTCATTGGCCCTTATTCAATTTTCTTTTTAAGTTTTTCAGGGGATAATTTTTCATCTTCTGTTAAAAAAGAAACGAGAAAAACTTTTCAACATTCTGCAACTGAAAAAGTACCAAAAACTAGGTAAAAGAGTTTTCTCTAAATTAGCTTGATTTTCTAGCTTGCTTGTGGATTAAAGCGGAATGAAACCCAGCATTTCTTCTTTGCTCTAACACATTATTTACAGCATATTATATACTACGACCATATTTTTTTTACTAGAACAGCATTCAATGGGTTAAACATAGGAATTCAAAACTCCCAGCTGGAAAAGTTGGAGGCATCTGAACTGGAGATAATGTTATCTTGTATTTAATATCAAGTGAGGAATGTAAACAAACACTTCTCTGACACTGCAGACTCTCCTCAACACAGACAGACAGTCAGAAAGCATTTCTGCTTATATTTCAAGATGAAAAAAAACAGTTATGAATAAAATGCAAAGGCAGCTCTCAGAGCAAAAAAAAGTGTACTTTGGAAACTTGTAATTTCTAAATGAATAATAATACTTATGCACAAAAGCAAATATGATAACCGTATGGCATATAAAAAGTAGGAAAACATGTTTTTATTGAACGTCAGGGTTTTATACCGCTTTAAAGGGCATTTTATTGATAAGGTGTGAAAATAGCACTTGAAGAAAACTTAGGAGATAAGCAGAATTGAAGTACCAAAAAGTAGGTGAAAAAGTAATATCAAAACTATTTTAAGTATTGTCTTGCTTGCTGTGGATTTAAAAGGCATTTTATAGACAAGTTTAAGTTTTTAAAATAACATTAAGGAGAAAAATCAGGACAAAAAGATAATTGCATATGGGCTCTTATCTTTACAAATATAAACACAAAAGTGCAAAAAAAAGTATGTATGGAATTGCATTTGTGAAAGCAACTCATTTCTTTTGCTTATAAGTGGTTCTACGTTTGGGTACTCTTTAAGAATGGAGCAGATATATTAGTAAGCATTCTTTTAAGGTAAGCACCAAAAGTAAACCATAAATTCTGTCCATCATGGTAAATGTACCCATGGGATTCTGGGAGGGTCCTACAGTATACTTCCCACACATTCCTTCATAACGGTTTTACTTAACAGGAACCATTGTGGTAATACCGTTCCCTATGTGGCAGCAATATTATTACTACATACTACATGAATACATTATAATAGTATATATCACTGAGTCTTATTTACTGAACCTCAGTAATAGCCCACCAGAGACAAGCAGAGAGAGGTCCAGAAACAAAGGAAAGTGTCTGAAAAAGTTTCATGCCTCCAGGTTTCAGAAAGGTGTCAGTATTGCTATATTTGAGATGTCAGTTAGGTGTGAACAGACAGAAGACCAGGAATTACTATCAGGAAGACTATCAGAATTACAGAAGGCCTTAGCTCACATAAATGTTACTCAAACGATTTTAAAAGCTGGGAAAATGTCTTGAAGATGAGCAAGTTGGGGAAAACTAGTAGAGAGTAACGATGTTTTACGAAGCTTTACAGGGGCTCCCTTTTGCCCTCACCATTGTGGCCTTATCCAGTTCCTTTAGCCAGGTGACGTCTATTGCCACTAAGTGTCTGCAGCATATAATCGCATCTTGCACTATTGAATAAGCACTTTCTTCTTCTCACTATACATATATGTATTGACAAGGGGGGGGGGGGGGGGGGTAGAGTAGAAAAGAAGGCTGGCACTCAATGGTGGCTGATTGCAGGGTGATCTGGAAAGGCTCAGCAGTAATGTGCTTCCAGCAATAATAATCCGTGTTCTGAGGAAGCGGGCAACTTTTATCTCGCAAATCGGCTGTTAGGCCTTTTGTTACCCCCCTCACTTTTGTTGTTTGTATGTGATTCTGGATTAAATTACAAGCATAAGTTTTGGTGCTCAGCGCTTTTCTCTTCCTTTTGCACACATATATGTATTGATATGCTCTACAGTGGGTTGCAAAAGTATTCGGCCCCCTTGAAGTTTTCCACATTTTGTCCCATTACTGCCACAAACATGAATCAATTTTATTGGAATTCCACGTGAAAGACCAACACAAAGTGGTGTACACATGAGAAGTGGAACGGAAATCATACATGATTCCAAACATTTTTTACAAATAAATAACTGCAAAGTGGTGTGTGCATAATTATTCGGTCCACTTTGATATGAGTGCAGTCAGTTGCCTATAGACATTGCCTGATGAGTGCTAATGACTAAATAGAGTGCACCTGTGTGTAATCTAATGTCAGTACAAATACAGCTGCTCTGTGAGGGCCTCAGAGGTTGTCTAAGAGAATATTGGGAGCAACAACACCGTGAAGTCCAAAGAACACACAAGACAGGTCAGGGATCAAGTTATTGAGAAATTTAAAGCAGGCTTAGGCTACAAAAAGATTTCCAAAGCCTTGAACATCCCACGGAGCACTGTTCAAGCGATCATTCAGAAATGGAAGGCGTATGGCACAACTGTAAACCTACCAAGACAAGGCCGTCCACCTAAACGCACAGGCCAAACAAGGAGAGCGCTGATCAGAAATGCAGTCAAGAGGCCCATGGTTACTCTGGACGAGCTGCAGAGATCTACAGCTCAGGTGGGGGAATCTGTCTATAGGACAACTATTAGTCGTGGACTGTACAAAGTTGGCCTTTATGGAAGAGTGGCAAGAAGAAAGGCATTGTTAACAGAAAGCATAAGAAGTCCTGTTTGCAGTTTGCCACAAGCCATGTGGTGGACACAGCAACCATGTGGAAGAAGGTGTTCTGGTCAGATGAGACCAAAATGGAACTTTTTAGCCAAAATGCAAAATGCTATGTGGGGCAGAAAACTAACACAGCACATCACTCAGAACACACCATCCCCACTGACAAATATGGTGGTGGCAGAATCATGCTCGGGGGGTGCATCTCTTCAGCATGGACAGGAAAGCTGGTCAGAGTTGATGGGAAGATGGATGGAGCCAAATACAAGACAAACTTGGAAGAAAACCTCTTGGAGACTGCAAAAGACTTGAGACTGGGGCGGAGGTTCACCTTCCAGCAGGACAACCACCCTAAACATAAAGCCAGGGCAACAATGGAATGGTTTAAAACAAAACATATTTATGTGTTCGAATGGCCCAGTCAAAATCCAGATCTAAATTCAATCGATAATCTGTGGCAAGATCTGAAAATTGCTGTTCACAAACGCTGTCCATCTAATCTGACTGAGCTGGAGCTGTTTTGCAAAGAAGAATGGGCAAGGATTTCAGTCTCTAGATGTGCAAAGCTGGTAGAGACATACCCTAAAAGACTGGCAGCTGTAATTGCAGCTAAAGGTGGTTCTACAAAGTATTGACTCAGGGGGCCGAATAATTACGCACACCCCACTTTGCAGTTATTGATCTGTAAAAAATGTTTGGACTCATGTATGATTTTCGATCTACTTTTCACATATACACCATTTTGTATTGGTCTTTCATGTGGAATTCCAATAAAATTGATTCATGTTTGTGGCAGTAATGTGACAAAATATGGAATACATCAAGGGGGCTGAATACTTTTGCAACCCACTGTATTTTGTCAGTTTTTGTGTTCACTGTAATTGATGTTTGTATTTATGATGTTATCCTTATGCAGTGGCATAGTTAAAGAGCACTAGACTGGTGATGTCGGTGCTGTTTACATGCTTGGATGCTTTCTTTCCTTTGTGACTGGCTTGAGGATTGCAGGAACTCTACCTGTATAAAGTGCCTCCACTTGGATAACCCTATGGACTTATTATAATCTTCTGATCTACAAGTTGCATATGCTGAACTTCAGCTTCTAACCAATGATCTGATCACACAGCTGGACTTATTGTCTATAGGGGCCAGATTGGCTCCCTCTTTGATACCATTAGTGGAGGTATAGGAGTGGGACCTGCTGTGGGGGTCTGGGTTCTCCGGGGGGATTGTGGAGGGTGCGGGGTGGGCACATTTTTAATTGCGTGTTTTTATGCCATAACTTTTGGATTAATAAAATATTCTTCTTTTTGATACTGCAATTATATTTTGTGTGTGATTTGTGTCCAATCGGGTCATACCCACTTTTTTCTTATCTCACGGTTTTCTAATAGTTAAAGAGCTGTGGGCCCCGATGCCCACACGGAGCCCCCCCAAGTGCTCTGTACATAACAACTTATATGGCATACCAAAACCAATCAAGGACAACCACAGTGTCAGAGGTGCAAAAAGGAGCTGGGGAACAGTGTGTTAATGATCACTACTATTCAAATCGTATATGGAAGTGAATATTATCAGCACAGGACCAATAAAGAGCTAATACTGTGGTTGGGGGAGGGCCCCGATGCAGTTGTTACCTCTGCATCCCCTACTGCTACGCCACTGTCCTTATGCACGATGCTTGTGTAACGATTGTGGAACTTTCTCCGTGATCAGCGCACAACGCGTGCGCTGACACGGCGGAAATCCTCCACAAGCGTATATTTGCAGGCACCCAGCAAAAGGTGCTACGCACCTGTAGAGGGAAATTCCTGTCGGCAGATGGCGCTGGGGAGTGCAGAGGAACCAATCCTCTGTACCTCCACAAGTGCCAGACAGGAATTGTACGAAGCGCAGAACGCAATCGCAAGAGAGGCGATTGCGAATGAGATTGAGCAAAGGGACAGGTTGTATGTGTGTGCGCCAATCCAGTCGCCACCCCGCGACCGCGCACACACAACAGCAGATACGAAATAGGAACGCGATCGTGAGAGGTGCGATTGCCAGACGTGACACAAGGCAGAACAGAATAGAATACGAGGGTAGCAAAGGCACAGCAAATAATACAATAAGGAGATACGGAAAATAACAAACGCTAGCTAACCGCGAACACCGCACTCATTCGCAACAGTGCACGCGGTTTTGCGCGATCTCCACGTGATAAGCACAATAGAGACAAGCACGCCTAACTAACCATTAACAGACAAACATGAAACAGAGGACACGAGCGCTTGCTTAACGGTTACCTCACCGAGCCTCCAGCAAGCATAGCAAACGAGACAGACACACGAAAACAGGGACAAGCGAGAGATAGGATCCACAGCACTAGCGAAAAGTGGCTAGCGCGATCCAGGTACAGAGTAGCAGAACAGAAGGATCCCCAGCGCTAGCGAAAAGTAGTTAGCGCGATCCCAGAAGACAGAACATAAGGAACCCCAGCGCTAGCGAAAAGTAGCTAGCGCGATCCCAGGAGACAGAACAGAAGAGATAGCTGGTAGCAACCGCTGCACCAGCTACACTCCAAGAACAGAGATCAGAACCATTTCCTGTCGACCACCATTGGGACAGGACAATGGCAACAGGCAAGACAAGACAGAACAGGCAATACAGATAATACAACCTGACTGGGCTAGAAGGGGAGCCTAAAGCAACCCCCAGGAATTAACTATACTAGATAGCAATGGCTGACACTCCAGCAGTGTCCATCAGGAACAGACCATGGAAGGGAAATGACCAGCAAAGCCTTCTGGGAAACATAAAGCTCTTATAGTGCCAGTCATCAAAGAAGGCAGGTAGGGGATTTGCATAACGAATGTGTGCAAATTCCCCAGCAAGAGAACAGACCAGAAACTTGCAATGGAAAGACAGGTCTCTGTTCCAGAGACCTGCAGCCCACAGACTAGAGGAACGGACAAACAGCTGTCTGCCTGTGCAGCCAGCTGAGCGGATCATCACAGCTTGCTTTATCTCTACCTGCACTTTTGAAGTATGAATAGCAGATACTGAACCCACATTCTACACTTGAGGTTTGCTCAGTATTTAGTGTGCCCATTAATATATCTGCAGATTATGCCTTTTTGTATGTATTGTTATCTATGACTTCCTTAAGGTGGCCACACACGATACAATAAAATGATCCGATTTTACAGCAATTCGATAAAAAACGATCGTATCTCTCGAAAAAATCGAAAGCTTTTTTTCATTCGACTGAAAAATCCGATCGGATTTCCCGTTTTTTTCGATTTAAATCGATCTGGAATGCCAGATATTTCTGTTCAATTTCTACTAAAGATTTTATGGTGTGTGTTAGATTGTAAATTTATTAATATACACACCCTAGCAATTTTCTCAGAGTTTCCAATCATTTTTATCATAATTGGGGAACAATTGAACATATATGTGTGGTACATTGGTCAGATTTTTGAAATGTTACAATCAGTCCGAAAAATTGATTGCAATTCTTAAATTGAACAGATATTTAAAAAATGGTATGGTGTGTGACCACCTTCAGGCAGAAGGTGTCTTTACTTTGTAAAATCTAATTGAAAATGTTTAAAAAAAAAACCAAAAAACGAGGAACTGTAGTGAAAAAAAACCAATGTATAAAATTGCTTATTTAAAAAAAAAATAATTATAATTTAGTCAGTGTTTGCTCATTGTAAACCCTTACTCACCCAATTTATGTTCTGACATTTATCAGAGGCTAACATCTTTAGTCCTGGCAGGTAATCTCTGAGGACTATTTGGTTACTCGGAGTTCCAATCCAATAGAAAATATACCTTGATTCCCAGAATGCTCGGGGGGAGTGTGGAGTGGACAAAGCATGCACTGCTCCTTCATCTAACAGGGGACATAGTGCAACAACGGAGGGGGGCCAAGCAGCAGGACAGGTAAGTATAAAGAACCCATGCTACACACACTTGCGTTCAACAGTCCTTCAAAGCATAGTTAATTTATCTTATTTACAAACTCTTAAAACCACATACAGTGGTTCTATCTAAAAAGGTATGGTGAGGATGATATGGTGGCCTCTAAAAAAAATAAATAGGCAAGATTACCCGCCCCCGTGCTCTGAATTCTGGCTTAGTAATTAACCACAACCACTAAAAAAATGAGCAGTGGTGGCCTCCAATCCCCTCACCATGCATTCTCCATCTTGCTGTCCCTCAGACATTGAGAGTATAATTTTTCTGACTGTCCCCAACCACTCCTATGTACTGGCATATAATCATGACTGTCGTTTTCACACGTCAGCGGGTTAGAGAAGGCAGCCTTTCCCCACAAGGAAGACCACAAGTGTGAACAACAAGGCCCAAGGACAGAAGACTATGAATTCATCCCGCCCACATTTGTTGGAACAGTTAGGATATTCTCACTGGAGAAGCCTGAACATCTCTGCAGGTAGCTTAGTTAATCAGCCACTATATGGATGCACACATCAGAGATAGGAGAAGGACACTTAGGAACGAGGAAGGGTCAAGAAGGTTTGGTTTAATAAAAGGACTATCCTTCAAAACAGACTCTTGGGAGCCGCAGGTGAGGACTGTAACAAGAACAAACACCGATGCCCTCCTCCATTCACAGGATCAGATGATCAGAGATGTATTGCTGCGGGGCCCTATAGAAACTCCACAGTCAGCTCGCTGTGATGGCACATGTGCCCTTGGACAAATAAAAAGCTGTAGAAGAAAAGAAATAAAGGAGATAGAGCAGATACTACATCTCCTTCTCATTTCCCGCTTATCGTACCGGCACACTGACATATTCAATATATTGCTCAAATTGCCACACAGTGTTTCATAGAAAGATTAACGTGTCTCCTTTGTATGATTCCTGGCACTCCCCCCAATCACCGAGCATATTTATAGGATCATAACAGCACATTATACCATCAGCAATCCGCGGGCTGCCTCCACAGCTCTGCCAGCTCGCCACATCTGCATTCCCCATTCATACAGGCTCTAATCAATTCAGCGCATTCTCGGTAAACAGCCTCTCTCTCTCCGCTGGATCCCCTCTTACTCCCCTGCCAGAGCCTGCATTCATTAGTGAGTCAGCATTCTGCACATTATTCTCATTCTGCTCTCTTGATTACGCATTTGATCGGATGGAAAATCCTGTTAGTGGAATGAAAGCGTCAGGGACTTATTAACACCGGGGGGAGAATAAAGGGGCCTTCCTGTGGGGTAGTCATTTGCATGCTCTTAATATAATCAGACTGAAGCAGGCAAATTAAAAAAAAAGAGATATTAGGAAAACCTTCATATGGCTGCTGGTAGTAGGTAGCGGTAACATGACAGCGGGGCGGGTCCTGATGCAGGTGTTGAGCCGCATCTTCTCATCGCTAGGAGTGTGTATCGCATATATATCATATATCCTCATTATCACTGCTGCTCTCTGAATCTCTGCTCCAATACCTTCTTCATTACTAAGCAAGGGGGAAGACATCCAGGCAGAAATGAATAAAATATGCATATACATAAAGACATACAGACATACTGAGGGAGTGTAACGGTTAGGTTTATTGCCTATGAGCACTACAGTCCTAGGACTGACTCATAGAGAGAACACTATCCCCCAGCGACCACCAGCATTATTTGGGTGCAGTTTAAATGCAGCCGACTGGCAGCGTTTGTAACACCACATGTGTCAGCACTTGACATCGGGTGTTTATAAAGATTTGTACATACTATCAGCTTAGCTCGCCTGAAACAATCTTTCAAGATCCTCTCAGGCACCATTTAAAAGTATGGACAGGAATCTCCCGACACCCATTGACTTGTCGTGAGCAAGCGTGCTGGAAAACCGAGTCACATGGCTCACCTCTCAATAAAACAACAGGCTGCCCGGCAGGTAGGGAAAGGCCATCCAGAATAAATAATAAAAAGATTAATTAGGAAAAATAGCTTCAGGGTCTGCTCTGGCCATTAACCATGATTGATTGTAAACAGTGGCGTAGCAATAGGGGTTGCAGAAGTAGCCACAGCATCGGGGCCCTTCCTAAACCACAGTATAAGCTGTTTATTTGTCCTGTGGTGGTAATAATCACTTCTATAGATGCTTTGAATAGTAGTAATCATTAACAAACTGTCCCCCATCCCGTTCTTGCACATCTAATAAAGTAGACGACCATGGCAGATTTTGTTGTGCCGTATCAATTGTTACATACAGAGTGCTTGGGGGGGCCCAATGGAAAACTTGCACCAGGGCCCATAGCTCCATTGCTACGCTACTGATTGTAAACAATTGATTTATATACCTTACACCACCTACGACCTTGACCCACTTTATATCAGAACTCAGCAGAGATCTCCCCTAATAGTAACTACATTGCTGTTGTGGCAGTGACTATGATATTATATCAGGTCTGATCTAATATTACGACATGGAAGTACACATTATCAGAGATAGGGAATGTGCACCACATGGTACATGCATCTTAAGTGATATGCAGATAATGGGTGGTTTGAGCTGCTGGCAGTGCTGGACTTTTGGAAAAGCCAGAAAGGCCCAGGTTTTGGTGGCTGCTGGATATATAAGAAAGGTTGCAAACTGATAGCAACACATGGAAGAGAGGAGCTGCTGCCCCATGGAGTTTGAAAGAGAAGGGGTTTTGTATATGGATGTTACACATTGAAGAGGAGGCTGCACATAGAATTGGAGGTTAGCTGCTGCGCATTGGAAGGAGAGGCTATGAGAAAGTTGACTTAGGGGTGAAAATATAAATCCAGCTGGGTTGGATGACCTGCTGGGCTGTGCTGATGTACACACAAGCGCAGCAGTGACATCAGTTTCAGTGTTCTCCCCAGGCTCTTTTAGCCAGGTGCTCCACCCGGCTAGTTTTGGTGAGCACCCGGCTGTCATCAGCTCACCTCCTCCTCTGCTTTAAGCATAGGTGTGCAGAGAAGCACCTGCCCTGCATTCTCTCATCTCGCCCCACCCGGCTACTTTTTCATGCCACCCGGCTGGAAAAAAATTCTGGGGAGAACACTGAGATTTTCCCTTGAGCAGAAAGAACAGTGGGTGGACAGAAAAGCAGAAGAGGAGGAAGTAAGCAGTCAGGAGGGCTGGATAAACAGAATCTGTCTAACAAGGACTTGCAACAGCTGTAAGTCATGTCTGGGTATCTAGTGAGTGACAGTATTGCAGTAGGCAAATTCACAGAGGGGCTCTGCAGGGGCTGTTTTCACAGCATGGCCCAGCTCCACCCCTTCCCTCCCCTAGCACAACCCCTGCAGAACACACAGCTCAACAGATAGCCAAATTGCATATTTGCATAACAAAACTGAATAAACAGCCACCAAAGGCAATCATTTCAGGCAACAGCTACCCATCAGGTCTGCCTAGCATAAGCCTTATCATGCTGTTATCTTTAATTTGTGGAAAACAATTTTATATCATGATCTTAAGAACATCCATATTTCTGCAGTCTTCCTGCTGTAGTTTATGTCACCAATTACATACTCTGTCAGCTCTCTCAATTTTGCTGAGAGGTCTGAAAACTCAGCTTAAAACGAACAAGTTAGGAAAAAAAGGGAGAAATACGTTATTGCAACAAATGGAAGTGACAAACGCTACAGAAAAACGCATAATTAACTGTCAAGCGTCAGTGTGTGAATAGTCTGCCCATGAACAAAACTTATCTTCCCGGCACAATGAAATCTTACAAAAAATAAAAGCCACAAAGTGAATATTGTCAGATATAATCCCGGTCTAGCGGCAGTCTCTCCTACAGTACATCAGATCCTGATCTCTATCACCCGCTAATCAAACTCAACACAAGGCCTGCCTTTCAGACACCTACAGAATAAGATGACATACACAACAAAAACCCTCATATCCAATAATACCAACATGTTTCCATTCATAAAAAAAAAAAAAAAATCTGTGCTGAAGTATAAAAGGCGTCAAAGTTTTACAAAAAAAAATGTAGTCGTTCTCCCCGGAAAGCTGTGCAGATTTCTATAATTTACAGCAATCGTTTCAGAAACAAATCTGTGCAGTCATTTTAAAGACCGTAATTTATCCCATTCTGATCTAACTTGACTTTGTTAACTTTCCTGTTCTATTGTGTAGAGAGTAGAATGAAACGTTTCTCAACACAAAGAAATAATAGAAAATAGAGAAGGAACTACAGTGATTCATTTTCATAATAACCTTGAACTAAAAATATGTTTTTAAAAGTATATTTTTATTTTTTTATGGCTCTATCCACATCAGATGCAACTTATGTTGCAGAAACGTATTCGAGTTGACAGTCCACACTTTGTGCAATGAGATATTGGGGTGTATGCAGTAAACTTGTGTAAAGTCTTATGTACGACAAGTATAGTGTAATGCATTGCAGGTGAGGTTTTCAATTCTGCTCTGATAATTGCAAGGGTGAACTTTACGCACGATATTCTGCAGATGGTGCATGGCAATATTACCGTTACTACCACCAGCAGTGTTCCGCGAGTTATGCTAGAAACGTGCCCCGCGGTACTTAAGTAACGCAAGCATTGCTATAGTAATGTGCATTACTATCACCCCAGTATAGGTAGCAGGATTTGCCCCCTTCCCCAATATAGATAGTCAGATGTGCCCCCAGCGTTAGGTAGTTCCCCCCTCCCCCCATGCAGAGTATTCGCAAGTGGAGCGTGCTGGAACGGTTACTCACATCTGCGCCACCAGGATCCCTCTTCAGCCTGTCGCAGCATCTCCCTCTAGGACTCCCTCCGTAATGAGAGACACCACTAGGTGGAGCCATAGAAACAGGACACTGAGACAGGGCTGGCAGTGAATTGGTGAGTATGCTGCATTCCTTTAGCATATACTCTGCAATGGCCGGGGGGGGGGGGGGGGGGGGGGCACTCGGCTCTGTGCCCAGAGGCTGGTGCTTCTTGAGCCTCTGCCTCAGTTTGGCCCCGAGCACATTTGTCTGTGCAGAAAAGCACACCTTTTAAGGCATGTGCATTCCTGCATTTTGCTCTGTGCTTACGTTTTTGGATTAGCGTTTTTGTATGGGTTTGCATTTTTAATCATCTCCCTTTTCAACATGAGGAAAAATACAGTATCAAATACAGTATCAGTTTTTTTTTTTTTTACAAAAATATCAAAAATCAATGCAAATCCCATATTGCATTAACCTCCTAGCAGCTTCAAAGGAACTATCCCGTTCAGGATAAGTGCACTGCTATTGACCTGAACTCATTATGCTGTAAATTCTTGGACTGCTTTGATGTCTCTCTGCTAGCAAAGGATATAGAAACAAAAACCCAAGGTCCTCTGTTATTGTCTCACACTGCCCCCTAGTGACAAGAGGCCATAAATACACATTGCAGCAGTACTAATTAGTAGCAAGGAAATACACTCACCTAAAGGATTATTAGGAACACCTGTTCAATTTCTTATTAATGCAATTATCTAATCAACAATCACATGGCAGTTGCTTCAATGCATTTAGGGGTGTGGTGCTGGTCAAGACAATCTCCTGAACTCCAAACTGAATGTCAGAATGGAAAAGAAAGGTGATTTAAGCAATTTAGCGTGGCATGGTTGTTGATGCCAAACGGACCGGTCTGAGTATTTCACAATCTGCTCAGTTACTGGGATTTTCATGCACAACCATTTCTAGGGTTTACAAAGAATGGTGTGAAAAGGGAAAAACATCCAGTATGTGGCAGTCCTGTGGGCAAAAATTCCTTGTTGATGCTAGAGGGCAGAGGAGAATGGGCCGACTGATTCAAGCTGATAGAAGAGCAACACTGACTGAAATAACCACTCGTTACACCCCAGGTATGCAGCAAAGCATTTGTGAAGCCACAACATGCACAACCTTGAGGCGGATGGGCTACAACAGCAGAAGACCCCACCGGGTACCACTCATCTCCACTACAAACAGGAAAAAGAGGCTACAATTTGCACAAGCTCACCAAAATTGGACAGTTGAAGACTGGAAAAATGTTGCCTGGTCTGATGAGTCTCGATAATTAGAATTTGGTGTAAACAGAATGAGAACATGGATCCATCATGCCTTGTTACCACTGTGCAGGCTAGTGGTGTAATGGTGTGGGGGATGTTTTCTTGGCACACTTTAGGCCCCTTAGTGCCAATTGGGCATTGTTTAAATGCCACGGGCTACCTGAGCATTGTTTCTGACCATGTACATCCCTTCATGACCACCAGGTACCCACCCTCTGATGGCTACTTCCAGCAGGATAATGCACCAATGTCACAAAGCTGGAATCATTTCAGATTGGTTTCTTGAACATGACAAGGAGTTTCCCTGTACTAAAATCGCCCCCACAGTCATCAGATCTCAACCCAATAGAGCATCTTTGGGATGTGATGGAACGGGAGTTTCGTGCCCTGGATGTGCATCCCACAAATCTCCATCAACTGCAAGATGCTATCCAATCAATATGGGCCAACATTTCTAAAGAATGCTTTCAGCGCCTCGTTGAATCAATGCCACGTAAAATTAAGGCAGTTCTGAAGGCAAAAGGGGGTCAAACACTGTATTAGTATGGTGCTCCTAATAATCCTTTAGGTGAGTGTATAACAAATAAGAAATAAAAAGTGCTAAAATAAATAGGCCTGGAGCACTTGCAAGCCTCTAAATAAATTGGCTGCTAAAGGGTTGGGGAAAAAAAGTCCAGCTAAAGTAAAGCAAAGGCAAGTTTCACACTAGTAGAAAAAAATCAAGCATTTTTGAGCCTCTTTGCCACAGAAATAGTTATTGTCAACAGAAATGATATATTGATTTCTATTGCGGCATAAATACTGGTATTAACAGTCAGCGCTGATCTCCTTTGTGTCTGGCCTACATTCAATATTGTGTCTGACGGACTCCGACTCTTCACTGAGCATGGCAATAGACCTGCACTGGAATGGTGAGTTAATGATGAATGAGCATTGGGTGTGGGATGAGGGCCAGTGATTGTGGCGTAATCCACAGGTGTTTGCTAACAAATATCCCCAAACTCCCCAGAGCAGGTATTTGTCAAGTGTTCGATGAATGATTGCTCGGTGTTGCCTGTTTGTGGTATGCCAAGTACTTATGTTCTCCTTTGTTTGCCTGGTACTGTAGAACCTTACAGCGTAGCTGAACAACTGGATTTCCTCTTCTTAACTTCCTTAGCGGTAATCCCGAGCCTGAGTGAGTTATACGCAGGAGCTTCTGCAGATCTCTCTGTGGTATTTTTTTCCTCCTGTTTTTAGGGTCTAAAATCATACTGCTAGGGAGGTTAAAGGTACTTATATGTTCTCCTCTGAAATAGGTTTACCTAACATGCCTTTACTTTGTCTCTGTGAGGCCACACTCCTCAGTTATTCTCATGTCCTGCAGGTCAATTTTCGAACAGTCTACACAGTAAACTGTTGGAATATTGCCACTTCCTCCCTGTAGATTCTACAGGGAGGAAGTAAAGATATACATTTTTATATAAATATTTTACTCTGAGCATGATTAACTGCATATGTTTACTTGGTATCCAAGAAGGTCCAATCTGAGGAATGAGACTTCACAGAGATAAAGTAAAGGTATGTGTGAGAAAACGCGGAAAAGCCGCCGCGGGTACTCAGAGCAAGGCGGCTGATACCGCGCCCAACGCGGCAGGTTGAGCGCGTGGGTCTGCATCCACTGGCATAACGGAGCGCGATGAAACTGCCGCATGCCTTATGAACAAGGCGGCGGATTCCGCGTCAGACGCGGATGTTTGCACGCATAGGCATATTCCTGACAGTACTGCTGAACGCGGAGGAACCGCCACATGCTTGGACAGCGGTGCGGCTGGTTCCGCATCCAACACAGCAGAAACATTACAACACATGTCTGGTGTGGCTGGGACTGATAGTCCACACAGGTTCAGGAGGACGCGCGCACGCGGAGGGACAGAGCCTTTATGACAGTCAGAAGGATGTCAGCTGACCAAGCCTGTCAGCTGACAATTCCAGCAGTTTTCATTGGTCCAGCACTTAGGGGTGGCGCTGGAGAGCGCTGGGGTATATATACTGGGTGCTGGTCATTTCTCTGGTGTCTGGCGTTGCGATCACTACGTGGTAGCACTCAGACCTTCTGTCAGTATCTGTGTTATTATCTAGACCAGTTTCCAAGGTGTTGATGACCAAGGAGCTCACACCTTAGTCTAGGAATCCTGTTATTATCTGTGTTATTATCTGAGTTATTATCTAGACCAGTTTCCAAGGTGTTGATGACCAAGAAGCTCACACCTTAGTCTAGTAATCCTGTTACCATCTGTGTTATTATCTAGACCAGTTCCGGGGTGTTGATGATCTAGGAGCTCACACCCAAGTCTAGGCATTGTTGATTATTTGTTATGACCTTCTGCTTTCCTGACCACTCTTCTGATCTCTGATTAGGTACTTCGCTATATCTGATTCTATGTTGCCAAACTCTGCTAGTCTTAGGATTCCGCATCTGTCTCCTGTCTCTGTACTTTATCTGTCTGTGTGTTGACGACCTGGCCTGCCTGGCCTCGAGAACTATCTCCCCAGTTAGAGATAGTTCACAGTCTGTTTGTGACATCCCTCCATTGGTGTCACTCACACTCTGGTCCTTCCCACTCTCAGCTTGACTCCGCCCCTTGGGGAGCCTCAGGCCTTTGGAAGGAGCCTGTTCTCTGGGCAGTACCCTTTACTGCCTTGCACCCTCTATACGGGTGCTCTCCTCAAAGTATTACTGTTGCACATAACACTCATATTACCTGGTGTCCAGAGGTTAGAGATATATCTGATTATCGGTGATACTGCAGATCATCAATAATCGGGTATATATCTGTATTCTCGGTGATACTGCAGATCACCGGTAATCAGATCCTCTCTGTGTTACACCGATCGTTACAGTATGATGCTAGTCATTATGCTGATGACACCAATTTAGACTGCATAATATCTCAATAACTGTACTTCCAGCTCAAAAATAGGTGTTGAAAATTGTCCCCTTCTCACACAGGAGGCTACAAAAATGCTTGTGCAAGCCCTCATTCTTTCTCAACTTGACTATTGAAACAGCCTACTTAAAACAACAAACTGGCATATCTTCAGTCCCTGCTGAACTCTGCTACCTGTGTCATCCATCTCTCCACCTTCTCTTCTGATGCTGCCTTTCTCTGCCAATCTCTCCATTTTGCTGCCTATTATTCACGTTTTTTTCCCTAACTATCATCTTTCAGTAAAGTCCCTCTTTAACCCCCTGGCAGTCTTATTCTTTTTTTGGATTTTAGTATCTAAAAGGGGTGTAATTTTTTTGCAGGCTTTTAGACCCTTAAACCTAGGGGAAAAAAAATCACACCGCAGAGAGATCTGCAGTAGCACCAGGACTTACTCACCTCCCTGAGATCCAGCTCTGCAGTTCTCCCTCTGTCCTCCAGTTGGCGCTGTAACCCTTTAGTAAGATCGCCGTCTGTCGTCATGACGACAGATGGTGATCTCATTCAAGGGATACAGAGACCCCGAGGACAGGAAGAACAATGGTGGGATGCCCCGGGAGGTGAGTGAAAACGCCTGTTGCGCGCTATGTTCTGCACAGTCTTGCCGGTGGCTACCACGAGTCACGCTCGGGGTTACCACTCCTGGCTTTTTTTTTCCACCCCAAGCCTTACACGTGATAACCGCCAAGGAGGTAACCACTAGCAAAGTCCCAGGCTAGTGACAAGATATTCCCCGTTTCCCAAGCTCCCATAAGGGAAATACTCCAGCTGTGCTGACATCATATACAAACAACAAACACAGAACATTTATATCGCGCTTTTCTCCTGGCGGACTCAAAGCGCCAGAGCTGCAGCCACTAGGACGCGCTCTATAGGCAGTAGCAGCGTTAGGGAGTCTTGCCCAAGGTCTCCTACTGAATAGGTGCTGGCTTACTGAACAGGCAGAGCTGAGATTTGAACCCTGGTCTCCTGTGTCAGAGGCAGAGCCCTTAACCATTACACTATCCAGCCACTGCTGGATATATACCTTCACACTAGTTACATGGGAGGGTCACCTCCTCCCAGCAAAGTAAACCGGACAGACTTCCATTTCATTTATCAATCACACAGAGGGTTCCTTCGAGCATACATGCAGTTCTGGGCTTTCTTACCTGATTGTCCACCATACTTTGCAAATGGAATATCTGAATGGCTGAACCCACTAAAGGTATTTATTTAAAAAAGTGTTAATAAATACACTTTCAATTATGATTTGCCAATCACTGACCAATTTTACCACCTTCATGTAGTATGAGGGTGAACAGATATTGAATACTATGAGCAGATTGTGTAGGCCAGGGCTGTCTAGCAGGCAGGTATTGATTGGAAAGAAGGTTCAGCACTGGTATATAAATCCAGACTGGCAATGAGCACTGTGTTACATTTTCTTGGAATAAGTACTTACAACCATATTATTTAAGGACACCCAGCAGTCACTCGGGAACTCCTGGAGCAGCGGAACCAGGAACTGCAGGCAGCCATCCCAGTGGCAAAGAAGCAGCATCATCCCGATGAGGTTAAATATTCTCACCACGGCACTGGCAAGGTCATAGGTCATGTGGAAAATCTGCAAAAAAAAAAAGGGTGAAAAAATAATTTCCATTATTAAAATATTGACATTCATCTGAGAAATGTACCAACCAAATTAGTATTTTTTTCAGCAAGTGCAGTATCTGAGCTGTGTATAAGAGGAAGGTTCGTTATGGAGCTTTTGTCAGAGTAAAGGTAGCAATACAACTAACAATTTTGATTCAATTGACGAAGTGATCGACTTTATTAGGCGATCAACTTCAGAGTGGTTGATGGAAAGTTGAGCGATTAGTGGCCCACACATTACAAGTGATATCCTATGAGATTCACTATCACTTATCAATCTAAATGATGTTGTGCCTCCATACTCTGAATGCAAAAATCGATTCAGTGTCGATTGAATGATATGTAAGCCGTAGCCGATTCCTGTGTGATCGACCAATATCTTCCATCCTGCACGATTGACTAAAGATGGCCATACATCAGGTGACTTGGCGGCCAAGCAACCATCCAATTATTATTATTATCCATGCACCCAAGTATATGTCGGCTGGAGGGAGGATGGAGCACTAAGCCGGCGGCGGACACCGACAGGTAAATTATACTGCACAGGGTACCTGAGAGCACATTTTATATTGGGGAGGACAGCGTCAGGATGGCAAGGTGGCGGATTCGGCGTCACAAGACCGATTCACAAGAGATGTTAAGCTGAAATTGATCGTGAGCTGGCCTGCTGTATATGGGCAGGCAACAGATCTCTCTCTGATCAGATTCTATCAGAGAGAGATCTGTCTCTTGTACGATCTCCCCATACATTGTCTGATGTATGGACAACTTAAGTTGGTCAGTTCAACGTAATATCCGCCACATTTCATTGATCGGGTATACTTAAACGAACTTGATTCTCTCTCGATTTAATAACAGGTTTCATGGTTTTACAAAGTAGATTTAAAGTTTTATTGTCTCTGCTCAACTGCAGTCTATTCAGGCCTCATTCACATCTAAAATCGAAATCGTTGACCCCAGTGATTTTCAATTTTGTGGGCACATTTTTTTTTATCCTCCCGGCACTCGAGTTGGCGCTGCGGTTTTTCTAAAGCGCTTTTAATAACCGCTTTTTCAGAGCAATTGCGTTTTATCACTCCCTGACGTAAGTCAGGAATTGAACTCTTTGACCCGGAAAATAATAAACACAATGTATTTATACTTAAAAGCGCGAACGCAATCGCCGCACAAAGCAATTTTGTGAGCGTTTTGCATTTTTCCTATACCTTCCAAAATTGCCTCAATAATGGTACAGGCAGCGCTTTGCTGAGCGGATCGGAAATGAACCGCTCAGATGTGAACTCTCTCATAGGGAATCATTGCACAAGCGTTTTGAGGGCAATTTTGAAAATGGCCTGTGCTTGAAAAAAGGGCAAAAACGCTGTTAGTGTGAACGAGCCCTCAGTGTCCCAGAGCTAAAATACAAGAACTATTGACCTTTTTTTATACAGTATATCACCTGCTCTCGAAGTTTTATGGCTGTTATTTCATATCAGTGAGGGTTATGCTATAATCCGACAAAGGCACGACAATACAGAAACTGTCACTTGCATGCCTGAAGGAAGAACTCTTTCAGGCAGGAAAAGAAAGAACAAACAAACACAGCCTAGCTATTCATGTTTGGCACTGTACACACACGTTTATCCCATGTCACCTGGGGTAGATGTTAACAAATGTTTGTAATTTCTGGAGAGGGAGGAAACTATCATTAAAAACAGGACATGGCTTCCTGTAGGAGGATGTCCTGTCACCCTTCCCGAATGCAACTTTCCTGCCTCTTCACCGCACTTTCATGTTTGCATGCTTTCCCGTGATATGAAACTGCTCAGTGTACTCTGATGCCCTAATTATTTCACAACTAGACTATTGCAACTCTCTGCTCTGTGGCCTCCCAGTGTTTAGGTCACTACTGTACATCATGCACGACTCATCCACCTGTCCTCCTACTTCTCCAGCCCCACCCCACTCTGTCAGTCTCTTTACTGGCTGCCAGTCACAGCTCATCCACCTGTCCTCCTACTTCTCCAGCCCTACCCCACTCTGTCAGTCTCTTTACTGGCTGCCAGTTACAGCTCATCCACCTGTCCTCCTACTTCTCCAGCCCTACCCCACTCTGTCAGTCTCTTTACTGGCTGCCAGTCACAGCTCATCCACCTGTCCTCCTACTTCTCCAGCCCTACCCCACTCTGTCAGTCTCTTTACTGGCTGCCAGTCACAGCTCATCCACCTGTCCTCCTACTTCTCCAGCCCTACCCCACTCTGTCAGTCTCTTTACTGGCTGCCAGTCACAGCTCATCCACCTGTCCTCCTACTTCTCCAGCCCTACCCCACTCTGTCAGTCTCTTTACTGGCTGCCAGTTACAGCTCATCCACCTGTCCTCCAGCTTCTCCAGCCCTACCCCACTCTGTCAGTCTCTTTACTGGCTGCCAGTTACAGCTCATCCACCTGTCCTCCTACTTCTCCAGCCCTACCCCACTCTGTCAGTCTCTTTACTGGCTGCCAGTCACAGCTCATCCACCTGTCCTCCTACTTCTCCAGCCCTACCCCACTCTGTCAGTCTCTTTACTGGCTGCCAGTCACAGCTCATCCACCTGTCCTCCTACTTCTCCAGCCCTACCCCACTCTGTCAGTCTCTTTACTGGCTGCCAGTCACAGCTCATCCACCTGTCCTCCAGCTTCTCCAGCCCTACCCCACTCTGTCAGTCTCTTTACTGGCTGCCAGTCACAGCTCATCCACCTGTCCTCCAGCTTCTCCAGCCCTACCCCACTCTGTCAGTCTCTTTACTGGCTGCCAGTCACAGCTCATCCACCTGTCCTCCTACTTCTCCAGCCCTACCCCACTCTGTCAGTCTCTTTACTGGCTGCCAGTCACAGCTCATCCACCTGTCCTCCAGCTTCTCTAGCCCTACCCCACTATGTCAGTCTCTTTACTGGCTGCCAGTCACAGCTCATCCACCTGTCCTCCAGCTTCTCCAGCCCTACCCCACTCTGTCAGTCTCTTTACTGGCTGCCAGTCACAGCTCATCCACCTGTCCTCCAGCTTCTCCAGCCCTACCCCACTCTGTCAGTCTCTTTACTGGCTGCCAGTCACAGCTCATCCACCTGTCCTCCTACTTCTCCAGCCCTACCCCACTATGTCAGTCTCTTTACTGGCTGCCAGTCACAGCTCATCCACCTGTCCTCCTACTTCTCCAGCCCTACCCCACTATGTCAGTCTCTTTACTGGCTGCCAGTTACAGCTCATCCACCTGTCCTCCTACTTCTCCAGCCCTACCCCACTCTGTCAGTCTCTTTACTGGCTGCCAGTTACAGCTCATCCACCTGTCCTCCAGCTTCTCCAGCCCTACCCCACTCTGTCAGTCTCTTTACTGGCTGCCAGTCACAGCTCATCCACCTGTCCTCCAGCTTCTCCAGCCCTACCCCACTATGTCAGTCTCTTTACTGGCTGCCAGTTACAGCTCATCCACCTGTCCTCCTACTTCTCCAGCCCTACCCCACTCTGTCAGTCTCTTTACTGGCTGCCAGTTACAGCTCATCCACCTGTCCTCCTACTTCTCCAGCCCTACCCCACTCTGTCAGTCTCTTTACTGGCTGCCAGTCACAGCTCATCCACCTGTCCTCCTACTTCTCCAGCCCTACCCCACTCTGTCAGTCTCTTTACTGGCTGCCAGTCACAGCTCATCCACCTGTCCTCCTACTTCTCCAGCCCTACCCCACTCTGTCAGTCTCTTTACTGGCTGCCAGTCACAGCTCATCCACCTGTCCTCCAGCTTCTCCAGCCCTACCCCACTCTGTCAGTCTCTTTACTGGCTGCCAGTCACAGCTCATCCACCTGTCCTCCAGCTTCTCCAGCCCTACCCCACTCTGTCAGTCTCTTTACTGGCTGCCAGTCACAGCTCATCCACCTGTCCTCCTACTTCTCCAGCCCTACCCCACTCTGTCAGTCTCTTTACTGGCTGCCAGTTACACAAAGGATACAATTCAAAATCCTGATGCTTGCCTACAAAGCACTTTACAACATAGCTCCTCATATAAATCCTACACACAATCTCTGCTCTACTAACAATATTCTCTGGTTACCTCTTGTTACTCCCACTTACAAGTCTTTTCTCGATCCTCTTCCTTCCTCTGGAACACTCTCCCTCAACACATCCACCACTCACCCACACTTACCCTTTTTAGGCGCAATTAAAAAAAAATCACCTCTTCCGGCAAGTATACTCTCCTACCTAGGACACTTTGGCATACGTCCCAATTTTTTGAGATAAGGAGGAGGGGCACTTTAAGACACGCCCTGCCACACCTCTAACCACACCCCTCACCATGCATATCACAAAGAGTTGAGAATCAAAAGTTTATTTTCAAATGTTAGAAGGAAGAAAAACTATTAATTTAATTAATAGGAATGAAGTTCACAGTCAAAGAAAAATACATAAATGAACACAGATCTGCGTATCAGTCTTTAAAGGAAACCAGAGACTATCTATATTCAAAATGTTATACATACCTGGGGCTTCCTCCAGCCCCATCTGCACGGAACGCTCCCACGCAGCCATCCTCAGTCTTCTCTGTCTTCTGTACCAGATCCCGTAACTTCAGCCAGCCGCGGCCAGTCTGCGCAAGTGCAGTTCTCTCCCTCCGTCTCTGCGCAGGCGCAGTACTATTCTCTGCTGCTCAGACTGGTCGCGACTGGCTAAAGTTACGGGACCCGGTACAGAAGAAAGAGAAAACTGAGGACTGCAGCGTGGGAGTGATCCGTGTGGATGGGGCTGGAGGAAGCCCCAGGTATGTGTAAATCTTTGAATATAGTTTGTCTCTGGTACACTTTAAAGCGGGACAAATTAGGAGGATTGAGGAACAGAGGGATGTGGGTCAAAAAGAAGGACAGTTGGGAGCTATGCTTCGGCCACTGATCACCATTTCTACCATCTCATACACAGCTTCCCTTTACATACGGTCTTTTGGCCAGGGCTCTCTTACCCTTTTGTCTCACAATGCTGTGTAATAGGTGTGCCCAAACCTCCCATCCCTGTGCAACAATCTGCAGTTGATTTGTTCACTGCATCAACGGTAATCCACCATTGTCTTGTATCAACTGTTGTATTGTTCATCATGTATTGGTATACCCTGTAGGCTGTTGTACAGCGCCATGGAAGATGCTGATGCTATTTAAAATCAATAATAATAATAATAATACTCTAGTTTCATCCCACAACCTAAAAGCCTAAAGCATTTCTGGTAGGCTGACACAGTCCTACAATTAGAAGGGGACATTAGGTTCTGAGCCCCATGAGGGACAGTGTGATACGACGAATGTAATGCTCTCTGTAATGCGTGAAGAAACTGTCATGGCCATATAAATGTGTACTGAAAAAAATAAATAATAATAATTTGGCCAGAGGTCCATGTCACAGGTCACTGCTGAAGACCATCTGGCACAGACCCGCAGCACAGCAGTGGTCTGTGGAGCGCAGCGTGTGCACCAGGGACTTACATTGGCTGTATTTCCATCTTGTGCCTACTGTGATTATATATACAGAACTCTGACCGTAGGGAGCTGCATTTCAGGCAAATTGATCACTTGTCGCTTCTTATTTTTAGAATGTTATATCTCAGAAATCTTGCAGAGGCATCTGGTGCACAGCCTGACCTGCAGCTAGCATCAGAAATGTTTTCTAATGTGGATAAATACCCACATATTCCTTTATAGAGACAGGCACTCCTCCATGCACAGATGTTGCTAAATGCTTTGTTTCCAGTGACCAGAGTTTTATGGTCGCTTCTGGAACCATCAAGTATTCATGAATGCAAATTATGGTCATGTAAAACTCAGCCATTGTCATCCTCCAGTCTGATCAAACTTGCTAGTTTTAGTCCAAGGTTATTACATACTGTATCTACATTATTATACATTATACAAATAATGAAATGCCAGATTAACCTAGCAGAAATCTAGATTTGTTGTACATTGTCTGAGTGAAGAAAAAGGTACTCTTTAAAGGACACTTGAAGTGAGAGGGAGATGGAGGCTGCCATGTTTATTTCCTTATAAACAATCCCAGTTGCATGGAAGCCCTGCTGATCTTTCTAACAAGTTTCTGACTCACTGACCTGAAACAAGCATGCCGCTTCAGTTGTACAATTCATTAAAGGCCCGTACCCACTATGCGATTTTTCTGACGACTGGCAATTTTTCTTTCCGTGATCTTGCGACGTAGGTACAGGTGTGCGATTACGCAAGCAACATTTGGCAATGTGCAGCTATAACGACTGTCATGGGGGATCGCATCTTTAAGATCCCCGATGACTCTTTGTAAAGTACTGTGATCGATTGACTTTCTGTTCGCACCCGTCATGTTCCGTCACTTGTACCCGCCCGCAGGAAGATGGATTGGGAAGCGCTCGTTGTCAAGGGATCCATTGCCCTGGTCGAATTGAATTGACTCGTCAGGTGAGAATTCAGCTTTAAAGTAAACCAGAGATGTTAAAGTCTAAACATTTGATACTTACTAGAGGCCTCCTCCAGCCCCATAAGCTCGTCTGAGTCCCATGCTGCCCCCCCCCCCCCCCCCATGGTCTGCCGTTCAGCTGCAATCAGCCTCAGTAACAGGCTCAGTCAGGACCTCCCGCGCATGTGCAGTAGACCCAGACTGGACCCGACTGAGCCTGTTATCGGGCCTGTTTGCGGCTGAACGGCAGACCGTGGGAGGACGGCATGGGACTCAGACAAGCTTATTGGTCAGGAGGAAGCCCCGGGTAAGTATCACATCTTTAGACTTTAACGTCTCTGGTTTACTTTAAGTCAGAGCACCAGATCTGCTTGCTTGCTCAGGGTATGTGGTTAAGGCTGGGAACACACTTGTTTTCACACATAGTGGAAAAGCACACAAGAAATTGCACTTAATGGGCTCTATTCACAAAGCATTGCCGCATTCGGTAATGCTGAAATCAGCAGATTTTACCAATCACCTTCCCAAATTACAATTCAGTAAACCTATAACCGCACTGAAAATTAACCGACTATTGAGGTAAATTACCGACTTGTGCAGTAAATGCCTCTGGAGATGTCAAGACATTGCAATTCACAAAGATTTACCCATTCGGACAAGATTTAGAGAATTAACAGAATTCGGTATTTTACCGACCAAAAGGATTTTACCGACCTGGCCTTAGTGAATAGAGCTCAATGCAAGACCAGGGGCCGCATTACAAATCTTAGCTTTCTATGATTTGCAATGTACTGTTTTAAAAACGCACAACTTCTTCGATATTCCAGCAAACTGTATGTGAATTGCATGCAGTAAATAAACGCTTTGGTTTTCACAAAAAATATATGATCCTGTATATTTCTCATACAAAAAGAACAATTATTTAAAAATGCAAAAAGCAAACACATGAAAAGCGCAAACACATACAAATACGCAAAACCAAATAATGCAGAAATGCACACGGTAGAAGATGACTGTAGCCACTAGTCACACAGCTGCTAATTTACTGTACTTACATTTCAGCAATTCCACTACATTCCAGTATGATCCAGGCAAGGATTGCAATATTTTACTACTATTAGCAATGCTATGAAAAGTGGTTTGCTTTTTTTTTTTTTTTTTTTTTTTTTTTAGTCCACCACATTAATAAAAGTGACAACATGGTCCAGATGTTGCAGTTTTCGTCTTCCATTCATCAATTACCTATTACTATGCACCCATTTTAACTCAGTAGGGCTGCTGCTGCCATAAAAAAGATCAGTGAGAGTCAGGTGAGAAGATACAGAGGTACTGCCTCTGACTGCCAAGAATGAGGTCACGAGTTTAACTCCCAGGTCAGAAAAAAATTGACCAGTGAGTAGGGATCTTCAATGAGAAGTATTTAGAGTTGATGTAGGATTATGCAAATTCTGTATGAAAATGTTTGCAGTGGGAAAGTGGGCCAATTGAATTTTACCTCAGCAAGATCTGATTGGTTCAATTATTTGCATCTCATTGACTATCCCTACCAGTGAGTCCTTACAGTCAGAAGAGGATAGGACTATGGGCTAAACTACACACCCTGACAGCTGTCTGGCCTTATCGGCGCAGAGACAAGGCAATCCCTTCACTAGAGGTAAAATGTGGGCAACATGAGTTAGGCAAGGCAGGGCTGGGTAGGTGCATGGCATAGGGTATGCATGTCAGTGTTTACCCATAACCCCATCTGTGGGTATTCTCAAACACCCCTGGACACACATTCATTTTTAGGAGTACTCCATAATCACGTATGGACGATTTCTAAATATTCACTTAGGAATATAAGATTGTTTGCATCCGATTGATCATTTGTTCTCTAGAGACTAGCCCAGCATGAATACCACATTGGGGTACTTATACTCTGCCTAGGCTCCTCAGGATTGCTCAACTATTTAACGACCGCTTCACGCCGACTGGCGTGGACGCGGCAGCAGCCCCAGGACCGCTCAACGCCAATTAGCGTGAAGTCCTGGGGCATGGTTTTGCAGGAATGACGACGCTCCATCATCTGTCTCCCAGCGGCGATCGCTACTAAGAGACTGTTAAACGGCAAAACTGCCGTCTATTTACACTGTACAGCGCTGTGATGTACGGCAGCGCTGTGATGTACGGCAGCGCTGTACTGGGGACAGCCGTGTGACACAGCTGTCCCCCTGGGACCCACTGTCACGGTCAGTTACCTGGGCAAGTGCGGTGGCTGGAACGCATGGGTGTCCGTGGGCGTCTGAGGGCTCGTCATCGGGTTACCAGTGATAGTGGTCCGGTGGTGGGTGTTTGCGGGCACCGTGCGTGCACGTCCAATCCGTTGCACCGGAAGGTGTAGTGGTGGGCATGTCATGCGCGCGCACGCGGTACATCAAAATTACTTGTCTGTACGCATGAGACTCTTTCCTTTGCTACTAATGTTCTATTCATTATCCCTACAACACATAAATTATCACAAGTTTTTTTTTTTTTAAACTTCTGGTTTGTATTTTTCTAACTAAAGCAACACATTGGCTCATGTTTGTAATTGCCAACGCCCAAGGGACATAAGCATGTGGAAAATGGATCCATTATTTAATGACCGTTCACATGACACATCCCCCTCTGGGTAACTGGTTTCTGTACTGCAGGAATGAAGACCGGGTCAGGGTCGCTCTGCATAGCAATAACCTTTCCTATCTGTTCAGATTCTTGTGGGTTACATTGCAGTGTTCAACTCCGTTGTGCTATTAGCCTGTAAGATTAATCCCCCCCATTTATTACATTATCTATGTACATACTAATCAAGTGGCTCTATGTAATGATACTTAAAAATGGATGAAAATACTTCCCTTTATTTTACTGTGCAGGAGACGTACGCATTAGGAGGCTAAATGGATCCCGACAAGGATATATAGGCCACTAGGCAAATATATGCAACAGTTTGTGCAACAGGCTCTTGTAAGATCGGCAATCTGCATTACTTGAACAACATTAAGGCTGCGTTACTCTTGCTTTGGAAATCTGCGTTGTGTTGCCCTGGAATGCAAGGCAATGGGGCCTAGCACACTTCCTGCATTGCGCCGGAAATGCCCATTCTGACGCTGAGCCGCCGCAAAGTCAACAACGTGTTACCGTCAGACTTCCATGGCAATGTGGCAGTGGAAGACATGTAAGTGAATGGGTGATGCAGGGATCTTAAACATGTTGGCGGAGGCGGTGCGGCGAGCATGTGCAGAATGGCGGGAATACGACGGGTAAATCTGTAAATCCCAGTGATGTACTTCCTGTCCAGCAGGCAGTATGTTACTGGGAGAGGGGCGTGCCGTGGACTGTGCTATGCATATGACCCTGTCAGCGCACTCTGCCACAGGGTCATAGAATAGGCGAGGGGGCAATGTAAAGGGGGCGGAGTATTGCAGCCTACTGGGTTAACACATCTGCCCCGGGCTCCAGACGGACCATAGTGTACCATCTGAGCGGACACTACTGGAGGTAAAGTGTAGGCAACATAAGTGAGGCAAGGCAGGGTAGGTGCATGGCATAGGGTATGCATGTTTGCCAAGTACCTCTTTCTGTGGGTAATCTAATACACCCCTGGACACACATCCATTTTTAGGAGTACTCCATAATCATGTATGAACCATTTCCAAATATTGTATCTGATCATTATTTCCTAATGATCAGCCCAGCCTGAATACCACATGGGGTACTTGTACTTGGGCTCTTTGGGATTGTTTAAAGTGGAACTGAAAATAATAAAAAACAGAGTTTCACTTACCTGGAGCTTCTGCCAGCCCCCTGCAGCCGTCCTGTCCCGCGCCGGTCCTCCAAGATCCTCCATTCCTCCGCTGCCAGCTAGTTGCGGTTTTGCCGGCAGACCACTGCGGTCCTCTGCAGTAGTGTCCATATCTGTGCAGATTCTTGTGGGTTACAGTGCAGTGTTCGACTTCACTATGCTATTACAGTGTAGTGTTCAACTTCACTATGCTATTACAGTGTAGTGTTCAACTTCACTATGCTATTACAGTGTAGTGTTCAACTTCACTATGCTATTACAGTGTAGTGTTCAACTTCACTATGCTATAACAGTGTAGTGTTAGACTTCACTATGCTATTACAGTGTAGTGTTCTAGTGTTCAACTTCACTATGCTATTACAGTGTAGTGTTAGACTTCACTATGCTATAACAGTGTAGTGTTCAACTTCACTATGCTATTACAGTGTAGTGTTTGACTTCACTATGCTTTTATCCCAGCTGAAGACCTACCTGCCCTGCTTCATGCATTTGTATCCTCCCGCCTAGACTACTACTGAAAAACAAAAGTTCGCTTTCCTAAAACAGAAAGAATTTGCGATAATTCAGGTTGGAGTGAGCTTGAGATGTCTCCCAGAGCAACACTGCTATTGCCCTGTTCATCAGATCTACAGATAAGGTTCTGCGCCCCTTTCAACTAGTACAGAATGCTGCAGCCAGACTCCTAGCCAATGCTCCCCAGAGATCACACATCACCCCAGTACTTCAAACTCTTCACTGGTTGTCTGTAAAATGGAGAATCCATTTTAAGATCTGCCTGCTGACATTCAAGGCTCTAAATCTTATGGGACCCAAATACATAGCGGATCTATTGGAACTTTATGCCCCTCCACGCACCCTCCGCTCTGCCAACAAGATGAAGCTGGTTATTCCCAGGACACACTTAAAGAAAACCTGAACTGAAAATTAAAAGTCAAAATAAACATACAGACTCTTACCTCCTGCGAAGTCTACTCATCAATCTCTTTCTCCTCTCCCGTGTCCTGTTTGTCCACTGTCATCAATGGAATTCTCTGTCCTCCATTTTGAAAATGGCCATTACCCCATAACAGCTTTCTGGTCAGCACACTGTTAAACTGTAATATCAACCACTTGAGCCATAGGGAAACATGGCACATCAGTTGTCCTCTCAGCTATAACTGACAGCAGCTTGTATATAACTGACAGCAACTGCTATATAACGGAAAGCAACTGCTATATTTCAGTTCTGACAAAATGTTGTCAGAACTGGAAAGGATCATTGTCAGAAGAAAATTATGAGCTTCTGAGAGGAACTGATGGCAAGGTAACTATTTAATGTTCATTTGAAGTTACCTCATGTGTTTATTTTAAATAATTTTACTCAGTTCAGGTTCCCTTTAACATTTGGTGCTCGGGCCTTTTCCTATGCAGCCCCTACTCTATGGAACTCACTTCCACAATCAGTACGAGAGGCTCCTTCTCTGGAAAGCTTTAAAAAAAGGCTAAAAACTCACCTCTTTTCCCGAGCCTTTGAGACTGCATAATGCAGGGTCACAGCACTTTGAGTCCCCAGGGAGAAAAGCGCTATAGAAATATTATTGTTATTACAGTGCAGTCTTAGGCTCCCTGCACACTGCATGCTTTTCCAATTCCGATTTTTAATCGTTTTTTACATCCGATTCCAACTTTTAATCGTTACTGCATGCTGCGTTTTTGACTCCGTTTTTCTGTTGATTGCATTCAGGGAAAATCGGAATTGAAAATCGGAAGCGGAATCTGAAAACGGATTTGCATGGTGCAGGGAGCCTTAGACTTCACTATGCTATTAGCCTGCTCAGTAGTGTGCAGATCATCATCCTTCCGCCCTCCTCCTCAGTAACAGATCGCATCGCTAGCCTATAGACTAGCAATGTTTTAGTAAAGCATCGTTCCACGATCTGTCAACCAAGAGACGGTTTTCGGATCCCAGATGGGCAACAATAATTGCAAGTGTGTACTTATCTTTAGGCTCCTCGGGGAAGCACCCATGTTCCACTAGTAACAGAGAGAATCTAGGATCCGCCTGTGACATCATCCTGACAGCAGCATACGGCCTTTGTAGGAGCGCCGCGTCGGTGCCTTGATCTACCGCTGCATCATCCTAAGCGAGTCTGAAGCTCCCACTGAGAAGTGGGTAGGTGGGAGCCATTCACAATAAATAAAATGTGAAAACTAGAAAATAGCGAGAGAAGCTGAACACAGAAACCGCGCCGACTGCGAGGTTACTAATAACACACTTCCTTCAGTATAAGCCGTGAGTCACTCAAAATGTGATGTTGCTATTATTTCATGCGCTCGACGCCTCACTACGTCTAATGAAAACAAATGTAATTATAGAAAGCATATACTTTATTCACCTTGTCGGTGGAGGACCGTGTATGGGGCACGTGATCTGGGCCTCTCAGCGGGGCACATGATCCGGGCCTCTCAGCAGATCCAGCTGACTGCAGCATAAATTCAGCTCCAATCACATGGAAATATCATAAGGTCTGTGGAAGGTGCTTCTCAGTATGATATATTCCATAGCATTATATAATAAAAGACAACACAAGGGTTAGCAGCAGCAAAATAGGCTTGCAGAGCTGCAGGGACATCGGCTCCCTGTGGCCTTTCAGCAACTGCGGACCTCGCTGCTGGATGAGAGGATAAGTGTAATGACATAAATATGCTAAACCAGCCATAATATGCTAAATCAAGCCCATAAGTGTATACGAGAAACCCTGATGTAGTGATGTCTGATAGTGAAATGGCATCCCTATCGAGCGCTGTAATAACAGCGCAGGAGATTTGGGCGCAGGCAGCGCCACCGTAGAGAGTAATAAGAATTACGGCTATATTGGCGCACGGTGAGTAACTTCGGCGCAGTTAGAAGACAAAGCTGAAGTTACTTTTAAAACCCTTTAATTCGGCCGCCAGCAATAGCTGGAAGCAGAATTACAGCACTCTCCACTATCCATGTGGACCTGGAGGGGGAATAGTAATTAACGCCGCCAAGACTTGTGCAGGAGCAGGATAAGCCATATATCAGCTATATCCTGTGCCTAAGTCTCCTGGCGGCAATTTCATATGTATGCCATCCCTATGCCTTTTACTGTTCCTTGCATACCTCCATGCCCATTATTATTAATATTATTTATAAACCGCCAACATATTCCGTGGCGCTGAACAATGTAAAAAAATAAACAAGGGATACATAATGATACAGACAATGATATACATCAAATATGAACACTGATACAAAATACAGCACTGCTGATTAAAATTTGATTTAACATGATGACTAAAATGTATAAATGTCTAACAGAGTGCAAGCAATTAAATGGGGTGGAAACAAGAGGTGGGGAAGTATACAGCAGCTGGATAGTGTAATGGTTAAGTGCTCTGCCTCTGACACAGGAGACCTGGGTTCGAATCTCGGCTCTGCCTGTTCCGTAAGCCAGCACCTATTCAGTAGGAGACCTTGGGCAAGTCTCCCTAACACTGCTACTGCCTATAGAGCGCGTCCTAGTGGCTGCAGCTCTGGCGCTTTGAGTCCGCCAGGAGAAAAGCGCGATATAAATGTTCTGTGTTTATACAGTATACTGTATGTACAGGCAGTGCGTAATTAGGTTATTTAGTGGGTGCATGGCCTAAGCTAGAGAATATGCTTGTCGGAAAAGGTGGGTGTGACAGCATTACTTATATGTCCAGGGCTGGATTCCTAGAAAGGCCACAAAGGCCTGCACCTATATCTCTATCATGCTCCCCCATTGCCCTATTTGTTACACTGTCCCCAATTAATGTTCTGGGGAATATCTAGCTACCTAACACTTGGAGGCACTTCTAGATAATATGGAGGGCACTTCTGGCTACTTAATGCTAAGGGACACCTGTAGCTACCTATGACGGGCAAGGAAAGTAAAGGAGAAGTGATAGCTGGTACAGCAAGCACACTTGCAGTGCGGTTCGGCAGGTGTTTGTAGGTTCATGGAGGGTGAAGTCTGAGGTGCCAGGACATCTGTGCCTATAGGCTCCTGTGAGGTACATGACAAACGGGGGGGGGGGGGGGCCTGAATGCCTGTATCTTTACCAGATGTATTGATACAGTAAAAGAGATTCTTACCAATTGGCAGTGCCAACTCTTGAACTATAATTATAGGGAACTTAAAGAGCAATTTTACCAGAAGATAGCAGTAGTGGGTAAACACTTCCTCCGATCAATAATCACTTTGCGTCCATAGGGACCCAGAGATCACCCTATAAAGAAAGAGTACTGCACATTGTGCTGGAATCCACCAGTATAATAAAGCCACCAGTGTAACCCCTGCACTGCACACAGGAAGCAATACTGTAAGGGAATGTAAACACCTCCCCCAAGTCTGTTGCCTTTGCCCACCTAGTATGCCCACTTGCCCCAATGCACATCAGCCCTCCTATGACCACAATAAATGGGGCTTTGAAATGAATCAGCAAGGATGGTTCTTCTATGAAGTAATGTGAATCATGTGCTTCAGGGGGGCAATACTTAAGAGGGTGGCAAGAAGCAGCTTCCCTCTCCAAATGTCCCTCTACTCACACTCCCTGTCTTCCCTTCCCTAAATACGTGGCGCTACTTCACTCACGTGCTCTCAGCGTTCCAACGATGGGATCTGTCCATCCAGTGTCCTGTATCCATGGCTACAGCATTGCCTCATGTGACATATTACATGCTGCCGGGTCACATGAGGCACCACTGTAGTTAGAGAGGAAGCAGGACTTCACGTGTGGCTGGTGATCCCATTGCTAATCTTCTGAGCATCACCGGTGCAGCACATACCCGGCATCCTGGGGATCAGATGCTGAGGGCCAGCAGTGAGGAGATGCGGTTTTGGAGGAAACAGAGGGAGGTTAGCATAGTGGCACAGCCTGATGTGTCTCTCCTCTCTGGGGGAGGAGTCTTCACAATGTATTGTTTCAGGCGGCAAAAAGTCTAGAACCCGCCCTGTGAATCAGTGCTAATAAATCAGTGTATTAACCAGAGCCCCATTTTGAACCATTATGTTCAAAAATGTTTCTAAACTGTACTTAAAGTGTACCCTAGGCATGCGGTGGGGGGCAGATGGGACACTGAGGCATGTTCCTTGCTGCAAGACATACCTTTATTTCCCCCCCCCCCCACACACACACACACATACACACACAAAAGCTGCTCTCTGCCAACGCCCCCCCCCCCCCCTTACGAAATTAGCGACAATGATTGTCGCTATTCCAGAGGGTAATGGGAGGAGAGGGAGTCCCTGCTCAAAATGCCCACTAGGGTCATTCCTACAGGCTTTCCAAAGCTTCCATCTGGCAGCTCTCTTTTTCTCCCTTTCTCTCTCCCTGCGCCCCCCCCCCGGTGTTCTCCTGCCTCCCCGCACACTGCTCTTTGAGAGCAGCTCTTCCAGCGTCCACAAAACCGAAACTGGAAGACTGCAGGGCACAGGAGCGGTGAACGGCAGCGGCTTTCAACGACTGATCAACTCAGCCCGCAGAGCAGGTAGCATAGTCTGTTTTTAAATTTAAGGGAATACTGTAGGGGGGGGGGTCGAGGGAAAAAGAGTTGAACTTACCCGGGGCTTGTAATGGTCCTCCGCAGACATCCTGTGCCCGCGCAGCCACTCACCGATGCTCCGGCCCCGCCTCCGGTTCACTTGTGGAATTTCAGACTTTAAAGTCTGAAAACCACTGCGCCTGCGTTGCCGTGTCCTCGCTCCCGCTAATGTCACCAGGAGCATACTGCGCAGGCCCAGTATGGTCTGTGTCTGCGCAGTACGCTCCTGGTGACATTAGCGGGATTGAGGACACGGCAACGCAGGCGCAGTGGTTTTCAGACTTTAAAGTCAGAAATTCCAGAAGTGAACCAGAGGCGGGGCCAGAGCATCGGATAGTGGCTGCGTGGGCACAGGATGTCTGCGGGGGACCATTAGAAGCCCCGGGTAAATTCAACTCATTTTCCCCCGATCCCCCTACAGTATTCCTTTAATGTCCAGGTTTGCTTTAAACCTAAAGACAGTATTGATTATAATCCAAACAAGTATAGATCAAGTGTTTGTACACAGGGCAAAGAAAACATGCATTTTACATTATTCTGTGCAGAGTACAAGGTGGGCTGAGCGTGGCATAACCTAATTCTTAGTAAATAAAAGGTTTCCTTTTCATTGCTGTGTTGCGGTGGCTGACAGCTCGCAGCTTGCACTAGCAGCAGGCACTAAGTGCAGACATTCGGGGGATTTTACAGTAGTAATTGCTGTAATGTAATCCAGGCTTCATTAGGCTGTTATACAGTACATTACACTGCGCGCAGCACTGGAAGCTTCTTAATTAGATTTATTCAATTGTTTCAACCTTCAAACATACTTTTACAACTTGCCTTTCGCATACTTTTTATTTTTAATTAATTATGTGCAAAAGTGAAAGAGTGTTCCCTCTGTGTTGTGGAAAACTCTGCTAAACTTTTAGTTACAATGGGCCTGATCCACAAAGCAGGGGTAAAATTCTTGTACTCTGTCGGCACATGGAAATTTTACCAGTACTAAAGAGAACTGTAACCAAGGATTCAACTTCATCCCAATCAGTAGCGGACACCCCCATTCCCATGAGAAATCTTTACCTTTTCTCAAATAGATCATCAGGAAGGGGGTCTGTGTGGCTGATATTGTGGGGAAGCCCCTCCCACAGTGTGAGGTCCTGACAGTTTGCTGTCTGTGAACCTCATTGCATTGTGGGAAATAACCGCTTTTTCCAACTGCCAAGCAAGCAATATTTCCCTCTGTGCATAGAATTTAATGAATAACACTATACAAAGTCAATATACAGAAGAGATCTTCACCAGCACTATAGCAACAGTGAAGAGCTACTGTGGCAGAAGAAGGGTTGGGTCTCGACCTGGATTTAAAGGCTATAAAAGCTCACATTTTTATTGTATCACAGTATAAATGCACAGCGTTTCGGCACGCAGGCCTTTGTCAGGAGCTTAGCATTTGATAAAGGCCTGCGTGCAGCCCCGCCATCAGGGGAGTACAGCCGATACAAGAGTGATGGGCCCTGCCGCCAGGAGCTCCCAGGGGGGAGGGGCGGGCCACCTGTTCATTTACTGCAACTCTACTACACGCCCCCTGCTCCCAGCTTGTCACGTCTCATGTGTGATGATTATTCATGCTGATGCTACGGGCGGCTGCTGCAGCATGTGATAATGCCAGCCAATCACAGAGGGGGGTGGAGCAACATTTTAAAAAGAGGCGCTGCTGAAATCCCAGTGTAGCCAGGTATCACCGAAGTCTCTGCCATGCCTGACAATTCCACTAGTGACAGTGTCCTGTGTGCCTGCCTGCTGATTGCTGCATAGACCACACTAGCTGCCGACCTCTGCACTGCACAGGACAGGAGAGCTCTATGCAGTGCAGCCTGCACCACAGTCTCCCCTCATCCTCCAGCATCCAGCGAGCAGATCAGAAGTGACAGCAGGGAGGAGGGGAGACCAGCCATCAGCACATGCAGATAGTGTGCTCCTGCAGCTGTGGTGTGTATAGCCAGACGAGAGAGGAATGCAGCCCGGCAGACAGATGACGTTATCAGCCACTGGAGGGAGGGGGAGAAAACGAGTGAAGCCAGCTATGGATGGAGAGAAGAGCTACACTGGTGTACAAACAGGAGAGAGGGGCCTGAGCTGAGCCACTACTTGTACTTGTATAAGGGAGAAGCATTTTGTGTGGTAAGGTACTCTCTCCCCCTCTCACACTCCCCCTCTCTCTCTCTTTCTCTCTCCCCCCCTCTCTCTCACACTCCCCCTCTCCCTTTCTCTCTCTCTCACACACACACACACTCCCCCTCTCTCTCTCCCCCTCTCTCTCACACACTCCCCCTCTCCCTTTCTCTTTCTCTCTCTCTCACACACACACACTCCCCCTCTCCCTTTCTCTCTCTCTCTCACACACACACTCCCCCTCTCTCTCTCCCCCTCTCTCTCACACTCCCCCTCTCCCTTTCTCTCTCTCTCTCACACACACACTCCCCCTCTCCCTTTCTCTCTCTCTCACACACACACACACTCCCCCTCTCTCTCTCTTCCTCTCTCTCACACACTCCCCCTCTCCCTTTCTCTTTCTCTCTCTCTCTCTCACACACACACACTCCCCCTCTCCCTTTCTCTCTCTCTCTCACACACACACTCCCCCTCTCTCTCTCTCCCCCTCTCTCTCACACTCCCCCTCTCCCTTTCTCTCTCTCTCTCACACACACACTCCCCCTCTCCCTTTCTCTCTCTCTCTCTCTCTCTCTCACACACTCCCCCTCTCCCTTTCTCTCTCTCTCTCTCACACACTCCACCTCCCTTTCTCTCTCTCTCTCTGCCTCTGTCCCTTTCTTATTTAATGTATGTATTTTTTCTCCTGCTGGAACTTGGACAGATGTCTGTTTTATTTTTTTTATTTTTTTCTGTGAAGGATGCTCATCTGATCCCCAACAGGCCTGGGCACCTGGATTTGTTCCTTTCCACCTTCACCAGTGCCTCCATCTTTTGCTCCCTTGGCTACTACCTACCACAGACCTACAAATCAGCGCAGCAGTAGTAATGCTGGGCCTTGCCTCTTCCAGTGGCGTCGGGTCACGGATGCTCTTCCATTGCATCCACTAGATGTAAGCCTTTCTCTCATCCCAAGCGCCTCTGCACATCACATGAAACTCAGACCAAGACTGAGGCCTAGTGGCTGCAGTGGGAGGATATCAGCGATCTAACACTGGAAGGCATAAGCCCCAGTACTACTTCTGCTCTGATCTGTGTGATTGTTAATGGGAGATGAGCAGGGAATAGCCCATCCCTGCTACTATTCCTAACACTAGCTTCACTGCCACTACACCTAACACAAGCCTTCCCATCGCTACACCTAACACTAACCTCACTGTTGCACAAACTAAGGTGACACTGAGGGGGACACTTTTTCACTGCGTCATGCTGTGCACGCTGCTTTCTTTGGTGTCGGAGCCATGCACATTTTTCGCCGCTATGAGGGTGGGGTGGCTATTGGACGGGCACAGGGGCTGGTGGGTGGGCTCGGGAGGGAGGGGGGGCCCAGGCCTGATGATGTGTGAGGGGCCCCAAAATTTCTGATGGCGGCCCTGCCTGCGTGCCAAAATGTTGTGCATTTATACTGTGATACAATAAAAAAAATGAGTTTTTATAGCCTTTAAAGTGAACCTTAAGCCAGTAAAAAATGAGTTTTACTCACCTGGGGCTTCTACCAGCCCCCTGCAGCAGTCCTGTGGCCTCACAGTCACTCACTAATCCTCTGGTCCCACGCTGCCAGCTAGTTTCGTTTTTGCCGACAGGCCCGTCAGGACTGGCCACGCGTAGCTTTTTCCACATTCCCGACTGTAATTAGCGCTATTGCGGGCTGCAACGCGTACAAACATACGCGTTGCCGCATATCTATGCATGCGTAATGCGGCCCGCAATAGCGCTAATTACAGTCGGGAATGCGGAAAAAGCTACGCGTGGCCAGTCCTGACGGGCCTGTCGGCAAAAACGAAACTAGCTGGCAGCGGGGGACCAGAGGATTAGTGAGTGGCTGCGAGGGCACAGGACTGCTGCAGGGGGCTGGTAAAAGCCCCAGGTGAGTTAAACTCATTTTTTTTCTGGCTTAAGTGTCTCTTTAAATCAAGACTTTGTCTTTTTTTGATTTCACGTATGTTCTCCTGCCCCTTCTCTGGTGGTGACTGGTTGATTCTCTGGTGTCTTTGACTTATGCAGCGGTTGAGGAGTTGGACAATCTCACCGATTTGGCAGTTGAAGAAGGGCCCTTAGGTACAGCTGTGGTCACACCCTCTGTATCTCTCATTCCCATATTGATGCCTCACTGCTTTGAGTTCTATCTAATTTAATTAGGGGGCAGAGTGGTGGAGGACAGGGCACAGATGATAAGGTGGTGAAAGGTAGAGGCTGGAGGAAGACAGAGTGACAGTTGTTTTTTCAGTTACATTGAAACGTTATTCAGTTCAGTTATAATATGCTTTTGTTTTAAAGAGGGGAGGTTGGGCTTATGCATCCTAAAAGAAGACTGGCTAGGCTTACATATGATTTTAAAAGGGGGAGGTAACTGTTAGGCTCAGGAAATGTAGTGGTTAGCATTAGGGAAAAATAAGAGAATAAAAAAACTACCAATGCAAACACTGTCTCAGGCCTAGTGCACACCAAAAACCACTAGCAGATCCGCAAACCGCTAGCGGTTTTTGAAGCATTTTTTTCCTTATCATAACGCGTTTTGTAGCGTTTTGCGGTTTTGTGTAGCATTTTTTACTTAAAGTGAAGCGTTTTTGTGTAGCAGATTACAGATATTGTTACAGTAAAGCTGTTACTGAACAGCTACTGTAACAAAAACACCTGGAAAACCGCTCTGATCTAGCGTTTTATCAAGCTTTTTCCTATACTTAACATTGGAGGCAGAAACGCCTCGAAATCCCAAAAATGCTGCAGCCCGGGAGTTTGCGTTTCAGCTAAAACCGACCCGCTCTGGTGTGCACCAGCCCATTGTGATACATTACCCAAGCGTTTCCTCAGCCGCAAGCGTTCCTAAAAACGCTTTGGTGTGCCCTAGGCCATGGTGAGCAAACCCAAGGTGCAAATCAGTTGCATAGCACCACAGTTAGGGCATGATTCAGAATAAGTTTCAAGATTCTATGCCCAGCATATAAATCTGTGCACAAAACCTGCCCTACCTACATCTCGTAGCTTGTTCACTGGTATACACCAGGTCGTCCCCTCCGGTCCTCCAATGACCTTTGCCTCACCGCCCCATGCATTTCCCACTCCCATGCGCCTGCAGGATTTCTCAAGAGCCGCCCCCACCCTCCGGAACACCTTTCCACCACCTATTAGACGTGCTCCATCCTTCAACACATTCAAGCAAGCCCTCAAATCTATATATAATAATAATAATGATTATTCTGTAGGCTCTCCTCTGTGTATTTCTCTCAGAACCCAGGAGGAACAGTGTTATTTGCTTGTGGCCCAATTATACACAAGTATGAAATGTGTGCTACATTTACACAGTGCCTACAGAAATAAGAGTATTTTTTTTCGTTTTGCATCCACCACTATTTACAAGCTTATAAATATAAATAAATATATATATATATATATATATATATATATATATATATATATATATATATATATATATATATATATATATATACATATATATACATATATATATATATACATACATACATATATATATATATATATATATATATATATATATATATATAAAATAGAAATATTTCATCTTTACATAGATATTTAAAAAGTTTAGACCCTTAGGTAAATATTTGTGTTTTTTTTATTGTAATTTTTTTTAAATTATGAAACATTTTATGTGGGTATTTTTGGGAGGGTGGGCTGTAAATAGTATTTGTTTGGGGTAAATATATGTACATTTTTTTTTTTTTCATTTAGATGTAGTTTGTTTACATGACATTTGTTTACTCTAAGCGTACAATGTACGCTTAGAGGGACATAGGAGTCAGAAAAAGCGAAGCTTCCAAGAGAAGCTTTCGCTTTTTCTGCGGGGGAGAGGATTCAGTGATCGGGCACCATGATCCGTTTCATTGATTCCTGGGCTAACGAACTGCGGACCGGGAGCGCGCATGCACCCACGCGAACAGCCACGGGAGCGCACATGTCCTTGACGTAGAACTACTTCAAGGAGGACAAAGTGGTTAAATTATCCTGGAGGAAGGTAGCACAATCCCACACAATTACATCACACACACACACACACCCATGTATATACCACCAACCACATGGGGCATGTGTATGCGGATGGAGGGTGGCACCTGGGGCCCAGCGGCGGACACGAACAAATAATTTATGATGCACCTCTTACATGGGGGGGGGGGGGGGGGGAGTCGTCGAGCCAGCATGAAGTTGATCAGGAATAGGCCTGTGGGGTATGGTCTACAGATCTCTCTACAATCACATTTGATCAGAGAGAGATCTGTCTCTTGGTTGATTTGCCCATTCACCATATGATATATGGGTACCTTTACACTAGAAGACAGCAGCCAATGAGAAATTGTCTCTTAACAAAACTGACTACAGCAGTTTGGCTTATAAGACCAGAAGCGCTTCCACAATATAGTTGCTCTCTTGAATAGTGCTGCTTGAGGTGCCTCTGGTCTTCTCAGGTCACAATGGGAAGCTTGGTTTCAATTTTAAGTGTGTACAAGAAAAGTTCCAGCCCTGGCAGTTTATTTTGACATGAACGTATTGTTATTTTTACTAGCCGGCATATCTGAAAAGCCTGGTAATTGTTTTTGAGCAGTGTTTTTGAGCAACGCAGCAATCAATAAGCTCTGCACTAAAAACAGCATCAATCAATGACATGCAAAGAAAAGTTTGAAAGACATTGCTGGAGCCATAACTGAAGTGCTACAAAAGACTTCACTGCTCAGTCCAAACCACAATCTTCCAAGGAAACAGTGCCAAGTTTAAAAGTTCTTCTGCTGTGTACTTAAAGTAGAACTCTACAGTGCATTTTTCACCGACAGTGGCTTTTAAAGCCTAATTGCAGGTATAATGTTCACTCTCCCCCATCCCTTTTACATAACCTGATGGAGTTTGTAGCATGACCACATGTTGCATGAGAATCAGTGCATGACCTCATCAATCACTCTATCTATCTATCTATCTATCTATCTATCTATCTATCTATCTATCTATCTATCTATCTATCTATCTATCTATCTATCTATCTCTCGATAAGGCCCAATACATGCCTGGTCTAATAATACCACTTGTCTTATTGCTACTTTATACATTTCTAGTGTTGACTGGTTCAAGCCTCCATTATTGATTACTTTTTCGAAAAATAAATCTTAATTTAATATGCAAGAAGTTTTTGACGTAGAACTTATGCACGTTTTGCACACAGATGGGATTGTCCACTACTCCATTCACTGGGCGCACAATCTAGCTACCATAGTAGCAGACTCTACCATACACAATCAGACTATGTCAATATTCCTACTCTGAAGTACATTTTTCTAATGGTGGGAGCAGAGGCGTAGCTCCCCTCCCCGGACCAAATGGGTGTGGACACACATCAGAATGTGGGTGTGGTCATGGGTGGAGACAGATGGACAAATGCTGTTTAGATAGCCACATAGACAGATGTGCCCCTCTCCCCCATTTAGATAGCCAGATGTGGCCCCCTTTAAATAGACAAGACAAACAACATTTATATCGCGCTTTTCTCCTGGCGGACTCAAAGCACCAGAGCTGCAGCCACTAGGACGCACTCTATAGGCAGTAGCATTGTTAAAGAGACTTGCCTAAGGTCTTCTACTGAATACATGCTGGCTTACTGAACAGGCAGAGCCGAGATTCGAACCCTGGTCTCCTGTGTCAGAGGCAGAGCCCTTAACCATTACACCATCCAGCCAAATAACCAGATGTGCCCCCTTTAGATAGCCAAATGTGCCCCACTTCCTCCTGTTTATATAGCAAGATTTGCTCCCCCTCCTCCTGTTTGTATAAACAGATTTACCTGCTTTTTACGCTGCTGTAACGTTTCATCACTCCTTTGCAGAGGTAGGGAGACAAGCAGGGGGACTTCAAGCAGCCAGCGAGCCACCTCTTACGCACGTGAAGATGCAGCAGCTGTGCTGAGCGCCCTCACAGTGCTGCGCCCGGGGACATATGTCCCCCCTTGCCCACCCACAGCTACGCCTCTGGGTGGGAGGAAGTGTAACGATATTCCCAGGTACGTTAAGCCTGTGTGGTTCCATGAAAAGGGCATGTGATGATTGAGATTATGAATTACAGTGGTTCTTTTGAACAAAAAGACATTTAGTAACTCAGACATGTTTACTTTGTAATCTGGGACCATGCTATATTAAGAGAATTATTTTAATATGTTAGGAAGAGAGACTCGAGGGGACGCGACAGATAATAGTATGCCATCCACTAAAGTGGCCATTTTATATTCTTTGGACTCTTTTAGCCAAATTGCATTGATAACTCTTATGAAGGGTTCTAGGATCAGGATAAAGATTATTAGAGAGACCTGTGGAGTACTATTTATTCATTTATTTATTTTAAAAAGAATGCAACAGAAAATGGAACACGCCTCACTTTAGCATAGGGTTCTGTGCAAACATTCTTGACTGCAGGATAGTGAAAAAAGTTCAATAGGTCATCATTTCTCTTTCAGAAAACTGAATGCACAGCAGGCATGTAAGTGTGATGTTAAAGTACTTCTAAAGTGAGAGAAATATAGAAGCTGACATATGTATTTCCTTTTATGCAAATAGCTTAGCTGTCCTGTTAATCATCTGCCTCTAATACTTTTAGCCATTGACCCTGAACAAGAATGCAAATCAGATGTTTCTGACTAATGTCTGACTAGATTAGCCAAATGCTTGTTTCCGGTGTGTGATTCAGATACTTTTGCAGACACAGGCAACTAGCATTGGGTAAAAGGAAATAAATATGGCAGCCACCATATACCTCTCACTTCAGGTTCCCTTTAAACATGGCTCAGGCTTCAAATTTTGATATTTTCAATCCTGAAACCCCCAAAAGAATATGAAGCTTTAGGAAAGTTCTATGTAGGATTAGGCTTACAGATACAAATATTTAGCACGGTGGCATTTTGGTTAGCGATCTCGCCTTGCATCGCTGGGTCCCCGGTTCGAATCCCAGCCAGGTCAACATCTGCAAGGAGTTTGTATGTTCTCCTCGTGTCTGTGTGGGTTTCCTCCGGGCACTCTGCTTTCCTCCCACATCCCAAAAGCATATAGATAAGTTAATTGGCGTCTCCCTAATTTTGCCCTAGACTACGATACATGCACTACACTATACCTACATATATATATGACTATGGTAGAGATTAGATTGTGAGCCCCTCTGAGGGACAGTTAGTGACAAGACCATATACTCTGTACAGCGCTGCATATGTCGGCGCTATATAAATACCGTATATTCTGGCGTATAAGACGACTGGGCGTATAAGACGACCCGCCAACTTTTCCAGTTAAAATATAGAGTTTGGGATATACTCGCCGTATACGACTACCCCCTCTTTCCACGCACACCGAATAAAAATTTAAAAAAACATCATATACTGGTGCTATGTATGAACAGATACTGGTGCTGTACTGTATGCGTTACCCAGTATATAGTCAATTGACTGGTTGGATTGGTCAACTCTCCCTCTCCCTAAGTGGATTGGTCAGCTCTCCCTGTCTATCAGAGCAGTATGGAAGAATAGATTGCGCTGTGCCCATAAAACACGCCTCTGTCACCCTTCTGGCCCACCCTTGTATCCTATTTACCTCCTTCTCTGCCTCTCAGATCTCGCACATGTGCGTCTGTCGGTAACAGGATAGGGTGTATCACCCGGCATCAATGACACCCGGCGTATAAGACGACCCCTGACTGTTCAGACAATTTTCAAGGGTTAAAAAGTAGTCTTACGAGAGAATATACTGTACTTAAATAAATAAATAAAAATCTCATAAGTTTATTTTGACTTAATTTACTTGAAAGTATTTGTTTTGCCTGACCCTAGTCATTGTACAAGATTTCCCGATGCTATTGAGTTACTGTGGCAGGAATTACAAATATAATTCAGTTGTGATTTCTATTTCCCATTACTGATGTGTGTTTTCAGTGGTTGTATTAGGCGCCTTCATTGCTGTTTTACTACGCTTCTTGATGAAATAATAAAATGATACCGGCATGAATAGATTTTGAGTGGTAGACATTAATTTTAAGTGATTTTCTTTCTCTCTCTGCTTCCTCATACTTGTAATCAGTATTTTCTCTCTCTTTAAATTGCACTTGTATTATAAGTTTTGGACTTGTGAAATCATATTATATCTTACCTAGAGAGGTCCTCAACTTCAGTGGTAAAATTGCAAACAACCAACTCCCTGCTGAAAGCAGAGTGAGAGAAAAAGTCTGTTGCTTTAAAAGGCAAGCCCCTCCCCCCATCAGAGGCACGCCCCTTCCCAGAAGCCACGCTCCTACCCAGATGTGACAGAGGAGGGCCAGAGCGCTGTGTGTGTGTGTGTGTTTGTGTGTGTATGTGTGTGTGTTTGTGTGTGTATGTGTCAGTATACAGATGAGCGCATGATGAAAGGTGTATGGGGGGAGACCATGTACAGGTGAGGGCATGATGAGAGGTGTATGGGTGGGGGGAGGACATGTACAGGTGTTGGCATATTAATTGCAGTGGAGGGGGGTGGACTACAAGTGTGGGCATGATAAGTGTGGTGGGGTGAGGCGCAGTGAGGACATGATGAGAGTTGCAGGGGGGAGTGCAGTGTACAAGAAAAGACATGATGAGTGTGGTCGGGGTGTGGCGCAGTGAGGGTATAATGAGTGGTGCAGGGAGGGAGGAGAGTGTACAGGAAAGGGCATGATGATTGTGGTTGGGGTGCAGACTAATTATTGTATGATGAGAGTGACGGGGGGGGGGGGGCAGTGTACAGGAAAGGGCATGATGAGTGTGGTGGGGGTGCAGACTAATGAGTGTATGATGAGAGGTGCAGGGGAGGGAGGGTAGTGTACAGGAAAGGGCATGATGAGTGTAGTGGGGGTGACGACAAGTGAGTGCATGATGAGAGGTGAACGGAGGGAGGGCAGTGTACAGGAAAGGGCATGATGAGTGTGGCCGGGGTGCAGACTAATTAGTGTATGATGAGAGTGATAGGGGGGGGGGCAGTGTACAGGAAAGGGCATGATGAGTGTGGTGGGGGGCAGACAAGTGAGTGTATGATGAGTGGTGCACGGAGTGAAGAGAGTGTACAGGAAAGGGCATGATGAGTGTGGTCAGGGTGCAGACTAATGAGTCGATGATGAGAGGTGCATGGTGGGAGGAGAGTGTACAGGAAAGGGCATGATGAGTGTGGTGGGGGTGCGGTGTAGTGAGGACATGATGAGCGGTGTGGGGGAAGGGCAGTGTACAGGAAAGGGCATAATGAGAGGGGCATGGGGGGAGGGCAGTGAACAGGAAAAGGCATGATGAGAGGTGTGGGGGAAGGCAATGTACAGGAAAAGGCATGATGAGAGGTGTGGGGGAAGGCAATGTACAGGAAAGGGTATGATGAGAGGGGCATGGGGGGAGGGCAGTGTACAGGAAAGGGTACGATGAGAGGGGCATGGGGGGAGGGCAGTGTACAGGAAAGGGTATGATGAGAGGGGCATGGGGGGAAGGCAATGTACAGCAAAGGGCCTGATGAGAGGGGCATGGGGGGAGGGCAGTGTACAGGAAAGGGAGGGTACGATGAGAGGGGCATGGGGGGAGGGCAGTGTACAGGAAAGGGCATGATAAGAGGTGTGGGGGAGGGCAGTGTACAGGAAAGGGTATGATAAGAGGTGTGGGGGAGGGCAGTGTACAGGAAAGGGTATGATGAGAGGGGCATGGGGGGAGGGCAGTGTACAGGAAAGGGAGGGTACGATGAGAGGGGCACGGGGGGAGGGCAGTGTACAGGAAAGGGCATGATAAGAGGTGTGGGGGAGGGCAGTGTACAGGAAAGGGTATGATAAGAGGTGTGGGGGAGGGCAGTGTACAGGAAAGGGCATGATGAGAGGGGCATGGGGGGAGGGCAGTGTACAGGAAAGGGCATAGTAATAGGTGTGGGGGGAGGGCATTGTACAGGAAAGGGTATGATAAGAGGTGTAGAGGAAGATGGGCTACAAGTGAGCAATTCCTAGTTACGCACCTGGTCCAGGACTTTGCATCGTGTTAAATTGGAAGGCTGGATGCAGAAAAAAAAAAGAGGACAGGCTTTTAAAGCGTAAAGCCTTTCTTAGTAGTCACCTTTGGAAATTTCACAATGTTGCTAGATGGTCTACAGAACAATCGATAACGGTCTTCATTACTTATGAAATGTCCTCACAGACCCAAAGGCATATTAGCATAGGTGACTTTCAGGGCATCCGGAACAGACAGTGGCAGTAGAGAGGGTGTCTATTTCAGCTGACATCTTACAGTGCATACAAATTTCCCATTGCTCCAACAGTGGACAGCAACCGCAGAGAGGGTCACTGTCTATGTTTCTGTCCAGATCAGTAACTTTTGTTGGAGGCAGATTAAAAAAATAACCTCAGATGCTCTAATTATTGTTTTAAAGTCTGTTCTCCTAGGCTAGGATAGATTACAGTATAGGTAGGCTGTGAACATGTATAAAGATGTCAGCAGCAACGTTTGATAGATCACACTGCTTTATCTTTTATATTGCCAGTTGAAAGAGGAACTGTAACCAGTTGCTGGTACCCCCTTTCCCATGAGAAATCTTTACCTTTTCTTGAATAGATCATCAGGGGGTCTGTATGGCTGATATTGTGGTGGAACCCCTCCAACAGTGGGATGCCAGCACCTAGGTCTTGACAGTTTCCTGTCTGTGAGCCTTGTTGCATTGTGGGAAATAATGGCTGTTTCCAACTGCCAAGCAACCAGTTTCTACCTCTTTGCATATGTATATCTATAAAGAAAACAACCTTTTAGCCTATCACATTTTTGGTGGGTGTGGTTATAGATATTGGCAGCTGGTGCCCTGTTTTATTTTCATGTCTGCCAGTAGTAAAGATGACATGCAGGCTGATTGTGGATCAAACAACATGAACAAATGACATGGTGGATATCAATAATTAATTGATCTCCTAGTTTTTATCTTCTCACTTTGCAATGTATTGATTTATATTTCCCCCTCTTTTTGCTAAAGTTCCTCTTTAAATCCATCACACAATATCTACATCACGATGACAGATGCATTTTATAGCTACTATGCAGAAAATGATGCTGTACAGCTTTTGCACGCCATACTTTTATCATGCTCGCTTTCATCACAGCCTCTTGTTCTCTGTCTGCCTCCCAGAGCCATACAAACATGACTTCTGAAGGAAGCTTACAGCTGACTGCCAAAAGAGTGTCTTCAGTAACTGACAGGCCAGCCTGCTGAACGAGGCGCTGCTAGATCTGAAATGAATGTGTCCCACCGCTCAGAGAAGACTGCAGGCTGCACTCATGGCTGGGATTCCCACAAAGCTGCAATAATGAATATGTTAAAAAACAGAAACATCTTTGGAATAAAATGAAATGGTAGAGCAGCCTAGATGGCGGGAAGGTACTCTAGGCAAAATGTGAAAAAGACATGCTGCAGTTGTATAGGTGTAAAGCTCAATAAAGACGTAGTACGATTTACTTGTAGGTAACTGCTGCCATTTCCAGCAGGCGTTGCTGAAAAAAACAATATGAATGCACTTCCTGTATAGAGATGACAACAAGATGCCTGCAGTGTGTATTTACTGTTCCATCTGCTGCCACTGGATGGCCAGGAGAGCTACACATCAACATTAGATATCAGGTTTCAGCATTGCCACAATTAGGGATGGTCTATGAGATGCAAATCATTTCAGCTTGAAAATGGACCAATTAAAGCGGACCCAAACCAAACATTTTTTTAATTAAAAATATTTAGTTGCACCACTCTGACACATACAAATATAAGTAAACACTCCTTCAAACCTATGATCATTTCAATGCATGCTTTTCACCCTTCTCTTTTCATAACTAGGGTTATACTGGGGGCAGCCATTAGCAATTCCTCCATTGCCAGACACCATCTACTCCACCAGTTTGCCGGAAAAATCCCGGCAATTTGAAAGGAAGGGAGGGGTTCCTCCAATAAATGTAAAATATTTTATATTTGTCATCATGCAGCTGAAAAAAGGCTGCTATTTATTATTATAATTCAGAAAATAGATTTTATTTCTGAAATCTTGTATTTTTAATTTGGGTCCACTTTAAATCCTGCCGAGGTAAAACTCGATTGGTCCATTTTCAAGCTGCATAAATTTGGATACAAAATTTTCATACTCCTGCATCATCTAATTGACCATCGCTAGTCACAATGAATCCCTGATTCACATATTTAAGGGGGGTGGGGCGGAGATTGAGGCCAGTTTCACAATACACATTGACAGTCAAAAACAAGCCGTTGCCGCTTACCACGTTGATATGCGGTAACCCCTGTCTGGCAGCAGGTCTTACAGGAAGTGACGCTCTCTAGCACTCACTTCCTGTGGCCGAATTCATGACGTGTGCGGAAGTGTATTGTCAAAATATGCTTCTGGGCATACGCAACGCGTAAAACTTGCAGCGGTCGATTAAAAACATGCCCGTCGCCATAGAATTACATAACTTCCGGTCCGCAGCATGTCGCTGCAGGAGTCGTACGGTAACAAAAGTATGTGCTCGTGTTAGGGTAGCGCAGCACACACACCGCAGGCAATGTGAACTACCCCATAGACTTTTATTGCACTAGCGTTAGGCTGCGGCAAAATGCCACATACCACAGCGCCAATGTGAAAGATCCCTTAGGCTTGTCTTGCAGCCTCAGGACCTGGGCACCTTGCAGTCATTAGGTTGGCCATGGACTCCTCTGTATACCATACCAAATATGAGGCTTCCATGGATCTTTCTTCTTCATACTGATCTGATGGCACACGTTTAAAGGATGAGGACGACAACAGACAGCAGCAAAATTGGTGAGATATTTTTTAGCCTCTACACACTCGCACCAGCTCATATAATCACACAAGGAGTGCCACTCACAGACTTTTTTCTACTGTATAGCAACAGGACAATGATCCCAAGCACACCAGAAAATCTACAACAGAGTAGCATGAATAGGTAACAGGGCTGGCTGGTTATAGCTACAATAGGGCTCTGATGGGGTCCACCTAACAGAAGACAACTGTTTACATTTCACCGATAGTATCCCAAACAGTATAAAAGATTTGCTGCTTCTTCTTCCTATAAATTCACTGTTAAAGCACACCTGAAGTGGGAGGGATGTAGAGGCTGCCATATTTATTTCCTTTTAAATAATGCAGAGTGCCTGGCTGCCCTTCTTATCCACTGCCTTTAATAATTGTAGTCATAGACCATGAAAAGGCATGTAAATCTGAAGTTTGACTGCATTTGCCATAATCTTGTCTCAGGTGTGTGATTTAATACTGATGCCAGAAAGATCAGCAAGACGCCTGGCAACTGGTGTTGTTTAAAAGGAAATACTGTAAATATGGCAGCCTTCCTACACCTCTCACTTCAAGTGTCCTTTAAGAGCTATAAAGCATTTCTGAAATATTGACACATCCTTAAAGTGGTGAAGGAGGCAATTGCAATGTGTGATTTGAGAATGCCGCAGTCGACAGCAACCAGTTACTAAAGTATGTTGTTTAACCACTTCACCACTGAGGGGTTTTACCCCTTGAACACCAGAGCAATTTTCACCTTTCAGCGCTCCTTCCATTAATTCGTCTATAACTTTATTATTACTTATCCCAATGAAATGAATTATATCTTGTTTTTTTCGCCACCAATTAGGCTTTCTTTAGGTGGGACATTATGCCAAGAATTATTTTATTCTAAATGTGTTTTAATGGGAAAATAGGAAAAAATGTGGGAAAAAATTATTACTTTTCAGTTTTCGGCCATTATAGTTTTTAAATAAAGCATGCTACTGTAATTAAAACCCATGAAATGTATTTAACCATTTGTCCTGGTTATAAAACCATTTAAATTATGTCCCTATCACAATGTTTGGCGACAATATTTTATTTGGAAATAAAGGTACATTTTTTTCAGTTTTGCATCCATCCCTAATTACAAGCCCGCAGTAACAGTGTTATACCCTCTTGACATAAATATTTAAAAAGTTCAGTCCCTAAGGTAACTATTTATTTTTATTTTTTTTATTGTATTTTTTTTTTTAATTACAAAAAAAAAATAAAAAAATTGGGGAGTGTGGGAGGTAATTGGTTAATTTGTTGTGTAAATGTAATGTTTGTTTATGTAAAATGCTTTTAGGGTGTAGTTTACTATTTGGCCACAAGATGGCCACAGTGTGTTTGTTTACATGCGACCTGTAAGCGTCCTTCCGGACGCTTACAGGAAGCAGTAGGAGGCTGGGTGAATCACTATGATCGCGCTGTTTCTAATAGAAGCAGCGTGATCATTGCGGGGGCTTAGATCAACGAACGGGAATAGATTTTCCCGTTCATTGATCTCCGTGCGAGCAGGCGGCGGCGTGCACGAGCGGTGGGTGCGCGCGCACGAGCGGCGGGAGCGCGGACAGCGGCGGGAGCGCGGAAGGTACGGATTTCTCCGTCCCTGGTTTTTTAGGGGGGAAAAAAGGGACGGAGAAATTCGTACCGCGGGGGTTTAAGTGGTTAAATTAGTATGATGTATTAAACAAAGAGATGTACGATGCACAAAGACACCACTGTCAAAGGCTAAGCGGCCTGCTTGATGGGGCAGGCTATAGGGCGATGATGATCTGCTATGTGCAGTAATCCATAACAGGCAAGAGGATTTTACTGTTCATTAATTTACAGCATAAATCGGAAGATTATAATTTACTGTCTGATACGGGTTACTGCACCATGCACATTATGTTTTGCCGCATTACATAAGCCTGTTTAAGACTTACAATTACAGTGTATTTCCAGTGAACACATACTTTGAATCACTGTAAGGTTAGCCTTAAATGCCAACTCCAGCCACAAATTATTTCTAAATCATACACAGGTGGAATCATTTTTAAAATGTCTAATCATCTCAAATACATGAAAAAATAACTAAAAACCATTTGGCTTACCTTCACAAAAGACAACTGTTCAAGTTTCACAGTTTATTCAGATAGCACACTGGACAACACATTTTGCGGTGTACACACTACTTCTGCAGGTCAGTGACCATGCTTGTGTCACAGCTGCAGAAAGCTTGGCGTGCCTTGAAATGCATTGTCCATTATGCTGTCTAAATAAACTGTGAAATTAAAACAGTTCTGTGAAGGTAAGCCTACAAGTAACTTTGTTTTAAACATTTTTTATTTTATCTTTACTTGATCACCTCCTGCTAGTAGTGTTCTGTTTTCAGGTGGGTATTCAAAATTTTATTTTAAAATGTTCCCTTTTTGGAGGAGAGAAAACCTACCTGATTAAAATCCAAATGGGAATGTTTTTTCCCCACAAGCAATCATATTGGTTGTGATTTAATCAACCTGGAAGTATAAGTATCCAATTGCTTTGTGTTGTGTGCAATTGGTACACTTTAACACTACGCTAAAAAAACTAAAAGTTTAAAACACTTAAAGTGAAAGTGTCCCATTACCTAAGTTACCACTTGTGTCACCTAAACTTGGCCTTAAAGGAGGTCTCTGGACTGTCTAAATAAACAAAAAACGACACTTACCTGGGGCTTCTATCGGCCCCCTGCAGCTGTCATGTCCCACGCCGTCCTACTACAAGCCTCCATTCCCCACTGCCGGTCCAATCAGCCATCTGATTAGACTGCGGCTACGCTCCTGCGCATGTCATCGGAAGCTTACTGCGCAGGCGCAGTGCAAGAAAATGTTGTGCTGCGCCTGCGCAGTAAGCTCCCAATGACGCACGGGAGAGAGCATTATTCATCTTGTTAGACGAATATTACACCGGGACGGGGAACGGAGCATTGGAGGAGGACAGCACGGGATATTACAGCTGCAGGGGGCCGATAGAAGCCCCAGGTAAGTGACATTTTATGTTTATTTAGACAGTCCACTGAACCCCTTTAAGATCCATGAACACTTGTAATGGCTGCTCCCTGTAGCAATCATATACAATTCGGTTTAGGGACCAAATGCTGTATAGATGCATCGCTATGCTGCTGCCTAGCAATGTCTGTACAGCATTGTCTTTCTTAACCATGTGCCATAGCAATCGCATCCAGTCACTACAGATGCACAGACTAGTGATAATAGTAGGCTAAATGCCTAATGATGAAATATGGCATGTATCAGATCATTTTAATCGGGAGAAGCCAAATCATGTATTTTTAGTTTTTTTTTTTAACTGTGGCACTTGTCATGTGAAAATTAGGAAGGCTGAAACATGAACAATTAGCAATTTTTCTATTATGATAGGCTAAAATGTGATAGACTAAAAAAAAAGTAGTTTTTTTTTTATAAATGTATATAAGCAAAGCAGGGGGAGATTACAGCTGCCCGGCATCCCCCTCAGACCAGGCCGGTGCAGTGTGTGGGGACAGGTACAAGATGAGACACCAGAATATCTGCAGGTATCCTGCAGCTCACAGCACTGCCCCCTTTCTTTCCCTGCTACAGTTGACTTTGGATGTAGCCAGGGCTGCCACCTCATCCCTCTAAATACCAACACATCTACTTTATACAGGTTCTATGGCTACTCACACATATTCAGTGCTTAGCCACAAGGCATGTATAAGTCATAAGTGCTGGTATTAAAAGGGATGAGGTGGCAATCCTGGATGGACCAGCAACGTGTGTACAGAACATGGAGCAGCTCTGGGGAAATAACAGAGCACAGATTCAGGTATGAGCACAGCCCTGTGCCCTGCTGTGTGAATGCTTCACTTTCCCCTTCATTACCACTGTTGGCTGTCCTCATTACTATCTGTATCCAAACTGCTCCTGATCAATCCTGTTGTCAATCAGGAGCAGATCGGACATCTCAGAAATAAATGTCAGATCCTGTCAGTCGGATGGGAAATTGCATTGTGTGTACCCAGCACGATGTCCTAACATATTATTATACTGTATTGTGCGTGACTGAGGGAGGCCTTTCAGGGATTCCACCCCCTCCCCTTGACAATCCTGGGTTTACCCCTGATATACATTAACAGAAGGAGATGCTGCTTGCTTGACAGTTGGCAACAGCCATTGGGCCTGATCCAATTCACTTTTTCTTCTAAGTTTTCTCATAGGAGATCATATTTGATCCTCTGTTTAACATAACTTTTCAGCATCTGCAACTGAAAAAGTACAAAAAAGTTGGTGAAAAAGTACTGTCAAAATTGTTTTGAATGTATTCTTTCTTGCTGGTGGCTTAAAAGGGATTTTATTGATAATATGTGAACATTTCACCTAGGAGAAAACTAAGGAGAAAATGTTAATTGGATCGGGCCCATTATCTCCTACAATGCAACGAGGTTAATAGACAGGAAACTATCATAGCCTTCACAATGACATCACTCAGTGGGAGGGGTTTCACCTCAATATCAGCCAGACAGACGTCCCTGATGATCTATTCGGGAGAAGATAAAGCATTCTGACAGGAAAGGGTTTTTTGGGGGGTTTTTTTGCTACTGATTAACTGGATGAAGTTCAATCCTGGGTTAAAGTTCCTCTTGAAAAGATTCTGTCACCATAACCCCCCCTTCCCTGTGAAATCAGGTAGACTAGTGCATAGGTTCTCAACATGCGGTACGCGTACCCCAGGGGGTACTTCTGATGGGTCCAGGGGGTACTCGGGCTTGATATACTTAACCAAGAATAACAAATTTAGAGTTTTAGAAAATGATAAGTCTTATTTAAACAACACCAAATCAGTATTTTAGCTAATTAAAAGCAATAGTAAATGCTTGGAAATTGTTTAGAACCAATTATAATGTACCACGATTAAATATATATTTGTCAAGGGGTACTTGTGATAATGTTTACTATGCCAGGGGGTACTTTGGTGTGTACAGGGTTTTAAAAGGGGTACATATCAATAAAATGTTGAGAAACACTGGACTAGTGAGCCATTCCAGCTAATGTAGAGGAGAGGCTACTTGTACAGTGCAGGCCCCATCAATGAGGCAGCGCTAGCCATTCAGAACTGTGAAGAGACGTGACTCATACTGGATATAAAACAACAATACACAAGGTTTGCAATACTACACCAATATCTGCGCCGGAAGAACAGAATCTTCTTTAAGCAAACCTAGCAATGCTGTGCCCGTCTGACACAGGCGGAATATGGAGAGGATGAGATTTATGAGGATTAGTGAGCGATGGAGGCAGAGAATACAGATAGACGCACAGGCAGGAGATACAAAGAACACTTCTATGTGTAGGGAAATCTATACTGAATCTAAATGTGCATCTCTGCAGCTTTTATATAACAGCTGCCATGCCAATGAGATACAAATAATTCCAACTCTGGTGAAAACATTATGAAAATTGTATGTATTGCATTGAATTGGGTGCTCCGAGCTCCATAGAACTGCTAATCAGGCATGTTACTGAGGAAGTGGGATAGTAGCCCACAAAACGCGTTGTATTTCTTGTGCAATAAAATAATTTTTTGAGCTTGCAGGCTTAGACACTCAACTTTATGAAGCAGCATCTTACCTTAATGTTATCGTTTTAATCATGTTATACCTTTCTGGGTGCCTCACATTCCCCTGTATTTCCATTGAGTTGGACCAATCACATGCATTTTCTGTTTTTATTGGCCCATTTGTAGGATGCATACAATTTGAATGCAAGAATGATTTGCATCTCACTTATCTATGCCTTTGACCTTCTAGCAGCATAAAAGTCTTTGAGCTAAAGCCATGCACCTAAACTAGCATGGTGGCATAGTGGTTAGCACTCTCACCGTGCAGCACTGGGTCCCTGGATGGGATCCCATTCAGGGCACTATCTTCATGGAGTTTGTATGTTCTCCTGTGTCTATGTGGGTTTCCTACAGACACTCTGGTTTCCTCACACATCCCAATAACATACATAGAAGTAAATTGGCTTCCCCTAAATTGGCCCTAGACTACATACAATACACGATACATACGACGACATATGACTATGGTAGGGATTAGATTGTGAACTCCTCTGAAGGAACAGTTAAGTGACAAGACTATGTACTCTGTATAGTGCTGCTGAATATCTTGGCACTATTTAAATTCTAAATAATGCGATTATAGACCGGGCTGTGGATTCGATATAAAAATCATCCAACTTGAAGTCCTCTGTTTATGTTACTACCGACTCAGACTCCTCTAATTTACATACAACAATTTTGTTAATTGAAAGTATATAACAAACAGCATTTCCACAGTGTCAAAGCTTAGGACTTTTAAAGCTACGGTATATTAAAATTATTGGGCATTGCCTGGCGCCCGAATTTCCCTTTTGGTGCCAGCTTGCCAATATTTTCAATCAAAGTCCATGGCGGCGCCCGATTTGTCCAGAAGCCGCATGCGCCCTATTTTCATGATACCTAGTTACACCTCTGAGAGAGATTATTCATCTGTGAGAGCGGAGGTCTGACTTTCTACAGAGCGATGTGAGAGGCATCCTAACACTACAATAACTTAGATTTGAAATATTGCTTAAGCATCTGAGTCTGCAGACAATTATATAAAGCAGAATCAATTGAAACTCCATTCCGTTGATTGAAGCAAAGGGAAAAACTTGTATTTTATGTGGCAATTATTGGGGAGGAGTGATGCATAATGGAAAACCCACTGGGGAGGGTACCCCGATATATTTAGCCACAGCTTTCATTGCTGAAAATACTGCATTTGTCACACTGATCTGTATTACAAGAGGAATCTTGGAACAATAGCGAATGAGAAACAGTGAAGTGGCATTTCTATGTTGAGTACGCAAAAGCCTATTAATGCGCGTGTGACGGAGTTCAGAATAATTAATGTTCTTTGTTCCATTGGTGGCATACATTGCTTGGTTTGGGATATTGTTGGAAGTCTGGTGTAACGAGTGTGAAAGGACCAGCAGTCTGAAGAAATTAGGACTTGAGAGGAACTAAAGACTGAGATAAAATCTTCCTAAAGGACCTTTTCTACTGCATGCTTTCCACTACAATCTTCAGAGCGCATGCAGTGATGATTCTGTGGTCACAAGGGCACCGTGACTATAAATGGTCATCATAGGGCCACTTTTCCACTAATGCCATTGGAATTTTCCACAAACACAAATGCAGTAGATGATGCCTCTTTGGGCTTTTTCTGTAAGAACAGTCAGAAAAACACAAATGCAATCACACCATGAAGATGCAAATTGAAATGTCGAAGGGCAGCCTAATTTGGAGCACCCTGAAATTATGCTGAAAGCACCCTTTGGCACTTCAATTGGCCTGAGGAAGTGGGCACAAACCCACAAAATGCATTGCCACTGCATAATAAATGTCATGTTTTTATGAATTTAGCCTTCATTGAGGTAAGCCACGTAAACCTTTTTCTCATTTAATTGATTTTAACTTAATTTTATCATACCCGTGGGTGCCTCTTCTCCTCCCTTTGGTGTTTGTTCACCCTCCTTTGTAGGGGTGTCCCCTGGCCCTTTGGGGCTCAGCCATCATCAGGACCCAATGGTTGTTTTTATATGAGGAGTGCAACTGCAACCAGTTTTTCCTAGATACCTGAGTAGAGTCGTGTTATGCATCTACACCTGTTTCTAGTGGTTGGTTGCCACTCTCGTAACCTCCCTTTGGGAGTAACACTTTTCCTTACATTGCTAATTTAGACCCTTGTGTGACGTATTGCACTAATGGGGCTCCCGTTGTGTCCGTGTTTTCTCTTTACAGGGTTCCAAACACCGTGAATCCAGCGCAGGAGACGTGGGCACACAGGTAGTAACTTTGGTACCGTCAGAAGACAGAGCTGAAGTTACTTTTAAAACACAATAATTCCCCACCATCCATGGCGGCCTGGAGGGGGAATAGTATTTAACACAGCCGGGACATGTGCAGCAGCAGGATCAGCCATATACCGGCTGTATCCGGCGCTCAAGTCTCCCGCGCTGATTCCTCTCGTACGCGTCTACTCACCCTCCCTTTCTACACTATGAAAATGATGATCACACCAGGGGCGTAACATCAACTTCACTAAGCCCCTTTGAAAATTGTCATGGGCCCCCTGCCATCCCTCCTTCACTACACATGGTGAGTCACACACCTTTGAATCATCCCCGTACCTGCTCCCCACCAGAATAAGCACGTGATATGAACCTGCTCCAGTGTTGTGTCTGGTCTCCTTTTTTCCTGGCAGCTGTACACTCTATGCTGCCATCCTCCAGTTCCCGATCTTGTGACATGCACTGGGAGCTGCGTATACAACATAAAGTGTACCGCTCCTGAGAAGAAGAAGAGACCTGACCCAGCAGGTAAATATTACACTGATCCGCTGTGCTTATTCTGCAAAAGAACGCAAAAGAGCAGACTCCCATCATCCGAAGCAGGTTGTAAAGCCTGAGCTGGGTGCTGCTTTAGCACTAATGCTATAGTCCGCACCCAGCTCAAGGGTAAGTCGGGGTTCCGGCAAATTACTTCTCTCTCTAAGTTGCAATGACTTGGAGGGGGAATAGTAATTAATGATGCAGCAGGGTGAGCAGTCATTCGACTCACCCTACGCCCAACTCACAGGCGACGTACTAATATCTACAACCCATAACCACATAGCCCTCTTACTACCGCAGGGGGCGCAGGGTTTATAGTTACACTACTGGATGAAATGAAAATTTCACAGAAGAAAATGTTTGATGTACAATAGGAAAATCTTGATTGCAACCCAGTGTGTTTGCCGTCGTAAACACAATTTTCAGTGGAAAGGGGCCCTTTAAAGAATTGCGCTACGAATTTTGTGAACACATTTGGTTCCTGATGTGCTTACCTTATATACTCACGTATAAGCCTAATATCTAAACATAAAAATGTGCTTAAAGAGATACTGAAGCAAAAAAAAAAAAATTATGATATAATTAATTGGTTGTGTAGTATGGATAATTACTAGAAGATTAGTAGCAAAGAAAATATTCTCATATTTTTATTTTCAGTTATATAGTGTCTTTTCTCTAACATTGCATCATTCTCTAATATGTGCATTTTACACAACACTGAGCATTCAAAATGTTTTTTTTACAAAACGGGCTGTGAACTATTGACCTGTCCTCTAGCAGAGAAAAAGAAAATCCTTGACTGAAAGCTCAGATTACAACCTTCAGAACTTAGAGCTCTCTGCGACTTTGAAAGTCTTAACTCTTCCTGTACTGGAAACATTATACTAAAGTCTCTGCTCCTAATGTTTTCTTTCTGAGCTGTACTACACATACAAATCATTATATCATAACTTTTTTTTCGCTTCAGTGTCTCTTTAAAAGTTACCCCTTCGGCTTATATGCGAGTTAGTGGAGCAGAACGGATGGTGGAGCAGGATTTGTTACTGGCAGAAGTGCGTACGGATCTTGCACTAGTTATCCTGCTATTGCCCGCTGACTCCCTGCGGTGTCCATGCCCCTCATCCACTGCAACATGGTGTGTAGAGTATGCTGCTCAAGAGGACCTGTGTCCCTTGGCTTGTGGAACGGAGTGTGCAAGCAATGTGTCAGCGGTGCAATGTTTGGGGATTCTTCCTTTGTGCAGCTGTATCATCTTTGGGGCCCATCTGGCTATGTGAGGGGGGGTGACTTTTACTGGGGGACACATCTGGCTACTGCTGTGCAGGGTGGTTATACTGGGGAGGGGTGGGAGTCAATTCCTGGTTTCTGATGGAAAAGTGGGTACCTCAGCTTATATGCAAGTATATACGGTATATACTGACAAACTACACACACAGATACTAGTAATATTTACGTTAAGTTGACGCCACATTTTATACGTACATGTAACAACATTAAAGCAAGGCTATAATTTCCTGTAAATAACAGCGTAAAGATCTGTGACGTCAAATAACCAGCAGCGACCAATCATCAGCTTTTATGTAGCATAGTGTGTTGTAATTATTGTGGTTCTTTAATTATATAGTGCCAACATATTCTGCAGCACTTTACAATTTGTAGAAACCACAAACTAAACATCCAGTGATTAACAAATAGAAACAAGAAACACTGAGAAAGATGAGAGGACCCACCCAGGTCTTCCAGAGTACATGGCACAGAGGACGGAAACCATAAAACACAAGTTCCAAATCGGTTTTTACTTTATATTATGGCCTAAATTCACCAACACACTCATTCAATACAAACAGATGTTTTTTTCCCCCAAATACACTAAGATTTTTACACATGTGGTAATAGTTTTTGTAATTAACTAAAAAACGACATGACTATTCACTAAGATTTTTACCTCATGCCGTAATTCATTTGGTATTAGATGGATTATTGCAGTTCATGAAAGACGGATGAATGACCTGAGGCCGGGTGCACACATAGCAGAAACGCTAGCGTTGCGTAAAACGCTGCATTTTTGATGCTAATGGAAGTCTATGGGCAGCAGGAAAAAAACGCATATGCATTTTAAAAACGCTGTTTTGTTGCATAATATTCATAGATGCATCAAAAACGCACATAATGAAAGTCAATGGGAACGTAATGGTAAGCGATTTTCATGCGTTTTTCCCAAATATATATATATATATTTGTTTTGCTGTATTTTTGCTTCCTGTTGTCTTCCTAGTGATGTGCACAATATAAAAACGCATGAAAAACACATATGCATTTTGTATATGCGAACCGATAACCCATTAAAGTGTACGCAAAACGCTTGAAAAACGCATCACAAATGAACCAAAAAACGCACACAACATTAACAATAAAACATGACCTAAACCGCAGCCTTTCATGCTATGTTATGTGTGCTCCCAGGCTGATACAGATAGCATTTTTGTAATATACTGACAAATAAGGGCCCGAAACGTGGCATTTGTGCAAGCGATGGTAAGCGGTGGTAAATGACGGTACCATCGCTGCCCATCCATTTGACAACGAGCACCGGCCCTTTGACTTTGAATACTATGAACAGATTGTGTAGGTAATGCAAGTCGTAAAATTAGCGAATCACTTGGCCAATCAAAATTGCATGTGTGTACCAGGCTTAACTTAGGACATTCCACTTTTAACCTCTGGACAAGCTGCGCTCCTTTCTGAATCTAGCTCACTGACTGACAACAACAACCCTGGGTGTAAACCTTACCCCACCTTAGCTTGCCTATTTCTTTACATTGTAAGCTCACAAGGGCTCACAAGAAGCTGTGCATTTATTTAGTCACTATACATTTGACGCGGTTATGGCCCATATTCACGGGCAACTTTTTGGCCTGTCGCCAGCACACGTAAGCGTGTGCGCAACAGGCCGGCGACAGCTCGTCGCCAGGTCCCTCCGCATACACACGGCGGAGGGACCTGGCAACTGATGCAGCGGAAGCTGTCGCTGTTGCGCCTCCCCCCGCCGGAAGCCCAATGCATTACTTGTCTTGTTGCTGTCGCTAGTTCCGCGTACTCACGCGGACTAGCGACAGTTGCAGCGGCGACTGTCGCCAGGCGATTGAGCGGTTCAATCGCCCGGCGACATCAGCGACGAGCAACAGTTCGGGGTGCGCGCCCGTGCAACGCCGCATACTTACGGGCGACCTGTCGCTGCAACACGCGCGTGCCGCGTGTTGCGGCGACATTTGTAGCCCGTGAGTATGGGCCACTACTATTATAGTGTCCGCTGCTTCTGCATTATGTACCAATGTCTGTGTTTTTCTGTAGCCATGTTTGTACAGCGTTACGGACGATGATGGCGGTATACAAATCACCGTTGCTTTTCTAGCTTGTGCAGCGGTGAAAGGCTTACAACTGTGAGTACATTAATGCGGCCTGAGCATTAGCGAGCAGGAAGACGACGGCTCCGAGGTTATTTGTGGTGTGACTTTTCACACCTCTTCATCAATCTAGGTCACAATATGCTCAGCTCAGCTCAGAAAAAAAACGGGCTGCAAATTTTCATTCATTGATTTTGATCAACACAGTCATTCCATAGTAATAATTAACAGAATAACGAGAGTCCAAGCAAGCGAGGAGGGGGGAGAGGGGGCTACGGACATTAAGAATGTGTCTAATCACAAAGATACTGCGATAAAGCCAATGTGTCAGAGATCCCCAGAGCATATGTCGGCTGTGGAGCTGCTGCTTAGCCGTTCTGTCCATCAGATGACGGAATTGTGACTGAACACTAAAACGGATTAACGCTAGAGACGCTAAAGCGACATCTGAAAACCTTCCCATGGACACGAGGCACAGTGTTGTGTGGCTGTCGTTATACATAAATACACCCAGTCAATTGTCTCAGCTCCGTTTTATCAGCTTCGAAGGCTGCCAACTGATCTCCTAAATCAGATATCAAAAGCAACATATGCATCTCTACCTGAGGATACCAGAGCTGAAGGACTCAAATGCCCATATGTCCTGTGTGGGGTGTTAGTAGTAGATACTTACTGTTCCTCACCGTTGTCCAGCTTTAAGCACTGTTCTGACAGGGCGACCCAGATAACCTATGACCTGGACATACTGCGCCACGCATGCACAGTATGTTCGTTCTGCACTCTTGTGGCTGCGCTCAATGATGTCACCACACAGGTGCGTTTTTCAGTGGAAAGGAGCCCTTTAAAGGATTGCACTACAAATTTTGTAAACACATTTGGTTCCTGATGTACTTACCTTATATACTCGCATATGAGCAGTGAGCAGTTACCTGGCAGCAGCAAGCAGTTGTGAGAGTTTGAGAGGCATTTCACTGCCTATCATCTGCCTGTGGAAAAGAGGCCTGAGAGTGGGTGAAGAAGTCGAATCAATTCATGTAAGCCTGTGCATCACACAACTCAAGCAGGGAGCACACCTATTCATTTTGCAGGTGTTTGCTCTGGTCATTGTTTTGTTTGTCACTATTCTGTCAGGCCTGTAACCCACTGCAAAACGCAATCACTAATCGCAATCGCTAGCGTTTCGTATGAGCAGTTTGTAAGCGATTCCTTGAGCGTTTTAGGGAGCGATTTTAAAAAGTGTATCAATTTGCCAGCGGTTGTGTAGTGATTAGCGATTAGCGTTTTAAAAGTCTGATTGGTTCTTTCTATTAATTTTAATTTTGTTACAGTGTACATTAACTTCAAAACGCTAGCAAAATCGCTCCGTGCAATTTTTGATGAGCGATTACGCCAGCGATTATATACTTTACATTAAAGCGTAAATGGTAACAAAATGCCGTATGTCCTGCGTTTGCAATTTTGCTAATCGCAATCGCTTTTGTGGAATTTGCACCATCCATTTACACATTGGCAGAGCGTTTAGGGAAATCGCTAGCGATTTCTCACGACCCCTAAACGCTCAAAAAAATTGCTTTAGTGGGTTCCAGCACTGAGTGCATTTTTTCCGTGTTTAAAAATCAGATGACCGTTCTGCTTTTTTGTTCCATGTCCCGCACAATTAATTGCAATATATTTTGACTAAAACTGAATTCGCTAACAAATGCAAAAAAACTGATAGATATCCAACTGCTTTATTTTATGTTTAAAAACTTAAAAAAAAAGCAGAATAACTGATTAAACTGTACCGTAGATCACAAATTTTCCACGGGCAGTTGATAGGCAGTGAAATGTCTCTCAAACTCTCACAACTGCTTGCTGCTGCCTGGTAACTGCTCGCTGCTGCCTGGCAAATGCTTGCTGCAGGGGGGGGGGGGGGGGGCAGTTAGGGTTAGGCATCGGTTGGAAGGGGGGTCAGTTAGTGTTAGGCATTTTGCAGCAGAAGAATCGGTTAGGGTTAGGCATCGGTAGAGGGAGGGAGGGCTTTTACTAGAATAGGGTTATGTTAGGTATTCCTTATGCATCAACCCCCTCTCAAATGTCCAGCCTCCCCCTTGGGAAGCAGCTGTCTTGGCATAAGGTGGAGGAGCCTATGTAGACACCTGACATGGTAAACACAGGAAACTCCCTATGTGTTTGATCCGTCACAGTTTCCTCTCTCCCGGTCACCTAGCACTGCAGATCGGTATGTCTAGGAAGAAATATGACCACTGTATCCAGAAAGGAGTCTGGCCAGTGTGTCTAGGAAAGAGGTGAGCAGACCTGGAGGAGTGCCAGGCAATCTGTACACATGTGCTGCTGTGTGTAGGGTAAATGCCAGCATGCTTCCATTACTGGAGGTTACAAGTTCACTTACAGCATAGGCTCATATAACCTTCATACAGCTTTAAACCAGCAAAGCAGTAAAGCTGGCAAATCTCCCTGTGAGATGGGCACCTTGCCAGGCCCCGGGTACAGCCTCACTCCAGCACCTGATACAACAAGCGTCTGTGCAAGTAATGCAGTCACTAAATCTCCAGAGCTCTTGTTACCTGCTGATGATATGCATTACTGCAGCTCAGTCTCTGATGTCTTCTTCTTGTTCTTACTGAACAGTTACAACATCCATAGTTCAAAGTGAAGTCTAGAGATGACTGCTTGTGTGCAGTGATATTGTCACAGCAGTGATGGCTAACCTTGGGCCTCCAGTTGTGGTGGAACTACAAGTCCCATGAGGCATTGCAATACTTTGACAGCTCTAAGCATAACTCAGGGAGGCAGAGGCATGATGGAATTTGTAGTTTTGTCTCAACTGGAGTGCCAAGGTTAGCCGTCACTGCCGTCACAGTGTAGCTGCATTATGCTTCTCATGCATGTGTGTACTTTATATGCCTGCTCTGCCAATACCCTGTCAAAGTGTAACTGTCGGGCATAAAATAAAAAAACAATTCTTTATTTTTATCTGGTAAACAAGTAATAATGATGCTAACCGAGCAATCCAAAACTTAAAAATCCCTATTACTTTTCTTGTAGATAAATGATCATTCCCCAGTTTGCCTGACTCTTATTTGGTACATTACCGCACAAATGAAATTACAGGGCATGCTGGGTAGTCTTTTATTTTTTCTTCTTCTTTACTTTCCTCTCAGACTTAACTAACGCAGCCTGATTGGCTGGAGCCTCTATCCCCCGTTTTGCCCTGCCACACCTCTGTTCCTCCCTGATTGGCCAATAATTATCATGCTGAGACAATGCACCTTCTATTGCAGTGCTTGGTGGGAGTGCCTGAAGACTGGGAGGGGGGCAGGAAATGCATACACAATAAGGCAGAGTAGAGTAAGGGAAGATATAACATCAGGATTGGCTTCAAGATAGACACAATTAAAAGGGAGAATCCTAAGAAGGATTTTCTCTTTTTTTAACCATAGAAAAATCACTAAAATCAAAACGTGGACAGCGCAATACATATGTTATGTAAGTTGAACAAGTATTTATCTACTTATATATGTGTTTTTTCTGAGATAGTATGGCTGACAGCTCCTCTTTAAAGGGAACCTGCAGTGACAGGGATAAGGAGGCAGACATGATTATTTAATTTTAAAGAGTGCAGATTCATTGCCTGGCTGTCTGGCTAACCCATTGCCTCTAAAACTTATAGCCATAGACCCTGAACAAGCATGCAGATCAGGTGTGTCTGACTGAAGTCTGACTAGATTAGACATGCTTGTTTCAGGTGTGAGGTTCAGAGCCTACTGAAGGCAGTAAGATCGTCGGGATGCCAGGCAACTGGTATTGTCTTAAAGGAAATAATTATGGCAGCTTCTATATCCCTCTCACTTCAGGTTTCTTTTAATGCTGAAATATAGTTGGGCTAGAAGAGATTGATATTGCCCTTATACCAGAGACGTAATAGGATGTAATGGGGTTAGTCAAGGTAGTAGATTTGGGTCCCCCTAGTGGCCCCAAATAGAAGTAGAGAGCAGACAGAGAAGGTGGGCCTTGACACCAACCATGCCACAAGCACCTGCCTAGGTTGCCTGCTGGATAATCCTGCTCTGCCTAATGCAGACAGCCCCCTACTTACAAATGACACAAGTTACAATGTTTCAGAGATACAACGTTTTCTTCATCTACAAAATATAACATACTCTTTTTTTAATACTTATTTTTGTTATTAAATGTTACAGTATTGTATCAACTGTTATAAGTTGCTGAACACGCTTTAAAAGCACATTGAAAACAACCCAAAAAGTTTGGTTTGGTTTTAGTTTATACTATACAGTATGTCCACATCTAGAGTTGTCAGAAAGCAAATGATTTATCCATATTTCGCCATGTTTAACACAGGGGTCAACTTACAAACAAACTCCTGGAACGTAACCGGTTTGTAGGCAACAGCCTGTATTGCCTTTTGTAGTAATGGCCTTTTGGACACAGGAATACATTTCCCATGATACCTAGCAGCGGCTGTTAGCTGCTAATATGACAGTCTTGAGTACTTATTGTTAATGTTAGATTTTAGTTCTGCTAATCATGAAATGACAACAAATGAGAAGACACTCCATAACGAACTACTATTATCATCTCATCACAGAATGTGTGACTAGCTACAGGTAGCCCCCAGTTATCGAATGAGAGAGGGACTGTAGGATTGTTCTTAACCTGAATCTGTCCATAAGTTGAAACACTCTGGCCACCTCTGTCCCATGTACCCCTTCTATGCCCCCCTGTGCCCTTAGTGTCCCTCAGAACAGCCACCATGACACCCCAACCTATAACAGTGCAGCCACCATGACACAGCAAACTGTAACAGCACAGCCACCATGACACCCCAACCTATAACAGTGCAGCCACCATGACACAGCAAACTGTAACAGTGCAGTCACCATGATATCCCATCCTATAACAGTGCAGCCACCATGACATCCTAACATATAACAGTGCAGCCACCATGATACCCCATCCTATAACAGTGCAGCCACCATGACACCCCAACCTATAACAGTGCAGCCACCATGACATCCCAACATATAACAGTGCAGCCACCATAACACCGCAACCTATAACAGTACAGCCACCAAGACACCCCAACATGTAACAGTGCAGCCACCATGACACCCCAACCTATAACAGTGCAGCCACCATGACACCCCAACCTATAACAGTGCAGCCACCATGACACCCCAACATATAACAGTGCAGCCACCATGACATCCCGACCTATAACAGTGCAGCCACCATGACACCCCAACATGTAACAGTGCAGCCACCATGACATCCCAACATATAACAGTGCAGCCACCATAACACCCCAACCTATAACAGTACAGCCACCATGACACCCCAACATGTAACAGTGCAGCCACCATGACACCCCAACATGTAACAGTGCAGCCACCAAGACATCCCAACATATAACAGTGCAGCCACCATGACACCCCAACCTATAACAGTGCAATCACCATGATACCCCAACCTATAACAGTACAGCCACCATGACACCCCAACCTATAACAGTGCAGCCACCATGACACCCCAACCTATAACAGTACAGCCACCATGACACCCCAACCTGTAACAGTGCAGCCACCATGACATCCCAACATATAACAGTGCAGCCACCATGACACCCCAACCTATAACAGTGCAGCCACCATGACACCCCAACCTATAACAGTACAACCTCCATGACACCCCAACATGTAACAGTACAGCCTCCATGACACCCCGACATGTAACAGTACAGCCACCATGACACCCCAACATGTAACAGTGCAGCCACCATGACACCCCAACCTATAACAGTGCAATCACCAAGACACCCCAACCTATAACAGTGCAGCCACCATGACATCCCGACCTATAACAGTGCAGCCACCATGACACCCCAACATGTAACAGTGCAGCCACCATGACATCCCAACATATAACAGTGCAGCCACCATAACACCCCAACCTATAACAGTACAGCCACCATGACACCCCAACATGTAACAGTGCAGCCACCATGACACCCCAACCTATAACAGTGCAGCCACCATGACATCCCAACATATAACAGTGCAGCCACCATGACAACCCAACATGTAACAGTGCAGCCACCATGACACCCCAACCTATAACAGTGCAGCCACCATGACACCCCAACCTATAACAGTGCAGCCACCATGACACCCCAACCTATAACAGTGCAGCCACCATGACACCCCAACCCATAACAGTGCAGCCATCATAACACCCCAACATATAACAGTGCAGCCACCATGACACCCCAACCTATAACAGTGCAGCCACCATGACATCCCAACATATACCAGTGCAGCCACCATAACACCCCAACCTATAACAGTACAGCCACCATGACACCCCAACATGTAACAGTGCAGCCACCATGACACCCCAACATGTAACAGTACAGCCACCATGACATCCCAACATATAACAGTGCAGCCACCATGACACCCCAACCTATAACAGTGCAATCACCATGATACCCCAACCTATAACAGTACAGCCACCATGACACCCCAACCTATAACAGTGCAGCCACCATGACACCCCAACCTGTAACAGTACAGCCACCATGACACCCCAACCTATAACAGTGCAGCCACCATGACATCCCAACATATAACAGTGCAGCCACCATGACACCCCAACCTATAACAGTACTGCCACCATGACACCCCAACCTATAACAGTGCAGCCACCATGACACCCCAACATGTAACAGTGCAGCCACCATGACACCCCAACCTATAACAGTGCAGCCTCTATGACACCCCAACCTATAACAGTGCAGCCACCATGACACCCCAGCCTATAACAGTACAACCTCCATGACACCCCAACATGTAACAGTACAGCCACCATGACACCCCAACCTATAACAGTACAGCCTCCATGACACCCCAACCTATAACAGTACAGCTTCCATGACACCCCAACATGTAACAGTACAGCCACCATGACACCCCAACATGTAACAGTGCAGCCACCATGACACCCCAACCTATAACAGTGCAGCCACCATGACATCCCAACATATAACAGTACAGCCACCATGACACCCCAACATATAACAGTGCAGCCACCATGATATCCCAACCTATAACAGTGCAGCCACCATGACATCCCAACATATAACAGTGCAGCCACCATGACACCCCAACATGTAACAGTACAGCCACCATGACACCCCAACCTATAACAGTGCAGCCACCATGACACCCCAACATGTAACAGTGCAGCCACCATGACACCCCAACCTATAACAGTGCAGCCACCATGACACCCCAACCTATAACAGTGCAGCCACCATGACATCCCAACATATAACAGTGCAGCCACCATGACACCCCAACATGTAACAGTGCAGCCACCATGACACCCCAACCTATAACAGTGCAGCCACCATGACACCCCAACCTATAACAGTGCAGCCACCATGACACTCCAACCTATAACAGTGCAGCCACCATGACACCCCAACCCATAACAGTGCAGCCATCATAACATCCCAACATATAACAGTGCAGCCACCATGACATCCTAACATATAACAGTGCAGCCACCATGACATCCCAACATATAACAGTGCAGCCACCATGACATCCCAACATATAACAGTGCAGTCACCATGACACCCCAACATGTAACAGTGCAGCCAGCATGACACCCCAACCCATAACAGTGCAGCCACCATGACATCCCAACATATAACAGTGCAGCCACCATGACATCCCAACATATAACAGTGCAGCCACCATGACATCCCAACATATAACAGTGCAGCCACCATGACACCCCAACATGTAACAGTGCAGCCACCATGACACCCCAACCTATAACAGTGCAGCCACCATGACACCCCAACCTATAACAGTGCAGCCACCATGACACCCCAACCCATAACAGTGCAGCCATCATGACATCCCAACATATAACAGTGCAGCCACCATGACATCCCAACATATAACAGTGCAGCCACCATGACATCCCAACATATAACAGTGCAGCCACCATGACACCCCAACATGTAACAGTGCAGCCAGCATGACACCCCAACCTATAACAGTGCAGCCACCATGACATCCCAACATATAACAGTGCAGCCACCATGACACCCCAACCTATAACAGTGGAGCCACCATGACACCCCAACATATAACAGTGCAGCCACCATGACACCCCGACCTATAACAGTGCAGCCACCATGACACCCCAACCTATAACAGTGCAGCCACCATGACACCCCAACATATAACAGTGCAGCCACCATGACACCCCAACATGTAACAGTGCAGCCACCATGACATCCCAACCTATAACAGTGCAGCCACCATGACATCCCAACATATAACAGTGCAGCCACGACACCCCAACATGTAACAGTGCAGCCACCATGACATCCCAACCTATAACAGTGCAGCCACCATGACATCCTAACATGTAACAGTGCAGCCACCATGACACCCCAACCAATAACAGTGCAGCCACCATGACACCCCAACATATAACAGTGCAGCCACCATGACACCCCAACATGTAACAGTGCAGCCACCATGACACCCCAACATGTAACAGTGCAGCCACCATGACACCCCAACCCATAACAGTGCAGCCACCATGACACCCCAACATGTAACAGTGCAGCCACCTTGGCTCACCATATGACTACCTAAAGCAGTGCAGCCACCATGATACCCCGTATTACCGCTTCCCTCCCCCCCCCCCCCCAAACACCACCTCACCTCATGACTAAGGAATCCTCACCTCACCTCATGACTAAGGAAGATTGATCACAGCGACGTCCCAGCACAACGTGAGCTCCCCGATCCATCCAGCTGGCGAGTATGAGAATGGCCCACGACAGTTGCCAACAAGACTTCAAGCAATCGTGGTACTTTGTGCGGTAGTCGCAGATCTTAAAGATCAAATCCGCAGTGACAGTCGTTATCACCATACAATGCTAAACAACGTTTGCGTGATCGCACGCCTGTAATCATGTTGTGCGATCACAAAAACGACAGCTGGTCGCTCAAAAAATTGCTGGTTGTCGGAAAAATCGCAAGATGAGTACAGACCTTAACAGAGCAGATACCCTGACTCACCCATAACTAGTTTGGCCAAAGCAGCAACTGCTCTATAGGGAAGAGGTATGTGTCAGAGGGAGGGAGGGGCGTAAGTGTTATGGGCACCCACAGCCATGGGCCCCAAGGAACTGCAGGGGCTGCTCACCCAGAAGCTACAACGCAGTAAACTATTCTCATTCTACCATACTTATTGAGATGAACCCTCTCCAACGATTGGCTGAATAGCTCAGCCTCTGCTCAATTAAGTACTGCAGACTAGGTGTAATGTATCTGCACTTCTTATTGGCTGACTGGCAGACTGGAGACTATATAAGTGGCAAAGTGTTGTCTGGGAGTGAGCAATCCTTTTGTGTTTGGTAAGTTGAAGGAGTGGTGGGGGCGAGTTCCTGGTGGTGTCAGCTCCGGGGCTCACCTGCACTCCCCTATTGTGTTAGTTTGGGGGTCCCAAGCAGTTGCAGTGCTCGGGGGCCCCTCCTGTCATGTGCACTAGTGTTTGTATATTTTAAACTTCATTTGCAGCTCCTTATGCAGTTTAGTTAGGAGGGGGGCAGATGAGAGGGAGTTTCCTGCAGGCTGGTTCCCCCTGCTGGTCATATAGCCCTTGTTTATATGCGACTGAAGCCCTCTCCAACAATTGGCTGAATGGCTCAGCCTCTGCTCAATTAAATACTGCAGACTAGGTGTAATGTATCCGCACTTCTTATTGGCTGACTGGCAGTCTGCAGACTATATAAGTGGCAGAGTGCTTTCTGGGAGTGAGCAATCCTTTTGTGTTTGCTTATTGAGATTAGGCCATGCTCACTCAGCCACCATCATCCTACCTTGGCAGACCCCTCCAGTCAGCTGCACTCCTATACATAAAGACACACCTGCTTTCTGACCCTATAGTGAGTATTTCTCCTGTGGGGCCTCGGCTTACCTGCTTGCTAATAAGATGTCCCTGGAAACTGATGCCTGCTAACTATACACATGACACATCGCTACTTAATGGAAGCAGAAGTAATTGGATATGTGCACTATGTGATTGTAATGGGAGATAAGTGTTTAAACAATATGCTCTTAATTGTATGTTCTCGTTGTTCTAGTGAATGAATTTCAAAGTGGAACTAATAACATTTCATTAGAGGATTGCTATGACACTGCAAGTTCAAACAACAAACACCCTTCCAGGAATTAACCAAACAATTCTAGATGTATCCATGCACACAGATGGGAGCGGAAGTATTAAAGAGAACCTGTAACATCAAAAAGATCCCCTGGGGGGTACTCACCTCGGGTGGGGGAAGCCTCTGTATTAGAGATCCTAATGAGGCTTCCCCATCCTCCTCTGTCCCACGGGGGTCTCGCTGCAACCCTCCGTACAGCCGCCGACAGACCTGACTGTTGGTTCAATATTTACCTTTGCAGGCTCCAGCGGGGGCGCTGTGGCCGCTTTCGGCTCCGAAGTAGACGGAAATACCCAATCTCAGTCGGGTCTGCTCTACTGCGCTACTGCGCAGGCACCGGAGACTTACTTACTTCGGAGCCGCCAGAGCGCCTGCGCAGGAGCCAGGAAGGTAAATATTGATGTCGCCGCTGTACGGAGGGCTGCAGCGAGACCCCCGAGGGACGGAGGACGGCGTGGGAAGCCTCATTAGGATCCTGAGGCTTCCCCCACCCGAGTACCCCCCCCCCCCCCCCCCGGGGACGTTTTGATGTTACAGATTTTCTTTAAAGGACAACTGTAGTGAGAGGAATATGGCGGCTGCCACATTTATTTCATTGTAAACAATACCAGTTTCCTGGCATCCTGCTGATCCTCAGCCTCTAATACTTTTAGCCATAGACCCTGAACAAGCATGCAGCAGATCAGGCGTTTCTGACAATATTGTCAGATCTGACAGGATTAGCTGCATGCTTGTTTCTGGTGTGATTCAAACACTACTGCAGTCAGATAGACCAGCAGGGCTGCCAGGCAACCAGTTTTGCTTAGAAGGAAATAAATATGGCAGCCTCCATATAACTTCCACTACAGTTGTCCTTTAAGTACAGATAGTCCCCTACTTACAAACGACTCAAGTAGAGGTGGCCACACATCAGGCAACTTGGCGGCTGATCAACCATTCAATTCGATAAATATCGGATGAAAATCGGTACCGCCAAGAGCATGCTTGATCAACGATGCCACCAATTTCAGTCCGAAATTGGTTGCATTTATCGATGGGTCATGCTGCGAGATGTAGGGCTGAAATGCTCGATCGGATGTGTGGCAATTATGACAAGTGCCGAAACCTCCAGCGCTGTCCCCTCTAATGTAAAATGTGCCCCCTCCCCTGTTGCCCGATGCAGTATATGTTACCCGTCTGTGTCCGCCGCTGGCTCTGGGCTCCATCCTGCATATGTGGGCACAAGTGTGACATCACACACGCTCCCATGTTACGACAACAACCACGTGCGGCGCATGTATGCGGATTGCGGATGGAGCCCAGTGCCAGCGGCACACATGTAAAGTATACTGCACCAGACACCGGGGGGGAAGGCAGTGTCGGATGTGGGTTCACAAGGCCAATTCCCAAGAGATTTCATGCTGAAATTGATCAGGAATCAGTCTACAGTGTATGGGCAGCTGGCGGATCTCTCTCCGCTCTGAATCTGATCATATAGAGATCGGTTGCCTGCCCATACACCACAGATCTGTTTCTTGGTCAATCTGCTCATACATCGTCTGATGTATGGTCACCTTGACACTGCTTTAGAGATACAAACGAAGTTGTCTTCATGTACAAAATAAACAATACTGGTTTTTTATTATGTATTTTTGTGGGTAAATGTTACAGTAAGGCCCGGTTCATATTAGCGTTTTTCTGCGGAGCCGGCCGTAAGGATCCGGCCATCAGGATCAGGAAAAACTGTCAGTTTTACAGCCAGTGTGCTGTAAACTATCAGTTTTCTATTTGTTACTATGTAGCTGCAAAACCGTCCGTTCCGCTGAGCAAAACGGTCTGGAAAAATGGGTCCTGCAGCATTTTTCCATCCGCTCAGCGGAACGCCACGGAACCGTACGGCCGGTTCCGTTGGCAAACGCTAATGTGAACCGGGCCCAAGAAGCACATGTCAGTAGAATGTTTCCTTTATTTATGGACATGTCCCAAAAAACCATAGGCAAGCATCAGATAGCGGACATGCTGACATGTTTCCTTAGGGCCTGTACACACTGAAAAACGCAGGCAAAAACGCAAGCGCATGCGTTTTTAATGCGTTTTTCATGCGCTGCGCTTAAAAAAGCGCAGCAGGCACTGCGTTTGCGTTTTTTTAAAAACGCATCGCACCAGTGTGTACAAGTCATCACGATTTTCATTCTTTTTCAAAAGACCTTGCGTTTTTAAAAACGCAACGCAAGCGCAGCAGTGTGTACAGGCCCTTAATCAACGCACGGCTATAGGGATTCGCATGTGTGAGGCCATTCTTTGCAGTGCACCATCTGCCCTCCCCCCCCCCCCATGCAAATCAAACAGCAGCCTATTGCTTTCACACGGGAGCACAGACTCCTCCACCTCCCCTCAGTAAAAGGTGGTGGCAATTTAGGGACAGTAAAGCCTGGTGCAAACATCAGTGAGAAGCACAGTGGCATAGTGGTCAGCGCTCTTGCCTTGCAGCGCTGGGTCCCTGGTTCGAATCCCAGCCAGGACACTTTCTGCACTGAGTTTGTATGTTCTTCCCATGTCTGTGTGGGTTTCCTCCAAGCACTCTGGTTTCCTCCGATTTTCATTGCATTTTCAAGAAATACACAGATAAATTAAGTGGCATCCCCAAATTGGCCCTAGACTACGATACATACACTAAAAGATACATACATAGACATATGACTATGGCAGGGATTACATTGTGAGCCCCCTGCTATAAAATATTAAATAATAAAAAATGTGATTGGCTGATCACTGGCCAATGTTACCACCTCCATGTAGTGTAGTATGAGGGCCTAGCTATTAAATACTGTCTACAGATTGTGTAGGTAAGCTCTCATACTACATGGAAGTGGTAACGTTGGCCAGTCCCCATGTAATCTGTACATGTAACTTTAAATAAGTCATTGTATCAGTAAGACTAATCATAAATAGGACTTTCCTAGGCTAAAAATCTCAGTGAATTTCTTGGTTCATGTTTAACATCACAGTTACATTCTTACTGTTCTTTCAGCTCCCACAAAGTCAAATGATAACCCCTTGAACCTTTCTTCATTATCCATATATATATATATATATATATATATATATATATATATATATATATATATATATATATATATATATATATATATATATACATATTTTTGTATTTTTCAAGTGGTGCTTGTCATGAGGGCTTTCTTTCCCCCTCTCCATTTATACATGTTTCTTCATTATCCTGCTATCAGCAGTGTTTGCACAGCCACACCGAAGTTTTCTGTTTAGTTGTCAGGAAAGCTACACTGCAGCAGATAAATATTTAAAAATTAAAAAAGTACTCAGGCAAGTTCAAACATGTCCTCATTGTGGCACAGGTCACTTCAGGTACCCTTTGTTTACACGGTGTTCTGAAACCAGTAGAAATCATACCTAGTCTCCCAGAATGCTCAGGGAGGAGAATTCTGCATACCTATGACATACTAGAAGGGCAGAGCTACATTCAATTTACAGCAATATATGAAAATAGGAACGGTTTCTAATGCTGAAACCAAGAAAACAACCATAAAAGTGGGTATCCTAAATAATTTACTGCATTCTACTACATGTCACTACATTTTTTTTTAAAGGTATAAATTAAGAATGTAATTCTTCTTCAATGTCCAGAAAACGTAAAAGTAATGGACCCCTCCTTTAAAGTGTACCCGAGGCGACATGTGACATGATGAGATAAACATGTGTACGTACAGTGCAAAACATTAATAACCAGGCTGTTTTACTTGTTTTATTTTGCTGCCTGAAAGAGTTAATTTTTAGGCATAGAAGTGACAGCTTCTGTCTTGTCAGTACCTTGTCAGGAGTATAGTAAACTCACTGATAAGCTAATTACAGCCATAAAAGTTTTCCGGGCAGAATACAACTTCTGAGAACAGAGGGCTATAGAAAAAGGTAAATGGTTCATGTATTTTAACTCTGGGACTCTTAATCGACTTCCACTGAGCAGAGACAATAAATCAATCAATCTACTTTGTAAATGCTTAAATATAAAAATAAAACTGTGTGATGTAAAAAAAGCCATTTTTAGGAGTAGGAGGTTAAATACAATTGTTGATCTCATCAGTTTATTGTCACCTCGGGTTTACTTTAAAAATGACCAGATTACTATTTGAATAAGAATATTTCTGACAGTGTTTGTTTTGTGTGTTCCTTTTATTGCTAAGGCATAAAAAATACAACAGATTTTGTTTGTATACCTAGAAAGCATTAACTCCCTTTTCTCCAGTCTCGAAGCGTTTCAGATCTACCGTGACAGAGAAAATAAAGACAAAACACTTCACAGCAAAAAAGAGACATGACACATTTGCCCTTAATGACGAACGGAGATGATGCCAATCCCAGTGACTCAGGAAAATGGAGGCAATGTATAATTGATCAATGTGTGGGCGGGCAGACGGATATAAATATAGTGTGTGAGCAGGTGGCATGGGGATTCCTGGCCAGGCTGGCATACAAATTGATCTGACAAGAGGACAGAGAGGTCACGCTCGGCAAGATCTCAAAAGTGCAGCTATGAAGGCTGGACAGCATGGCAGAGTCTCTAACCCTCTACATATTCCATCCACTGCCTATTTACCACTGATGCATTTACTCTTATATAGAAAAAGGGCGCTACTAAAGGCAACCATTTTTTTTTTAAGAAAGGGGCACAGAGTAAAGCATTCCATCATTCCACATGGCTTATAGCGCAGGATATTTGCTGGGCCTTGCTTATAAAATCTAGAGCAAAGCAAAGCGGAGGTCATTATTTATTTTTCTATTTATATAGCGATGACATCATAGTGTGCATCACTTTACAGAGTACACAAGACCATTCCCATCAGCCCCTGTCCCTAAAGGATCTCACAATGTAATGTCCTTGCTGCAGTGCGACTCTCACTATTTCATACACTTTGGCCTTTATATCAAAGTCAGAATGAAGGCATCTCTGCTCAGGCGCCAGTTGTGTACTGATATGGATGGTTTAGGTAAGAGGGTGGGGGGTATGTAGGGCAGGGCTGGTGGTACCATTACGATAAAGGGGGCAAATGCCCTAGGGCCCCTGAGCGTTGCTGGAGCCCCATGCACTACCGGACCCCCCTGGTCTCCCCCGGAACTGTGCTGGACCTGAACTCAGACCTTCCTCTCTGCTCTTAAAGATAAGCAGCAGCATAATTGGACCATGCCTTGTAAGGATTTTTCGCCTTCCTCTGCATCAACAGGGATATGTGAGGGAGCAGGCTGGAGTTGTACTTTATTTTCTGGTTGAACGCGATGAATGTATGTCTTTTTTCAACCCTAATAACTATGTATATAATAACTTTTTAAGAAAAACATTTCTTGGTTATAGTCGATATAAATCCTGCAATAAATTCAGTGTGTCTACTTCTTGCTTTCATAGAAGCAGACAAATGGTTAACATCCTTTGTTTACAAATTAGCAGCTCTGCCGAGGCAACCAGCTGACACAGCTAAATTGATCAAATTACAGTAGTGATTAGTCACACATGATGATGAATTATACAGACTAAACTCTAAATACATACAAGGTGCATTTCTCTATGTTTTCCTTCTGTCCTGTGCAGGTCCACTTTAAAGCAATACTACACCATATCTGATTACCTGTTTTTAAGGAGTTACCGAGATCCTCCTGTGAACGGCTCTCTATATATTCTCCAGGAATAAGATTTTAAAAACAGGACTGGCGAACATTGTCGTGATTTTGGTGAATTTATTGCATAAACTCGCAGGAGACTTTGTTTATGACTGTTATGAGTGCTTAGCACCCTTTTTTAGGTTGCAGATTGTAAAGGAACAATTGCGTGTTGGATTGGAGCAAATTTTGGTATTTCAAGCCATTAGTATGGTACATAAGACAGAACTGGTACATACTCCAAGCTTTGGCAAGCATCAGAAAAAATGGCCGTATTTCCTCCGAGCGCAGTTCTAGCAGGAGGCATAAATTATGGCAGCATGTATAAATTATCCGCAGTCAGGGAAGACTTTGAATTAAGTAATAAGAGCACAGTAATGATGCTGAGGATGCCCCCAGGCTATTTTTGCAGCGCAATTACAATTAAAACAGTTATCACATCCTAACAATAATGATTGCTTTGGATGCTCCCTCTCAGCCTTGACAGCCCTGATAACAGCTCTGATTGCTTTGTCTGTGTATGATAAATAGGGCTGGGACAAAGTACGGCACTTTGATGTTGATAAATGACATGCTACAGAACCAAGCTGGGGGGATGGCCAGCAGGGGGTACACGCTCTTCTAAATGCATCTTTTAAAAGAAACGTCAAGTACTTTTTAACTCATTTATTTTATGTTCAAAATTATTTGTAGTTAGAAAATTATGAAATGCTATGCATGCTTATTTAATCTACACCTTTTTAAGCCTGTAGGTGGAGCTGAGAATCCCAATCCATGATTGGCTCCATAACATCTTTATAGCAGGTTGATTGATGTTTTGACCCAAATAAACACAATACCATGTGCCTCATTTCTCAGACTGGAGCTTCTGAAGAATGTAAGCAGTCACAGCAGTCACTTCCCTGCAGGAGAAAGTGCGTCACAAACATCGCTGCTGTTAATTTGTTATATTCCCCTAACTTCCTGTGATATTTCAAACATGGAAATGGCCCTGTGTTCCCATGGCCAATCAACACTCACTACCTACAGGGGTCAGCATTAGCTAGTCCTCCACTATAAGGTGCTAATAGGTTTTCTTATATCATTAATCCACATAGAAAGAGCAGTTTGACTATAGCAGAAGCGCCTATGTCTTTGTAGTAGGGATGTACAATAGCAAGTCAAAGTAATTATACAGTACTTCACTAGTTATTTACTGGTATTTAAGATAAGCACAACTTTCCTCATTTAATCAATTATCACATTTCAGCTGTGGTGAAACATTCCTTTTTTCACCTAAAGCCTCAGCACGGTGGTGTAGTGGTTAGCTCTCTCGCCTTTCAGTGCTGGGTCCCTGGTTCAAATCCCAGCCAGGGCACTATCTGCAAAGAGTTTGTATGTTCTCTCCGTGTCTGCGTGGGTTTCCTCCGGGCACTCCGGTTTCCTCCCACATTCCAAAAACATACAGATAAGTTAATTGGCTCCCCCTAAAAATTGGCCCTAGACTACAGTATTTACACTACATAATATAGACATATGGCAATGGTAGGGATTAGATTGTGAGCTCCTTTGAGGGACAGTTAGTGACAAGACAATATATATATATATACATTGTACAGCGCTGCGTAATATGTCGGTGTTATATAAATACTAAATAATAATAATAATAATCTATACGGTACAATTTTCCATCGGATCGACCGATGATCTGATAAGAAATTGCATTGTTTGTAGACGTCCAAATTGTTTCAGATCAATTTTGCAATAGATTTTGCATTAAGTACCCAAAATCCATTGCAAAATCTAACGCAATCCGATTGGACCGGTTGGAAATTATCGAATAGATCTGTCTAATAGATCCGATCTGACGGAAAATTGTACCGTGTAGATGAGGCTTAAGGAGTATTGCAAAAATTAAGCACCTCATTCCTTCAGAGGATCTTTCAACCCTAATTCATGCCTTCATCACATCACGGCTGGACTATTGCAATGCCCTCTATGCTGGCCTTCTAAATTTAGACCTACACGGCCTGCAGAGCCGACTAGAACAGAATCCTGCTGGAAAACTGTTAACAAGCCAGTGGTAGACAAAGCTAATAGTGGGTCCCTGTGCAAAATAAATGTAGGGGGCCCAATGCGAGTGGGACGGGATAATTATAGGTGGATCCAAAATAGCCTAAAAGTATGCAAACTTAGGTTGAATTCTATAGGCACTGTGTTAATGCAGCATATATTTTCTACCTATTACTTATGTCTCATAAATGGCTTGACACCAAGCAGTTATCACTCCTCATGCTGTCTGCATGTTGGGTTGGTGTGGCTCTGTACAATTTAAAGCTATAGGCTTGTTATACACCAGCGGTTCTGGGTGTAAACCTGGTTTCAGGGGCATAAAGAGATTATTTGCATATTCAGTAGTGGTACATTGTGGGTAACCACAGATGTTCACTTAAAGCTGAATTATTGCAAATTACTTTTGTTTTAAAGAGACACTGTAAGAAGAAAAACATCCCCTTGGGGGTATTCACCTTGGGAGGGGGAAGCCTCCGGATCCTAATGAGGCTTCCACCGTCCTCATCTGTCCCACGGGGGTCTCGCTGCAGCCCTCCGAACAGCGGGCCGACAGCCTGTTCAATATTTACCTTTCCAGGCTCCAGCGGGGGCGCTGTTGCGGCTCTTCTGACGGAGATAGGCCCAACGGAGATCGGCTATTTTTGCCTATCTCTGTGGGAAGGAGCGGATACTGCGCCTCCACTGGAGCCAAAAGGTAAATATTTACATGTCATCTACAGCAAGTGAAGCCTTGTGCGTACACTAGATGGTTCTCGGCCAAGGAGCTGGTCAGGACCGTGTGTGTGTGTGTGTGTGTGTGTGTGTGTGTGTGTGTGTGTGTGTGTGTGTGTGTGTGTGTGTGTGTAGTGTTGCCATCTTCACAAAAGGATTTTAACCATGTATCCTAATTGTTAGATTTTGAGTATTATATGCTTGAATTCGTAGGCCTCAGTTACTTGAACTGAGTTTAGTTAAAAGACTAGATGTGCAGAATCTCCCTTTAAGGAGGATTTCTAGGATCACTGCAGAACAGTGTGTTTCTGCTTATACAAGGCCAGAGAATTGTATCTGTCCTCTGATGTGCAGACATAGAGGCAGTCTTTTTCTGTAAACATCGAGTGTTTTTATATTTCCTAAAGGTAAACCACTGTTCTCAGATTAAGGGACAGTTTACTGGAACATGGAATTTTCCAGGGCATGTGCAGTAAAGACTGTGCTTGTCATGATATCAAGGGTTCTTATCAGCCAATAGCAGGCGATGAGTTATTGATTCGTCCCTGCTCAGATGTTGTAACATTTAACTCTTTAGATGTCAGTATAAGAGCCAAAGTGGGCTCCTGAGGGGGCTACTTCTGACTGATGACTTTCACTCCTGTTTCTACTTTCATTCTACATGATCTGTATGCTGTACATATGCCTAAATGCAATTAGCATAGATGTAAGGAGGCCTGATCTAGCTATTAGGGATAAATCAAGTTTGCAAGGAACGCATAAGATTCTACGGACTGTTTGCTTTGCCGAGGTTAGATATTGCTACTGAACATATCTGTATATTTGTTTTACAAATAAACTCTTGAACTTTGACGACGTCTACGAAGTCTTATCTCCTATGCTGTATGCTGTGATGAGAGTCAAGTTATCACACTTCCTGTGATATGGTGCCGAACGAAGGTGTAGTGTTGTTGCCAATAGCAACCAACGTATAGATTCTTACACTAATCATTCATATAGGTGTATGTCTGCCCCTGGCAAGCCATGTGAAAGTAGAACAGAGAAATCTCACGGACGTGTCACCAGATGGTAAAGATGAATGTCAAACGTGAATGTTTGAGAAATCTGCCCACTTCCTTTAACACCATCAAAGTGGTGAAAAGATAATTCCACTTCTTCACAAAAACAAATGTGGTCATCTTTCAATAAATAAACTGAAATAAACTGAAAAGTGGAGAACAAAGGCAGAAACTACGATACTCCTGCCCAGGGCCTTTTATAAATATGATGAACAATAAATGGCAATATTTATAATTAACAACCTTGTAGAGTTTCCGGTTTACAGTTTTATAAATAAACCCTTTGGTTTTATAGTAATGAGCAAACTGAGACCTGCCTAACGTATGTTACTTAAAGAGACTCTGTAACAAATTTTTCAGCCTTAGTTCTTCTATCCTATAAGTTCCTATGCCTGTTCTAATCTGCTCTGGCTTACTGCAGTCTTTCCTAACTGCACTGTCTCTGTAATAAATCAATGTATCTTTCCTCTGTCCTGTTTGTCGGGCTAAGGCTTGATTGTGTGGAATGTGCAGGGCTGCTTGTGATTGGTAGAAGCGATACACACCCTCTGCAGGCCCCCTGCACACTCTGAATGACTCACACACTATGCTTAGCTGAGCCTATTAGAAGCTGGTTAGTTTGTTTGTAAACACTGCCTAAAACTGTTAATTACAAGCCAGGATTGCAGCAGAGAGTGGCAGAAACAGCACAGAGGGGCACAGGAGAAAATAATGAATAGAATGGTATGCTTTTTATTGTAAGAATATTAGAGTACAGATTCTCTTTAATTTTCCTGCTTGATCGACCATTTGATTCATAAGTTTATCAGATCGGGTGAGAATCTAATATGTTCCATTCTGAATCTTCCAATTTACTCAATTGAGAAGGATGGAAAATATCGGTCAATCGTAAAATAATTAGCTACTGTTCACATGGCCTTGGTGAGCTTACAATCTAAAGGATTTGCATGCTTTTAGACCCTAAAACCAGGAAAAAAAAAATCACACCACAGAGAGATTTGCGGCAGCCCAGCACTTACTCACCTTCCTGTGATCCAGTGCTGCAGTTCTCCCTCTGTCCTCCAGGTGGCATTGTAACCCTGTAGTGAGATCATCGTCATGAGGACAGACAGCAATCCCACCAGAGGGATCCAGAGCCTCAGAGGACAGGAAGGAGAATGGCTGCTGGCATTTGGATCCTGGGGGAGGTGGGTAAAAATGCCCGCTGCGCTTTAGGCTCTGCTCAAACCTCTCAGCGGCTACCCGATTCAGGCTCTGGATTACCGCCCCAGGTTTTTTTTCCCACCCCGAGCCTAACTCAGGGTTATCGCCAGGGAGGGTAAATATACTAACGGCTGGAGAGTGTTGGTTGGTGGGAGAGAATGTGTTGTGGCAGGTAAAGCATGTGCAAAATCTTGTACCCATGTGTCTTGTTTACTTTAAAGGAAACTCTCGCAGGAGGAGGTTAAGAGGCAGAACGATGTGTACATAATGTTCCAGGGAGATCAGTTTCCCTTACTGGGTGTTCGTTTACAGATAATTCTCTAATACGAGACTGTATTACTGAATGGTATTCCAGTTCTATTCTTAATTATTCCTATATGCCTTGTAATGTATTGCAATGCTTCTTTCTGTATAATGTGAGAACTTAAAGCACTCGTATTTTATGTCCTACAAATAAACTGTTCTCAACCTTTTAAAATATCAAGTGCGAAAGGTAACTCTACTTCGGAGAAAAGTCACCATTAAACTTACATTATGTCAGGCTTTGTGCTCCTACTGTTATTTCCTGTTATTATGAATGGCAGAAGTACTTATCATAAGTGGTTTGCCCTTCGGTTTAGTGTGACAGCTTGAAAAGTAAACATTTTTGTCTGGCACTAGTATTGCTATAGATTAAACCTTTATTATTATTATTTAGCATTGATAGAGCGCTGTACAGAGTGTATAGTCTTGTCACTAATTGTCCCTCAGAGCCATATGTCAATTGTAGTCTAGGGCCAATTTAGGGGGAAGCCAATTAACCTATCTGTATGTTTTGGGAATATGGGAGGAAACCAGATTGCCTGGAGGAGACCCACGCAGACATTGGGAGAACATATAATGTCTGAGCAGATAATGCCCTGGCTGGGATACGAATCGGGGACTCCGCGCTGCAAGGGGATAGAGCTAAACACTACGCCACCATGATAAGAAGCACATAATAAACTTTTTAGGTGACTAATCTGTATTTTTTGAATTGGCCAGTCATGAGATCGTTACTATAATTTGTTTATATACAGTAGCACAATAATCTTCCATAGTACTTTTCCGAGTACACAGTCATGTCACTAAAACTAGCGATACATGGGTTGATTATGGTCCAAAATGCCAAACCGATCAGTCCTTATATAATTGGAATTTGATCCGATTTTATAACTTACTCCATCAATGCTCTATCAATGTTCTTATCACTACTAAACAACTTGTAATAGCCTAAAGAAGTTCTCAGTATACTAAGAAAACAGAAAAAAAAATGATTACAAATGTGCCTGCAGGCAGCCATACATGGACCTTCAATGTTACACTGAGGATCTGCGGACCTTTTGGTGTCCTAGAGCATAGGTTCTCAACATGCGGTACGCGTACCCCAGGGGGTACTTCTGATGGTTCCAGGGGGTACTCGGGCTTGATATACTTAACCAAGAATAACAAATTTAGAGATTTAGAAAATTATAATTCTTATTTAAACAACACCAAATTAGTATTTTAGCTAATTAAAAGCAATAATAAATGCTTGCACATTGTTTAGAACCAATTATCATGTACTACGATTAAATATATATTTGTCAAGGGGTGCTTGTGATCATGTTTACTATGCTAGGGGGTACTCGATGAGTACAGGGTTTTAAAAGGGGTACACACTAATAAAATGTTGAGAAACACTGTCCTAGAGGACAATCAAGAGACAGATGTGGATAGGTTGAGTTCTTTAGCTGAAGGTATGTACTGTCTTAAAAATGTCTGATTAAAGATGTTGAAAGAGAACATTATGTCAATAATAGAGCTGAAGACCTCATCCCCGTTTAATGATGACTGTTGCAGATGGAAAAACTGTAAGCTCCTCTCATTCTTCGTTGTAACAAATTTTTTTCTGTACCAAATGTGTCTCACCATCTTTAAAAGTCCTTCTGTCTTCCTGAGGTGGAGGTGAGGTGTTTCTTGCCTCCCTGAGGTGTCGGTAGACTATAAAGTCCTGAACTGGAATGTTAGACTTTCTATGCTTTTCTCCCTGATGTATAAATAATTGCTCTCCCCCATATACCAAGCTCCATGCAATAAGTTGCTTAGCTTGTGCTTGAGAGTTGGCCTTTCAAGATATACATGACACCACTGTTACTAAAGCCACCAAAGGTAGGTTAATAAAGCAGATTGCTTGTGGTCAGGCCCATATAGAGATAGGAAACCCAAGGCTGCATCCATCTGGAGAACCTGGAAAGCATTATATAACAGGTAATTGTGAAGATGAAAAACCATTCCTGCCATATCGACCTCTTATTGTGATGCACAGAATGTGATATACCTTTCCAAGACATTGAACCATGGACTCGTGTTACATCGAAGCAGAATTCCTGCATTATTGTATAGCATTCTCTTCCACAACCACTCAGCTGTGATCATTCAAATGTTAAAATAATATGATGCCTCAGGGTTTAGGGTCAGAAGACTCAGAGGACAATGAGAAGAGCACTACAATTAGATTAGCTGAACATTTCAAAACCTATCAAGCATGTAGTGCTGACCTGCTTCCATCTCCAGGAACAGGCCCTCTATTCATGGATGTAAGATGAGGGGAACCTCATGTTACTTAGTAAAGTGAAGGGACTAATTAGATGGTCTACAACTTGACCTGTAAGCCTGGCTATGGAGAGGATTTTCTAGGCAAATTTTAGTTTCAAACTTTTATTAATTCAAAACATCAGAAATAGCAGTAGCGATCTTAGTAATAAAGAAAGGGTCTAGAGTTAGTATTTTACAGTTTTGTATCCAAACAGCATCATTTTTACTATAGTATATCTACATTGTCAAACGCAGAAATGATAATGGCGCATATGCAATTAACTTTTCCTCCTGAGTTCTCTCCTGGGGGATAATTTTCGTATTCTCCTTAAGATAACTTTTCAGCACTTTACAATATAATACAACTGAAAAAGCACCCAAACGTTGGTGAAAATGTACCATAAACACTATTCTGAGTAAAATATCACATAGGACAAATCTCAAGAGAAAAAATGAATTGCATATGGGCTAATGTCTGTGTATTTTGCTGCTAACAACATACAAGAAAAACAAGAAAGAGTCAAAGGAAGTTACCAAGGTAAAGAAAGGGTTACAAGAAAGGAAAAAAAAGGTTTCTACTCTCCTGAACTCCATTAGGCAATTTTTACGGTGACATTAATCAATTTGTTTTGTTATATTTTATTCAGGGATAAGCAGACACTCTATGTACTTTTGCTGCACTGTTCGGCGCTTGTCGGATAGTTCAGCCTCTCGACTGCTGACCCGTGCGACACTTAATTAAACAAACAATTAAAATGCTGGCGAATGGTAGCGCTTGTAACACCATGCTGGTCAGTGCTTGGCGTGGTGGTGTTACCCGGCAGCAGAGAAATGCGACATGTAGGGTCTGAGCACAGCTGTGGCCACGCTCACATGTGACTCCATGGGGAGGAGGCCCCTTTCTACCACTGGTTCCGGGCACTAAAAAGCACTCAGACGGTGCACAGGGGTAGCCAACAGGTGGTGAATTCACCCTTCCAGCTGCTCTTATGAAAGAGACCTTAGTTATAGATTCATGGGTTTGTTAGGTGTTAGCTTGGCCATTCTCCAGTGAGAGGATTGACCTTGTATTTCTCTAATCAAATAGTCTCATGCTGGTTTTATTGTTTTTAGGATTGTTTTTAACCACTTCAGAACAAGAGCAATTTTCGCATATCAACGCTGCTCCCATTCATACGCCAATAACTTCATTACTCCTTATCACAGGTAAATGATCTACATATTGTTTTTCAGGACAAATTAGGCTTTTAGTGTATGAAAATTTTGTTTAGTAAATACCTTATTTTCTATGCATTTTAAAGGGAAATTAAGGTAAAAAATAGAAAAAAAAAACACGATTTCTCCATTTACATCCATTATAGCTTCACAATAAACAGTGCTAAGTATAAGTTAAACCCACAAATGTTATTTGCTTATCCATCCTAGTTATTACATTTAGATTATGCTCCTAGCGCAATGTATGGTGATAATATTGTATCTGGAAATAAAGGTGCCTTTTTCTATTTTGTGTTTTTGATGTCTTATTGTATACCATTGCTGATTACGAGACCATATTTGCAAAAATAACAGTAGTATACCCTCATGGTATACATATTTAAAAAGCAAAGTTCCTAAGGTAACAATACATGTTTTTTTCTCTTATATTCTGTAACTTTGTTTTTATTTTACAGGTCTTTTATTTTGGTACAGAATATGCAAAATTGCTTTTGATTCAGTTTGTGACTAAAAACAATAGACAAGACATGGGCCTCAACCCTAAAACTTTCTAAACTGCATTCTACAACTTATCAGGGTTAAAATGTTACCACCTATGTCTCTTAGTTTTGCTAAGACTTTCCCAAGTTTGATCATAATTTTGAAAATTACTTTATGTTGGATTGAGTTTGTCCCTACCCATTTTTTATGTGACGTGTGTCCAAGCTTTAAGACACACAAAAAAAATTCTACAACTCCACGTTTATAATGATACCACATGTGCCTCATTTAGTAACAAACTGAGGGTGCACTCTTCACAACTACACTGGACGTATACAGTATATCCGGATAGGCTTAAGTGGTTAATGTGGTAAAAAAAAAAAAGTTATGTTATACTTTAATATCACCTTGGCCATTATTCCTTAGAGTTGAGCCCCTCACCATTCCTCTTCCACAGCTCCTGATCCCACTACTGGTGGGTACCTATTTCTCTCCCTGACCAATTAGGGTATTTTTATTCTTGTGCTTTATATACACTAATTGGATCATAAGTGGGCACCTCAATTTGTAGTACTGTCCTCATTAATAAAATTGGCTCAGAGTAAAGAAGAGTTAGAATACCTGCCTCCTCCTCCATTGCTGATACCTTCTTGATGCCTAACCCTTAGCTTATCTCCTTCTGCCAAGATGAAAGACGAGCACCACTGGAGTAAATTGCAAAAGGAGCTTGTTTATTCGTAATTCGCACAGTCACATATAATGCAGTATTCCATCTAGATAATGGCTTACAGGTAGATGCTGTATACCGTGATGTGTACCATAGTGAGAACAACAAGGGTTGGGGCGAGGCACTAGTAGACGGTCACAACGGCCATTTCGCATGAGGTATGTTTGATCACGTGGAGTCCACTTTAGTGGTGCACGTCTTTCATCTTGGCATAAGAATTAATTTACTTCCTTCCTAATCTTACAGTAGAAGTGGTGAAAGTGGTGGTGAGAGTAAAGACTAACCACTAAAGATCTGCTGGATCGGTGAGTGCTGCAAATTTTCAACTTTTTCTACATAGACCATATTAAGCTAATCTCCCCCTAACCTACCCTTAACATTCCTAAGCAATGGATTGATCTGAGTCATGCAGCTCAAAAGGAACCCTGAGAAAATTCCATGCAACTTAGTATTTCAATTGTACGTGGTGAGGGGGATGGAGCTTCCACTTAGTAGTTAGATTAATTAAATACTATCCCCACATCCCGTAATACTTATATAGTTATTTCAGGGGCTCAATAGGATTTTTAATGGAGATCAATAATAACAATAATAGGCCATAGGGTGAAAAAGGTCATGAACCAGGTCATTCACTTTGTTAAAAAAAAATTCATAAAGACATAATTAAACAGTGAAACATTGTCATAAACAATAGATAGACATAACTGATAGTCACCTTATTTGTTTCCATCAACGTTAGCTTCCAGTGACAAATCCTCCCTACTCTAGCCAGGGTTCCGCTTTCCGCAAAACCAGTGACCACAGCTGATAGCAGTTTCTCCACAGGGCCGGAGCTACCATAGGAAAAAATGGGCAATTGCCCCAAAGCCCCAGAGCCTGTAGGGGCCCCCAAGGTTTCCCTCCCCCATCTTAACTGTTGCTCCCCAGGGACTGTGCAGAGTCTGTTAGTTTGGGAGGTGATTGGAGGAGGGTCAGCAGCCAGCTCAGGGGCCCAGGAGGGAAATTTGGCTGCAACAAAGGGCCTCTAATGGCGCTTTTTGGTCGGGGGTTGTCTGTTGTGGCTGGATAGTGTGTAGTGGCTGGATAGTGTAATGGTTAAGGGCTCTGCCTCTGACACAGGAGACCAGGGTTCGAATCTCGGCTCTGCCTGTTCAGTAAGCCAGCACCTATTCAGTAGGAGAACTTGGGCAAGTCTCCCTAACACTGCTACCGCCTATAGAGCGCGTCCTAGTGGCTACAGCTCTGGCGCTTCGAGTCCGCCAGGAGAAAAGCGCAATATAAATGTTCTGTGTTTGTTTGTTTGTTTGTTTGTTGGGGGGCCCCCAGGCTAATTTTGCCCTAGGGCCCAATTGTTACTTGAACCGGCCCTGTTTCTTCAACAGGTGCCTACAGATCACGTCCAAACCAAACACCAAATACCCAACCTTATCAATAACTCGCACTGGTTCTGCCAGCTTCCCCAGTCAGTTAAATAAGCCAGCATATTATGCAGCCTTCAACATTCCACGTTTTGCCACAGTGCTACAGGTGTAAACCTGCAAGGAGAGACTTTCAAAATATCCGGTTTTCTTTTAAGTTGAAGGGATTAAGATGGCAGGAAGTCTTTTTTAGGGAATTCCAGTAGCAGTATTTTGCCAAGAGGGTTAATTACTGTAATGTGTTTATCTAGTTCTCCGACAATAATTCCCCACGTCACATGGCAATACTGCTTTAAAAATAGGCCAGATTAAACAAATCTCTTTACTTGGACTGCAAACATAACTGTTGGGGTTGCAGCAAGATGCTGTCGGCAAAATCTCACTTTTAAGAGGCCATGCTGTTACATAAGAACATCTTTGTGGTGTAACATATATGTGACCAATAGCGGATACAACATGATTACTGGAACTGCAGCGTAAGTTAAAAAAAAGAACAAGAGTGATCTGAAGAAAGCCACCGCGGATGAGGGTTAATCACAATAGAAACAATCGATGCAGGTGGATTTGGCGGTGTGCCCCGGCCATGTGACGCCTGAGCTGGGCGTCACTACAGCAGCAATGCTACAGTCCCCGGCCCGCCCATGGGTAATTCGGGTTCCGGCAATCTCTGAACCTCAAATGACTTCTCCCACTGTGCTGCTATGACTCAAAGGGGGAATAGTATTTATTTAAAGAGACACTGAAGCGAGTAAAAAAACTCGCTTCTTCTCTTATATTTAGCAGGGGCTGCTATCCCGCGGCAGAACGGGGGTCCCTTACCTCCCAAATCCCCACCTGCAAAATCTACGACCAACTTGGTCGTAGATTTTGCTGCTCCTAGAGGCAGGGCTAATAGACGCAGTCCTGCCTCTCAGCGGCGTCTATCAGCAGCGGATCTCCGCCTCTCCCCGCCCCTCTCAGTGAGGGAAGACTGAGAGGGGCGGGCGAGAGGTGGAGATACGCGATGACAGACGCGTGAGGCAGGGCTGCGGCCATTAGCCCTGCCTCACCGGGAAGAGATCCCCTGGGAGAACGGAGGGGATTTGGGGGGGTAAGGAACCCCGTTGTGCGGTGGGATAGCGGCGGTTTAGCAGGGGCACACATGCCCCTGCTGAATATAGGAGAAGAAGCGTGTTTTATACTCGCTTCAGATTCTCTTTAACGTAGCCTTGAATTTAAGCAGCAGCAGGGTGAGCCTTCATTCAGCTCACCCTGTGCCCAACTCACCAGCGGTGTACATCTACATATGCAAATATGCAAAATAAAGGGCTTGATTATAAAACTTATGAGCTATCTCACCTTCTCTGTTCTTCACGTTATCTATATAAAACCTTTCAGAAAGTGTACTCGAAGGTCGGGTATACAATCACAAACCTATCTAAAGGAGGCCACTAACGGTCCAATTTCTTGCGAAAAATCATTCGAGCGATCAGAAATTCTGATCGGATAGGTTGTAAATAATCTCCATTGGTGGACACAATCGATTATGAATGAGTGAAAAAAATGTCGCCCGAATGAATTTTCGTCGAACCAAAATTTGGATTTTCTTGTTGGTTGTGATAGATAGGAAGCAAAGATTGGTTCGTTGATGGTGTGGTGAACAATGTATTACAATATTTCACTTCTGATCAGAATTTCTGATCGCTCTAACGATTTTTCACTAGAAATTAAAATTAAAATTTCGCTAGAAATTAAAAAGTTAAAAAAAATCATTTTTTATTACAGGCTGCTCAAAGAGAGGCAAACTAGAGGGAAGCATTCCCTGTGATCGCAGGGGGCCCAGAGCTGTTTTTGGAGCCACAACTACTAACTTTGTCTTCCTCCGATACAGGAGACTATAGGTCAGGGCAGGTGTTTTTATGGCCACACTTGTTATGGGTGTGAAGATCATGATTGACACACTTGTTTTATGACCCTTGTAAGATGGGCTCCAAGGCTGTGAAGGGCACCAAAGATAGGCAAGGGAAGGGTGTCAACATTGGGGGCCCCATCAACATTTCGCTGGGGTGGCGCCATGATCTGTGCACAAATGGATCTGAAAGCTATTCCAGTTTTAAGCTAAATTATTATTATTGTAACATAGCTAACTTCTCCAGACTGTGAACATCACATACATTCTAGTGCTGTTCGTTTATTAGCAGTCTGTAACGTGCCCTCCCCTTTTCTCCCTATAAGATAGGGGTCTCAAATTCGCGGCCCGCGGGCCATTTGCGGCCCTCGATACAATATTTTGTGGCCCGCGCCAGCAAAAGCTTCCTTATAGGTCGCTTCAGTGCTCCCAAGTAATCCGCTGCATCCCCGCCGCTAAACGAGGGCTGCAGAGCCCCCAAATCGCCCGGGGGGCAATCCGCCGGCATTTCCTGGAAGGGGCAGAGCTTTCAGCTTCAGCTCTGCCCCTCCTGACGTCAATCGCTGCATGGATCGCCGCCTCTCCCCGCCCCTCTCTGTGAAGAAAGAGTGAGAGGGGCGGGCAGAGGCAGCGATGCGCCGCGATTGACGTCAGGAGGGGCAGAGCTGAAGCTGAAAGCTCTGCCCCTTCCAGGAACTGCCGGCGGATTGCCCCTTGGGCGATTTGGGGGCTCTGCAGCCCTCATTTTGCGGAGGGGACACGGCGGATTACTTGTAATGGGAGCACTGAAGCGAACTATAAGGTAAAATAGGCAAAATAGTTCGCTTCAGTGTGAATTTGATTTTGAAATAAAAATCAATGCAAGGGACGGGGGTGGGGGGCCCAGCCTCATCCTGACTTTGCCTCCTGCGGCCCCCAGGTAAATTGAGTTTGAGACACCTGCTATAAAATCTTGCAGATGGAGATTGATTGGCTGTACAATGCAACTTATTTAAAGCAAATTCTATTGATCCAATCCAGTCTTGTTTTCAATGAAACTTAGAAAATCATCTGAAAGTTATCACTTGGTCTTGAGTTAAGCAAATGCAAAATATCATTATAATACTTTCCATTAAAGTGTAGAAGTCCTGGGATCCACTGGTGGTTAGTGTTGGGCGAACAGTGTTCGCCACTGTTCGGGTTCTGCAGAACATCACCCTGTTCGGGTGATGTTCGAGTTCGGCCGAACACCTGATGGTGTTCGGCCAAACTGTTCGGCCATATGGCCAAACTAAGAGCGCATGGACGAACGTTACCCGAGCGTTCGGCTAGCGCTGTGATTGGCCGAACGGGTCACGTGGTTCGGACCCGAACGCGCTCTGATTGGCCTAACGGGTCACGTGGTTCGGGTAAATAAATAGCCGATCCACGTCATTTCTCCGCCATTTGTCTGTGGGTTTAGCTTTGGGTAGGCAGGCAGGGTAGTTCTCTCTCCAGCCAGGCTAGCCAGGGTCATTGTGTCGCTGCTGGGAATAGTAGCACACCGCTCAGCCACACTATATAGCATTGTGTTTACTGCCACTCTGTGTGTTTGCTGGGAACAGTAGTACACCGCTCACCCTGTATAGCATTGTGCTCTGTGTCGCTGCTGGGAATAGTAGTACACCGCTCAGCCACACTATATAGCATTGTGTTTACTGCCACTCTGTGTGTCTGCTGGGAACAGTAGTACACCGCTCACCCTGTATAGCATTGTGCTCTGTGTCGCTGCTGGGAATAGTAGTACACCGCTCAGCCACACTATATAGCATTGTGTTTACTGCCACTCTGTGTGTCTGCTGGGAACAGTAGTACACCGCTCACCCTGTATAGCATTGTGCTCTGTGTCGCTGCTGGGAATAGTAGTACATTGCTCACCCACACTATATAGCATTGTGTTTACTGCCACTCTGTGTGTCTGCTGGGAACAGTAGTACACCGCTCACCCTGTATAGCATTGTGCTCTGTGTCGCTGCTGGGAATAGTAGTACACCGCTCAGCCACACTATATAGCATTGTGTTTACTGCCACTCTGTGTGTCTGCTGGGAACAGTAGTACACCACTCACCCTGTATAGCATTGTGCTCTGTGTCGCTGCTGGGAATAGTAGTACACCGCTCAGCCACACTATATAGCATTGTGTTTACTGCCACTCTGTGTCGCTGCTGGGAACAGTAGTACACCGCTCAGCCACACTATATAGCATTAAGTTTACTGCCACTCTGTGTGTCTGCTGGGAACAGTAGTACACCGCTCACCCTGTATAGCATTGTGCTCTGTGTCGCTGCTGGGAATAGTAGTACACCGCTCAGCCACACTATATAGCATTGTGTTTACTGCCACTCTGTGTGTCTGCTGGGAACAGTAGTACACCACTCACCCTGTATAGCATTGTGCTCTGTGTCGCTGCTGGGAATAGTAGTACACCGCTCACCCACACTATATAGCATTGTGTTTACTGCCACTCTGTGTCGCTGCTGGGAACAGTAGTACACCGCTCAGCCACACTATATAGCATTGTGTTTACTGCCACTCTGTGTGTCTGCTGGGAACAGTAGTACACCGCTCACCCTGTATAGCATTGTGCTCTGTGTCGCTGCTGGGAATAGTAGTACACCGCTCACCCTGTATAGCATTGTGCTCTGTGTCGCTGCTGGGAATAGTAGTACACCGCTCACCCACACTATATAGCATTGTGTTTACTGCCACTCTGTGTCTCTGCTGGGAACAGTAGTACACCGCTCACCCTGTATAGCATTGTGCTCTGTGTCGCTGCTGGGAATAGTAGTACACCGCCCAGCCACACTATATAGCATTGTGTTTACTGCCACTCTGTGTGTCTGCTTGGAACAGTAGTACACCGCTCACCCTGTATAGCATTGTGCTCTGTGTCGCTGCTGGGAATAGTAGTACACCGCTCACCCACACTATATAGCATTGTGTTTACTGCCACTCTGTGTCGCTGCTGGGAACAGTAGTACACCGCTCACCCACCACTGAATAGCATTGTGTTTACTGCCACTCTGTGTCTCTGCTGGGAACAGTAGTACACCGCTCACCCTGTATAGCATTGTGCTCTGTGTCGCTGCTGGGAATAGTAGTACACCGCTCAGCCACACTATATAGCATTGTGTTTACTGCCACTCTGTGTCGCTGCTGGGAACAGTAGTACATCGCTCACCCACCACTGTATAGCATTGTGTTTACTGCCACTCTGTGTCTCTGCTGGGAACAGTAGTACACCGCTCACCCACCACTGTATAGCATTGTGCTCTGTGTCGCTGCTGGGAATAGTAGTACACCGCTCACCCACCACTGTATAGCATTGTGTTTACTGCCACTCTGTGTCTCTGCTGGGAACAGTAGTACACCGCTCACCCTGTATAGCATTGTGCTCTGTGTCGCTGCTGGGAATAGTAGTACACCGCTCACCCACACTATATAGCATTGTGTTTACTGCCACTCTGTGTCGCTGCTGGGAACAGTAGTACACAGCTCACCCACCACTGTATAGCATTGTGTTTACTGCCACTCTGTGTCTCTGCTGGGAACAGTAGTACATCGCTCACCCACCACTGTATAGCATTGTGTTTACTGCCACTCTGTGTGTCTGCTGGGAACAGTAGTACACCGCTCACCCTGTATAGCATTGTGCTCTGTGTCGCTGCTGGGAATAGTAGTACACCGCTCACCCACACTATATAGCATTGTGTTTACTGCCACTCTGTGTCGCTGCTGGGAACAGTAGTACACCGCTCACCCACCACTGTATAGCATTGTGTTTACTGCCACTCTGTGTCTCTGCTGGGAACAGTAGTACATCGCTCACCCACCACTGTATAGCATTGTGCTCTGTGTCGCTGCTGGGAATAGTAGTACACCGCTCACCCACCACTGTATAGCATTGTGCTCTGTGTCGCTGCTGGGAATAGTAGTACACCGCTCACCCACCACTGTACAGCATTGTGCTCTGTGTCGCTGCTGGGAATAGTAGTACACCGCTCACCCACCACTGTATAGCATTGTATAGCATTGTGCTCTGTGTCGCTGCTGGGAATAGTAGTACACCGCTCACCCACCACTGTATAGCATTTCTGTACTGCCACTGTACTGCTGCCAGTCAGCGTGTACTTTTACGGATAAGTGAAATGAAGAAGAAATCCTGTGAAAGAGGAAGGGGCAAGGGAAGAGGTGTTTCCCCTGACGGTTCACGTACAGGCCACAGTGGAGCACCGAAGAAAACCCACTCAATACCGCCCATGTTGTCCAGGAAATCAACCCTCACAAATCCAAAATAACAGGACCAGATAATTAATTGGATGACCACTCAAGCGTCCAGCAGTGGGTTAAGCAGCACCAGCACATCACGCACAAGGTCTGAGTCCTCAGCCAGTTACAACAAGGAGCCAGTGGGCACAAACCAGACACAACCGGCAGCGACACCACGCACACAACTGCCAAATAACCAGTCCGAAGAATTTCCTGAGGACACAATGGGGTATTCGCAGGAGCTATTCCCAGCCCAACAAACTTCCACCTTTCAAAGGTCAATGGAACTGCCAGAAATGTTGTGCCCGGATTCACAACCATTGACTGTGGGAAATGCACCGCGCACTGAAATGCAAGGCGAGTCCGAGGTAGGACTCGGAAACCCAAATCCCAGAGCAAGTTGGGCAGGAGGGGTTTCAATTGCAGGAGGTCGGCCGAGAAGATCTTGAAGACGACGTTGGAGTGTGCTGCGCAGAGGTTGTTGTGGGGAGCTCTACTCCACGGCGGCGGCCCACAATCACATATGACGAGTTTGAGGAGATGGAAGAGGAGGAGGAGGGTATGGACAATGTTGACAGAGACCCAGATTTTGTATGTGAAGGAGAACATCGCCGTCGTAGCAGCAGCACAGATGAATCTGTTGAAGAACCCACTGCTGCACGAGTTCGACTTGTGCCACAAGGTAGGCGGCGCGAAATTTCAGGCACCACAAGCGTGGAAGTTCAAGTGAGACAAAAAAGAGGCGCAAACAGAAATCGCCAGCAAGGCAGGTGCTCCAAAGTCTGGCCTTTCTTTGAAGACTGCAGTGAGGATGGTACCATGGTGATTTGCAAGGTGTGCAAGACCCGCCTGAGCAGGGGGAAACATATTAACAACCTCTCCACCACCAGCATGACCCGCCACATGGTATCCAAACATCCCACTCTGTGGCCGCCAGGACAGGGTACCAGCAGCAACACTGCCTCCCTTGGGGTCACCAGACTCACCACCAGACCCTCCTCAGCAGCAGCAGTAGCCCAGCCATTGCGTGGTTCACAACAACATTCACAAACATCAGACGACGCTGACACTGTCACTTTCCGGAATAGTGCTCTTGAGGTCTCCCAGTCATCAAACACAACAACCAACAACCGTTCAGTGTGCAGCCCTACGGTTCAGTTGTCTGTCTCGGAGATGCTTGAGCGCAAGAGGAAATTGCCAGCAAATGACCCCCGGGCCGTGGCAGTAACAGCCAGCATAGCCAAGCTTCTGGCCTGCGAAATGCTGCCATATCGAGTGGTGGAGACAAACAGCTTCAAGGGCATGATGTCAGTGGCCATCCCACGTTACGTGGTTCCCAGCCGCTACCACTTTGCGCGCTCTGCAGTGCCTGAATTGCATGAGCACGGGGTCAGCAAAATAACCCGAAGCTTGAAGAATGCCGTTGCCTGCAAGGTTCACCTCACCACTGACACCTGGACGAGTGCGTTCGGCCAGGGTCGATACATCTCCCTTACCGCGCACTGGGTGAACCTTGTGGAGCCTGGCAGCGATTCCTCACCTGCTACGGCGCGGGTGTTGCCCACGCCGCAAACAGCTGCACCGCCGTCCCTCCCACTGGATAACAACAGCAGCACCTACCTCTCTGACTCCTTCTCCTCCAACGCATCTCAAAGCTGTACCTCATCCGGAAACGCTAACCCAGCAGCAGTAGGATCGTGGAAGCAGTGCAGCACAGCTGTTGGCATGCGTCAGCAAGCGTTGCTGAAGCTGATCTGCCTTGGGGATAAGCAGCACACAGGGGAGGAAATTTGGAGGGGAATAAAGGAACAGACGGATTTGTGGCTGGCACCGCTGGACCTGAAACCGGGCATGGTTGTGTGTGATAATGAGAGTAATCTCATTCGCGCTTGCCTGGCGCACGTGATGAACCTAGTAGTTCAGCGGTTCCTGAGGATATACCCAGGCGTGGCCGATCTTCTGTTGAAGGTGCGACGAGTGGCCAAACATTGTAGAAATTCCAGTACTGCTTCGGGGGCACTCGCCAAGATGCAGGAGCGCTTCAATCTCCCCCACCATCGCTTGCTGTGTGATGTCCCTACGCGCTGGAATTCTACGCTGCACATGCTAGCCCGCTTTTGCGAGCAGAAGAGTGCAGTGGTCTAGTACATGACGGCGCAGTACCGAGGCGCATCCGGACAGCTGCCAAGCTTCTGTGGATCCGATTGGGCCAACATGTTGGACCTCTGCCAAGTCCTCCAAAATTTTGAGCAATCCACGTTGCTTGTGAGCAGTGACAACTCTTCAGTCAGCATTACCATACCACTGCTGTGTTTACTGAAAAAGTCAATGTTGAAAATCAAGGAAACAGCTGTCATGATGCAACTGGGGGAATCTGAAGGAGAAAACGATCGGCGTGATGGTACCAACATCAGGCCATCTGCTGGCCCCAGCAGCTATGACGAAGAAGAGGAGGAGGAACAGCTGGAGTTGGAGCAGGAATTTCATGCCACCACTGACGAGGGCCAGAGCGGTGCACGTTGGACTTCCACAATTCAGCGCGAATGGTCAGCAGAAGCAGACCAGGAAGAAGGTGACGACTATGATGCATCACAACAACTATCACAACGCTCACACAAGAGGATGATGAGGATTCTGGCAGGACTCTGGCACACATGGCTCAATTCATGCTAGACTGCATTGAACGCGACCCACGCATTGTGCGCATTCTGGACAACACCAATTACTGGGTTTATACCCTTCTGGATCCACGGTACAAACACAATGTTCCAAAACTGCTTGAAGAAAGAGTCAGACAGGTCAAAATGGAAGAATACCAGCAGGCCCTTGTGGAGACTTTAGAGAGGAGATTGACATCCTCCCCCTCCTCTAGCCAGTTGTACGCCGACAGACTGACTTCCGCAAACCCAGGACGACCAGGAGGGCAGCAAACAACACAAGCCGCAGCTAGTGCCCAAAAGGGAATGGTATCGACAGTGTCCTTGGAGTGGGAAAATTTTCTGACACCCATGCAGCAGCCCACAGAACAGCAAGCGTGCAGATCCACCTCCAACACCGATCGCCTGGAGAAGATGGTCAAGGACTACATGTCAGATGGCGTAGCTGTGTTGAACAATCCATCTGCACCCTTCAACTATTGGGTATCGAAGCTAGACACCTGGCACGAACTGGCAATGTACGCAATAGAGGTGCTGGCTTGCCCGGCAGCCAGCGTTATGTCGGAACGCTGTTTCAGTGCTGCCGGAGGCATCGTCACAGATCGGCGTATCAGCCTCTCCACAGAAAATGCAGACTGTCTGACTCAAATTAAAATGAATCAATCCTGGATTGGAAACGACTATGCAACACTCCTGGACCCCAACCAAGTAACATGAACAATGACCATCTGTGATGGGTTAGCGTTGCCGGTCCCTGTTTATGGAACCTCTTATCCTTATTACATCTATGACTGCATGGCGGCAAAAAGCATGCTATCCGCACGCTTCTTGTCCTCATGCAAGGCCTGGGTTGTTGTGTCTCAAAGCGTGGCCTTCTCCTCCTGCGCCTCCTCCTGTTCCATCACATGTGCTGCTGCTGGGTTAGCATTGCCGGTCCCTGTTTATGGAACCTCTTATCTTTATTACATTTATGACTGCATGACGGCAAAATGCATGCTATCCGCACGCTTCTTGTCCTCATGCAAGGCCTGGGTTGTTGTGTCTCAAAGCGTGGCCTTCTCCTCCTGCGCCTCCTCCTGTTCCATCATGTGTGCTGCTGCTGGGTTAGCGTTGCCGGTCCCTGTTTATGGAACCTCTTATCTTTATTACATTTATGACTGCATGGCGGCAAAAAGCATGCTATCCGCACGCTTCTTGTCCTCATGCAAGGCCTGGGTTGTTGTGTCTCAAAGCGTGGCCTTCTCCTCCTGCGCCTCCTCCTGTTCCATCACGTGTGCTGCTGCTGGGTTAGCGTTTCCGGTGCCTGTTTATGGAACCTCTTATCTTTATTACATTTATGACTGCATGGCGGCAAAAAGCATGCTATCCGCACGCTTCTTGTCCTCATGCAAGGCCTGGGTTGTTATGTCTCAAAGCGTGGCCTTCTCCTCCTGCGCCTCCTCCTGTTCCATCACGTGTGCTGCTGCTGGGTTAGCGTTGCCGGTCCCTGTTTATGGAACCTCTTATCTTTATTACATTTATGACTGCATGGCGGCAAAATGCATGCTACCTGTGCAAAGAAAACAGACATTTCCCGCATTTTAACCACTTAAGAACTGCAGTCATAAAACCCCTTAAGGACCAGAGCCTTTTTTTCCATTCGGACCACTGCAGCTTTCACGGTTTATTGCTCAGTCATACAACCTACCACCTAAATGAATTTTACCTCCTTTTCTTGTCACTAATACAGCTTTCTTTCGGTGCTATTTGATTGCTGCTGCGAGTTTTACTTTTTATTATATTCATCAAAATAGACATGAATTTTGTCAAAAAAATGACTTTTTTAACTTTCTGTGCTGACATTTTTCAAATAAAGTAAAATTTCCTATACATTTGACTATACATTTGAGCGCGAAAGTTATTCTGCTACATGTCTTTGATAAAAAAAAAAACATTCAGTGTATATTTATTGGATTGGGTAAAAGTTATAGCGTTTACAAACTATGGTGCCAAAAGTGAATATCTCTGTAAATGACACATTTTTGATTTTTTTTACACACAATTGTCCATTTACAGAGAGATTTCTCCCACCCAGCATGGGTATGTGTAAAAATACACCACAAAACACATTATACTACTTCTCCTGAGTATGGCGATACTACATGTGTGACACTTTTTTGCAGCCTAGGTGCGCTAAGGGGCCCAACGTCCTATTCACAGGTCATTTTGAGGCATTTGTTTTCTAGACTACTCCCCACGGTTTAGGGCCCCTAAAATGCCAGGGCAGTATAGGAACCCCACAAGTGACCCCATTTTAGAAAGAAGACACCCCAAGGTATTCCGTTAGGGGTATGGTGAGTTCATAGAAGATTTTATTTTTTGTCACAAGTTAGTGAAAAATGACACTTTGTGAAAAAAACAATAAAAATCCAATTTCCGCTAACTTTTGACAAAAAATAAAATCTTCTATGAACTCATCATACACCTAACAGAATACCTTGGGGTGTCTTCTTTCTAAAATGGGGTCACTTGTGGGGTTCCTATACTGCCCTGGCATTTTACGGGCCCAAAACTGTGAGTAGTCTGGAAACCAAATTTCTAAAAATGACTGTTCAGGGGTATAAGCATCTGCAAATTTTGATGACAGGTGGTCTATGAGGGGGCAAATTTTGTGGAAACGGTCATAAGCAGGGTGGCCTCTTAGATGACAGGATGTATTGGGCCTGATCTGATGGATAGGAGTGCTAGGGGGGTGACAGGAGGTGATTGATGGGTGTCTCAGGGGGCGGTTAGAGGGGAAAATAGATGCAATCAATGCACTGGGGAGGTGATCGGAAGGGGGTCTGAGGGGGATCTGAGGGTTTGGCCGAGTGATCAGGAGCCCATACGGGGCAAATTAGGGCCTGATCTGATGGGTAGGTGTGCTAGGGGGTGACAGGAGGTGATTTATGGGTGTCTCAAGGTGTGATTAGAGGGGGGAAATAGATGCAAGCAATGCACTAGCGAGGTGATCAGGGCTGGGGTCTGAGGGCGTTCTGAGGTGTGGGCGGGTGATTGGGTGCCCGCAAGGGGCAGATTAGGGTCTAATCTGATGGGTAACAGTGATAGGGGGTGATTGATGGGTAATTAGTGGGTGTTTAGAGGAGAGAAGAGATGTAAACACTGCACTTGGGAGGTGATCTGATGTCGGATCTGCGGGCGATCTATTGGTGTGGGTGGGTGATCAGATTGCCCGCAAGGGGCAGGTTAGGGGCTGATTGATGGGTGGCAGTGACAGGGGGTGATTGATGGGTGGCAGTGACAGGGGGTGATTGACAGGTGATCAGTGGGTATTACAGGGAAGAACGGATGTAAATAATGCACTGGCGAATCGATAAGGGGGGGTTTGAGGGCAATCTGAGCGTGTGGGCAGGTGATTGGGTGCCCGCAAGGGTCTAATCTGATGGGTAACAGTGACAGGTGGTGATAGGGGGTGATTGATGGGTGATTGATGGGTAATTAGTGGGTGTTTAGAGGAGAGAATAGATGTAAACGATGGATTTGGGAGGTGATCTGATGTCGGATCTGCGGGCGATCTATTGGTGTGGGTGGGTGATTAGATTGCCCGCAAGGGGCAGGTTAGGGGCTGATTGATGGGTGGCAGTGACAGGGGGTGATTGACGGGTGAATGACAGGTGATTGACAGGTGATTGACAGGTGATTGACAGGTGATCAGGGGGGATAGATGCATACAGTACACAGGGGGGGGGGGAGGGTCTGGGGGGGTCTGGGGAGAATCTGAGGGGTGGGGGGGTGATCAGGAGGGAGCATGGGGCAGTTTAGGGACTAAAAAAAAATAGCGTTGACAGATAGTGACAGGGAGTGATTGATGGGTGATTAGGGGGGTGATTGTGCGCAAACGGTGGTCTGGGGGGTGGGCAGGGGGGGGGTCTGAGGGGTACTGTGGGCGATCAGGGGGCAGGGGGGGGCAGATCAGTGTGTTTGGGTGCAGACTAGGGTGGCTGCAGCCTGCCCTGGTGGTCCCTCGGACACTGGGACCACCAGGGCAGGAGGCAGCCTGTATAATACACTTTGTAAACATTACAAAGCGTATTATACGCTTCCTATCCGGCGATCGTCGGGTTAACAACCCGCCGGCGCTTCCGATTGGCCGGCGGGTTGACGTCGTGGGTGGGCGGAGCCTATTGCCGGCGGATGCGCGCGCATCCCAGCGCGCGATCCCCGGCCAAAGAGTGCCCCAGGACCTGACGCCATTCTGCGTTACGTGGTCCTGGGGCTGCCACTTTGCCGCCGCCAATATGAAGTAGGCGGTCGGCAAGTAGTTAAAGACAGTTTTCCCTTTGAAACTTTAAAATCGATTTTCTCAAAAACTATAAGCTCTTTTTGCTAAAAAAAATTTTCCTCTTGTACCCACTCCCAAGGTGCACATACCCTGTACATTTGGGGTATGTAGCATGTAAGGAGGCTTTACAAAGCACGAAAGTTCGGTTCCCCATTGACTTCCATTATGTTCGGAGTTCGGCGCGAACACCCAAACATCGCGGCCATGTTCGGCGAACGTTCGCGAACCCGAACATCCAGGTGTTCGCCCAACACTACTGGTGGTGCTTTGCAGTAGTTTGCGACTTTACCGCAATTCCTGGAGCAATGGCCCTGCACTCTTCATTGTGATAAAAATGTTGCAACCCGATAGTCAAGCGCTGCAGTGGAACCCCTCTTATAGCATGTTGGGCGTCACTGATTAGAAAACGCTACTAAAGCGCTGCAAGTGGTTCCCAGGCCTAAGGGGAGGCAATTTACGTGAGGCAAGCCCCATGGTCACATGAGCTGTAGGACAAAAATATAACCTAGAGGAACTCTACTATTCCTAAGAAAAATGCAGTTTCTTCAGTTCAGCTTTGTGCAATGCAGGGGTTAATAGCAAAGTTTATTGTAGGCTACTTATTTGTAAAACATGCACATGCCAGCCACAATTATTGGATACGGTCCCGGTACACAGGAGAATGCACAGGAGAGTCCAAATGTCTTTGTCAGTGGATTAGTCCAGGTATGGAAAATGATTCACAAGTGCCTTCTCTGTGTAGCTAATCACTTCTGCAGCATTTTTTTAGGCTGTGTACTCCCCCCAAAAATTATCAATTCCAGACTCGCAAATAATTAATTTGAGCTTCTGCCAGTTTTGGAAATTCATAATTGGATGATAATTGAAATGGAAAGGTATATAGACAGCTAATTTGGAAGAAAAAAAAAAAGCAAAGACGCAGGCAAAAAGAAAGAATAGCAGCGAGATCAAAAGGACGTCTCCTCACTTCCTACCAAAAACAAAATTAAATCAAATAAAAACTCATACAAATTGATCTGCACAAACTTCTGTGGAAGCAGCTCCTACAGCCACAAAGGGGCTCAACTTCTTTCACTTCCTCCCTCCACTAGAGGGCATACCTCCAGAGCAGCTGTTGAGTTGACCACACTTATTATGTGTGTGGGGAGACAAGTCATGGTGATTGGTGGTAAGGGAAAAAGGTCATGATGTCCAAATTTGTTGTTTGACCTCCGGCAAATAGGCCTCCTGGCCGGTGGAGTCACCATGGGGGAAGGAGTTGTGAATATGAGTTGGCGTCATCTAAAGTTCTGCTGGAGGGTGTATGTTTGTAGCGATAACAACAATGGGGTCATTTTAAAAACAATTAATTTAAAGATTCATAATGTAAAAAAAAATACATACGATTTGCATTTCTGTATCAATGTGACTGCCTTTCCCAGCAGATTTATACTTCTACACACATCTAAATTGGTGTCTTGGGATTGACAACCAACTTAAAGGACAACTGAAGGGAGAGGCATCTGGAGGCTGCCATATGTTTTATGTAATACCAGTTGCCTTGGCAGCCCTGCTGATCTATTTGGCTGTCTGAATCACACCAGAAACAAGCATGCATCTAATCTTGTCAGATCTGATAATGTTAGAAACACCTGATCTGCTGCATGTTTGTTCAGGGTCTATGGCTAAAAGTATTAGAGGCAGAAGACTAGCAGAGGAGGCATCTGGTATTTCTTAAAAGGAAATAAATATGGAAGACTCCATATTCTTCTCACTACAGTTGTCCTTTTAAAATAATATCTTAAAACTGAATGATCTGGAATAGCAGAAGCTAAAGGCAGTACAAGGGGCTGGAAGTGGCACTTGTGTCAAGAGATTCTTTTAATTGAAACCAATGGATATGAGCTTGCCTCGGTACAGCTGCTCCCGCTGATGGGATTCATCCACATATATAAAATAGTGGCTGCTGAAACTTTGCCAGAAGGAATTAAATAGATGCACTTAGGATAGAGTTCCTCTACACAACTGAGGATACTGAAAACTTTCCTGCTATCTCTGCTAAGTGCTTATGTACTGGTGCATGGATGGCTGATACATTGATGGTGCAAGGCAGCAGTATTTTGATACCATTACAAGTAATGACATGTGTGTAGCCATTTTCCAAAGAAAGTGGACTTTCTACAGTAGAAGGAGACTGATTAGCTTGCACGACTAAGGGCCAGAGATGGATTAAACACTTGAGGACCGTGGGCTTTACCCCCCTTAACCACTTGCCGACCGCACACTCATAACGTGCGTCGGCAAAGTGGCAGCTGCAGGACCAGCGACGCAGTACTGCGTCGCCAGCTGCAGCCTAATTAATCAGGAAGCAGCCGCTCGTACGAGCGGCTGCTTCCTGTCAAATCACGGCGGGGGGCTCCGTGAATAGCCTGCGGGCCACCGATGGCGGCTCGCAGGCTAGATGTAAACACAAGCGGAAATAATCCGCTTTGTTTACATTTGTACGGCGCTGCTGCGCAGCAGCGCCGTAAGGCAGATCGGCGATCCCCGGCCAATCAGCGGCCGGGGATCGCCGCCATGTGACAGGAGACAGCCTGTCACTGGCTGCACAGGACGGATAGCGTCCTGTGCAGCCCGGCTTACCAAAGGGGGCCAGGTAGGAGAGGGAGGGGGAGCATTTCGCCGCGGAGGGGGGCTTTGAGGTGCCCCCCCCGCCAGCCACTCGCAGGCAGCAGAGATCAGACCCCCCCAGCACATCATCCCCATAGGGGGGAAAAAAGGGGGGCAATCTGATCTCCCTGCCTGCACCCTGATCTGTGCTGGGGGCTGCAGAGCCCACCCAGCACAGATCAATCAAACTAGCGCTGGTCCTTAAGGGGGGGTAAAGGGTGGGTCCTCAAGTGGTTAAAGGGAACCAGAGATGAACGATTCACACAAAATAAACATATCAGTTGATAGCTTGTAAAGAATAAATGCTCTACCTGATAATTTAACCACTCTGGTGTGCCTTTTTGAGTGTTTTTTTATCCATTATTGCTCCAGGAAATATCCAATATGGCCGCCGGCTCATACCTGTTCTGCTTCCGGGTTATGAGTTGTTCTGGATGTGCTGTCTAGCCTCTGAGACTATAGACAAGCAGGGCTGCTGCAGCCTTTCATCTGTCTGCTTTCAACTATTATTCTGGTATGCTGTGTGGCTGCCTGTAGGAAGTGTCTCTCATAGAAATGAAACTGCATACAGTAGATAATGACAGGCTGCACACTGCACACAGATACACTGTTTCAGAGCTTCTTTCTCGGCAGCAGCAGCCCCTCCCATGTCAACAGCTCTGAGTAAGGATATCTGAGCCAGGAGGGGGCAGGCTTGGGCTTGAAAAGACTCCACAGAAGAGTGACTCAGCTATAATGATTCCAGGTCAAACCTCGACTGAATAGTCGGTGTATTCTTATCACAGTTGATAACAGATAGATTAGACTGAGAAGAATAAAACTAAAAGCAGGGTAGGTGTTTACTGTCATGTTCCCACTGATAAATGTAATAAAATACATGAGGGTGCTTCGTCTCTGGTTCTCTTTAACCACCCTGGCGTTCTGATTAAATCGCCAGGGTGGCTGCGGGAGGGTTTTTTTTAAATAAAAAAAAAACTATTTCATGCAGCCAACTGAAAGTTGGCTGCATGAAAGCCCACTAGAGGGCGCTCCGGAGGCGATCTTCCGATCGCCTCCGGCGCCCAGAATAAACAAGGAAGGCCGCAATGAGCGGCCTTCCTTGTTTTGCTTATATCGTCGCCATAGCGACGAGCGGAGTGACGTCATCGACGTCAGCCGACGTCGTGACGTCAGCCGCCTCCGATCCAGCCCTTAGCGCTGGCCGGAACTTTTTGTTCCGGCTACGCTGGGCTCAGGCGGCTAGGGGGGCCCTCTTTCGCCGCTGCTCGCGGCGAATCGCCGCAGAGCGGCGGCGATCAGGCAGCACACGCGGCTGGCAAAGTGCCGGCTGCGTGTGCTGCTTTTTATTTCATCAAAATCGGCCCAGCAGGGCCTGAGCGGCAGCCGCTGGCGGTGTTGGACGAGCTGAGCTCGTCCAGACCGCTCAGCTGGTTAAGGACCAGACCCTTTTTTTCCATTCAGACCACTTCAGCTTTCACGGTTTATTGCACGCTCATATAACCTACCACCTAAATGAATTTTACCTCCTTTTCTTGTCACTAATAAAGCTTTCTTTTGGTGCTATTTGGTTGCTGCTGCGATTTTTACTTTTTATTATATTCATCAAAAAAGACATGAATTTTGTCAAAAACATGATTTTTTTTAATTTCTGTGCTGACATTTTTCAAATAAAGTAAAATTTCTGTAAACATGCAGCACGAAAAATGTGGACAAACATGTTTTTAATAAAAACAAAAAACATTCAGCCTATATTGATTGGTTTGGGTAAAAGTTATAGCGTTTACAAACTATGCTGCAAAAAGTGAATTTTCCCATTTTGAAGCATCTATGACTTTTCTGACCACCTGTCATGTTTCATGAGGGGCTAGAATTCCAGGATAGTATAAATACCCCCCAAATGACCCCATTTTGGAAAGAAGACATCCCAAAGTATTCACTGAGAGGCATGGTGAGTTCATAGAAGATTTTATTTTTTGTCACAAGTTAGCGGAAAATGACACTTTGGGACAAAAAAGAAAAAAAAAGGTTTCCATTTCTGCTAACTTGCGACAAAAAAAATGAAATCTGCCACGGACTCACTATGCTCCTATCTGAATACCTTGAAGTGTCTACTTTCCAAAATGGGGTAATTTTTGGGGTGTGTTTACTGTCCTTGCATTTTGGGGGGTGTCTAATTGTAAGCACCCTTGTAAAGCCTAAAGGTGCTCATTGGACTTTGGGCCCCTTAGCGCAGTTAGGCTGCAAAAAAGTGCCACACATGTGGTATTGCCTTACTCAGGAGAAGTAGTATAATGTGTTTTGGGGTGTGTTTTTACACATACCCATGTTGGGTGGGAGAAATATCTCTGTAAATGACAAATACACCCCAAAACACATTATACTACTTCTCCTGAGTACGGCGATACCACATGTGTGGCACTTTTTTGCACCCTAACTGCGCTAAGGGGCCCAAAGTCCAATGAGTACCTTTAGGATTTCACAGGTCATTTTTGTTTCAAGACTACTCCTCACGGTTTAGGGCCCCTAAAATGCCAGGGCAGTATAGGAACCCCACTAATGACCCCATTTTAGAAAGAAGACACCCCAAGGTATTCTGTTAGGAGTATGGTGAGTTCATAGAAGATTTTATTTTTTGTCACAAGTCCATCAGATCAGGCCCAATACAACCTGTCATCTAAAAGGCCACCCTGCTTATGACCGGTTCCACAAAATTCGCCCCCTCATAGACCACCTGTCATCAAAATTTGCAGATGCCTTTACCCCTGAACAGTCAGGCAGTTGCCCTACAGTTCTTTATTTTACTTGTATGTTTTTTTATACCAATAAATGAAGAATTACTACTGAAGGTGGTGCGGATTACTACATCTTAACAGGGGACACAAAAGAGACATAAAAAACAAGGGGGACACAAGAGGTACAAGGAGGACATAATAATTGGACGCCCCTGCACCATGGACGCACCAGGTTTTGTACATTTTCTTTCCCTGATTTTTCTTCCTCTACAGCTAGGTGCTTCTTATGGTCAGGAGCATCTTATGGTCCGAAAATTACAGTAGGTTGGTTTCCAATTCTACTTTCCAATCTACATTCCTATTACTTTATTTAGTAATGTCCGTTTAGGTCTGCTTTCATCATTCCATACTAAATGCTTAAGCTGGCCACTAAAGGTCCAATTTCTAGCGAAAAATCGTTCAAGCGATCAGAAATTCTGATCGGACGAAAAATCGTTCACTACACCATCAACTAACCAATCATTGCTTCCCATCTATCACGACCACCAAGAAAATCCAAATTTTCGTTCGACGAAAATTCATTCGGGCGACATTTTTTTCACTCGTTCATAATCGATTGTGTCCACCAATGGAGATTATTTACAACCAATCCGATCAGAATTTCTGATTGCTCGAACGATTTTTCGCTAGAAATTGGACCGTTAGTGGCCAGCTTTAGCTTGATTAAATAGTTATTATTTCTTCCTTCCTAAACTTTATTCTTGTGGAATTCAAATTTTAACCATTTACCGCCATCCTAACGTATTAAAACGTCATGCTTACCGCTATTAACAGCAACATGACGTTTTAATACGTCGCGCATTCCCGCCGCTGCTACCGCCGTGTGTCCGCCGCTACCGCCGCCATTACCGTCGGGATCCCGTGCTGGGCGATTGGGGAAGAGGACCGAACAGTCCTCTACCCAATCGCAGTGCCTGGAGTGAATGGACGTGACCGCGAACAGCGGCTACGTCCATTCACATAAATAGGAAATGTAACAGTTTAATAAAGTGTAAAAAAAAAAAAGTGAACACGTCCTATGAGTGTTCACTAGCGCCATCTTGTGGCCAAAAAGTATATTACACCTACAAAATACATACATTTTCAAGTATATACACATCATTAATAAAATTACACTTCCAACCCTCCCCCCAAAAAAAACACTTGTAAAAAAAAAAAAATCAGCTTAAAAAAAATAAATAAATAGTTGCCTTAGGGACTCAGCTTTTTTTATTCTATATTTTATGGGGGAAAACTAATTTTAATTTATTACATAGGGGCTTGTAATTATGGCCAGAACAAACAGAAAAATAACCACTTATATTTCAAAATAATATACTGTCGCCATACATTGTGGTAGGGACATAATCTAAACGGTTTAATTATCGGGACCACTGGGCAAATAAAACGTGTTTGTTTTATCCACAGGAGAATGTTTAATTTTAAAACTATAAAGGCTGAACACTGAGAAATAATGATTTTTTTCTTTTTTTTCTGTTTTTCTCATTAAAATGCATTTAGAATAAAAAAATTCTTAGCAAAATGTACTATCCACAGAAAGCCTAATTGGTGGCGAAAAAAACGAGGTATAGATCATTTTCTTGTGATAAGTAGTAATAAAGTTATTAGGGAATAAGAGGGAGGAGCGCTGACAACTGAAAATTGCTCTGGTCTGTTAGGATAAAAACCCTTGGGGGTGAACTGGTTAAAGAGGGAGATGTTAAGTCAAGATATCTCTAATTGTAAACAAGTGCCCCCCCAATTAATATACAATACAAGCACACTGCAGAGCTGGATTAGCAGTTATTACATAACACACAGGCCTGCAGTATGTTGGTGCTAGTAATCTCCCACACTTAGTCATCCTTGTACAGCAGGTTGCAGCATCCCTGCTCTCTGACAAGGGGTTGTAGCTACAAAAGTCACTTTCCAGCAGCTAGCGATTACAGTAAGCTCCTCACCAGCTCTACAACTGATACATTTATATTTTCCGCTGGATTGTGGCCATGTTGACAAATGCACACAGCAAAGGCCCAGCTTCTGTGGCTCCAGGGCAGCAGGCAGAGGCATCATTATTAAGAAAGACAGGTACAAGCAGACACCTCAAGGCACCACTATCAAGCATTTTTTTATAAGCCTTGGTAACAGTTCAGGTATTGAGAGAACATATGGTGTTTTATACCTAACCTGTACTGGGAGCTATGCCCAGAGAAAGGCAGTTGGGATCACTACTATATACAACTAAAGAAGAACTCCAAGTCACTCTCTCTGCACTTAATGAGGAACTGTAACCAAGCATTGAGCTTCATCCTACAGAGGGATGTCAGGACCCAAGTCTTGACATCACACTGTGGGAGCCTTGTTGCATTGTGGACAATAATGGTTTCTAACTAGCAGGCAACCAGTTACTCCCTCTGTGCCTATGCAGATCTATAACAAAAACAACCTTTTAGCCAGTCACATTGTTAGGGGGTGTGGTTTTAGATAATGGCAGTTAGTGCTGTTTTATTTTCATGTCTGCTTGCAGTAAAGATGATTACATGCAGGCTCATTGTGGATCAAACTATACCGGTAAACAAATTACATGGTGAAGATCAATTATTTCGCAAACTCTCTTCTATTTTTTAACTTCTCACTTTGCAATCTATTCATTTTTCCCCCCCTTTTTCACTAAGTTCCTCTTTAAAAGTACAGGAAATAATTGCACATGTTGCCAATGTTCCCCTTTAATTAGTAAGTAGCAGTGATGATATTAGTCTTTCTTGGGGGGTCACCACCAGCACAGTTATAAGGTTACAAGCATGCTTAGAATACCGTGTCTGACTCCTGTTTGTTTGTATGTGTGGACTGTGCTGGTGGATTAGGTGAAGGATACCCCTGTTCTCTAGTGTTCTGGCTCTGCGTGACAGTGATCATTGTATTTCAGTGCTACTCCCCCAATGATCGCAGAATGCCAACCAAACCCATTTAAGTTAATTTAAATGTAGTTTAAACCCCAAAGCCTATTGTTGCTGAAAGGGCCGGATTTATCATAAGGCACTGTAGGCACGTGCTCACTCCCCTACCCTAGTGCCTTCATCCCCGCAGAGTCCTGAGCAGAGCGTAAATGAGAGGTTACCCACCCAGCTCTCAGCATTCCACTGAGGAGATCTCCCTTCACTCGGGAGCACCACCAGCTACTCAATACTGAGGGTACCTCTGGCTACCTAATGCTAAGGGACACCTTTAGCTACCTATGACGGGTAAGGGAAGTAAGGGAGAAGTGACAGCTGGGCCAGGCAGCACATTTGCAGTGGCGGGTGTTTGTAGGTTCATGGAGGGTGAAGTCTAAGGTGCCAGGATATCTGTGCCTATAGGCTCCAGTGAGGTAAATCTGGGCCTGGTTGCTGATTATGTCTATCTCTTTATGATTCTGTTTATCTCTTTATGACCACAGTGCCCCATTCCTCTGATGGCTACTTCCAACACCGTGTCATAGAGCTCACATCATCTCAAACTGTTTCTTGAGCATGACCATGAGTTCACTGTACTCCAATGGCCTCCCCGGGCACCAGATCTTAATCCAATAGAGCACTTTGATGTGGTAGAATGGGAAGATTTGCATTATGGATGAATATGGATCAAAATCTCTGAAAAATGCTTCCTTGTTGAATCTGTGAGCCAAACAATTAAAGCAGTTCTGAAGGTAAAAGGGGGTCCAATCTGGTACTAGCAAAGTGGACCTAATAAAGTGGGTTGGGTTGCATCCTGTTTGTATGTTTTTCTATTAAAAACTAACTATTTGTATGTTCCTTTTCTAGCAGGATTGGCAGAACAATGGTATAGTAGCGACATACCGTAATTTTCGGACTATAAGACGCACTTTTTCTCCCCCAAATGTAGGGGGGAAAAGTCAGTGCGTCTTATAGTCCGAAGGTACCCCCCAGCTCTGTCCTACTTTATGGTTACATGTCACTGGAGTCCCCCCTTGGTGTCCCCGTGTGCCATCTTTCCTCCTGTGTCCCTAGTCTCCACCTTTTTCTCACTGCCTGCCCCCCCCCCCCCCCCCCCTGTCCCCTTCTGATATGGTACATACCGGTATTTTGTGCGATCAATGACGCCTCCAGGACCTCCATGTGCCGTCCCCTTCCCCGCAACACCAGCTAAACCTGCCCTGTGACGCGCCCTCCAGGGTCCATGCGGCCAATCGGGCTGCGCTCCAAGCCAATTAACGAGGTCTCCGGGACCTCCATGTGCAGTCCCCTTCCCCGCAGCACCAGCTGATCCTGCCCTGTGACGTGGCCTCCAGGATCCATGCGGCCAATCGGGCAGCGCTGCAAGCCAATTGAGGTCTCCGGGACCTCCATGTGCAGTCCCCTTCCCCGCAGCACCAGCTGATCCTGCCCTGTGACGCGGCCTCCAGGATCCATGCGGCCAATCGGTTAGCGCTGCAAGCCAATTAACGGGGTCTCCGGGACCTCCATGTGCCATCCAGTCCCCATCGACGTGGCTCTAGCTGATCCTGCCCTGTGACGCGGCCTCCAGGGTCCATGCAGCCAATCGGGCAGCGCTGCAAGCCAATTAACGAGGTCTCCGGGACCTCCATGCGCCATCCAGTCCCCATCGCCGTGGCTCTAGCTGTTCCTGCCATGCGGCCAATCGGGTGGAGCGCTGCAAGCCAATCACGGGGGAGCCGATTGTCTCGGAGGCGGGACCATGGCTCCATCATTGGGCCAATCACTGCACTTGCTCAGTAGCAGCGAGTGCAGTGATTGGCCCACTGGCGAAGCCATGGTCCCGCCTCCGAGAACATCAGCTCCCCCGTGATTGGCTGCGGGGCTCCTTCTTAGTAACCTGCGGTTTATCCAGATGCTAGTCCTAAGCCCAGCTGCGATCGTGGTGTGGTGAGTGACCTGACCTCTACTTGGACTTGGAGCTAGGGGAGGACAAACCAGGTCCTCGTCATCACATCAATGACAGGGAGTCCCTGGATGTCCTATTTAGGGAGCAGTAATTATTCTGGTGCTGTGTGGCTGCGGTGATGAGGACTCTAATTGGTACTGTACTTTCCATTCCAGCATGTCTGGCCTGACAAGACTCCAGATCAGCTGGAGAGGCAGTGAGGGGGGATGGGATGGCTGCATGGAGGTCCCGGGTGTCTACATCTGGGACATCCTTTATCATGCCAAGTACGGTACATAAAATTTACCAGAAGGGGGGAGGGGCAGGTGATGTGTCAAAGTAGGACACTGGGGACACAGGAGGAGATGGGAGCAGATGGCACATGGGATACCTGACAGAGGGGGCACAGGGGGTTGATGGCACAGAAGGGAAACACACAGGAGGGCAGATGGCACAGAGGGGTCACAGGAGGGCACAGGGCAGCAGATGGCACACTGGGTAAACCAGACAGGGGACACAGGAGGTCACAGGAAGGCAGATAAGACACAGGAGGACACCAGAGACACGGGCACAGAGAATGAGATGGTGGCAAAGAAGGACAAAGGGGACTTAAGAGACAGAGAAGGACACAGTGACAAAGTAGGACAAGGAGCAAAGGAGGACACAGGGACAGAGGCAGTCATCAGGGAGACAGAGGAGATACAGGGGGACAAAGGAGGTCATATGTCGTGCAAAGGAGGACCCAGGAGGAGCAGAGAATGACACAAAAAGTTCAAAGAAGGCACAGAGTGGATAGGGGGGCATAATAATAGGGGGGGTGGAGAGGAGAATATCCACAAGAATGCCCCTGCACCATGGATGCACCAGGTTTAGTAATTTTTTTTTTTTTTACCTGGTTTTTGTCCTCTAAACCTAGGTGTGTCTTATGGTCAGGAGCGTCTTATAGTCCAAAAAATACGGTACTTATTTTCACCAATCTGTTTTCCTACAGACAGTTGCTTTGTCTTCTTATTGGTCTGTACCATTATAAACAGACAACAAACAAATGACAGCGCTCATAGGCTGCAACTGAATTGTAGACCAACAGAGGCATGCAGAGCCCCACAGGGCTAAATACATGCCTTGAATGCAAATCAGATGCAAATCATGTACTAGTCCTAATCTATAATTTGAATGCAAATTGATGCACATGGAGGCAGCTAGCCATAAGTATACTTGCATGAGTTTTGTACAGCAGGAGACTGTTTGGAAGCGCTGCCAAGTCTCCTGCTGTACTGTACCATTATTAAATTTGAAAAAAATAATTTACTGAAAGACAGCATTGGACCTTTCTGCATGCTTTCATTATAATTTTATAAGGGTCATACAAGCATACAGTGCTGGCTTCAGAACCATAATTCTGTGTGCTGCAAATATAAAATTACCAAGCTTTATTGCTCATGTAATAATGACAATAATTACACTAAAAGGTAAAGAAAAAGCATTCACCTTCTGATCATTTCACTCCCACTGAAAGGACATGTCTGCATTTCTGACACAACAGTGAATTAGTCATTATTTAAATTGTGGTTTGAAGTGTACATTTTAACACACTTAACACTTATATTTAATATCCGCCTTTCAAAGTCTTCCGTTTTCCCTTAACAAAGGGATTCAGAGTCAAAAGCTAAAGGGAAAAAAACACATTCTTCAATAACACTGTGAAAGTACTGCTGCACATCATTATTTGAAGCAAGGCAGAAAACCAGGACAATTCTGGGGAAGATAACCTTTCTTCTCTAGCAGTACTGAGAGTTTCACACAAGTCAAAGCTTGACACCCAGCCTCTATAATCAACCCAGGAGATAAGAAAGTGTTCTAACAACTACCCATGTCAGGAGCGAGAGTCCCGCAGTCTCTGCTCCACTCTTAAAATAAATTTGTAGTAATCTTTGCAGTCTGGGGAGGAATGGAAGCTCTAAAAGCACAAGGAAATGATAAGGCAGAAGTCTCTATGTGGTGGGTCCTAAGATGGAGGCAAAAAAATAAATCAATCAATCAATAAAGCAGGAATAATGGTTTTGCTGACCAACAAAACCCAGAACTGAAAAACAAGCAATCGTGTTAACCATTTCAGGTTCCTGGGTTTTTACCCCTTAAAGGAGTTATCAGGCAAACATATAGCGATTTCTAAGGACTACCTGCCGCTGTGCCCCAGTAATAAACGAGCAGGATCGCATATTTTTTTTTGCTCAAGTCTGCCCCAAAAGTGATTAAGCCTTTTCATTAGCCAAACTTCCCCTTTCCTTTATATGGAAAGCAGGAGGAAGTTGGCCCGAAATGCGTTCTTCCATACTTTAAAGTATGTCTGCGTACTAAAGCACCGGAGGAGGGTTTGAGCTTGCCTTCGTCACTCGCAAGCCAAACCTTCCGCTTCAGCCACCGCCCACAAAACACTCCCGCTCCCTTCAGTCTCTGTCTAGCCTCGTGCACGCTCCCAGCACAGTTCATCCGTGTATGAGACGCGCAGGCAGGCTGAAGGCAGTGGGAGTGTTTTTGGGCGGCGGCTGAAGCGAAAGGTTTGGCTTGAAAGTGACGAAGCAAGCTCAATCCCTCCTCCGGCGGCTCCAGTATGCGTGCGCAGCCGTACGTGAACATACGGATGCACGCATTAGGAACTCACTGCACTAGCTAGGAAAGTAGTACTGCACCTGCGTTACCAAAGGAGTTCCAAGTTGTTGGGGAACCCGACCTCGAGGTCGGGTCCCTGACCAGAGCATACTACGGCAAATGAATACGTTTCTAAAGGGAAACGGAGAATGCGATCCAGCAGACAAAAAGGTTAGTTACACGCAGGCATGTGTGTTTTACATAAGTCGCTTTCCCTGATGACTCCTTTAAAGAGCAACTGTCGATCTTAAAATTTAAAACACATACAAATAAGTATGTTTCTTCCTGAGTAAAATGTGCCATAAATTACTTCTCTCCTATGTTGCTGGCATTTACAGTAGAAATCTGACATTACCGACAGGTTTTGGTCTAGTCTATCTGTCCATAGGGGATTCTCAGCATAGCCTTTGTATTTTATAAAGACACTCCCTGGAAAAGATTTATACAAAGATGCTGACCAGCCTCCCTGCTCACCATACACTTTTTTGGTGTTGAACGGAGCAACTGCCATTCACTAAGTCCATTTTGAAAAAAAAGAAATCCCTGTGAACCCCCCGTGAGGTGATGGGCTAGTCAAAAACCTGTCGGTTCTGTCAGATTTCTACTACCAGCCGTAAGTGACAGCAACATAGGAGAAAAGTAATTTATGGCTCATTTTCCTCTAGAAGAAACGTACTTCTGAATTGTATAGGTTTACAAATATTTTACATTTTAAGATTTTCATGACAGAGGTCCTTTAAGGTTCATGACGGTCTCAGTGTTTCAGCTGTGTTGCTTTTGATACAGCTATCACTTTTTATTACCAATGCCATCAAATTGATACATATATCATTTTTTTTTCAGGACATTCTAGCTTTTCTTTGGGTACTATTTTTTCATATGATTTAATTTCACAGGCAATTTATCGAGGAAAATTAGGTGTAAACACAAAAATTACACATTTTTTCATGTTTCCCCCTTCCTAGCTTTTTACAGGACAAGTGCCACAGTTTAAAAACACTTCAAAAAACATTATTTGTCTTGTCAGAGTTAAAACGATACCATACATGCCATATTTTATCACTAGTTGGGCATGTAGCATACCATTATTGCCAGCCTGTACCTCTGTAGTGATTGCATGCGATCGCTGGGGCGCACAGATTGGGGACTCCAGTGCTGTATAGATGCATTGATAGGCAGCTATATTTCTATGTATCTATACAACGTTGGGTCCCCAAGCTGTCGCCGTAGTGATTCCATCCAAACAATATGGGTGGCAGCCATTACAGGTGTCCACGAATCTTAAGGCCAGGTATAGGTGACCCAAGGGGTTAATTAGTTTAATAGGGGTTAAAACTTAACACACACACATTTTTAATGTTACACTGTCACTTGAATTAAAAAATCCCCCCCATAACTTTATGTAAATGACTGCTGCTAGCAGCAATGATTCACAATGGGATCCGTGCACGAGCACATGCACAAGCGAATGGGGGGGGGGGGTAGGGACAACATGTGAACAAGCGCGGTGGTGGCTTTTAGCGCTAGCCATAAGTCACGTGTCCAGGAAACTGTAGTGTAGCTAATTTGGACATGAGAGTTACGCCCTAGAACCAAAAGTGGTTAATTACTGTGATTTGATACAATTATCTTTGGAAATTCGTTTTTCAAATTCCCACAGTGCTCTTGTCCATGGAGAATTCAGACATCCGGCTTTGCAATTTATTGCTCGAGTTCATTTTGGGTACCTTTTCCAATTGTGTACAGAGATGCCCTGGTGGCAACTGGATGGTCAATGAGACGCAAATAATTCCAAGTTGATGCAGAATTATGTCTCTGTGAGGTGCCGAGTGTTGTTTGTTTTTCTAGATGCTGTAACTCCTTTTTCTATTGCCTGAGGAAGCGGGCACTGACCCGTGAAACGCGTTGCTTTGTTTTATCTGGAGTTCATTAATAAATAGACTGAATGTACAGTCGTGTTGTGTCTGCTTGGAGGAGGTAAGTCCACCACTGCCTCCTCTAATTACCAAATTTTTGGCTTTTAAGCTCATTTAAAACCCTTTTTACCCTTTTGGCGCCTCTGTTCTCTCCTATATAACTTCCCTACCCTGGTCATTTTCCCCGTTCAGCTCAGCCCTGATTACTTTGGCAATAACTTTATCAATAATTATCACAACAAATGATCTATATTTGTTTTCAGGAGAAATTAGGCTTTTTGTGTTTGTTTTTAGTAATTACCTTATTTCCATGCATTTTAAAAGGAAAATAAGGAAAAAAGCGAAAAAACACACAATATATCCACTTTCATACATTACAGCTTAAATGTAAACAGTTCTATTGTAAATTAAACAGACATATTTTATTTGTCTATCCCTCCTGTTTATTTAAACAGTTAATTTGTTTTGATAACGTATTAGATGTAACAATTAGGTAATATACTGTATACATTCTGCTACTGTGTGCTCCTGGAATGTGTATTTTGCACTTTTTTACTTTTAATTAACTCTGCCATTGAATTCCCTGGGAGGAGGAGAGGGGTTGCTGTAATTCCTTTTCAACTCTGTAGTGATGTTATCAGGTCAGAGATAAATAAACAGTGTTATTGGATATTTTGTAGGGAGGAGAGTGTAGAGACTTATTTTCACTTCATGGGGAAGGAAGTGGTTAAAACACAAGCAAGCAGAAAGTACTAACAATAATTTTGATAGTACCTTTTTACCAACATTTTTAATCGCAAAGTGCTGAAAAGTTACTTAGTTAATTGGGTTGCAAAAAGACATACATCCATCGAGTAAAAAGGTTAGTCAAAAGAGAAAAAGAAGCACACTTGATGTAACATGTAGATACAGCGTTTTGTGAGTGGCACTCCCTACCATATGCTTAGCAGTAGTCAGTGACAGAAAATGACAGGCAAACAAAAACTCTTCTCACCTTCCTTCCAGTAACTCCTTATGTATGACTTGCTCAGGCGTGTGCACTTCGGAACAAGTAGAAATAACAAATACTGGAACTGAAGAAACAAAGAGGAAAGAAAACGTCCGGGCACCTTCCGTCTTTAAAATTTATTGTGCAATGTCCACATCCATCAGAGTTACATACCACGAGTGATCAATATGGTGGCTGTGAGGTGGAGGTGGGGATGCCGGGCATCAGTAGGGGCTTGCGACGGCCGTTTCGCGTCTTGCTAGACGCTTGGTCACGCTGTGCTCCCGTTACTGTGGCAATGCGCAGACATCCGGTATATGCGGCGGTAAACCCCGCCCCTTCCGGGTGTCGCGTATGCCAAAGCTGTGAAGACCAATGGGAGAGGTTGCTGAGCACGGGATGCACGTTATTGAACAACAAAGGACTACATTACCCATAAGCCCATGCATGGTGGAATACGAGAGAAGGGCGGTATGCCTCCGCCCAGTCTCTTTCCACCAATGGATGACAGAGCACTCAGCCTGACCTATCCAATACGCAATGGCTTAGGAAGCCTGCATATATTTTCGCGGGGCAAATAAGAAGAAACGTAGTGTAATGGGGATGTATTGCATATTCCACAACCATCCCCATTAATGTTCAACAAACATCCCGGATCAGCACACCTCATAGTGATGTGTGTTGGGTGGCAAAAAGTGACAATTGCTGTGACTTCATAGATAAATAAGCACAAACGTTTAAAAACACACAAGACCTGGGGAGATTCAGACTCAACTGCAGTCACAAAGCTGCTTAGGCTATAATACACCACTACTGAAATTACATCGGTACATTTCGTAAACGGATATGTAAACTATTATAACCATAATACTAATATGGGGGACGTGGGAATGAATTAGGGGAATACTGACAGGAGCCACATTAAGGGATCCCCAATTCCATCAAATCAGCCACATATTTCAGAAACACAATATGCCATACAAAAGGTCACCCACAAGAGACAGCGGTCTAAATATACATTGTAAATATAAATAGAAATGAATCCAAAACCTCAATTGATCTCAATCATGGATCTAGCATACATGCCAATTCTATTTTCTCATTCAGGCCTGCTGGTCCCATGGCTTCCGTACGTAATATTATACATGTTTCCCTTCTGAGGAGTAGTTTCTCCCTGTCCCCCCCTCTCCTGGGGGCTTCAACTTTTTCCAGGATCGCAAATCTCAACCCATGACATACACCTCCATGTGCCTCCTTCATGTGCAGAACCAATCTGGTACAACTCTTCCCAGCTTTAATGACACTAATGTGTTCACCGATACGTTTTTTACAGGTCTAGTTGTTTGACCTATGTAATATCTTTTGCATGGGCAAAACAACACATAAACCACATGATCAGTCTGGCAGGTATATAGCCCCTTATTTCGAAATTCAACCCCTCCAACATCAACAACTTTCTGTGTGAGCATTTTTGGACAATACTTGCAAAATCCACATCTAAAATTCCCTCTGGTGGAGTAACGATCTAACCAAGTTGTCCGTTTAGGTGACACAAATTCACTTCTGGTCAGGTAATTCCCCAAGGTAGGTGCTCTTCTGAACACCACTCTGAAAGCCCAAATTCACGAACAGACCATCCCCAACTTGAGCAAACGGGAGAAACAGGCGCTGGACTGGTTGAGGAAGAATGACAGGTTGATCATCAGGAATGCGGACAAGGGTGGCAATTTGGTAATAATGACCGTCCAACAATACAAGACAGAAGCCGAAAGGCAACTTGGGGACAGAGACACCTATTGTCCGCTTCCTTGTGATCCAACCAACCAATACCAGTCAGGCCTCAAAGCACTGTTAAATGGGGGAGCTGTGGGGGGTCTCTTGCCAAGAAAATTGGCGGAGGACCTTGTCCCAGCCTTCCCCAGACGACCGGTGTGGTACCACATGAATGAGAAAATAGAATTGGCATGTATGCTAGATCCATGATTGAGATCAATTGAGGTTTTGGATTCATTTCTATTTATATTTACAATGTATATTTAGACCGCTGTCTCTTGTGGGTGACCTTTTGTATGGCATATTGTGTTTCTGAAATATGTGGCTGATTTGATGGAATTGGGGATCCCTTAATGTGGCTCCTGTCAGTATTCCCCTAATTCATTCCCACGTCCCCCATATTAGTATTATGGTTATAATAGTTTACATATCCGTTTACGAAATGTACCGATGTAATTTCAGTAGTGGTGTATTGTAGCCTAAGCAGCTTTGTGACTGCAGTTGAGTCTGAATCTCCCCAGGTCTTGTGTGTTTTTAAACGTTTGTGCTTATTTATCTATGAAGTCACAGCAATTGTCACTTTTTGCCACCCAACACACATCACTATGAGGTGTGCTGATCCGGGATGTTTGTTGAACATTAATGGGGATGGTTGTGGAATATGCAATACATCCCCATTACACTACGTTTCTTCTTATTTGCCCCGCGAAAATATATGCAGGCTTCCTAAGCCATTGCGTATTGGATAGGTCAGGCTGAGTGCTCTGTCATCCATTGGTGGAAAGAGACTGGGCGGAGGCATACCGCCCTTCTCTCGTATTCCACCATGCATGGGCTTATGGGTAATGTAGTCCTTTGTTGTTCAATAACGTGCATCCCGTGCTCAGCAACCTCTCCCATTGGTCTTCACAGCTTTGGCATACGCGACACCCGGAAGGGGCGGGGTTTACCGCCGCATATACCGGATGTCTGCGCATTGCCACAGTAACGGGACCACAGACCAAGCGTCTAGCAAGACGCGAAACGGCCGTCGCAAGCCCCTACTGATGCCCGGCATCCCCACCTCCACCTCACAGCCACCATATTGATCACTCATGGTATGTAACTCTGAAGGATGTGGACATTGCAAATTTTAAAGACGGAAGGTGCCCGGACGTTTTCTTTCCTCTTTGTTTCTTTAGTCAAAAGAGAAAACCTATCTCATAGGAGAAAAAGTTAATTGCACATGGGCAAGTTTTTTGCTAGGAGATATTTTCACACCCTATAAATAAAATGTAATTTAAAGAGACTCTGTACCAAATTTTCATCCTTATTTCTGCTATCCTATAACTTCCTATACCTGTTCTAATGTGCTCTGTCTAACTGCAGCCTTTCCTGTTTGTACAGTGGCTGTGTTATCTCTGTGATATGATCTAATCTTCTCTCCTCTGTCGGCTGAGGCTGGAATGTGTGGAATGTGCAGCACTGCTTGTCATTGCAATGTAAAATGGTACCAGCCGGCCACAGAAATGGTTCAATTTTTATGGGGAGTCCAGTGCGGTGAGAGGTCCATCAAACCCCTCAATAAAGTTCCAATCAATCGTACAATCCACATAGGACTCGACCCTCCAGGGATGATTCAACTAATTTTTATTTCGTACATAAGCGGTGATATAGCACCCAAACCACTGTGAAATATATAGACTCAAATTAACACGCTACACCCAATGGATTGGGGGGCGGGCACAACCTTATACATACATTAACCCTTCCAGGGCCAGAGAGCAGCATAAACATTAGTGGAAAACATCTATAGAAAACATCTGAGACTGAAGTCTTCGTTAAGGCCAAAAGGAGACTGTGTCCCCAGCTTCTCCATCCACCCAGCCTCTTGTCTAAGTAAAATGGTTCTGTGGTCACTACCCTCATGGAATCGCACCACCTCTAAGATGAGCCACCTAAGCTGAGTCACACTATGATTAATTTCTTTAAAGTGTCTAGCTAAGGGGGATTCACGATTGCTGTCTTCCTCCCCACTCTTAGATTTGAATTTACTGGGGTTCTGTATATTGCTCCTGTGTTCGTTCAACCTTGTTTTGATATCTCTCTTGTTCTGGCCTACATAGGCCAAACCACATGGGCATTTTATACAATACACCACCCCTTTTGTGTCGCATGTGGCTTAATCTTTCAAAGGAATTGACATGCCCTGACGGGGATGACTTATCGCTGAACCTCTGATGATACTATTGCAATGCTGGCAATGTAAACAGGGGTAAGTACCCACCCTAGGGGGTCCCAAGAACCTTTGTGTGGGCCCTCTAGATCTACCATTGTCAGCCCGGATCAAATGATCTCTAATGGACTTACCCCTTCTATAGACAAATCCAGGTGGCATCCTGCATACGGAGGTCAGCTGGGGATCAGCTTCAATCACCGGCCAGAACTTCAAAATCGTGTCTCGCAGGACAGAAGACTCTCTACAGAAAGTAGTCACAAAATTAACATCCAATGTACTGTCCTGCTTTTCCCTATTATATACTCGCAGTGTTTCTCGTGACATCTCTCCCACCTCGGCTGCTATTTCCTCACATCTTTTTTCATTGTAGCCACGTTTTATAAAATCTTGTGAGAGGAGTCATGCCTGCTTCCAATACAATTCATCGGAGGATGTGATCCTCCGGGCTCTGACGTATTCTTAGGGAGCCCATTAATCAATGGTTTGGGATGGCAGCTACCAGCCAAAAGATAAGAATTTGTATCAGTTTCTTTTGTGTATAAATCGGTCTCAAACTGAGCATTTTTCTTCCTCACCTCTACATCTAAAAAATGTATGAAGCACGCATGGTAGTCCATCTTTAATTTAAAAGTGGCATGTTTGTCATTAATTGTATCAAAAAACTGACAACTCCTCCTCCATGCCTGACCAACCGAAAAATAGGTCATCAATGAACCTACAGTACCCTCGGATACCCACAGGGGCCCCAGTACCCAAAAAATGAGTTTTCTCAAAATCAGACATAACAATATTAGCAACTGTAGGGGCATACGGGGCCCCCATGGGTATACAAGGGGCTGCAGAAAAAAATCATCACCAAACCTAAAGTAGGTATGGGAAAGGTTAAACTCAAGTAATGACATAATGAAAAGACTCCTCTCACAAGATTTTATAAAACGTGGCTACAATGAAAAAAGATGTGAAGAAATTGCAGCCGAGGTGGGAGGGATGTCACGAGAAACACTGCGAGTATATAATAGGGAAAAGCAGGACAGTACATTGGATGTTAATTTTGTGACTACTTTCTGTAGAGAGTCTTCTGTCCTGCGAGACACGATTTTGAAGTTCTGGCCGGTGATTGAAGCTGATCCCCAGCTGACCTCCGTATGCAGGATGCCACCTAGATTTGTCTATAGAAGGGGTAAGTACAATTAGAGATCATTTGATCTGGGCTGACATTGGTAGATCTAGAGGGCCCACACAAAGGTTCTTGGGACCCCCTAGGGTGGGTACTTACCCCTGTTTACATTGCCAGCATTGCAAAAGTATCATCAGAGGTTCAGCGATAAGTCATCCCCGTCAGGGCATGTCAATTCCTTTGAAAGATTGGGGTGGTGTATTGTATAAAATGCCCATGAGGGTAGTGACCACAGAACCATTTTACTTAGACGAGTGGCTTGGTGGATGGAGAAGCTGGTGACACAGTCACCTTTTGGCCTTAACGAAGACTTCAGTCTCAGATGTTTTCTATAGATGTTTTCCACTAATGTTTATGCTGCTCTCTGGCCCTGGAAGGGTTAATGTATGTATAAGATTGTGCCCGCCCCCCAATCCATTGGGTGTGGCGTGTTAATTTGAGTCTATATATTTCACAGTGGTTTTACCAGATGACTTAAGCACTTGAGAAAGGGCCTCTGCCCGAAACGTTGTGCTTTTTTTGTGTGCTATATCACCGCTTATGTATGCAATAAAAATTAGTTGAATCATCCCTAGAGGGTCGAGTCCTATGTGGATTGTACAATTGATTGGCATTGCTTGTCATTGGCAGAAGCTATACACACCCCCTCCAGGCCCCCTGCACACTCTGTATGACTCACACACTGAGCTTACTCTCAGCGTATCACTTGCTCTGTCTTTTGTTTGTAAACACCGGATAAAAACGGCAATTACAAGCCAGGATTGCAGCAGGGAGTGGCAGAAACAGCACAGAGGGGCCCAGGAGAACATAATGAATAGAATGGTATGCTTTTTATTGTAAGAATTTTAGAGTACAGATTCTCTTTAACCTATTTTGGTTCCTGGACGTAGAAACTACGTCCAGGAACCATGCGCACTACCGCGCGCTCCCACGGCCGATCGCGCGCGTGCACTCCCGGCCGCGGATTCGGTAGCCAGGCAATCAGTGTATCGGGTTATGGTGCCCAATCGATGATTCCTCTCCCCCGCTGAAAAAGCGACAGCTTCTCTCGGAAGCTGTGCTTTTTCTGGCCATTCCCCCCCCCCCCCCCCCCAGATGAGTCACTCTAAGCGTGTGTTACGCTTAGAGTGACGTCATGTAAACAAACTACAAAGTAAAACTACAACTAAAATTAAAAAAAATTAAACATAACATACAATTACATTATAAAACTATACTTTACATCCCACCCTCCCAAAAATACCCAAATAAAATGTTTAATATAAAAAAAAAAACATTACAATAAAAAAAAAAACATGTAAATATTTACCTAAGGGTCTAAACTTTTTAAATATCAATGTAAAGATGAAATATTTCTATATTTTTTTTATTTTAAACTTGTAAATAGTGATAGATGCAAAACGGAAAAAATGCACCTTTATTTCCAAATGAAATATTGTCGCCATACATTGTGATAGGGACATAATTTTAATGGTGTAATAACCGGGACAAATGGGCAAATACAATACGTGGGTTTTAATTATGGAGGCATGTATTATTTTAAAACTATAATGGCTGAAAACTGAGAAATAATGATTTTTTCCGTTTTTTTCTTATTCTTCCTGTTAAAATGCATTTACAGTAAAGTGGCTCTTAGCAAAATGTACCCCCCAAAGAAAGCCTATTTGGTGGCGGAAAAAACAAGATATAGATCATTGCATTGTGATAAGTAGTGATAAAGTTATAAGCTAATGAATGGAAGGTGAACATTTCTCAAGTGAAAACGACGGAACCTGAATGGGTTAAGCCGCCGGCAAGCAAGAACATACTCAGAATACTTTTTAAAGTACTTTTTCATTAGGTTTTTGATCCTGTTTCAATTGTGGAGTGCTGAAAAGTTATTTTTGAACAGAAGATGAAAAATGATCTATGAGAAAATAAGAGAAAAAGTCAATTGAATACAAACCAGAGAATATTAGCAGCTAAGAATCAGTGCTACATACAAGGAAGCAGCAGTTCTTTACATAGACATTAGCAGTGGCATCCTCCATTTACTCGCATTACAGGTTTCTGTTAATTAAGCTACATGTTAGATTTAGCAGAAGTCAAATTTCTGTAACGCATTCCTTTTGAGTGACAGTCTACCATAAGTACAAGCAGTGACATCACTACAGTAAAGAATTTGGTGCCTATGCACTGAATACTATTTACGGTGCACCAATCCTTCCTCGGAGATGGATAGTCCTGCCCCTTATGAGCAAGACACAGCACAGAGTATATCTTGCCAAGTAGCATAGTAAGTGGTTTGACTCACCAAATGGGGACTTTTGATTGACCATCCCACCAGCTAAATCCAGTCAGGGCATGGTGAAAACTGCTCTGCAGTTCCAAGCACATTAATCCCATGAAGGTATTCTGCCCACCACTTTAGTTTTATAAGCTGTTAATAGTCACCTATCCTGATGGCTGTGGGGGTTTGTCCACCACAATAACACTTTAAAGAGACACTGAAGCGAAAAAAATATATATGATATAATGAATTGGTTGTGTATTATGAATAATTACAAGAAGATTAGCAGCAAAGAAAATATTCTCATATTTTTATTTTCAGGTATATAGTGTTTTTCTAACATTGCATCATTCTATAATATGTGCAGATTACACAACACTCAGCATTCAAAATGATTCTTTCAGTGCAGTCTGTGAACTAATGACCTCTCCTCTGGCAGAGAAAAAGTAAATAGTTCAGGAACAGTTGAGATAATAAAAGTCAGAAAACAGCCCTCTCCGCGACTTTCAAAGTTGTAGAGCTTAATGGCTTTTTTGCATAGAGATAACAACTGGAGTTTCTTAACACTTCCTGTACTGGAAACAATTAGACTGATGTATCTGATCTTAATGTTTTATTTCTTATCTGTACTACACATACAAATCATAATATCATAATTTTTTTTTCGCTTCAGTGTCTCTTTAAAATGCTCCCAGTTTTCTCCTTCTTGAAACAATAAAAACAATCTATGAATTTCCCTCGAAATTAAAACTATTTTTTGAAAGCTCAACGCTTCAAAGGTTTCAACATTTTTTTTTTTTTAGAGTTTAAAAGTACACGAGTGATGGCTGAGTTCTCTTCGTCTCACTAAATTACCCAGCATGCCGAACAGCAGCTCTGACTGTTGGCGGAGATGTTGTGGAGACGGAATGTGTTCGGTGACCTGTGAATAATGCCTCTGACATAGCCTTTAGAAAATAGGAGGCGAACACTCACACAAGTTCCATGCTGCTTTTATTGAACTAAATACACCCTTGGCTTGCTTTCCTGATGTGTTGGACAACTCGTACAAAACAAGAAAATATTGTTGCAGCAGGGAAAAATGAGATAGAAAGTGCCTGCCAAAGGTTACGCCGAACAGAATATCTCCAAAGAGCATGTGCTCCTTTTATACAACACAGCAGAGTTTCTGGGGAAAGTAGAACACAATAAATGCATCTGTGAAGGGAAACATGCATCTTACAGCAAATTTTAGGAGCTAGATGAAGGAGAGCTGGTCTGCAACAGGATCTGGGGGTTAATAGCACATTTGAACTGGAGTATACTGTTCATATATCGCACTATATCAATCCCTGCTCAGCAAAGCACCTCACCAAGGTTGTGGAGCACTACAGAGCACTCTGCCTATATTACTAAAAACAAAGGATTCTGAGCATTACCCCTCCCTGTGATTATGAAAGACAACTGCAACAGGAGGGTAAAGTGATGACTAGCGGCTGGTACTTAAAGAGGAACTGTCACCAAGGAATGAACTTCCTCCCAATCAGTAGCCAATACTCCCTTTCCCATGATGCATCTTTTTTTTAATTTATTTTATTTAAGTATTTATATAGCGCCAACAAATTACGCAGCGCTGTACAGAGTATATTGTCTTGTCACTAAGGGCCTGTACACACTGCTGCGCTTGTGCTGCATTTTTTTAAAATCACATGCAATTTTTAAATCGCAAAGTGTTCATAAAAACAGAAAAATCGCATCGCAGTGTGTACAGGTCTTCACGATTTTCATGATTTTTCAAAAGACTTAGTCTTTCTATGGAGAGGGAAGGCTCTGGATCTCAAAGAGCCTTCCTGGTCCTGGTTCCGTGCCGGTGTGGTGTTCCAGCTTGTTGGAATACATTCTCGCCCCTCCTCAGGCAGTCTTCAGAAGTACCTGTGTCCTTCAGTACATCAGAAGACAAGTGCATCCGTACTGAACACACTTGAGTCTGGGGTTGTGCATGTGCAGCACGAATGCGCTTTCTTCAGAAGTACTCGGGGAAGTGAGTATTTCTGAAGACTGAAGAGGCCTCCCGAAGGACGGCGCAGAAACGAGGTGATGGAGTGTGGACTGGGAAGCCTCTATGGGATCCAGAGCAATCCCTCTTCATAGGTGTATCACACATTTTTTGTGCAGCTTCAGTTTTGCTTCAAGTACACTTTAAAGCAAACCTGCACTTAAAATTAAAAGTCAAACTAAACCTACACACGTCATACTTTCCTCCCACAGTCTACTCATCAATCTCTGTCCTCTCTCCCACATCCACTGTGATCAATGGAATTCTCCCTCTTCCATTTTAAAAATGGCCATTACCCCCTAACAGCTTCCAGGCCAGCAAACTGTTTAACTGTAAAAACTCTCATTTGAGCCATAGGGAAACATGGACATTACCTTGCACACGAGTTATCATTTCAGTTACTGTATAACTGACAGCAACTGATATACAGCTGACAGCAATTGATAAATTTCAGTTTTTACAAAATCTGGTCAGAACTGGAAGGAATCATTTATAGAAGAAAATGGTGAGCTTCTAAGAGGAACTAATAGTGAAGCTAGTATGTCATATTCATTTGCAGGTACATTGTGTGTTTATTTTAAATAATTTTAAAGGGGCCTGAACCGATTAAAATGATTTAAAATAAACACATGATGTACCTACAAATGAATATTATGTACATACATCGCTGTCAGTTCCTCTAAAAAGCTCACCATTTTCTTCTAACAACGATTCCTTCCAGTTCTGACAAGATTTTTGGCAGAACTGAATTATATGAGTTGTTGCCAGTTATATATCAGTTGCTGTCAGTTACAACTGAAAGGACACCTGATGAGCAAGGTAATGTCCATGCTTCCTTATGGCTCAAGTAGGGGATGTTATAGTTTAATAGTGTGTTGACCTGGAAGCTGTTATGGGGTAATGGCCATTTTCAAAATGGAGGACGGAAAATTCCATTGATCACAGCGGACAAACAGGATGCAGGAGAGGAGAAAGAGATTAATTAGTAGATTACGTAGGAGGTAAATATGACGTCTGTATGTTTATTCTGACTTTTAATTTTCAGTTCAGATTTGCTTTAAGCAGTTAGACCTTGTATAACTGTTTTGGGCTTTTTTCCCAACCATAGAATAAGTGAATTGACTGTATTGCACAGAGCAGCCGGTGATGAAGCGGCTGTTGTAATAGAGTCTGTCATCCCCGCTGCAGCTCAGTTTCCATAAGCTTCCTTTGGCAAATGTGAATGTAAATTTCTTAAGCCACAGTAAAAATTGCATGAAGAATCTCTATGAAGCTACTTAAAATAATCAAGCTGAGAATTCTATCTTTCATGTTCAATTCAATAAGGATCTTGTAGTACAGCAGTGGCATTCAGAAATCCCTGTCTCCTCCCCCTGCTGTACAAAGGCCTGGCAGGATTACTGCTGGGGAACCCAACTGTGTCTTCCCTGTATACACTGATAATTGCTGCTAAATGTTAGTAATTATGTCTGCCAGGTGTCAGCAGCATCTCCTCTATGTAATGACCACAGAACACATACGCATGCCTATATTTATAATTACAGTCACTGCGAAATATCCAGATAGATATGGTTTGTACATTGGATGTACTCCCAACAGGTGGTAGACTTCTTTAACCTCTTGAGGACCACAGTGTTAAACCCCCTAAAGACCAGGCCATTTTTCTGTTAATAGGCCACTGCAGCTTTAAGGTCTCTCTGTTGGTGGGGTCTGATCGCTCCCCCAGTATTTTTTTTTTTTTTTGTTACAAATATTTTTATTTTTTTCTAATAAATGTCCTCTTATTTTTTTCTCCCAGTCTCACCCTCCCTCCCCTCGCCAGCCTATCACCGCCGATCGCTTCTGTGTCCCCCAGGGGGACAGCGTGTCACATGGCTGTTCCCAGTACAGCGCTGTCTGAGAGCGCAGCGCTGTACATGGTAATTGGACGGCGTTGCCGTCTAACAGTCTCCGAGCGGTGATTGCCGCTGGGAGACTGAAGGAGGAACGGAGCTACCGCCTACCAAGCAGGAGATGCGCACACATCTGCTTCTCTAAAAGATAAGCAACAGCATAATAACATTTAAAGAAAAAAACATTTACAGCTTACAGAACTCCTGCAATAAATCTGCTGTGTGTCTACTTTCTGCTTTCATGGAAGCAGACAGAGTTAACATCCTCTGTTAAAATATTAGCTGTGTCTGCTGAGGACCGACACATTCCTGTGCTGACACAGCTGCGAGATCAAATTACATTTGTGATTAGTCACAGATGAGGGGGAATTAGACAGGCTCTTCTCTCTACAAACACACATGGTGCATTTCTCAGTTTTCCTTGTGTCCTGGGAAGAATTAAGGTACACTTTAACAGGGTTGGCCTAAAGTGTAGTGATATGGAGGCTGACAAATAAACATGGCAGTCTCAATATCACTCTCATCTCGGGTTCACGTTAATATTTTAGACAGAACTCTTCCACGGCGATAGGATATATAAGAGGAGCAGCTTTTTATTCATAGCACATAATACACTGAACATAGATCAATGCAATGAAAAGATTCCTGTCTTGAATAGCTAAAATTCCTAACTCCAAACACTCAGCTGTTACCTAGATCAGTGTTTCTCAAAGTTAGTGCTGCGGCGCTCTGGTTTGCAGCGAGCTTCTTCCAGGTATCTGTAGTCGTCCTGTTCCCTCTCCTGGCCCCAGGCTGCATGCACCTTGTTTGTGCCCCCCCACCCCACCCCCGTGGCCGGGAATGTGCATCTGCACAGTGCAAAAGAATTGCAACTGCATAGCCACAAATGCTCCCGGGAAAGGGAGCGCAGTCCAGGCCACACATGTGCAGTAGCCAGGGCCGGGCCGAGGCATAGGCTGGAGAGGCTCCAGCCTCAGGGCGCAGTGTAGGAGGGGGCGCAGAATTCATTCAGCTGTCATTCCTAATTGTGTTTGAAGCACAAAGAAATAAGAAAAGGAGATACATGGAAGTGACTACAAGCCATATAACTAGAGATTAAGGTGTTGGGGGCCCTCGTGTGCCTCTTAGTCTAATAGCAATCAGTGTGTGATGGCTGGGGTGGCAGGGATGGAGGGGCGCACTTTGGTGTCTCAGCCTTGGGTGCTGGAGGACCTTGTCCCGGCTCTGGCAGTAGCCTGCGACTGGATGAGTCGGTCAAAGTTTGGAGGGACGCAGCAGCTGAAGGGAGAAAAGCGGAATGAAGGAGAGTGACCAGGACAACTACAGAGAGCTGGAAGAGGACCCAGGGAAGTCAAACTGGCCACCTTAGTGTCACTTTAAGCTCCCTTTAAAGTGTACCACAGCAAAATGTCATTTTACAGAGTTTAAAAATTATTTTTCCTTTGAATATTTAAAATCAATGTTCTCAAAAACTACAAGGGCTTTTTGAATTTTTGTTTTTTACTTGTTCCCACTATTCCCTTTACATGGGAATAGTGCTGTATTTATACTTACCTGGGGTTTCCTCCAGACCCTTGTGGTGCATGGGCTCCTTCCCGGTCCTCCCAGGCCGGTCTGTTATCCCGTTATGACTTCTGCTAACCTGGCCGGTTGGGTTCTTCTGCGCATGCATCACGCCTCCACAGCCGTGAGCGCTCTGTGCAGTAGTACTTTACAGGCCCAGAATGCTCTTGGGCGAACTATAGGACGCCCATGTAGCAGTAGAGCACGACTGGCCACTGGGATCACATCCTAGAAAGCCCCTGAACCCGAAGGGGCTCAGGGCGGGATGAGTGGAGCGGTCATTAGGTACAAGTAGCGTGCGTACGTTACCAGGGCACGCTGCGTTACTGTAGCATAGCGTGCGCTGAGCCAGTGCTCCTCTCATTAAGCTACAGTGCAGATTGATGAATCAAGCCCATCTCAGGTACACGCTAACATACCTAGCTATTTTGATGGCAACACTAACCACTTAAATCGGTACAAAATCCGACTTCATTCAACACCAATGCTAGGTACACACCATACAATTTTCTGATCGAAAATTTATCAGAAAAGTGATCGAAATTCAGATCGGACATGTTGGAAATAATCGATCTGGCAGGTAAATCTCCCAGAAAATTGTATGGTGTGTATCTAGCATTACAAGTAAGAATCTGAAAATAAATAACAGCATGTAAACGATTGAAAGCTACAAAAAAAATTGCCTACAGGTAAATGTACAGCCACAGAGCTGATAAGAGTGTGAGAATGCTGCCCACCACGGCTGATCTTTAAACAGTATCTGTGGCAGGACTAAGCCCAGATTTGTTCCATGACCTGCCTGAACTTCAAATCTAATTTCAGGAGAGTGGATCAAGCAATCCCACCAAAGGTCATGAGAAGATGACCGCTCCAGAGCCTTTACCATGGTCAGAAAAGCCTGTGTTCCTATGTGAGTTTTCAGGCATCCAACTGCAACCTAACGCTTCTAAAAATACTTCTCAATGTGCCATGTCAGTCCAGACAAGAAAAATCATATGAGTTCTGTAGGTGACGTTATGTTTCACTTTCTTTTGGCCGATGCACCAGATCCAAAAAAGGTTTTAAGTACCTATTATTAAATTGTTGCTATTTTTATAATTTCAGGTGTAAATTATTTTGTATTTAGTTAATTATTATTTCTTATATATTATTGTATTGTGAGTTCTCCAGGACAGTATACAGCTGTGCTTTATATTCATTTTGGTACATACTGAATAATATTGTGCTAACAAGTGTTGCTCGCACATTATTGCCAAATTGATTTATCGAAAATGCCATTTTCAATTTCGAGAACATTTTTGCAAAAATACATTGTATTTTCGAGGAGTCGGATTCGGATGATTTTTTTAACCAAATCCATGGCCTTTGTAAAAATTAGACTAATAGGGACATACAGGGTACAATAAAAACATTAAATGTTCCTATTTATTCGACCAAAATTTTTTTCGATCAAGAAAAATGAACGAATATCCCGTTTTTTTCAATAAAAATCTGATTGGACATGTTTGAAAAATCTTTATATTCGATCTAGTGGAATAATCGAACTGAATTATCTAATCGGAAAAATTGAACCATGTATGGGTACCATAAGGAGTCGGAGTCGAAGCAATTTTGGGTACCTGGAGTCGGAGGTTTCATAAACTGAGAAGTCGGATGATTTTTCACTCCACAGCCCTGCAAACCCCCTGACAAGTTGTGCAAGTCACCTGCGCAGTTGAGCGGATCTGATCGAGCTTGGCTGTTTCCACCTGAGCCCGAACGGAAAGCGGATACTGTGGCTGCGCAGATTGTAAATTTTGCGGCACGTGGTGTTCAGGGGCTGCCGGCGCTGGATCCCGCAGGCATTAGGATCCAGAGGCTTCCCTCTCCCGAGTAAGTACCCCCCAGGGGCTGTTTTTTGAGGTTTTTTAAATTACAGATTTTGTTTAATATGATCCATTGACCACAACTCTTTGCTTTTTGTCCATTAGCTAGCTCCCTATCCTTGCACACAAGCCAGAAAATATTATAATTTTCTAAAAAACACAAAACAAAAACCTGTACTGCCACTTTAACCTCCCTAGCGGTATTGATGGATATACACGTCAATACAAAACATGCAGCGAACAGTCTTGGCGTGCAAACACGTCAATACTCCTGCACTGTATACTAGACCCTTGCTGGACACATTTTGGCATGTTACAGGAAAAATAGGTTATGAAAATTAATTGGCTCACTTTTTGCACAGAAATCCTGGGGAAATTGAACACCAGGGTTAAATAAGTCAAGATGTGATGTCATTGGCATTATGGAATAGGGATGTCAGAAAACATATAGGGAGAATATGCAGTGTAGGCACACCATTAATATTACACACATGCACCCGATGTGTTTCTGGCATGGATATGAAGCTAGCTTTACAGGCAATGACTAATAAATACCAATTACTGCAGTTGGAAGAATGTGAAGAAATAAGAATGACTTCATCTGTCACACTTATGCAGAAGAAGTCTAAGGTTTCAGCTGCTTTTTAGGACTCAGGTTAATCATGTTAATTAGCTCATGTAAGAACAATAAGTTGTGCATTGCTTATACATTGCACTCGGCACTCTGCATGCCAGGATTACGGCTCAGGAATGAAAGCTGTCAAGTCATTTTTTACTTTTCAGCTTGGTGAGTAAACATGTCAATATAAACGGAAACCCAAATCACGCCTGAGCGTCAGATGACAGACAGAGCAAATGCAGAGGGGAAACGTAAACTCAATGAGTCACGGCCAGCGTACTTCCATGTGTTAGTCTCACAGTATTTATGTTAAAGGGGGTTCCCTCCATTTATTAACAAGGACAGGTATGTCCTTCCAACAACAGCCTTGTTTGCCGGGACCTTCTTGTCCTTCATGGCACCCTCTCCAAAACCAATGTACTGGTGACTGCCTGCACTGGCAACATTGTGTATTAACTATTCACATTTCACGCTCCTCCCATTCATTTACCAATCAATTTATTATTACTTATCACACCGAAATCACCTATTCACTGTTTTTTCGCCGCTGATTAGGCTTTTTTGCGGTGGTACATTTTGCTAAGATTTTATTTTATATGCATTGTATTTTGAAGGGAATAAGGAGAAAAAAAATGAAAAAATGCATTAATTCTTAGTTTTCAGCTATTAAAGTCTTAAATAAAATGTGCTACTATAGATTAAACCCACACATTTTGTCGATTTCTCCCTGTTATCACAATGTTTAAATTGTTTCCATAGTACAATGTCTGGCAACAATATTTTATTTGGAAATAAATGTGTATTTTTTTCTGCTTTGAGTTTCTGTATACTATTTCAATTATAACAAGCCCTTATTTGCAAAGATAACAGCAATATACCCTCAGGAAATACATATTAAAAAAAGCTGAGTCCCTAAGGTAACCATTTATGTTTTTTTTTTTTAATGCTGTCACTTTTATCAGTCTTTTATGATGGTGACTATGGGGAGGAGGGAATAATGGGTTAATAAATAATTGGCGATTTATTTCTTTTTTATTGTAATATACTGTGTTTTTATGTTTTTGCCACCAGATGTTGCCACATTTTATTCCTATGTACTGTACAGTACACAGGAAGTAATATGTAAGAGTGTTGTTGTACTTTAATTTTGTTAAAGACTAACGGCATCTTGCTAATGCGGGTGATCATCACTGCAGGTACTTTGGTTGGCTTTGGGAACACATGTTCCCATTTACCAATCACTACTCTGCTGCAGGAGGTCCCATGCCACAAGTAAATAGAAAGGTATGTGCATCTACGCCCCTGGTTGTTAAGTGACGTATATAGGGGCGTAGATACACTGCTCAACGGTTGGGAAGAGGTCAAGGTACATCCCTTCCCTCAACATAAGGCGATATTCGAACTCACAGGAAATGCACAAAAATGTGTGTCGCAGGTGCATGATGCTGTGTGGTCATATAGCATTAGTCTGTTTTCCTGTTCCTTCATTTTTGTTACCCAAGCCATAATGTGTTATTACTTCTCAGTGTATGTACTGGCTTCCCTGCATCCTGTAAACTGTGTCCCATATTCTTAGGCTATGTTAATACCAGGCTGAAAATCTTACCATTTTTTATATCCGACCACACCAGACAAACGGACATGTTGACGGGAGCAATTGTTAACTATAGGATCTTTTTAGACATGTTCTGACTTGTCCGCTGTGTTCACTGTGGACACAAGAACACACAATCCACCCCTGCGTGACTTTTGTGGACACTGGGCGGGATATGGACTTGTCATAAATAGTATGCTATGGGAGATCCGATCGTTTTTATCGAATTGCCATAAAATCGGATCATTTTATTGTATCGTGTGGGGCCACCTTTAGACTCCCTCTGTTTATAAGAACAATTGGACAGTCACAAAGGTTAACATGGTATTTGCATTGCTGTGGATTAGTGTGAACCCAGCCTAAAGGAGCCCATACACTCGTCAGATTAGCAGCAGATAGATCATCAGATGGATTTCTTATCTATCTGATGTGTTTTTAGAACATTTTTTTTACTAGAATAGAATTCCAATAGATTTCAGCTTGAAATCTATTGAAATTCAATCTGATGGCATTTTTTTTTGCCATCAGATTTCCATTAGGGCCAATGCAAAATGATAAGCCATCTCAACAGATCGACCTGGATTTTCCACCCTGCCAGTTCGATGGAAATCCATTGAAATCAGCCATCGATCGGTCGATTGGCCAACCGATTTGCAATCGATCAATCGATCGATTTTGATCGATCGGCCAAAAAATCGGCTGAGTGTATGGGCCCCTTAAAGGTGGCCACACACCATACCATTTTTTAAATTTCTGTTCAATTTAAGAATTGCAATCAATTTTTCTGACTGATTGTAACATTTAAAAAAATCAGACCAATGTACCACACACGTATGTTAAATTTTTCCCTAATTATGATAAAAATGATTGGAAACTGAGACAAAATTGCTAGGGTGTGTATATTAATAAATTGACAATCTAACACACACCATACAATCTTTAGAAAGATTGAAGAAAAATATCTGGCATTCTGGATCAATTAAAATCGAAGAAAACGGGAAATCTGATCGGATTTTTCAGTCAAATGAAAAAAAAGCTTTCGATTTTTTTGGGAGATCCGATCGTTTTTATCGAATTGCCATAAAATCGGATCATTTTATTGTATCGTGTGGGGCCACCTTTAGACTCCCTCTGTTTTTACAGCTTCCTAGCGTTCCCATGATATGTGACAGCTTTCCAGTGCGCCCCATACTGTGTCCGAGTTTCTTAGTCTTCCCCTATAGGCTCATCTAAGCCCCCACGGCCCCTAGCGCGTTCAAGCTTCCTGGTGGCTCTTATAGTATGCCCCAACTTACCTGTGTGTGCCATCCTCACAGTGACCACCACAGACGGCCCCAGCTCCACAGACCTCCCGTCATGTATTTTAGCTTTACAGAGTTCCATGTACTGTGTGTCCAGCTAAGAAGAAAAGTTATGAAGAAACCACAGTCATGTGATTTAAACACACCCCTTAAATGCAGCCAGACTGATCACACCCATTATTTCTGCAACTTCCATATAACTTTATGGTGTACCCCTATTGCTATGTTTCAAATATTGGGGGTTATACTGTTATGACCATCAGGGAGTTGGCACTACTCAGTAACTGCAACATGTAAGGACGTCCATGCCTAAACTTACCCACTGCCCGGTGGTACAGATATAACGGTCTCTGATGGTAATGAGGAACAGATATCTCAGCTGCTCCTTCTTGCAATATATAGACATCAAGCTTTGCTAATGCGTAAGCTGCAGTGAAAATGTAACACTGGGCGGTCTGAACTGATGTGAACTGTCTTTCTAATTTCCGTCTGCAGTGCATTTGAAAACATCATATCACATTCAGCACCGTCTGCTTGCCTCCTCTCACTGGCCTGAGAGAAACCTGTGAAATGCCAGCAAAACAGCCCTTGGTGTTTCTCATGCTTGTAAAAGTAACAAGTCATCAGTCAATTTTGCAAGGCCTATGGCCTGCAGGACACTGGGACTTCAGTAGTATGCGTTAACCTTCAAAACTGTCAAAATGCGATGATGTGTGGCCAGCTGAAAGGCCTGATGTCTGACTGACTGTCTCACCACTTTAAAGCAAACTTTTACTCACACAAAGCCTTGTGTCAAAACACACTTGTTGGCCTTGTCAGTAAGAACAATGAGCAGGTTTAAACCCCTTATGTGCGTGTGGAAAACGTGCAGAACGCATGTAGTAAACGCACTGGAAAAACGCATGCGTTTGTACGCGTTTGTACGCGTTTTTGTAATGCGTTTGTATGCGGTTTTTCCTTATGCGTTTTTGATCATACCTGGAAGAGTCAGCTACACTTCCGACGAGAAACGCACCTCCGAATACGCATACAAAAACGCATGCCATGCGTTTTTAGTGCGCGCCCATTGACTTTCATTATAATGCGTTTCTGTGCGCGACGCACAGAAATGCATCCAACTATGCGTTTCTGCCACGCATACGTTTGCCACGCGTATATGTGAACGAGGGCCATACCTTTGCATTGATTTTTCTGGCCCTCGCAAAACGCACACAAAACGCGTACCTTAAAAACGGACACAAACGCGTGCAGTGTGACTGCCTGGAGGTAGATAGAGTCTGTAACTGGTATGGAGCGAACAGGCTAGTCCTAAACACAACCAAAAAAATTGAGATGGTTATAGACTTCAAAAAACATGCCACTAACCCACCCCCAATTTAAATAGATGGCTCCAAAGTCGTAAGGGTACCCAGCGTCCGCCTCTTGGGCACAACCATCTCTGATGACCTGACCTGGAGGGCCAACACCATCTCAACTCAGAAGAAGGCGCAACAAAGACTCTTCTTCCTTCGCCAACTTAAAGAGAAACCGTGATCAAGAATTGAACTTCATCCCAATCAGTAGCTGATACCCCCTTTTACATAAGAAATCTATTCCTTTTCACAAACGGATCATCAGGGGGCTCTGTATGACTGATATTGTGGTGAGAACACTCCCACAGGAAACTGTGAGGACCATGGTCCTGGCAGTTTCTTGTCTGTGAACCTCGTTGCATTGTGGGAAATAGCTGCTTACAGCTGTTTCCAACTGCCAAAAAAAGAGAGCAGCAGCTACTTCTAGTGACATCACCTGCCAGCAGTAAAAACGTCACCATGTGATAAATGTCAGAATGCTAATCAGGGAGAGGAAAGCTTTTTTACAATGGGCAAACACTGACTAAATCATTTATACACAATCATTGTAAAAATGAAGCACTTTTTTTAATTACATTATTTTCACTGGAATACCTCTTTAAGAAGTTTGGTATGGCTCAGGATCTCCTGAGTTCCTTCTAATCCGCCACCATCCAGGCGGTCCTTTGCGCAACCATCCTGGTCTGGTATGCTGGCTCTTCCGCGACCAACAGATAATAAATTCAAAGGGTCAGCAGCTCAGTGGAGAGATTTACCGGGAAAAGCCTTCCCCCGTTAGACCTCATCTACCACACCAGGCTGCGCTCTAGAGCAACAAAAATTGCTGGTGACCACTCCCACCCAGGCCATAGCTTCTTCAATCGGCTCAAATCGGGTTGGAGGTTCCGGGGTATCCCTGCCAGAATCCCTAGGCGGAGGAACACTTTTTCTCTGCAGCCGTTATGCAAACATCAAACCAACAAGCGTTGATTTCGGTGATACCTTTATAGACTAACTGTACATGGTTTATTGCAGGCATTATACAGACCTGGATCAGAACTATACAATCATTGCACCGTTCAAGATTGTACGGTTCTGATCCAGATGCCTGAAGAAGTAACTTAATGTTTCGAAAGCTTTCAACAAACCATGTACAGTTAGCACATGTAAAGGTATCACCGGAATCAACGTATGTTGGTTTGATGTCTGCATTCCTGCTCCTCGACTAACATCGGACCACACTTCACTTGCTGCAGCCGTTAGACTCTTGAACTCCATTCATGCCCCCCCCCCCCCCAAACTGGCCGAAACTGTCTGCTGACTGCTATCTGACCAAGGATGTGGTTGCACTGTTGCTGTTTTGCTGTAGGTTGTAATACTGCTTCTGTCTTATCTTTTGTATATTCATGTTTCTACTATTAATCTGTACTGTTTTTTACTTCCGATGTATCACTTCCACTGTGCCAAATCCAATTCCGGGCACAGCCCAGTCGTGCTTAGCAAGATAAAACGGATTTTGATTTTGACTAGTGATGCTCACAATAGTCGATTTTGACTTTGAGCAACCTTGATGAAATTGTTAGTATTTTAGATTACACTGCCCAAAAAAGACGGAGGTCAACAACGCGTGTTGGGAAGGAGGGGGGGGGGGGTTAATGGTGTTTTTGCGGTAGCTGTTGACTTTGCGGTAGCTTAGTGGCTGATGGGGAACTTCCACTGCAATGCGTTAAGTGTAATGCCTCGCATTGTCATTAAAACAGGGTAAAGCAATGCACACTTGCAAGGTAAGTGTAAAAGGGGCCTCAAATAACTTTTTTTTCTAGCTGTACTGCAGTTGTGGATGTATTCCGACGTTTGACTTTGGGCCAGTGCACACCAAAAACCTCTAGCACAGGGGTCTCAAACTCAATTTACCTGGGGGCCACAGGAGGCAAAGTCAGGATGAGGCTGGGCCGCATAAGGGAATCAATCAATCAGCAGCCACCCCCCTCCCCCCCTTTCATTGTTTTTTATTTCAAAATCAAATTCTAACTGAAGCGAACTATTTTGCCTATTTTACCTTATAGTTCGCTTCAGTGGTTCCATTACAAGTAATCCGCCGTATCCCCGCTCTGCAGCCCTCGTTTAGCGGCGGGAATGTGGCAGATTACTTGGGAGCACTGAAGCGAACTATAAGGAAGCTTTTGCCGGCGCGGGCCACAAAATATCGTATCGAGGGCCGCAAATGGCCCGCGGGCCACGAGTTTGAGACCCCTGCTCTAGCAGATCTGAAAAACGCTAGAGGTCTTTGAAGCAGATATCACAGCGATTCTAGGCATGTTTAGAGACGTTTTCTAAACATGCCTAGTGTTTTTTGTAGCATTTTTTGTGTAGCAGATTACAAATATTGTTACAGTAAAAGCTGTTACCAAACAGCTTCTGTAACAAAAATGCCTGGGAAACCGCTTGGATCTAGCGTTTTTCACAGCGGTTTTCCACTTTCCTATACTTTAACATTGAGGCAAAAACGCCTCAGAAATCTAAAAAATGCTGCAGCCCCCGAGTTTACATTTTTGGAAAAAACGAGGGGCTCTGGTGTGCACCAGCCCATTCACTTTCATTAGCCAAGCGGTTTTCCCCCTGCAAGCGCTTTAAAAAACGCTTCAGAACCGCTCTGGTGTGCACCAGCCCATAGTGTTGCGCTCAGTATAACACACTGTATAGCAAACACTGAACTACAAATACAAGAGCTAAATGCATTAACTCGCTAACAAAGTTACATCGTGGGAAACTTTTACTTCATGGTGATAAAAGCAATAAAAGTCATTACAGAAGAATTAAATCAAGTTTGCTCAGCCCCCAAGCTGAGCCTGGGTGATATCCAACAGGTGCCGCATATTCCCCCACCTCCCCCCCCACCCCCAGAACTACCAAGCTGGCAGCATCCTCCCTGCAGACTACCTCCCACACAAGAACCTGGCTTCACCCAGCAGTAATCTCGGCTCCCTGCAGGACGGCATGTTTATTTGGGTTCATCTCTGCTGGTGTTTCCTGCTAACATCTCTGAGAAGTTAATAAAGGATTCAGCTAAAGCAGACCTGAACTCAGAACTTCCTCTCTGCTCTTAAAGATAAGCAACAGCATAATCTATAAAGGGAACCAGAGACGCCGGAATCCTAAAAAAAAAAAAGATTTTATACATACCTGGGGCTTCTTCCAGCCCCATAAGCCTGCATCGCTCCCACGCCGCCATCCTCCGCTTCCTGGATCGCCGGTACCGGGTCCCGTCACTTCCGGCGGACGCGGCCAAATGTCCGCATGAGCAGGGGCTCCCTCCATACCCTTACGCGTGCGGCTGCGCAGTATGCAGCTGCACGCGTACGGGTATGACGGGAGCCCCTGTGATGCGGACAATTGTCCGCGTGCTGCCGCCGACTGGCCGAAAATAAGGGACCCGGTATCGCCGGATACAGGAAGCGGAGGAGAGCAGCGTGGGAGCGATCCGTGCGTATGGGGCTGGAGGAAGCCCCAGGTATGTATAAAATCTTCTTTCGGGGGCCTCTGGTTCCCTTTAAAGAAAAGCATTTCTTTGTTACAGCTGATACAAATCCTGCAATAAAGCTGCAATATGTCTACTTCCTGCTTTCATGGAAGCAGACGTAGGATTAACTTTGTGTTTACACTTGTGATTAGTCACAGATAAATGGGAATTAGACAGGCTAAACTCTCTAAATACATACAGGGTGCATTTCTCTATGTTTTCCTTCTGTCTTGTGCAAGAGTTCAGGTCCACTTCAAAGAGACCCATTGTTTTTTGCTTTTAGCATGCAATTTAATAAATCTGAGCTAAAGGGGCCTATTCATAAGGCTTAGTTCACACGGGCGACCGGCGGGACGGCTTGTGGCAACTCATTTAGCCGAAGAAAATGCTTTCCTCTTACTGAGCAGAAAAGCGTTCAGCATCAGTTTTTGCCGTTTAATCACGTCTTGCGCCCCCTGGTGGAGCACAGAACCGCTCCCGCGCAGCCTCCATGGCCGCTACTTGTAGCGACAGAATCTACTGCGGTGTTTACACAAACAACGCAAAAAGCTGGAACAGCAGTCAATCAGTTTGATCACTAAACGTTGCTTTCGTCACCCCGACAAAAATGTTGCGTTTACCACCACAACAAACCCGTGTGAACCAGTCATAAGGCTGCAGACACATTTTGAGCACTTTGAGTGCTTTTCTGACCATCAGCGCTTTCTGAGCATTTAAAAAAAAAAACGCTCCCATTGACTCACAATGGGAAAAAATCACAGTAAAATTGCACCAATCCACAGCGATTTTACAGCAATTTTAATGCAAGTCAATGGTAGCATTTTTTTGGTTTTTTTTAAAGTTTAGACAGTGCTGATGGTCTACGACCCTAGAGTGCAAACTGGAGATTCAATGCGTATTCGAGAAACAATACTGCTGGCAATTTTTTGTTGGTGTGTTCACTAATTGTATGGCTAGCGTTATACATGCATGACATGTGACCTGAATGTTAGCAGTGTTGTCCTAATCCTACAGAGGCAATAAATAGATCCCCTCAGGCACCCACAAAAAGGGCCATCCTGCCTATAAAATATTTAAATAGGGGCTCGGCATAATTATGACTTAGGTAAAAGACATGTGTTGCAGAATTCAGCAATGCACTACACAAGTGTGCTCAAGCTCTAGTGGATATACAGATATACAGAATATAATTAAAAGGAGGAGGTGTCCTCCTTTTAATTAGAAGGAGGAAATGCTATATAATTATTTGCTTGAGGGACACTTTCCCTATGTTCAAGGAGGGAATTATGCCTAATAATACAGACTGGAGGCAACACGCCACCTAATTATGTTTTTTTAGGGGGAGGGGATATGCTGATAATTATAATGTTTGGTGCAGTGCACAAATTTCCATGTCTTGGAGTACCTCCAATAATCCAAGACCCTACCGATATACCTGGTGTAGACCATAAGTTAGCAATAGGTGCTCCAAGCTGTTTTGGGCTCAGCTACAGACACTTTATTGACCCGAAGAAGCAGGGTGTACCTACGAAACAAGTCATCCTTATAGGGTTCAATAAACTATATTCATATTTCTCATACATCGTTGTCCTGCATTAATGTAAGCCATACTTTAAATTGTTCTCAGTTTTTTTAAAATATATTTTTGGGGCACCTCCTCCTTTTAGCTATATTATGTGTATCGGTATATCCATTAGAGGTTGCGCACACTTGTGCATTGCATTGCTGAATTCTGTAACACATGTCAGTGTACGATAGGCAAGGACATCACATAGCGCATAGAAAGCATTTTACAAATGCTCTCCAATGCATTCAATACACTCCAACTCACACGCTTTCAATTATGTGTTTTTGTGCATTTTTTTTTATAATGCACAGGTGTGCTCCGGCCCTTAGGTAAGTAAGTACTGTTTAGTTGCCCTCCTTTTTAATTGTTTTAATTATTTTAAACCCACTCCCCTGTGATTTTAGCATTATGTTTGAAGCAAGGTCTCAGAGTAACCATTAGCTTGTTTAGGGCTCATTTTCACTAGCGGCTGGCGGGTGCGGGGCGATGTTACAGACTATGTGTGTGAGATACGCGTGTGTCATAGAATGTAGTAAATTATTCAAGATACCCAATTTTAAAGTAATTTTCCTGGTTTCAGCATCACAAATACTTTCTATATCTACTTTATATACTCGCGTATAAGCCTAATATTTCAGCACAAAAATGTGCTGAAAAGTTACCCCCTCGGCTTATATGTGAGTCAGTGGAGCAAAACAGATGGTGGAGCAGGTTTTGTTACTGGCAGAGGAGCGTAAGGATTGTGCACTAATGATCCTGCTCTTACTAGCTTGTGCCCGACTGTGTCCGTGCCCCCATCATCTGCAACATGCTGCGTAATATGTCTTTATAAATACAATAAATAATAATAATAACATGGTGTGTGGTGTGTACTGCTCAAGACTACATGTGTTTCCTGGCTTGTGGAGCGGAGCGTGCAAGCAATGTGTCATCCGTGCAATGATCAGGTGTTCTTTCTGTGTGGCAAGCACTGTGTCTCATGTCTATGAATCCATCTAGTGGTGTCTTGAGACGCAGCTGTATCATCCTTGGGGCACATCTGGCTATGGGGAGGGGGGCTGACTTGTACTGGGGGTAGGCCTGAACGATTTTAGGAAAAAATTGAATTGAGCGATTTCTGTCCAGAATTACGATTTCGATTTTATTCACGATTTCCTTCAAATCAAGCTTTGTTCCCCCCCTTTGTGCCTGTCTGTTCCCCCTCTGTCCCCGTCTCTCATTGTGCCCCCTTTGCCGCTTCATGCCTTCTCTGGGTCTCTCTCTTGCCTCCTTTGTGTCTCTGTGCCCACTCTGTTTCTCTCTGTGCCTCTCTCTGTGCCCACGCTGTCTCTCTGTGCCTCCTCTGTCCCCCAAGTTGCATCAGTTGTGGACATAGTTTCAAGCACGAGTCCAGAGATGCCAGTCTATCCACTTTGCCTCCTGCAGGCTCTAATGCACGGCATACTTCCTGTATATCATGTGACATACAGGAAACCGAAGTTTTGCCAAGCACAAGAGGCGGCAGAGGGCGATAGAGGATGGATGGTATGTCCAATGCTGCGGGCACTGGGACTTTGGGAAAGTTTGAAGGCGCTTCTTCAAACTTCCTCTTGTGGAAATGACGTGATCGCGATATTCGCCGCTTTGACGATTCTAAAATTGTGATCTTGGTGATCGCGATTTCGATTTAAATTCGATTTATCTTTCAGGCCTAACTGGGGGCACATCTGCCTACTGTGGAGGGGACTTATACGTGAGTCATTAACTTTTTCCTGGTTCCTGAGGAAAAAGTGGATACCTCGGTTTATATGCGGGTCAGCTTATATGCGAGCATATACGGTATATATTGCTGTAAATTGGTGTGTAGCCCTGCTCTCCCAGTGACGTTTATCCTCGGCTGTTAAGATTTGCGAAATTGTCCCCTAGAGCATTCTGGGAGACCAGACATTTTCACTGACATGGGAATTTTTAGAAACAAACATTCCGCTGCACCTGACAGGACTAAAGATGTGAAACATTTAAGAATGTACATCAGGGTGGGAAAAGATTGTACAATGGGCAAACAATGGCTTAAACATTTACAAATAAATATTGTTTAAAAAATGCCAATAAATGGTATCATCCTGATTAAAAACGTCTTACATTATTTTCACTATTGTTCCTCTTTAATGATCAGGCAGGTAGATGTGGTGTTTCTAGGTATCTGCACACAGTCTGGATCAATGCTGGCCCAGTTACACTCGCAGGTCTTGTGTTTCATGGCTCTGCAATTTAAATATCTCACACAAGCACAGAGAACTCAGCCTGCTGCGGGGGCATTAAAGGGCTTAATACAGAACAAGCTCCTAATTCCTGACTTCAAACGTATAGCGGTGTAAAGTCAATACCACCAGAGTGAAACAATATCAGGCAGCAGACACCAGTAAGAGATGCATTATGTGTAGGTATTGATTCGGCTGGTTGATGTTAGTTGGGAATTGGATTTTATGCGCTATACTGCACAGTGATCACTTAAAACATCCATTCAGGACCATTGTTATAGCCATAAAAAGGAAATGTTTTTTCCGCACTAAAATGTTTTATTTAAAAAACAAAACACTGTCGTTTTTGAAAAATAATTAAAAAAAAACAACTTTCAGAACCAAATCATAGATCCCCAGAGACTGACAATTGGCTGCTTGCAACCAGTCAGCCTGAAACACTCCCCTTTAGTCACATGGACATGTAAGGGACAAGTGATTGGTCTGACACATGGAACCACACCTTCCTGCTAACAGCATAGCTCTCAATGTTTCCTTTTTTAGAAAGGCTGCTCCTCTGTTGGAACCAAATGCCCCAGCCCATCTTCTTTTTTCTTTATATTTTTCCTATGTTGCTTTCACTTATATTAGGTAATAAAAAGCAGGTATATCTGACAGATTTTGGAATAGTCCATCTCCTCATGATGAATTCCCATTATTTCCTATATTTTCTATGAAAGAATTGCCAGGAAAGGATCTATACAAAGACGATGGTCAGTCTCCTTACTCAATACCATACCATTTTGGCAGTTGGATGCATGGTTTTATGTTTTGTGGGTGATGGAAAATAAGGGGGACAGCATGGCTCTGTCTATGTGCAAACAATTTAAAAACACAATTGTCCCGGGTGCTGGATCATATGACCTTTTTTGGACACACACGTTTACAAGAGAATTCATTTTTGTAACCGTTTATTGCTTACTCTGTCTGTTGTGTATGTATTTAACCACTTAAGGACCAGGAGAGGCAGTCTCCGTGAACTGGCATGGAAAGGCCGCTCGATCGAGCGGCCGTTTCCATGCTATACCACTAACGACCCGCCGATGCCTATGGGCATTAGGCGGTCGTTAAGTGGTTAATCACCGGGACTTGGATTTGTGCAGTACGCAAAATCCAAGTATCGTAGTTCTGGGGATGAGCTGAAAGTGAAGCTATACTATGCATTTTGAGGCTCTGCATCTGTCAGGTCCACTTAGGGTAACTGGATAATGCTCTAAATTAACCCCGGACTGTGTTAGGAACTTTAGGTTTTAGGGCCCAGAGATGGAGAGATAAGGTGTGTATACAAACACAGTATCTGAAGCTCTTAAGAATCACGCTATACAGACATGCGCCTTGGCTATAGCTGTGCAGCGTGTACTGTTCAATGGAAAGAGGAGGAGAGACAATGGTGTGGTGCAGGATACAGTGACTCCCTGCAAGCAGGATAAGGTGTCTGCCTTCATAAAGTACTTTATAGTTTGTGTATGAGGCTTAAAGAGACACTGAAGCGAAAAAAAAAATATGATATAGTGAATTGGTTGTGTACTATGAATAATTACTAGAAGATTAGCGGCAAAGAAAATATTCTCATATTTTTATTTTCAGGTATATAGTGTTTTTTCTAACATTGCATCATTCTATAATATGTGCAGATTACACAACACTCAGCATTCAAAATGATTGTTTCAGAGCAGTCTGTGAACTAATGACCTCTCCTCTGGCAGAGAAAAAGTAAATAGTTCAATAACAGTTGAGATAATAAAAGTCAGATAACAGCCCTCTCCACGACTTTGTAGAGCTTAACCAGCCGGGCGGTATGGACGAGCTCGGCTCGTCCATCACCGCCGGAGGCTGCCGCTCAGGCCCTGCTGGGCCGATTTTCATCAAATAAAGAGCAGCACACGCAGCCGGCACTTTGCCAGCCGCGTGTGCTGCCCGATCGCCGCCGCCCTGCGGCGATCCGCCGCGAGCAGCGGCGAAAGAGGGTCCCCCCAGCCGCCTGAGCCCAGCGTAGCCGGAACAAAAAGTTCCGGCCAGCGCTAAGGGCTGGATCGGAGGCGGCTGACGTCAGGACGTCGGCTGACGTCCATGACGTCACTCCGCTCGTCGCTATGGCGACGATGTAAGCAAAACAAGGAAGGCCGCTCATTGCGGCCTTCCTTGTTTATTCTGGGCGCCGGAGGCGATCAGAAGAACGCCTCCGGAGCGCCCTCTAGTGGGCTTTCATGCAGCCAACTTTCAGTTGGCTGCATGAAATAGTTTTTTTTTTTATTTAAAAAAAACCCTCCCGCAGCCGCCCTGGCGATCTTAATAGAACGCCAGGGTGGTTAATGGCTTGTTTGCATAGAGATAACAACTGGAGTTTCTTAACTCTTCCTGTACTGGAAACAATTAGACTGATGTATCTGATCTTAATGTTTTATTTCTTAGCTGTACTGCACATACAAATCATAATATCATTTTTTTTTCGCTTCAGTGTCTCTTTAAGCGATGTGAATTATGTGATAAACTCTTTAACCATTTCAGCCCGCGGGTATTTTTCACCTTATGGACAAGTAGAATTTTCACATTTCAGCCCTCCTCCCTTTCATTCTCTAATAACTTTATCATTACTTATCACAACAAAATGATCTATGCCTTGTTTTTTGCCGCCACCAATTAGGCTTTCTTTGGGTGGTAAATTATTCTAAGAATTATTTTATTCTAAATGCATTATAATGGGAATTTTAAGAAAAAAAATCATTATTTCTCAGTTTTCAGCCATTATAATTTTAAAATAATACATGCTACCATAATTAAAATCCACACATTTTATTTGGCCATTTGGCCCGGTTATTGCAACATTAAAATTATATCCCTAGTATAATGTATGGTGATAATATTTTATGTGGAAATAAAGGTGCATTTTTTCATTTTTACATCCATCACTAATTTTTAACCCATAATTTAATAATAACATGCCCTCTTGACATACATATTAAAAAACGTGTATTCCCTATAGTCAGTAGGTGTAACTTTACTATCTGGCCACAAGATGTCAGTTTGAGAGAATCAAGATGGTAAATGCTAGGAACAGAATTTTTTTAATCTACTATATAAAATTCACTGAAATCCAAATGTGAACAATACAATACATCTGTTACGTAAGTAGAGCAAGCAGTTATCTACTTATACATGCGTGTGTTTTTTCCTGGCATAGTATGGCTGACCCCGCTACTTTAAAGCACTGCAAAAAAATGTGTTTTGGTACATAAATGTGTATTAAAAAACCTCCCTCCTCCATCCTCAGTCCACATTCATAATCTAAGCCAATCTGAAAACTGTTGGTGCAATGCTAAATTTTCAACAACAAAATATCGCTTCCCTTTGTAAAATAAAATCTTACACAGCAAAGTGTTACACAATACGTTCCTACAGCACAACAGAATAGAACATTACCAGCTATAGGTCGTACACTGCTCTGCAAAATAAAAAAACCACTGACACGCGTAAAATGCAATAACTCAAAAACATCATTCCAATATGAAGGTCTCTTTTCATCTAGAAATGCGTCACGCAGGAGCTAAAATAGCACATTACATATTTATGTTAAAACAGTCAAACTAAATGAAATTTACAGCGTAAAAATTGTTTCTGTGGGCAAAATAAAGCCAGACTCTGCAACAAACATAATTAACTATTCCCAGGCCTTATGGCATCCTCCATAGACATCATTTTACCTCCAGCAATAAATATATCAAGGTCAAGTCGGGTGATTTCTCATGTATGCCATATTAAAAATGTGAATTGCTGGCTGAGCTTGGCAAATTAAAAAAGGATATTAAATATGTTTTAATATTTTATTTATTACCCAGGCTTACAATTTTGCATTCCTGCTTAGCATGCTGCAGTGTTATTTATTTTTCAGTTGGATGGTTTACTTATTTATTTATTGTTAATGCAGCTTCCGGGCCTGTTAACGCACCAAATAAACAACAAACGTTGCCGTGTTGAGCGTTTGACGTCAATGGCAATGATATCCTTCAGTGCTAAAGTTTGTGATGCACTAATATGACAAATTTATATATATATATATATATATATATATATATATATATATATATATATATATATATATATATATATATATATATATATATTTTATATAAATGTGGCTTTTTTTTACACTACTTATTTTGAAAGCAGAAAACTTTGTGCTTTAGTGCTAAATATTACAGTCACTTATTGACCAGATAACAAATGTGTTTATTAAATGATTGTCTGTATTGTACTTTGCAGAGATCCATGGAAGGTAGTAGTGCTATATAGATAAATTCCCCTTAAAGTATACCTGACCCAAGGAAAACCTAACTAAGATACGCACAGTTCATGTTGGATCCACATACCTCCGTGCATTGTCCATTCCTTTCCTCATTCCCCCCAGTCCCTGTAATCACTGCTTGCAAAATTTGACTTTTTTCTAAAGTCAAGTTTTCAGACAAGAGGCAGGCTTATGTCCTGTGCCCTCCCATTCTCTACTCATTCCTGCCCCATTCACTCCCCAAACGGAGAGTGGTAGGAGACATGGGACATTCCATCTGTACATCCACACTGCCATTAAGGCCCCATTCACACTTGAAAAACACTAGCGCTTTTGCTAGCGTTTTGCTCTGGCGATTTATGGCGATTAACCCGAAAAAATCGCCATTCACAGTTGTCGATTCTTCGCGATTGCGATTAGCGCTTCTATAGCACTAAACGCGATCGCTGGGAAATCACCTGAAAATGGTGCAGGATACAAATGTGCATTTGGCGATTTGCGTTAATCGCCGGCGATTAACGCAAATCGCCCAAGTGAGAACGGGCCCATAGGGTATTATGGCACTAGCGCTTTAAAAACAAAAAACTAACTTTAATTGACAACTACATAGGAAAAAACAGTTGTTTACAGTCCATTTTACATTGGGGCAAAAGGCAAAAGTAGGGATGTGCACATAAGTAAATAAAGTTTTACAATTTTTCATCTGAGTGTCCCTTCAAATTATATTGTTCACTACAGATTTATCTTTATTACACTAGCAGAGTTTTTTACTTACAATAAAAAACTGGCAGGTGGAACGTCAAACAAATATCAAATTTGTATTGGTAGTCTTTTCGATTTTTGGTTTTTGGAGCAGGGGTATCAATCTCCAATACAAAGTGGGCTGAAATTGTACACTGGGACCAAGTTGCGGGCCAACTTCAATATCAACTGGCCACCCCCCTCCCTTATACAGTTCCCTGGTGTCTAGTGATCCTTCCCTATACAGTTCCCTAGTGTTTAGTGATTCCCCCCTACATTACCCATATGGCTTCCCTGGTGTTATAGGGCCTCACCTCCAACATAACCTCCCTGGTGGTCTAGAGTGGGCCAAACATAATGCAAAGTGGGGAAACCACGTGAGGGCCAAATTTAATGGCTCTGAGGGCTGGAGTTAATTTATATAGAAGTATAACATTTTGAATTACTATTTTAGTTGTAATATCGCTTGAATTTTAAACAGTTATTTTGCTGCAGATGTAAAATGTGCTGAATGTGTGAAGAAAATAAGTGTATCAGTGTGAGAGTATGCTCCACCCCCCAATACATGAAGAGATACAATAACATGTGCTGGATGTATGAGGGAAAGATGTGTATCAATGTGAGAGTATGCTCCACCCCCAATATTATTGAAGAGTTACAATAAAATGAGCTGAATGTGTGAAGGAAAGAAGTGTATGAATGTGAGAGTATGCTCCACCCCCAATACATGAAGAGATACAATAAAATGTGCTGAATGTGTGAAGGAAAGAAGTGTATCAGTGAGAGAGTATGCTTCACCCCCAATACATGAAGAGATACAATAAAATGAGGTGAATGTGTGAGGGAAAGACGTGTATAAATGTGAGAGTATGCTCCACCCCCAATACATGAAGAGATACAATAAAATAAGCTGAATGTGTGAGGGAAAGACGTGTATAAATGTGAGAGTATGCTCCACCCCCAATACATGAAGAGTTACAATAAAATGAGCTGAATGTGTGAGGGAAAGACGTGTATCAATGTGAGAGTATGCTCCACCCCCAATACATGAAGAGATACAAAAAAAATGAGCTAAATGTGTGAGGGAAAGACGTGTATAAATGTGAGAGTATGCTCCACCCCCAATACATGAAGAAATACAATAAAATGAGCTGAATGTGTGAGGGAAAGACATGTATAAATGTGAGAGTATGCTCCACCCCCAATACATGAAGAGACACAATAAAATGAGCTGAATGTGTGAGGGAAAGACGTGTATAAATGTGAGAGTATGCTCCACCCCCAATACATGAAGAGATACAATAAAATGAGCTGAATGTGTGAGGGAAAGACGTGTATAAATGTGAGAGTATGCTCCACCCCCAATACATGAAGAGTTACAATAAAATGAGCTGAATGTGTGAGGGAAAGACGTGTATCAATGTGAGAGTATGCTCCACCCCCAATACATGAAGAGATACAATAAAATGAGCTGAATGTGTGAGGGAAAGACGTGTATAAATGTGAGAGTATGCTCCACCCCCAATACATGAAGAGATACAATAAAATGAGCTGAATGTGTGAGGGAAAGACGTGTATAAATGTGAGAGTATGCTCCACCCCCAATACATGAAGAGATACAATAAAATGAGCTGAATGTGTGAGGGAAAGACGTGTATAAATGTGAGAGTATGCTCCACCCCCAATACATGAAGAGATACAATAAAATGAGCTGAATGTGTGAGGGAAAGACGTGTATAAATGTGAGAGTATGCTCCACCCCCAATACATGAAGAGTTACAATAAAATGAGCTGAATGTGTGAAGGAAAGAAGTGTATGAATGTGAGAGTATGCTCCACCCCCAATACATGAAGAGTTACAATAAAATGAGCTGAATGTGTGAAGGAAAGAAGTGTATGAATGTGAGAGTATGCTCCACCCCCAATACATGAAGAGATACAATAAAATGAGCTGAATGTGTGAGGGAAAGACGTGTATAAATGTGAGAGTATGCTCCACCCCCAATACATGAAGAGTTACAATAAAATGAGCTGAATGTGTGAGGGAAAGACGTGTATCAATGTGAGAGTATGCTCCACCCCCAATACATGAAGAGATACAATAAAATGAGCTGAATGTGTGAGGGAAAGACGTGTATAAATGTGAGAGTATGCTCCACCCCCAATACATGAAGAGATACAATAAAATGAGCTGAATGTGTGAGGGAAAGACGTGTATAAATGTGAGAGTATGCTCCACCCCCAATACATGAAGAGATACAATAAAATGAGCTGAATGTGTGAGGGAAAGACGTGTATAAATGTGAGAGTATGCTCCACCCCCAATACATGAAGAGATACAATAAAATGAGCTGAATGTGTGAGGGAAAGACGTGTATAAATGTGAGAGTATGCTCCACCCCCAATACATGAAGAGTTACAATAAAATGAGCTGAATGTGTGAAGGAAAGAAGTGTATGAATGTGAGAGTATGCTCCACCCCCAATACATGAAGAGTTACAATAAAATGAGCTGAATGTGTGAAGGAAAGAAGTGTATGAATGTGAGAGTATGCTCCACCCCCAATACATGAAGAGATACAATAAAATGAGCTGAATGTGTGAAGGCAAGACGTGTATAAATGTGAGAGTATGCTCCACCCCCCAATACATGTAGAGATACAATAAAATGTGCTGAATGTGTGAAGGAAAGAAGTCCATCAGTGTGAGAGTATGCTCCACCCCCAATACATTAAAGAGGAACTGTCACAAAAATCCAACAATTTAAAATACATACAAACAAGAAGTACTGTATATTCCTGCGTATAAAACTACTTTTTAACCCTTGAAAATCTTCTGAAAAGTTGGGGGTCGTCTTATACGCCGGGTGTCATTGATGCTGGGTGATACTCCCTATCCTGTTACCGCCTCTCAGATCTCCTTGCTGAGGGAGCGCAATCTATTCTTCCATACCGCTCTGATAAACAGGTAGACAAGGAGAGCTGACCAGTCTACTTAAAGAGAGTTGACCAATGCAACAAGTCAATTGACTATATACTGTTATATACTGGGTAATACATACAGTACAGCACCAGTATCTGTTCATACACAGCACCAGTACATGATTTTTTAATTTTTATTTTAATTTGGTGTGCATTGGAAGAGGGGTTGTCTTATACGGCGAGTATATCCCAAACTCTATATTTTAACTGGAAAAGTTGGGGGGTCGTCTTATACGCCGGAATATACGGTACATTTCTTCCATAGTAAAATGAGCCATAAATTACTTTTCTCTTATGTTGCTGTCACTTACAGTAGGTAGTAGAAATCTGACATTACCGACAGATTTTGGACTAACCCATCTTCTCATAGGGGGGTTCTCAGGGTTTTCATTATTTTTAAAAACACTTAGTGATTGGCAGTTGCTCCATCCAACTGCCAAAATAGTGTGCAGTGAGCAGGGAGGCTGGCCATAATCTTTGTATTAATCATTTTAGAGCATGTATTTATAAAGAATAAAGGCCATGCTGAGAATCCCCCATGAAGAAATGGACCTGTCGGTAATGTCAGATTTCAAATACCTACTGTAAGTAACAGCAACATAGAAGAAGAGTAATTTATGGCCCATTTTACTCTGGGAGAAATGTACTTCTTATTATTATGCGTTTCAAATTTTAAGATTTTCACGACAGTTCCTCTTTAACCTCCTTGCCGGTTATCCCGAGCTGAGCTCGGGGTAACCTGCGCAGGAGGATTGCTCTGGCCCTGCTGGGCCAATTTTCGCAAATTTTTTTTCTACACGCAGCTAGCACTTTTCTAGCTGCGTGTAGTACGCGATAGCCGCTACCCACCGCGCCGCCCCCAGACCCCTTGCGCAGCCTGGCCAATCAGTGCCTAGCAGCACTGAGGGGTGGATCGGGACTCCCTCTGACGTCCATGACGTTGGTGACGTAATCGCGATCGTTGCCACAGCGACGGGGGAAGCCAAGCAGGAAATTCCGTTCTGAATGGGATTTCCTGTTTGCGCAGATCGCCAGAGGCGATCGGAGTGGGTGGGGGGATGCCGCTGCTAAGCGGCTATCATGTAGCTAGCGCTAGGCTAGCTACATGATTTAAAAAATAAAAAAAAGTTAAAAAAAAAGGGTTGCGCCGCCCCCTTGCCGACATAACTGGAACGGCAAGGGGGTTAAGCAATACAATAAAATGTGCTGCATGTGTGAAAGAAGGAAGTGTATGATTTTGAGAGTATGCTTCACCCATGAAGAGATACATTAATCAGCACAACAATCTAGTGTGCTGTGCTTAGGCTTGGTGATGATCCCAGTGTTAATTATGGCAGACACATCCTTGTTAGCACAGTCCCCGAGTCACTGCAGTAATGGATGGTGCTGTGTCAGAGGAAGCATAAGAGAGCTCTATGTGACAAAATACACCAATATAGCCATATGGAATCTGGGCTGCAGATGTACTAAACTATGTGCATCAGGTCCCGGGACAAATGTTCATCATTTAAAATGGGAAAACCTTGTCTTTAATTAATAACATATTTAACGTAAAAATAAAATAAAAAAAACACACAAGCAAGTAATACAATAAAGTCTCAGTTATCCACCGCTGACAGAGATTAGCTGATGCTGAATAAGTGTGCTTTCTGGTTGCATGAGACTCAATGTTAAAATTAGTCTGATACAGGACTATATCCCAGTGTTCCCCAACCCTGTCCGCAAGGCCCACCAACAGTGCATGTTTTGGGAAATCCAAAAAGGTAGGTAATCAGCTCTGCTGCGACACTAATTACCTCACCTGTGAGGCCTTGTTCAGATTGCGATCGGCTCACGTGTCCGTCCGTGGTGCGTTTTCTGGCGATTTTCTGCGCTCATTTTTTCGCTCATTTTTTATAGCCGTTATTGAAAGCGCTTTTGCAGAGCACTTCCATCTTTTGATCCGGTAAAAAATCCGGAAAAAATAAATACAATGTATTTTTTTTTTTTTTTAAACGCTCATGCAATCGCTTGCCAAATCAATTTTGTGAGCGTTTTGCGTTTTTCCTATACCTTCCATTGTGGCAAATTGACTCAAATATGGTCCAAGCACCGCTTTTCAAAGCAAATCGCAAACGAACCGCTCTGATATGAACTCTCTCATAGAGAATCATTGCACAAGCGCTTTCAGGATGATTTTGAAAAATGCCTGCGCTTATAATTTTATAGAAACACCTATAATGTGAACAAGTCCTGAATGTTTGTGGTTTTCTGCAAAACACGTACTGTTGGTGGTAATTGCTAGAACCAACTCTACAGTATATACATACCATGAAGTCTATATTATAGGCCCAGCTAATACAGCACTATACCCCACTCTATATACATACCAGGACCTCTGTATTATAGACCCAGCTAATACAGTACTATACCCCACTCTATATATATATATATATACCATGATCTCTGTATTATAGGCCTAGCTAATACAGCACTATACCCCACTCTATATACATACCATGACCTCTGTATTATAGGCACAGCTAATACAGCACTATACCCCACTCTATATACACACCATGATCTCTGTATTATAGGCCCAGCTAATACAGTACTATACCCCACTCTATATACATACCAGGACCTCTGTATTATAGACCCAGCTAATACAGTACTATACCTAACTCTATATACATACCATGATCTCTGTATTATAGGCCCAGCTAATACAGTACTATACCCCACTCTATATATATATATATATATACCATGATCTCTGTATTATAGGCCTAGCTAATACAGTACTATACCCCACTCTATATACATACCATGACCTCTGTATTACAGGCCCAGCTAATACAGCACTATACCCCACTCTATATACATACCATGATCTCTGTATTGTAGGCCCAGCTAATACAGTACTATACCCCACTCTATATACATACCATGATCTCTGTATTATAGGCCCAGCTAATACAGTACTATACCCCACTCTATATACATACCATGACCTCTGTATTATAGGCCCAGCTAATACAGTGCTATACCCCACTCTATATACATACCATGATCTCTGTATTACAGGCCCAGCTAATACAGTACTATACCCCACTCTATATACATACCATGATCTCTGTATTATAGGCCCAGCTAATACAGTACTATACCCCACTCTATATATGCATACCATGATCTCTGTATTATAGGCCCAGCTAATACAGTACTATACACCACTCTATATACATACCATGATCTCTGTATTATAGGCCCAGCTAATACAGTACTATACCCCACTCTATATACATACCATGATCTCTGTATTATAGGCCCAGCTAATACAGTACTATACCCCACTCTATATACATACCATGATCTCTGTATTATAGGCCCAGCTAATACAGTACTATACACCACTCTATATACATACCAGGACCTCTGTATTATAGGCCCGCCTAATACAGTACTATACCCCACTCTATATATATATATATATACACCATGATCTCTGTATTATAGGCCTAGCTAATACAGCACTATACCCCACTCTATATACATACCATGACCTCTGTATTATAGGCCCAGCTAATACAGTACTATACCCCACTCTATATACATACCAGGACCTCTGTATTATAGACCCAGCTAATACAGTACTATACCCCACTCTATATATATATATATATACCATGATCTCTGTATTATAGGCCCAGCTAATACAGCACTATACCCCACTCTATATACATACCATGATCTCTGTATTATAGGCCCAGCTAATACAGTACTATACACCACTCTATATACATACCATGATCTCTGTATTATAGGCCCAGCTAATACAGTACTATACCCCAATCTATATACATACCATGATCTCTGTATTATAGGCCCAGATAATACAGTACTATAGCCCACTCTATATACATACCATGCACTCTGTATTATAGGCCCGGCTAATACAGTACTATAGCCCACTCTATATACATACCATGATCTCTGTATTATAGGCCCGCCTAATACAGTACTATACCCCAATCTATATACATACCATGATCTCTGTATTATAGGCCCAGATAATACAGTACTATAGCCCACTCTATATACATACCATGACCTCTGTATTATAGGCCCGGCTAATACAGCACTATACCCCACTCTATATACATACCATGACCTCTGTATTATAGGCCCAGCTAATACAGTACTATACCCCACTCTATATGCATACCATGACCTCTGTATTATAGGACCAGCTAATACAGTACTATACCCCACTCTATATGCATACCATGACCTCTGTATTATAGGCCCAGCTAATACAGTACTATACCCCACTCTATATGCATACCATGATCTCTGTATTATAGGCCCGCCTAATACAGTACTATACCCCACTCTATATACATACCATGACCTCTGTATTATAGGACCAGCTAATACAGTACTATACCCCACTTTATATACATACCAGGACCTCTGTATTATAGGCCTGGCTAATACAGCAATATACACCACTCTATATACATACCAGGACCTCTGTATTATAGGCCCAGCTAATACAGTACTATACACCACTCTATATACAGTACATACCATGATCTCTGTATTATAGGCCCAGCTAATACAGTACTATACCCCACTCTATATACACACCATTATCTCTGTATTATAGGCCCAGCTAATACAGTACTATACCCCACTCTATATATATATATATATATATATATATATATATATATATATATATGCCATGATCTCTGTATTATAGGCCTAGCTCCGGGGTAGGGAACATATGGCTCGGGAGCCAGATGTGGCTCTTTTGATGGCTACATCTGGCTCACATACAAATCAGTAGGGGGTGATTAACTAAGTTACACCGCTCAAGCAGCGCAGTTTAGTGTGGCAGCGCAAGTAACATTTTCAAAGTAGGCACACTACTGCTGTAGCATGCTCTACTAACTTACTCACGTTCCCACCAAAACTAACAGCTGCTCCAATTGTCCCACTCTGGACCTTTGACAGGCAGCCTATTGGGCCAGAGTGCAGGGATCTCGTCCTACAAAGTGAATCAACCCCCAAGTCAGCTATCTAATTGTACAAGCTGTTAGTCGGTATTTCTCCTGTCTGGCTCTCGGGGAAATTGCTGATGTTGCTGAAACCCAAGAGAAGCTGAAGACATGTCTGGCACTTCCGCTGCCCGGAGGATCAACTGTATACACATCACCATAGCAACAGGGATGTGAGCCCTACTGTCTCAGTTTGAAACATATTGTATGGCTCTCACGGAATTACATTTTAAAATATGTGGCGTTTATGGCTCTCTAAGACAAAAAGGTTCCTGACCCCTGGCCTAGCTAATACAGCACTATACCCCACTCTATATACATACCATGATCTCTGTATTATAGGCCCGGCTAATACAGCACTATGCCCCACTCTATATACACACCATGATGATCTCTGTATTATAGGCCCAGCTAATACAGCACTGTACCCCACTCTATATACATACCATGCACTCTGTATTATAGGCCCAGCTAATACAGTACTATACCCCACTCTATATACATACCATGATCTCTCTATTATACGCCCAGCTAATACAGTACTATACACCACTCTATATACATACCATGATCTCTGTATTATAGGCCCAGCTAATACAGTACTATACCCCACTATATATACACACCATGATCTTTGTATTATAGGCCTGGCTAATACAGTACTATACCCCACTATATATACACACCATGATCTTTGTATTATAGGCCCAGCTAATACAGCACTATACCCAGGGCTGGCCCTAGACTTTTTGCCGCCTGAGGCAAATTTAGGAGAAAATTTCTGCTGCCCCCCCCCCGTCCGTGGGTGCGGGGGGGGGGGGGGGGGGCGCCGAGCAGGAGGGGTAGCTGGCAGGTCGGGGGTATTGGGCCTAGCGGTGGGGAGGGGGGTCGGACCCCCCCCCCTCCCTCGCCTGGGTCCCCCGATCTGCGCTCCCCTCCAGCTGTAATTAGGAAGCAGCCGCTTGCAGATCGTAAGAGGCATGGGTGGGGAAGACTCACCTTATCCGCGTTCCATCGTGCGCTCCACTGACGTCACTTCCTGCATCACCGTCCACTTACAATACAGTGGGCGGCGATGCAGGAAATGACGTCAGTGGAGCGTTCGCTGGAACGCGGAAAAGGTGAGTCCTCCCCGCCCGTTGCCTCTTACGATCTGCAAGCGGCTGCTTCCTAATTACAGCTGGAGGGGAGCGCAGATCGGGGGACCCAGGCGAGGGAGGAGGGGTCCGACCCCCCTCCCCACCGCTAGGCCCAATACCCCCGACCTGCCCGCTACCCCTCCAGCTTGGCGGCCAGCCCCCCCGGGCGGGTGCCGCCCCTAGAAGTTTGCCGCCTGAGGCAAATGTTTCACCCCGCCTCATGAGCGGGCCGGCCCTGACTATACCCCACTCTATATACATACCATGACCTCTGTATTATAGGCCCAGCTAATACATTACTATACACCACTCTATATACATACCATGATCTCTGTATTATAGGCCCAGCTAATACAGTACTATACCCCACTCTATACACATACCATGATCTCTGTATTATAGGCCCAGCTAATACAGCACTATACCCCACTCTATATACATACCATGATCTCTGAATTATAGGCCTGGCTAATACAGTACTATATCCCACTCTATATACATACCATGATCTCTGTATTATAGGCCCAGCTAACACAGTACTATATATCACTCTATATACATACCATGTCCATGATCTCTGTATTCAATTTTAAAATACAGTAAATGAAAGTATATTAACCTAGGGGGAGCAATGCAACCGAGTCTTTAAAGAAAACCTGTAATGAAAAAAGAAAGAGCCCCTGGAGGGGCTCTTACCTCAGGATGGGGAAGCCTTTGGATCCTAAGAAGGCTTCCTCCGCCCTCTGTCCTCTCGATCCTGCGCTGAGACCCTCAAACCGTCCAGGACCGTAACATGCCTGTGATGAGCCTCGCGCAGGCACAATATCAGTTTTCCAATGGGCTCCGGCGGAAATAGTCAATCCTGATGGGAACACCGCCTGCGCAGTAGAGCAGATCCGATCAGGCTTGGCCATTTCGGCTGGAACCCGAACGAAAGCCGCAAGGCTTGTCACAAGATTGTTATGGTCCTGGAGCCTGATGACTACTATGCATGCATGCACCGCTGACCAGCTTGTTGGTGGATTTTTGGGGCTGCCAACGTTAGCTCAGGGGTGCTGAGAAGGACAAGGGAAAACGTCATTGGGATCCAGAGGCTTCCCCCTCCCAAGGTAAGTACCCCCCAGGGGCGATTTTGTTTGTTACAGGTGTTCCTTAAAGAAAATCTGTAATGAGAAAAACCTCCCCTGGGGTGTACTCGCCTGGGGAGGGGGAAGCCTCCGGATCCTATTGAGTATTCCCCCGTCCTCCTTGGTCCCACGGCAGCGGCGATAAAGCTCCCTGAACAGCGGGGATGTAAATATTTACCTTCCCGGCTTCAGCGCAGGCGCTGTATCAGCTCTCCGCTCGGAGATAGGCAGAAATAGCCGATCGATGTCGGGCCGCTCTACTGTGAAGGCGCAAGTCGCCTGCGCAGTAGAGCGGACCCGACAGAGATCGGCTATTTTCGCCTATCTCCGTGCAGATAGCTGCAGCAGCGCCCCGCTGGAGCAAGAAAAAGTAAATAAATCAGTGCTCATCAGCGCTTGTCAGGCTTGTTGAGGGAGGATTCCGGGACACTTTGGGGGAGCCAGCGCTGGATTGCCTGCAGCTACAGGGGAGGGGGAAGCCTCATTGGGACCCTGAGGCTTCCCCCTCCCGAGGTAAGTACCCCCCAGGGGAACTTTTTTTTGTTACAGGTGTTCTTTAAGCACAGCAGAGCCCACAAACAGGCTAAGAAGCTGGCCTGCACCACTGTGAGTACTGATGTCCATTTGTGCTGGTTGGTTGAGTTCCGGATAACCGGGACTCTACTGTATATAGGTTGCAATAGCATTGCGGCACAATGACATAACTGCTAGGGGAGTGGCCTGTGGCTGTGGGCCTGAGATTTTTCTGTCATTTTCTCATTCGTTAGTAGAATATAAGAAACTGGGACATATGTAGTGTACAGAGTACTGGGGACACCAGGCATATCTGCTAATGTTTTGATGTGAGAAAGAGAGACACCTATTTAGTACAAAATGTTTACAAAAAGAATAGGCCATTGGCACATCCAGTAAATTCAAAATCCTCAACTAAAATCAATCTCTTAGGGGGGCTGGGCGGATCAGGTAGCCGCCATCCCCCCCCCCCCCCCCCCGCTCTCCGCCCCCCTCTGTTGCCCTGCTTTCCTCTGGATTCACTTTTGTGACCTCTCGGGTCACGACGCTGGAAGGAGAGACTGATTCTCTCCCAGCATGCAGGGAGGAGGGGGAGCGGCAGGGGGCGCAGCCAGAGATAGAGAGCTGCCCTATGGCAGCTCTGGAAAGCCTGCAGGAACGCCCCTAGTGGGCGTTTTAACAAATATTGTCACTAATTTCAGGGGCTATAGCACGGCATGGGGTGGGCACAGAGCAGTGTGAGGCAGAGAACATGTCTCTGTGTCCATCTGCCCACAGCGGACCTCTGGAGCTGACACTACACTGTCCACTCCCGCTGGCCGCATGTGATCTGGAAAGTGGAAACTGAGCCTACAACTACACCGTCATTTTATTGATCGGATTTGAAAAGAGGGCTGAGGAGAGAAAAATCACGAGATAAAATAGATAATTCATCAAAAGTTTTGTGCATCAATCCCATTAAAGCTGGCCTTGCAGTGTACAATTTCATTTTATGGGGCCCAATAAGATATAAGATTAGACAAAACATACATTTGTGATAGATAGATTGATTGATATTTAGGGCTAAAATCGGTCTAAATACTGATCCGCAATGTTGGTATTTAGTGAGTCATAAAATAATTAAATGTTGTATCAATCGTAATAAAGATTATAATATCGTTCAAAAACAAAATCTAAATGGTAACTGAATAGTGTGTGGTCAGCTTAACTCAAAACTTCAAAGAGAACCCGAGGTGGGAATTACTAATACTATTGGGGCACAGAGGCTGGTTGTGCACACTAAGACCAGCCTCTGTTGCCCCATCGTATGCCTCCATGTCCCCCCTGCTCGCTGCTATAGACCCCGCAGTGCTGGCGACACGCAGCGCGTCGCCAACACAATGTTTACCTTAGCGCTGTCTATCAGCGCCGCTCCCCCGCCTCCTCCGCATCGCCGCTACCCGCCCGCGTCACTTCCCTCCTATCAGCGGGAGGGAAGGGACACGGGCGGGTGCGTCGATGCGGAGGAGGTGGGGGAGCGGCGCTGATAGACAGCGCTAAGGTAAACATTGTGCTGGCGACACGCTGCGTGTCGCCAGCACTGCGGGGTCTATAGCGGCGAGCAGGGGGGGACATGGAGGCATACGATGGGGCAACAGAGGCTGGTCTTAGTGTGCACAACCAGCCTCTGTGCCCCAATAGTATTAGTAATTCCCACCTCGGGTTCTCTTTAAGGGAAACCTTGACATCTCTAAAAACAGAAATTGGTTCTAACCCTAACTCTATAAAATAAGATTTAGGGGGTTGTTAGAGTTATGCTTAAAGCAAACTAAGGTCTAAGGATATTTAATTCTACACTGGAAATCAATTTGTCATTGTTATCTATAGCCTGGGTACTGCTCATCTTCCCATGTCTCCCGACAAAAAATAATATCAAACTATTAAAGTGGGATTGTCAGCAATAAAATCAAATTCCATTTACCCACTGTTCTGTTTTTATTATGCAGTCTACATCCTGGCTCTGCATTGCAAGCATTCCAATATAATCATTTATGTTTCTGCCATAATGAATCTAATCTCAGTCAGACTGGCTCTATTGGGTACATTGCCGAGAAGTTGGAAGCTTGTCATCTCCCCTCCCACATTGCTGCTCCTCACTGATTGGCTGAGGCCAGTACAGTGTGAAGCTGTTGAACTACGATCTATGCTGTGCTAACATGTGATTACAAAGCAAGCCAGTGTTTACAAAGCATGTGTTTACAAAGCAAAAAACAGAGTATGGGAGAAAATGACATCAGGTTTGGCTTCAGTCAGATACAGTAAAAATGCCTGAAACAGTTTTCGTTTCCACTTACTGTACATACAATTCTTACATAGGAGTTCCCCCAGCCCGGGATAGTACGGCTGTCCAGCTGCTTTAACACACTTTGGAGCATCAATTTATTTAGTTTTTTTATTAATTTCTGGTGTACGGTGAGAGATATGTTCATGATCAGTGGTTGTTTCTGCAGCTAAACATTCAGTCATTGGCACACACAAAAAAAAACAAAAAAAAAACCTTGTTCACTTTGCGTAGCGGAAGCAAGTCAATGTTTCTAGGCAAGCTGCATAACCTAGGCCAATCAATGTTGCTAGGCAAGTTGCATAGCGTAGGCCAGTCAATGTTGCTAGGCAAGTTGCATAGCGTAGGCAAGTCAATGTTGCTAGGCAAGTTACGTAGCGTAGGCAAGTCAATGTTGCTAGGCAAGTTGCGTAGCGTAGGCAAGCCAATGTTGCTAGGCAAGTTGCATAGTGTGGCAAGTCAATGTTGCTAGGCATGTTGCGTAGCGTAGGCAAGTCAATGTTGCTAGGCATGTTGCGTAGCACAGGCAAGTCAATGTTGCTAGGCAAGTTGCGTCGTATAGGCCAGTCAATGTTGCTAGGCAAGTTGCATAGCGTAGGCCAGTCAATGTTGCTAGGCATGTTGCGTAGCGTAGGCAAGCCAATGTTGCTAGGCAAGTTGCATAGTGTGGTAAGTCAATGTTGTTAGGCATGTTGCGTAGCACAGGCAAGTCAATGTTGCTAGGCAAGTCAATGTTGCTAGGCAAGTTGCGTCGCATAGGCCAGTCAATGTTGCTAGGCAAATTGCGTAGCGTAGGCAAGTCACTGAATATAACAGCTAAACAGAATTTTTTTTAAATATAGAGCCTTCACTTTGCTTCACTTACCTCTTCCCACTGATGAATGTATCTAATTAATCTGGAAAGTCGCAGCAAGCGCAATAAACTGAGGATTTTTGTAAATCTCACAATGCGGAGAGCTCTGGCGGTCTTGTACACCTCGGAATCCATGCCTTTCTCGACAATGAGAAAGATATAATCCACTGGGATCGAGGAGATGAAGTCAACAACAAACCAGCTCTTTAAATAATTCATCTTGATGACTTTTGGGTCTAGGATGATCTCAGAGTTGTCTTCAATGACAATCCCAGTTCTAAAATTCATGAACAAGTCAAATAAAAAAACAGTGTCGGACGCCACGTTGAATATAATCCACGGCGTGGTTGTCTGTTCCGTGAAGAAGGTTATTCCGACAGGTATAATGACGAGGTTCCCCACCATCATAATCAGCATTATGAGGTCCCAGTAAAACCTGCAAAAAAGAAAAAAAAATCAAAATAGCAAATAATTAAAAGGAAGAGCTCACGTTGTGTATTTCCTCTTTTAATTTGCATGAAAATAAGGAGAACAAACGCAGTATTCTGCATGAATGCATTATAATGAATCATTTTCTCCAGCAATCACAATCCCCCAGCTCATCCTTCAACATTTACAGTGTCTTTGTGAAGAGTGAAAATTACTGGATGTTGTTTCAGCTCAGTATCTCATTAAACCGTACAAAAAAATACTTTGACAATAACGCGTGTAGGTTTTTTACCCCCTCTTATTCTTGTTGTTTGTTGTGAAGTAGCAGCTTGAAGCTTTGGACCGCCTGATGCAAGAAATATGCCGGGGGGACCATTGCCTTTCTTAGTGCTACCCTATATGGAAAGCAGTAGAATAATTATCTGGTATACCTTGGAGTATTGATCAGTAAATGGCAAATTTATTGATCTGTTTTCATAGCACGCATAAGGCAACCACTTTTGTCGGCCTTACAGTTGAAAATGACAAGGTGTTGTAGCGTTTCATTAACAGTTGCGTTGAGAAATAAATCAGTCTATTTGGGATCAACAAAAATCCTTCAGGGCTGGTTGCCGGCATCTAGTTTCACAGATGGCATTGGTTTCATTGCTGCATCATGTTTTGAGCCCCTGGCGGGGGTACGAAACCACAAGTGCCGCTGACACTAGACGCTGCACACGGCGTTTTCGAAAATTCAAACGACTGCGGCGCTTGTGCAATTGACAAACACCCCGGCTTTAACTAATGTGTGGAGTTCCAAAGAGCTGCTTCAAACGGCATGTAGACGAGGGAGATCGACACTGACATTTGTCTGGTTTCCTCACAACACAACTGTTACTGAAACTGGAGTATGAGTGATAATATACGTTGGGCCATACTCTTGAAACTGTAGTAAGATTTCTGTGTGCAGGCAGTGTGTGGCAGTTGTACCAGTACTTAACTAATTAAAGAGGAACTCCAGTGAAAATAATGTAATAAAAAAAAGTGCTTAATTTTTACAATAATAATGTATAAATGATTTAGTCAGTGTTTGCCCATTGTAAAATCTTATAAATCCCTGATTTACATTCTGACATTACAAGGTGACATTTTTACTGCTGGCAGGTGATGTAGCTGCTGCATGTTTTTTTGGGCAGTTGGAAACAGTTGTAAACAGCTATTTCCCACAATGCAACAAGGTTTACAGACAGGAAACTGCCAGGAGTACGTACTCAGAGTTTCTTGTGGGAGGGGTTTCACCACAATATCAGCCATACAGCGCCCCCTGATGGTCTGTTTGTGAAAAGGAATAGATTTCTCATGTAAAAGGGCACAGCTAATGATTGGGATAAAGTTCAATTCTTGGTTGGAGTTTCTCTGAGTTTCTCTTTAAGGACCGCGCTAATTGAAATCTATGCCCTGTTTTGATGGCTATCTAGCTGCACAGGTGTAGATTTCAATACACCATCGCTGCGAGTTCTCGCCGCTCCCGATGATCACGCCACTGTCTCCCCACTGCAGCTCACTCACTCTGCCATCTCTAATGGCAGAGCCCTGTGAGCATATCAGGAGCCAATTTTATTGGCTCCTGACCCTATCAACGTAAGCCACTCCCATTGGCTTACACTGATAGGCAGGGTCAGGAGCCAATGAAAGTGGCTCCTAACTGGCTCACAGGAACTCTGCCATCATAGAGATGGCAGAGTGGGTGGCTGAAGTTCCCAGCGTGCGACGTGGATGGCGATTGCGGCGGGTATGTGTGTCGGTATTCATAGTTATTCCGCAGTTTATTGTACCAGAGGTCTCTGGTCCTTAAGAGGGCAGAGACCGCTGGTACTTAAGAGTACCTCAATTATAAATTACAGTTTCCTTTAAACCCAATACGTTGCCAAGGTATATAAAATGACACATAATAAAGAGTAATTTTCTCAACCCCAGGGTTCGTTCTCCACATATGGTCTTGAAATCGCCGCCCCCAGTGTGAAATTGGGCCATGGTGATTTTTTTTTCTTTCCAAACCATAAGTGCAAAGGATGGTGGGGGATTAATATGATAACTCCACCCCAATGTCCATGTGATGTGATGAGCATAGAGCATTTTTTTTTGTCCGGAGGTGCTCTTTAACTTTAACTTACCTAGCACCCATTGCACAATATATTGCAACCAGCATTATGTACACTAGCATAATGGATATGGGAACACGGTTGTCTCAATAACAGTGCCCAATAAAGCAGAAAACAGGATAACACCACCATATATGGGCTAATGTGCCCACTCAGGAGCTATGCTTTAAAGAGGAACTCCAGTGAAAATAATGTAATAAAAAAGTGCTTCATTTTTACAATAATTATGTATAGATGATTTAGTCAGTGTTTGCCCATTGTAAAATCTTTTAAATCCCTGATTTACATTCTGACATTTATTACATGGTGACATTTTTACTGCTGGCAAGTGATGTAGCTGCTGCTTGCTGTTTTGGCAGTTGGAAACAGCTGTAAACAGCTGTAAACAGCTATTTCCCACAATGCCGCAAGGTTCACAGACAGGAAACTGCCAAGAGTACGTACTTTTCTTGTTTCTTGTGGGAGGGGTTTCACCACAATATCAGCTATATAGCGCCCCCTGATGGTCTGTTTGTGAAAAGGAATAGATTTCTCATGTAAAAGGGGGTATCAGCTACTGATTGGGATAAAGTTCATTTCTTGGTCGGAGTTTCTCTTTAAGCACTGATCATTCATATTGGTCTCGATATGTGAATAATCCTACTAATATAATAAATGGGAAAGTTCGGATGTTTGGATGTTTGTTACTCGATCAAGCAAAAACGGCTAAACGGATTTGAATGAAATTTGGCACACACATAGTACACTACCTGGAATAAAGTATAGGATACTTTTTATTCCTATAACCAAAAAGAGACAAATACAAATTTCACTGGAAAATGTAAACTGCAGCCATTCTTACACTGTTACACTGGAGGTGTGTTTAGCTTCTAAGGGTACAATGGTTAATTTGCATATATTCAGCAGTGATGCACTGGGAGACATCTCAAGCTCACTCCAACCTGAATTATCGCAAATTCTTTCTGTTTTAAGAAAGCAAACTTTTGTTTTTCTTAACATCTTAGTAAGGGTAAGGGGGCTTTTAGGACCATTGTAGTCCCTTACACACTCAAATGAGTTCTGGGTCACCATGAGTTTGCTGGTTAGTCTGTACCTCTCGGTGTTACAAGCCCTACTGCATAGAGCCAAATTAATCTATGTCATGCACTGATGAGGATCAAACAATCTAAACAGTCTGTATGCATGTTGAATTATTATGGCTCTGTACAAATTAACAAGGTGACACATCATTGCATTCCAGCGGTTCTGGAGGAGTGTTTAGCTTCTAAGGGTAACAATGGTTAATTTGCATATATTCAGCAGTGATGCACTGGGAGACATCTCAAGCTCACTCATACCTGAATTATTGCAAATTCTTCCTGTTTTAAGAAAGCAAACTTTTGTTTTTCTTACACTGTTAATGGTAGGGTTCTCAAACTTTGCACAGTTGGTTGTTGGGTGACTAGGATTATTATTCAGAAAAGTGGTTGGAGCCTATAAAAGCCAATTAAAATTCGCCTATTGATTTTCAAGGGGAATATTTACATTTCTGCCATTCTTGCACTGTTAATGGCACAAGCCTCAAACCTGGTATAGTTGATCATTGAGTGACTGGGGTTAAATTTCAGAAAGGGGGTGGAGCCACAAATAGCCAATCAGATTTGTTTCATTCCAATGCAAATTATTGTTGCCAAACACTGCAAAGCTCACAAACTTGGTAATTGAGTAATTGATTAATTGTGTGTTAGGGTTAGGAAAGTGGGCACAGCCAACACCAGCCAAATACATAAGCGGGCAACGCAGGGTCATAAGTGGGCGGAGACAAATACAAATTTTACTGGGAAAATGTAAACAGCAGCCATTCTTACACTGTTAATGGTAGGGTTCTCAAACTTTGCACAGTTGGTTACTGGGTGACTGGGGTTAATATTCAGAAAAGTGGGTGGAGCCTACAAAAAACAATCAAAAATGACCTATTGATTTTTGAGGGGAATATTTCATTGCTGCCATTCTTGCCCTGTTAATAGCACAAGCCTCAAACCTGGTACAGTTGATCATTGCGTGACTAGGGTTTAAATGTTTATAAGGGGGTGGAGCCCCAAACAGCCAATCTGGTTTGTTTCATTTTAATGCAGGTTATTGATGCCAAAGACTGCAAAGCTCACAAACTTGGTCATTGAGTAATTGAGTAATTGTGTGTTAGGGTTAGGAAAAGTGGGCGCACCCTACACCAGCCAAATACATAATCGGGCAATGGTGGGTCATCAGTAGGCGGAGACAAATACAAATTTCACTGAGAAAATGTAAACTGCAGTAATTCTTACACTATTAATGGTAGGGTTCTCAAACTTTGCACAGTTGGTCACTGTGTGACAGATTAATATTCAGAAAAGTGGGTGGAGCCTACAAAAGCCAATCAAAATCCACCTATTAATCTTTAAGGGGAATATTTAATTGATGCCATTCTTGCACTGTTAATCACCTGTACCTGGTACAGTTGGCCATTGGGTGATTGGGATTCAAATTCATAAAAGGGGTGGAGCCACAGCCAATCAGATTTATTTTATTTCAATGCAAATTATTGATGCTAAAGACTGCAAAGCTCAAAAACTTGGTCATTAACCCATTCAGGTTCCGTCGTTTTCACGTGAGAAATGTTCACCTCCCATTCATTAGCCTATAACTTTATCACTACTTATCACAATGCACTGATCTATATCTTGTTTTTTCCGCCACCAATTAGGCTTTCTTTGGGGGGTACATTTTGCTAGGAGCCACTTTACTGTACATGCATTTTAACAGGAAGAATAAGAAAAAACGGAAAAAATTCATTATTTCTCAGTTTTCAGCCATTATAGTTATAAAATAATACATGCCTCCATAATTAAAACTCACGTATTGTATTTGCCCATATGTCCCGGTTATAACACTATTAAAATTATGTCCCTATCACAATGTATGGCGACAATATTTTATTTGGAAATAAAGGTGCATTTTTTCCGTTTTGCATCTATCACTATTTACAAGTTTAAAATAAAAAAAATATAGAAATATTTCATCTTTACATTGATATTTAAAAAGTTTAGACCCTTAGGTAAATATTTACATGTTTTGTTTTTTTTTTATTGTAATGGTTTTTTTTTTTATTGTAAACATTTTATTTGGGTAGTTTTGGGAGGGTGGGAGGTAAACAATAGATTGATAATGTAAATGTGTGTTAATTTTAAATTTTTTTTTTTTACAGGTGTAGTATTACTTTTTGGCCACAAGATGGCGGCCATGAGTTTGTTTACATGACGTCACTAAGCGTAACACACGCTTAGAGTGACTCATCGCAGAGGAAACGGCCAGAAAAGGCGCAGCTTCCGAGAGAAGCTGTCGCTTTTTTTAGCGGGGGAGAGGAATCAATGATCGGGCACCATAGACCGATACATTGATTCCCTGGCTACCGAATCCGCGGCCGGGAGTGCGCGTGCACGCGCGCGATCGGCCGCGGGGGCGCGCGGTAGCGCGCATGGTTCCTGGACGTAGAAACTACGTCCAGGAACCAAAATAGGTTAAGTCATTTTGTGTTAGGGTTAGAAAAAGTGGGCGGAGCCAACACCAGCCAAATACATACCTGGGCAATGCCGAGTCATCAATGGGCAGAGACAAACACAAATTTCACTGGGAAAATGTAAACTGCAGCCATTCTTACACTATTAATTGTAGGGTTCTAAAACTTTGCACAGTTGGTCACTGGGTGACTGGGATTAATATTCAGAAAAGTGGGTGGAGCCTACAAAAACCAATCACAATTCACCTATTGATTTTCAAGGCAAATATTTAATGGCTGCCATTTTTGCACTGTTAGTGGCACAAGCATCAAACCTGGTACAGTTGATCATTGAGTGACAGGGGTTAAATATTTAGAAAAGGGGTGGGGCCACAAACAGCGAATCAGATGCGTTTCATTTCAATGAAAATTATTCATGCCAAAAAACACAAATCTTACAAACTTGGTCATTGACTATTGACAATTGTGTGTTAGGGTTAGAAAAAGTGGCCACAGCCAACAGCAGCCAAATACATACCCAGGAAATATTAGGACATCAGTGGGTGGAGAAAAATACAAATTTAACTGCCAGAATGTAAACTGCAGCCATTCTTACACTGTCTGTCAATGGCAGGGTTCTTAAACTTTACACAGTTGGTCACTGGGTGACTGGGATTAATATTCAGAAAAGTGGGTGGAGCCTACAAAAGCTAATCAAAATTCACCTATTGATTTTCAAAGGAGTGGAGCCACAGCCAATTAGATTTATTTCATTTCAATGCCAATTATTGATGCCATAGACCGCAAAGCTCACAAACTAGGTCATCAATGAGTAATCGTGTGTTAGGATTAGAAAAAGTGGACAGAGCCAACACTAGCCAATTACATACTCGGGCAACGCCGGGTGACCAGCTAGTAACTAATAACAACTATTGTCTTTGGACAGGGTTACACAGCATTTGGACCAACAAGCCACCTGGAGGGAGGAGCCCAAGTCCTGCTGCTAAAGAGTATCCAATAAATAATAATGTATCACTGACACACAGGAATGCTAATATTCTGATACAACAACCATTACAGCCTGTAGGCTGCTATAATTTTCAAATATGTCAATCTGTGGAGAAATGATTCAGAGAAACCATGAAAACAATACACTGGTCCCAACATTTTGTTTTCACAGTTATGATGTGAATACACTATGCAGTTCTAATCTGAATACACACCTAGTTCCAATTTCCCCTCAGGCGCTCAGTCAGATCACCTATCGCACACTAATGTGATATCACCTCTGTAACTCTACAAATGGGCAGCATGGTGTAGTGGTTACCTTCCTTGCCTTGCAGTGCTGGGACACTGGTTCAAATCCCAGCCAGGGCACTACTGCACAGAGGGTTTTTTTTAATTTTATTTCTCAGCTGTACGACACATACAACTCACTGTCTCACAAGTTTATTTTTGCTTTTACTTTACCTCCGTGCCATTTCCCAAGGACAGATCTGTGTTCATCCTAGCAATGTTAGGCTTTAGATTCTAGTGCCATTGATTTCACTCCAGTATCTGCAGGGAGTTGCCTCCCAGTGTCCCTGCCTCTAGGACAAGGCACAGCTTACAGCTTACAGTACGTCACAGAACACCAGAAAGCCATTAGTCATGAATCTGGCATTATGAATCACTGTACTGCAGTAATTATCTGTGGAAATTAGCACAGAATTAACAAAATTACTGTCAATATTCAAGGTCACAGAAAGACGCAGGGAAGTCAAGGTCGGCATCAAAGAAAATAGAACACCACATTCAGCAAACTATTACTACATAAGTGGGAGGCGTCCAAAAATGACAACGGGCCAATACTGCATGGTCAGCGGCAGGCAACACGTTTTCAGTTTACTGTATGTAGTACAGACATATTTTCCTCCACACTCACTTTTTCCTCTGTTCCTAATGGCAAACTAGAAAAATCTGACAGGTTTAGACTAGTCCATCTCCTCATGGGGTAATCTCAGGGTTTTCAAATACACATACTGAACGGCTGCTGCTTGGTCGAACTGCCACAATAGTGTGCAAATTTGTTGGAAGGCTGGCCAGCATCTTTGAAAACATTCCTCCAAGGGAATGCTTTCGTAAGGAATAAATTAAAAAAGATACATGAGGAGATGACCAGTCCAAGACTTGTCAGATTTTTACTGCCTACTGTAAAGGATAGCAGGAGAAAAGTAATTTATTCGGGAGTTTAATCTGGGAGAAAGGTATTTCTTAAAAGTTCGTGTGTGTACAGATGTATTTTAATTATTTCAATTTTTTCGTGATAGTGGTCTTTTAACCACTTCCCCACCGCTGGTTATTTCCCATTACAAACCAGAGCAATTTTCACAATGGCTCCTCCCATTCATTCAGCAATAAGTTTTTAGTTATTTATCACACCTAAATGATCTATATATTGTTTTTGCGGGACAAACAATGCTTTCTTTGGGTGGTAGTGTTTGCCAAGAACGATTTTATTTTGTATGCATTTTAAAGAGAATAAGAAGAAAATAATTTAAAAATGTTCTACTGTGGATAAAACCCATAAATGTTATTTGCCCATTTGTCCTGGTTATTCCAACATTTAAATCATATCCCTAGTACAATGTATGCGGACAATATTTTATTTGGAAATAAAGATGTATTTTTCCACTATGTTTGTTTATACCAGGAGTCCCCAAACTTTTTCAGTCAAGGCCCGGAACAACATACTTCAAACTGCTGGGGGGTCGGAACATACATAAAATGATGTAGAAAACAGTACATTGAATCTAGGTATTGATTCCCCCAATCACGCCTGGAGGAGAACTCCCAGCAGCAGGCATTCAGTCATGCGGCACCCAAAGATTGTCTTTGTGCACCAGACAGTGAAGGTTACTCAAGCGACAACCTGCCGTCCAATTGGACAGCTGTGTCACCTGATGCAGAATTGGATTGGAAACCAGTGAATTACTGTTTGCTGGCTTCTACACTGTATGTGGATGGGTGGTGCCAGCACTGCTATTCTATATGGCGGCCACTATTTAAAGGTGCAGTGGGCAGCATCTATAAGTTATACATTTTCTGTTTGGGGGGCCAGTGAAAAAGCCACGGCGGGCCGCATTCGGCCCGCGGGCCTTAGTCTGAGATCCACTGGTTTATACTATATCAATAGGTACAAGCCCTTATTTGCAAAAATAACAGTAATATACTCTCATCACATACATATTAAGAAAAGCTAAGTCCCTAAGGTAACTATTTATGTATTTTTTTTTATTTTTTTTAACCCTTTCACATTCCACGGTTTTTCCAACTTAAAGTTCCTGGCGTTTTTGACACTTTAGCTGTGTTGTTTTGATACAGCAGTAACTTTTTAATTATCTATGCCATGTTAGTAATACATATCTTGTTTTTTTCAGTACAATCTAGGCTTTCTTTGGGTAATATTTTTCTCCCCAAACTATTTTGTTTTATACTCCATTTATGGGGAAAAATTAGGCGTAAATGCAGAAAAACATTTTTTTTTCATTTTTCCCCCAACCTAAGTTTCACATCTCACGTCCCATAGTTATAAAACATTTACAAACAAAATTATTTGGCCCTTCCCGATTACAATGATACCCCATATGCCATATTTTACTTCTAGCTGAGCATGTGGTGGACCGTTCTCCCCAGTCTGTGCGTCTGTGGCGATCGATAGGGCGACAGTTCAGGGGGCATATACAGATGCATCACTAGGCAACGGCAGAGCGTTACATCTGCAGAGCATTGGGGCCTGAAACTTTCGCCCTAGCTGGAGGCAGTCATTAAACATTTATAAAAAGGCATAGGTATTGCAGGGGTTAATAATGGGTTCATAATGGGTTCGTAGGCTAAGTTTGAGTTAAAAATTAATGGGGAATTTTTAAAAAAAATACTTATGTTATTGGGCCCAACCATTTCAGCCCGCAGGGATTTTTCACTTTATGGACGAGAGGAATTTTCACCTGTCAGCGCTACTCCCTTTCATTCCCCAATAGCTTTATCAGTACTTATCGCAGCAAAATGATCTATACCTTGTTTTTTCCGCCAGCAATTAGGCTTTCTTTGGGTGGTAAATTATGCTAAGAATTATTTTAATTTAACTGTATTATAATGGGAATAATAATAAAAAAAATAAAAAAATGCATTATTTTTCAGTTTTCAGCCATTACAGTTTTAAAATAATTAATGCTACCATAACTAAAATCCACACATTTTATTTGGCCATTTGTCTTCGTTATTTAAATGTTAAAATTATACCCCTAGTTTAATGTATGGTGACAATATTTTATTTGAAAATAAAGGTGCACTTTTTCAGTTTTACATCCATCACTAATTTTTAGCCCAATATTTATTCATTTTATGTCCTCTTGACATAAATAACCATTTATTTTTATTCCCCAAGGTTAGTAGGTGTGTTATACTATTTGGCCACAAGATGTCCCTACTGAGCAAAAATCCCATTAGCGTACAATGTACGCTAATGGGGATACAATGTATCACTACATTGTAACCAGGGAAGTGACGTAGGCTTCCATCGGAAGCCTCCGATCACAGCAGCGGCGGGGAAGTTATGAATGGAAACATTGTTTCCATTCATAAATTTAACGATCGGGCGGCGGAAACCGGCGGAAATCGCGGCGGGAGATAGCGCGGCGGCTCCATTTACAGAATAAACACTGTTTTTTAACAAAAACAGTGTTTATTCTCGGCGGACATCCTCGGATTGGCACAGGGGACTTTTGTCCCCTGCAGCCAATCCCCTCTGCTAGCACCAGCAGCGCGATCGCGGGCATCTGCCCGCACGATCGCCTGCAGACCACCCAAACTGCAGGGACGTGACTAGCGCGTCCCTGCGGCTCTAGCACTTGCCGCTGCGGACGTGAAGCTCACGTCCGCGCGGCTGAAAAGGTAAAAAAAAAATTTTTTTTTACTTTTACAACTTTTTTTTCCCCCTAACTTTATTGAATGATTGTTGCTGGCTAACAGCAACAATCATTCACAGGATCATTCACGTGACTGTGCACGAGCATGCACGGTCACATGCACGCGCGGTCATGTGCACGGTTACGTCCTAGAACATACAAGGGGACTAATTAGGACGTAGAATCTACGACCTGGAACTTAAAGCTGTTAAATGCGGTCACTTTGATTTTGTTTTTTTACAGGTATTAATTTGTTAACTATGAGGTAAAGGGTAGAGGGGGTAAGTAACTATTGGAAATGTATTTTTTAATGTATTTAAAATGTAATTTTTACTGTTTATCCACTAGATGTCCCCACACCTTATCCTGCATTTAGAACAGTACACAGGAAGGGAGTTTTTTTTGTTTTTACCTTCAATTTTGATGAATGATCACTGCTGCTTGCTGAAACAGTCATAATTAATTCATCCGACATTTTAATTAGCTTTCGGAACACATTCCCATTCACCAATCATTGCACTAATGGGCGGCAAAGGGCGCATGCAATTATTTACAGCACTGGTAAACACAAAGATGCGTATATATATATATATATTTATATATATATACACCCCTGATCCTGAGGTGCCGTTTTTGGTGGTATCTATCTATCTATCTATCTATCTATCTATCTATCTATCTATCTATCTATCTATCTATCTATCTATATATATATACATATATCTATATATGTATCTATCGATCTATGTATCTATCGATCTATGTATCTATGTATCTATCTATCTATCTATGTATCTATCTATCTATGTATCTATCTATCTATCTATCTATGTATCTATCTATCTATCTATGTATCTATCTATCTATCTATCTATCTATCTATCTATCTATCTATCTATCTATCTATCTATCTATCTATCTATGTATCTATCTATCTATCTATCTATCTATCTATGTATCTATCTATGTATGTATGTATGTATGTATGTATGTATCTATCTATCTATCTATCTATCTATCTATCTATCTATCTATCTATCTATCTATCTATCTATATATATATATATATATATACATACACACACACACACATGCACAATAAAGCAATTGCAAAGTAGTTGATGAATGCAAGAATGACTGTTGGTGCCCCTGAAAACATTTACCCTACCTCTATCTGCCACGTTTCATTGCTGGCAAGAGGCAGGGCCGTTTTTACCACCGTGCGGGCCGGGCGACCGCACTGAGCGCAGACTGGCAGGACAGGAAGGGGGGCACCGGCAAGAAGACACTGACTTAGGGAGCCGCTGAGTGAGCAGGACAGGTGATGCGCGGTACAGGCGAATGAAAGTATGCCAGCGCGATCATCACCATCCTTCCCAGTTCCCACACTCCTTCTGGGCGCCCTGCGGCATTCTCCTTCCGCTCTGACGTCACCGCATGGTGACACTTGGCGTCTAGCGGTATTGCAGGCCAGGCAGAGCACCGATGGAGGAGTCCTGGCTGTCTTCACGGTGATGCATCTGTGTTCCCCTGCCTGGTGACCCGCCCTGCGTGCTGCCTGGTGACCCGTCTGGCGTGCTTTCCCCCGGGCCCGGATCATCATCGGCGCCTCTTCAGCAGGTGGTCACAGACAGTAAGTGACCTGCTGCTACTGTCACCTGACTTTTCCCTCTGCCTCTGTCCTCCGATGCAGGACTGCTCGAAGTGTCCGGTATCAGGGAGGAGGAGGGGGGTGCTCTCTGCCCTGCAGTATTATTTCAAATAAATAATGAATTTGTGTGCAACTCCCTGATCTGGCTGAGGCCAAGCGTCAGGGCCCTGGGGTGCTAGGGTGGCTGCCACAATTACTTTTGGGGGGGTGGGGGTCTCTCTGGCTGAGGGGGTGTTGGAGGACCTGCAAGTGCCACTTGGGGGGCTGGGGGGGGGCTCTCTTGTTAAGGGAGGTTTGCTCGCCTGTCAGTGCCCCTGCACTGAGTGGGGGTCTGGATGAGGGGGCCTGTGGTGATATTGTAACTACGACCCGAGACCCCCTCAGTCAGAGACCCCCCCCCACTCAGTGGTGGTTACAGACAGTGGCACTGACAGCCAGGCAAACCTCCCTTAGCTAGAGACCCCCCCCCCCCCCCCAAGTGGCACTTGCAGGTCTTCCAACAACAACCCCTCAGCTAGAGGGCCCCACTGAGTGCAGGACTCAATGCCACTGGCAGGCCTCTAAGCCAGATTTGGAATTGTAAACACCACCTGTAAGGGGGGGGGGGGGCGCATTTTTTGACACTCGCCCTGGAAGAAATTTAACCTAGAAACTGCATTGGCAAGAGGACCAAGAAAAATGATTGTTGGCTACCGGTAACAAGCATAAATACTTCCGCCACATTTGGCCCTGGAATCTATTTCACAGGAAAATCACATTTGAAGAACAGAGCCTTCTAATCCTGTCAGGAGTATCCCATGACCAAAGATGGCAACAGCTGGCCAATGGGAGCAGCATAATAAAACAGGAAGGGGCGGGCACGAATTCAAACTCAGTCCCAGCCCATCCACACAAGAAATAATTCAATTTCACAGCAAACTAAAGAACAATGCGGTTAGATATAGAACAGTTAAAGGACCACTATCGCTAAAATTTAAAATTCACGTAAACACATACAAATAAGAAGTAAATTCAGAGTAAAATGAGCCATAATGACTTTTCTCCTTTGTTGCTGTCACTTACAGTAGGTAGTAGAAATCTGACAGAAATGACAGGTTTTGGACTAGCCCATCTCCTAATGGGGGATTCTCAGGATTTTCTGTAGTTTCAAAAGCACTTAGTGAATGGCAGTTGCTCCGTCCAACTGCCAGAATAGTGAGCAGCGAGCAGGGTGGCTGGCCAGCATTATTGTATTAGGCCTTTTCAGGAATTGTCTTTGTAAAGAATAAAAGCCTTGCTGAGATTCCCCCTTGAAGAGATGGACTAGTTCAAAACCTGTCGGTTTGGTCAGATTTCTACTACCTACTGGAAGTGACAGCAACATAGGAGAAAAGTCATTTATGGCTCATTTTACTCTGGAAAAAATGTACTTCTTTTTTGTTTATGTTTACAGTATTTTACATTTTACAATGTTTTGCGATAGTAGGCCTGTAAAAGATAATAACCTGTCTAATGTTTTTATTTCACAGAATTCTCTGTTTGACAGCAGATCACTGTGTTTAATTTGAGCACCAGAGTAATAATTGCAGAACACTGAGAAAAGACCACAAACCAATGGAAACATTTCTTGGTCTGTAAAAGAACACAAATGCAGAGGACTGCTGATTGAAGAGGTCATTCTGCAGGAATTTTATTTCCAGTTGAGTACGGTAACTGTGACATTGCCAGTAATTAAAATGCTTTCAGCAGAGTACAGAGTGGTGATTATCACTGCTAGGCAAGTTTTCTGTGTACCCGGTGTAAAGTGATTTTACAAATCTGATTGCATCTCAGAAGACTGGTTAGCGTGCCTGGGACTCTGCAGAATGCACACTCCACATGCAATACATTATGCAAGGAGTGGCTGCAATTTCTCTGCACAATTTCAGACAGGGAGATGTTAATTTTCAAATAACAACTTGCCACATCTTCAGGCAAAAATGATGAAGAGGAGGAAGACAGGCAGTTTCATATCTGATTAAAATTCCTGTTTCCTGAGACTGCTGTGCAGCTTTGCTGTCTTGGAACAATAAAGGGGGAAAAAAACTAAAGTATCCAGGCTGAAACAAGCATCATGTCTACAAATATTGGTAAGAGACACTGAAGTCTCCTTTTTTACCCTATTTTCTTATTCATCCTTCATCAGTATTAAATTCTAAGCTGAATCACTGCATCCCTGTAGCAGAATGAGTTATTTTTAGCCCTGAAATTGCCCTGCAATCTTCCAAGGCTCACATCATTGTGCTTCCTGGTAGAGGCAGAGCTTTGTGCCATAGCTCTGCCTCTACTCCAGTCACTCTCCGCCTCTCCCCTCCCCTCTCAGTCTTCTTTCACTGAGGGGGCGGAAGAGGCGGAGGTCGGTGGAGATTGACTGGACTGGAGGGAGTACATTTGAAATCGGCGCCGGTAGACTTGGGCGCAGGATTTAGCGGTATATGGCTGATCCTGCTTCTGCACAAGTCCGGGCCGTTTTAATTACTTTTCCCCCTTCAGGCCGACATGGATAGTGGGGGAATGAAATAATTTGGCTTCCAGCGATTGCTGGAGGCCGAATTATTGTGTTTTTTAGGCAACCTCGGATCCGTCTTCTGACGGACCCGATGTTACTCACTGAGCGCTGCAATAGGAGTGATTCCTATTGTAGTCTATGGAGGCGCCGGCTGCGCCCAAATCTAGCAGCGCTGAAAAGCACTGCTCCGACTGGAGGCATAGCTACAGTGCAAAACTCTGCCTCTACCAGGCAGCAAAATATACGACCTGCAAAGTCGTAGAACTTTGCAGGTCAATTTCATGGCTATAAATAACTCATACTGCCCGGGGATGCGGCAATTCAGCTTAGAGTTTACTGCTGAAGAAGAATGAATAAGAAAATAAGGTAAAAAAAATTAGACTTCAGTGTCTCTTTAAGGTGCTCATTAAAGTGAACCTGAGAAAATATCAGGGCTGTGGAGTCGGTCCAAAAATCCACCGAATCCGACTCCTCAGTTTAGGATTCCACCGACTCCGACTCCACTAATTTGCATATTACAATTTTGTTGATTTAAAAGTATGTAACGTGAAATTCGTCTCTTAACTGCCAACGCTTAGGAATTTTACAAGACAACTGAAGTGAGAAGGATATGTAGACTACTATATTTATTCCCTTTAGACTAAAACTAGTCCTTGGTAAGAGTACTTGTAAAAGGTACAAACCGGAACAAAGAACATCTATTAGGCCCTAGGCAATGTAAGTGTGGGTACATGTAAGAATGATGTGCAGGTTCTCTGCAGGGGAATAAGGAGATTCTTCCTCTCCTCTATTACACATTCTTCATGCACAATCTGAACATGGATCAGGCCCTAGGCAATGTAACTCTGGGTACATGTAAGAGTGATGTGCAGGTACTCTGCGGGGGAATGAGGAGATTCTTCCTCTATTACACATTCGTCATGCACATTCTGAACATGGATCAGGCCCTAGGCAACTTGACTGTGGGTACATGTAAGAGTGATGTGCAGGTACTCTGCAGGAGAATGAGGAGATTCTTCCTCTATTACACATTATTCATGTACAATCTGAACCAGGTTTATGGGTGATAGACAACTCCTCTGTGTTCAATGTGCACAACATTCTCAGTGGATTCCCTGAAGCTCTGTGGGGAGTGCATATGTAGAGTATAGTACTACTGTGTAACAAAGTAAACCTGAGATAGATGAAATTAAAGTTTTGTACATACTTGGGGCTTCCTCCAGCCCCCTTCAGGCTAATCAGTCCCTCGCTGTCCTCCTCCGCCACCTGGATCTTCTGCTATGAGTCCAGGTACTTGAGCCAGTCTGGTGTAGTGCGCATGCACACAATCCGCCGCCGGGAGCGTACTACACCTGCGCAGCACTATTACGCAGGTGCAGAACGCTCCTGGCTGTAGGAGCGGCACGTGGCTGGACTGTGCTGACTGGCTGAATTACCAGGACTCATAGCAGAAGATCCAGGTGGCGGAGGACAGAGAGGGACTGATTGGCCTGAAGGGGGCTGGAGGAAGCCCCAGGTATGTATAAAACTTTACTTTTCATCTGTCTCAGGTACCCTTTAATTTGTAGTCACCAAACCAAATTTTAATAACATATCAAATTATTTGATTTCATGAGCAATGACAGTGCCAACATTTGCATAAATCAGAATCAACGCAGAATTATTTACATCTCATTGACCATCTCTATTAGTGACACGGCTACACATCAGGCTTTATACTTAAAGCATAGATGTTATTTAGTATATATAAGACATTCCTGTGTACACATCATATATACAGTCACAATCAGATATGTATATACGGGGACTGCTTTATTGAAGCAGCACAAGTAACTAATTTTGATTGGTTTATTTCATTTTTGTGGACTGAGCACAGCTATTACTCAGGCATGGTCGGAAGAGCCAATTTCCGATTCCGCGGTAATTCCGCATACCGCCATAACAAAATTCTGCTTCCGCTACATTCCGGTGGAATTCCGCTACATTCCGCGGAATTCCGCGGTATTCCGCCATGTGCACTTTCCGTATTTTTAAACAGATTTCCGTAATTTTTAAATGGATTTCCGTAAATTTAGGAGGAATTACTCAATCACTCATTTGAAATATCGTTTTTGTATCTGAAATTTAAGATGATCATCAATACTGTTGATAACAGTCTATTGTTAATAAAGTTGATTTGTATTTTGTAAATTTGGATTAAAAAAATGTTGAAACCGTTATTTTAGCGCGGTAACTTTCAGCTGATTATGATTGGTCAACTCATTCCGCATCTCCTGATTGGTCAATTCATTCCGATTCCGATTTTGCCAGAATTCCGGATTGCAATTTCCGAATTCCGCTAAACCATGCGGAAACCCCAATTCCGGCGGAATTTCGGAATTTTAGCTTCCGCGGAATTCGGAAGCCCATGCCTGCTATTACTGTATATATACTGTATATATACATTATTTTTAATGACTATTATGTGAGAAATAGAAAATTTTATCATATTTTCTATTTTAATTACAGTTACAAATTCATTAGGAGACGGAGTCGGTGCATTTTTTCCCGACTCCGACTCCAGGCACCCAAAATTGCTCCGACTCCACGACTCCGACTCCACAGCCCTGGACAATATAGCAACCTTCCGCCAGCAATCTGTAGTCCGTTGGCTCCTTTTGTGTCCAACCGGTCCCCTCCTTTCTCCTGTAGTTGCTGACTACTGCGCATGCACAGACCTAGCTGCGCGCTTCCTATGGCTTGGAGCATTCTGCGTATGCCTGTCCAGTTACTGCACAGGCTCAGGAGCATGACTAAGGAGGCTTGAGGGCGCGCATGCACAGTAGTCCCTGGCTGGTTCAGTTGGGGACTTAACAGAGTGTGACAGCAGCGGTACAGATGTAACAAGATGGACAATGAAGGAGACTATAGGACCAGGGGACTGGAGGAAGCACCAGGTAAGTATAAATCCTTTTGATGGATGATCGTTTTATCGATCCAAATGTCAGAACAATTGTTTTAGTCTGTTTGAATTGCTTATCAATTGCTCCTCCATTGGCGAGCATAATTGATAGTTTGCGATCATTCGGGAAATTGGATTGTTAAAGGCACCTTCAGGGAGCGTTTGCATATGGCTTGCGATTTTTCATTTGCAATTGTTCTATTCTTTCTTGAACAAAAGTTTGTGTGCATTTTTTTGCGATTTTTATATGCGTTTGTATGAGACAGGTTGTATTGTATTTTCCAGGACACACTATGAAGTTAATTTACATGGAAAAAAAAATTCTGTTCAAAACGTAAATTTTCTGCGATTTTTCTGAATTCAACATAAATCACACATTAAACACTAAAAAAAAGAAAAATACAAATGTGCAAAATGTATGCAAGTTTGAGCTCTGCCACACAGTACTGACATTATATAAACAAGGATATTAGTCACAGGGCTACAGCAAGATCAGCAGTCAGCAGTCAGCAAGCAGCTTCTAAACAGCTCTGTTCACAATATTTATCTGATGCAATATTTGTCCAGTTTTGGATATTTTCTTCGTAAAATAGGATCTTTGTTACAGTCAAAACCGTTGCGTTGCTATGGTCTTTTGCATTACTGCAGCAACACTAGCAGTTAGCGTACGGCAACTTTACCAGAATTTACTCAATAACTGAGGCCATAGAAACAATCAGGTAGATGTAGGGGCAAACCCAGTTTCAAGGGGGGTGGGGGGATTCCTGAAAGGTCTTTTTCAGCCACGCACAATATAGTTATATGGTGGGACTTTAAAGTATGACTATGGTAGTATTAGATTGTGAACTCCACTGAGGACGGTCAGTCTGTACCATAATAACAATATGGTAGAACATTAGACTATGACCATGGTAGTATTAGATTGTGAGCTCCATTGAAGACAGTCAGTGACAGGACTATGTAAATGTGAAGTGCTGCAGAAGTACTATATAAATACATAATAATATGGTAGGACATTAGGCTATGACTATGGTAGTATTAGATTGTGAGCTCCACTGAGGACAGTCAGTGACAGGACTATGTACCATAATAATAATATGGTAGAACATTAGACTATGACTATGGTAGTATTAGATTGTGAGCTCCACTGAGGATGGTCAGTGACAGGACTATGTACCATAATAATAATAAGGTAGAACATTATTATTAGATTGTGAGCTCCACTGAGGACAGTCAGTGACAGGACTATGTAAATGTAAAGTGCTGCACAGAAGTACTACAGTGGTGTGAAAAACTATTTGCCCCCTTCCTGATTTCTTATTCTTTTGCATGTTTGTCACACTTAAATGTTTCTGCTCATCAAAAACCGTTAACTATTAGTCAAAGATAACATAATTGAACACAAAATGCAGTTTTGAATGATGGTTTTTATTATTTAGTGAGAAAAAAACCTCAAAACCTACATGGCCCTGTGTGAAAAAGAAATTGCCCCCTGAACCTAATAACTGGTTGGGCCACCTTTAGCAGCAATAACTGCAATCAAGCGTTTGCGATAACTTGCAACGAGTCTTATACAGTGCTCTGGAGGAATTTTGGCCCACTCATCTTTGCAGAATTGTTGTAATTCAGCTTTATTTGAGGGTTTTCTAGCATGAACCGCCTTTTTAAGGTTATGCCACAACATCTCAAAAGGATTCAGGTCAGGACTTTGACTAGGCCACTCCAAAGTCTTCATTTTGTTTTTCTTCAGCCATTCAGAGGTGGATTTGCTGGTGTGTTTTGGGTCATTGTCCTGCTGCAGCACCCAAGATCGCTTCAGCTTGAGTTGATGAACAGATGGCCGGACATTCTCCTTCAGGATTTTTTGGTAGACAGTAGAATTCATGGTTCCATCTATCACACCAAGCCTTCCAGGTCCTGAAGCAGCAAAACAACCCCAGACCATCACACTACCACCACCATATTTTACTGTTGGTATGATGTTCTTTTGCTGAAATGCTGTGTTACTTCTACGCCAGATGTAATGGGACACGCACCTTCCAAAAAGTTCAACTTTTGTCTCATCGGTGCACAAGGTATTTTCCAAAAAGTCTTGGCAATCATTGAGATGTTTCTTAGCAAAATTGAGACAAGTCTTAATGTTTTTTTTTTGCTTAAAACTGGTTTGCGCCTTGATATCTGCCATGCAGGCCGTTTCTTATGGTGGAGTCGTGAACACTGACCTTAATTGAGGCAAGTGAGGGGCTGCAGCTCTTTAGATGTTGTCCTGGGGTCTTTTGCGGCCTCTCGGATGAGTTTTCTCTGCGCTCTTGGGGTAATTTTGGTCGGCCGGCCACTCCTAGGAAGGTTCTTCACTGTTCCATGTTTTTGCCATTTGTGGATAATGGCTCTCACTGTTGTTCGTTGGAGTCCCAAAGCTTTAGAAATGGCTTTATAACCTTTACCAGACTGATAGATCTCAATTACAGTACTTTTGTTCTCATTTGTTCCTGGATTTCTTTGGATCTTGGCATGATGTCTAGCTTTTGAGGTGCTTTTGGTCTACTTCTCTGTGTCAGATATCTCCTATTTAAGTGATTTCTTGATTGAAACAGGTGTGGCAGTAATCAGGCCTGGGGCTGACTACAGAAATTGAACTCAGGTGTGATAAACCACAGTTAAGTTATTTTTTAACAAGGGGGGCAATCACTTTTTCACACAGGGCCATGTAGGTTTTGAGGTTTTTTTCTCACTAAATAATAAAAACCATCATTTAAAACTGCATTTTGTGTTCAATTATGTTATCTTTGACTAATAGTTAACGGTTTTTGATGAGCAGAAACATTTAAGTGTGACAAACATGCAAAAGAATAAGAAATCAGGATGGGGGCAAATAGTTTTTCACACCACTGTATATAAATACATAATAATATGGTAGGACATTAGGCTATGACTATGGTAGTATTAGATTGTGAACCCCTCCGAGGACAGTCATGAGTGACATGTAAAAAGCTTCAGAACTTGTCAGTGCTATATAATTACATAATAGTAGTTAGAATGTTCATTTTTTTTTTTAGGGGGAAGGAGGTGGGAGAGAGATGGTGAGACAGGAGAGTGGGAGAAAGAGATAGAAGATAGTGGGGGGAAAAGTAGAGAGAGGAAAATGAAAGACCGTAAACGGTAGGAAACATGTGTGAGTGTCAGTGTGTCTGTGGGGAAGAAGAGAGTGGCGGAGATAGAGAGAAGAGGGGAAGAGTGAGAGACCAGAATGGAGGAGACAGAGAGAGTCACACACAGGACAGAGTAGGAGAGATAGAGACACAGGACAGAGTAGGAGAGGATAGAGGCACAGGACAGAGGGAATAGAAGGCAACACAGATACCTGACCAGGATTGCGATATTCTATTGTTCAGGGTCATACTGAGATAACACACAGACATATCACACTGTAGAGGAGAGACAAGGGGTAAAGAGGAGAGAGGATATACCAGGGAGAGCGGGGTTAAAAGACATGGCGGAGAGCGAGACACACACTTCAGTGAGAAATAGAGGCAATTGAAATAATGAGGGCAACCACATGAGCAGCCAGAGACCAGGAAGTATTCGGCTGGATTATCCATCCAGCCCTCCCTCAGTGCTTCTTCTCCTATCACTACAGAAGTTGGCTAATTGTAAACATTATCTGTATTCACTGGCCTCTGCAGCATATTCAGTGAATACAGATAATAATGAGGACAGCCAACATCTGTAATGAACTGGGAAGTGAAGCCTTCTACAAGATCCCAACTTCCTTCTTTACTAGCACACAGCAGGGGCTGTGCTCATACCTGGCTCTGTACTCTGTCAAGTTCCAAAGAGCTGTTCCATGCTCTTGACACACACTGCTGCTACATCAAAAGTCAACTGTATCCAGTAAAGACAGGGGGCGTGGCAGTACATAGTGCAGGAAGCAGCACGGCGCATCGAGCTGCAGGATGCCTGCAGACATTCTGGTGTCCCCAGACACTGCAACAGTCCCAGTCTGAGGGGGATCCCCAGTCGCCAGTAACACCCCCCTCCCCATCTTGCTTATGAGATGATCCTGTCTGCATACAGTGCATTAAATAAGGGTTGAAAGTGACACAGATAATTGTCAAACGTAGTGTCATATTACAGTATGTAAGTAGATAAGTACCTGTTCTACTTACAAAACATATGTATTGTACTGTCCACATTTTGCTTTCAGGGAATTTTATATGCAGTAAATGAAGAGAGCCCACCTCGGGCTCTCTTTAAAGGGAACCAGAGATGAACGTTTCACACAAAATAAACATATCAGTCGATAGCTTGTAAAGAATAAATGCTCTACCTGATAATTTCGCTGCACTGGTGTGCCTTTTTTAGTGTTTTTTATCCATTATTGCTCCAGGAAAAACCCAATATGTCCGCCAGCTCATATCCTTTCTGCTTCCGGGTTATGCGTTGTTCTGGATGTGCTGTCTAGGCTTTATGAGAAAGGCTGCTGCAGCCTTTCATCTGTGTGCTTTCATTTTGGTATGATGTGCAGCTGCCTGTAGGAAGTGTCTCTCATAGGAATGAAACTGCAGTCATCATCATTATCTATGCAGAGTGCACACAGAGCACACAGATCATATTGCAGCCACACTTGTCTGTTTCAGAGATTCTCTCTCAGCAGATGCAGCCCCTCCCATGTCATCAGAGCTCTCAGTATGCAAAGCAGGAAATCTGAGCCAGGAGGTGGCAGGCTTTGGCTTGAAAAGACTCCACAGAAGATTGACTCAGCTATAATTCCAGGTCAAACCCAGACTGAGCCAGTTGGGGATTCTTATCACAGCTGATAACAAACTAATTAAGCAGATAAGAATGAAACTAAAAGCATGGTAGGTGTTTACTGTCATGTTTCCACTGATAAATGTAGTAAAATACATGAGGGTGCTTCGTCCCTGGTTCTCTTTAAGTATCATAGGTACTAGGGCTTCTTGAGCCTTGCAAATACATAAGCAGAGGAATGTACGATGATCTGTCTTGTTCTTAGACATGGAACAGCTGCTATGTGGTCACATAATTTGGTCTCTCTCTCTCTCTCTCTCTCTCTCTCTCTCTCTCTCTCTCTCTCTCTCTCTCTCTCTCTCTCTCTCTCTATATATATATATATATATATACATACATACACACACTGTATGTTTTCATTATCCCGTGTTGCTGAAATCAGGGTGACAGGGTTTAAAAACCATCTGCTAATCAACTTTATTTGACCATTGGCAAAACACATCCAGTCCCAAAACCTGGCAACAATCCATGCTGAGACAAGGATGCCAAGACGATAATGCTATGCCAGGCACTGCAAGTCATGTACACAAGTGCTTCACATTCCAAGGCTATATTCTTCAATAGTCTCTGTTCTGTATTCACGCTGCATTACACTCTCTGTTCTTAAAGCAAACCTGAGCTGAAAATAAACGTATGAGATAATTCACTGTATGTGTACAGGTTGTCCCCCGGGTAACGAATGAGATAGGGACTGTACTTTCATTCTTGACCTGAATCTGTCCAAAACACTGCACCATCTCTGTCCCCTGTGCCTACTTTGTGACCTCTTGTGCCACCTCTGTTCCCCCATGCTTTCAATGTACCCATAAGTGCCACCTCTGCCCCAACCAGCACTAAGTATAATTGTGTCTGTTTCAACTTATATCTTGGAAAACCGAGATTGTTTTAGAACAAGTGGAGGGTTTCTCCAAGCCACATCCGTGTACATAACTATTCTTTAGGAGATTTGATTTGGCATATTCTCCATATTTCCCTTCTCTGACCCGATTGGGACTTTATGTGACTATGCTGCTGTTTTTTGATCTTTAGCTGTTCACTGCGTGTTTTGACCCCTTTTATATGAGCTTTGCTCTCCCCCTCTGAGTTACAGCTCTGCGCCTCGGCAGCTAGTCACCCTCTACTCCACTAGGGAATTGTGTTTTGCATGGCGATATTTTTTTTCCGCAGCTGATCGCGTCTTTCTGACCTGTTACTGCTCTGCTCCCCGACCGCCCAATTACTGAACATCTGGGCCTTTCTAGGGTAACCCATAGGTCAGACCTTAAAGAGAGGGGGCTTTCCTAGATTAAATCATAAAGGCTCAACTCCGTTGTGCTTTAAAAAAGATCTTCAGCCGTCAATAATACAATGCAGGGAGATGATTTAAAGTATACTCGAGGCAATATATGACATGAAGGTTGATTCATTATAACCAATAGCATGCCCTATCAGAGTTAGTGTGCCTTATCAGAGTAGCATAGCAAGCGCTACAAACTCATGCCTGCTCATTGGCAGGCATGAGAACTCCACTCGACCTGCCCTGAGTCACTGCGGGTCCAATCACTTTAAAGGACATGATCCCCGCACTTTAATTGGCCCTATACAAACAAAACAAACAAACACAGAACATTTATATCGCGCTTTTCTCCTGGCGGACTCAAAGCGCCAGAGCTGTAGCCACTAGGACGCGCTCTATAGGCAGTAGCAGTGTTAGGGAGACTTGCCCAAGGTCTCCTACTGAATAGGTGCTGGCTTACTGAACAGGCAGAGCTGAGATTTGAACCCTGGTCTCCTGTGTCAGAGGCAGAGCCCTTAACCATTACATTATCCAGCCAATAGGCTCCCTGTCAAGTTTCCTGTCAAGTGACAAATTGTATTTACCTGTGGTGTGATGTCCCACGAAGCCTTCCTGAAGACCCTGCATCACTCCACTTCCAGCGCCTGGCTCCGCCTCCCCCTCTCCATGGTTACTTACTGCAGTAAATAGCTGGGCGTTTTTCTTCGTGGAGTGGGGAGCGGGGCCAGGCCCTGGAAGTGGAGTGATGCAGTTAAATATAACTTTTTCTTACAGCAATGTACAATGTCTAAAAGAAGGTGGAGCCTACACAATATTCATAAAATAGTGTAAAATATGAGTCCCCAGTCTGTAAAGTTATATTCCTGCGGCTTGATTGTAAGAAAGTGGTATGATATTAATCCAACGATTTCCTCCAGATGACACACTATCCACCACCACACCACCAGGAAACAGACTCACCAGATCCTAAGACCTCAAAAGAGGTCTAACAGCGCGTAGGGACACTTAGGGCCGTCCCCCACCTCCTCTGGCTATCGTCTGCCTTTACCTCCGACCCGTTGTCTCATATAAACACGTACATCAACATATATAATCCTCAGAAGGAAGAAAAAGCTGACATAGTATAACACTGTAAAACTTTTATTAAAAGATAAAAACAAATTGCACTCACAATCCGTAGACTCAATGAATGGGCTCAGAGTTTTTTGTCACGGGCTCTCCCCCATTTAAGTTGGGCTCCGGCTGCCTTTCTGTGTCCTCCCGTGCCGTGGATGGTGCTGTGTGCACAATAGCCTCCCCCACCGCTGTTCAGGACGCCAACCAGACGCTCCACACTGAATCCTTGGCTCTCACTTCCGCGCCTAAGCACCGCCCGACATGTTTCGTCATAAAGACTCATCAGGAGCTGGGGCTTGGCGCATTCGTGAGAGCTTATGTACCTTCCTCCTCCCCCTGTCTGCGCTGTGCGCATCTATCCGCCCTCGTGACCCCATGCGTTCCATACCTCGGTGTGATACGCGCTATGCGTCTCACCCAAGCGGCCAATCGTGCGCTTCACATCTCAGCGTAACTCACGCTATGCATACCTGCCATATTGGGACCATCATGCGCTCCACGCTCCAGCGTGTGTCACGCAATGCGTTCCAGCCTGGCTGTTCCTGTTTCTATATACACTGAGTACTTCGCCGATCTATAAGGACAGGAATTACACTACTCAATAAAAATTAATTAAACCTCCTCAGGACCATCACAGGAGGCACAATCTCCCGCACCATTCTAATTCCTAATGGGGAAAAATTTGGCTTTACTCCTATTATTTTCAGATAAATCCCCGCAGCCCACTTAAAGGGGAAGTTCTCGTTTACAGATAAGAGGACATTACTTAACAATTACTGCATATATAATTGTACAACATATATTTCCCACACCCAGTGTCCTTTTATTCATTCCCTACTATCAGTTCCCATAAAGGATATTCATATTTCTATTTCAAGTGCATATTTAAACCCCCTCCCTCTTACTCCCCTATGTGACCCTTCACTTCGGACCCGCGTATTCCTGGGTCCTAAATAAACCCTAAATCTGTGATTGAAAATTTATAGTCAAACTATATTCAAACTAAAAAATTTTGTGAGTTATAATAAATAAACATACCCCACACCCCACAGAGGAAGAAACAATCCCCTTATTGGCCTCAATTCACAAAGCTTAAGGCTCCCTGCACACTGCAAATCCGTTTTCCGATTCCGATTCCGATTCCGTTTCCGATTCCGATTCCGTTTCCGATTTTCCTTGAATACATTCAACAGAAAAACGGATCAAAAAACGCAGCATGCAGTTAAGATTAAAAATCTGAATCGGAATCGGATGTAAAAACAGATTAAAAATCTGAATCTGAATCTGATTTGCTTGCAGTGTGCAAGAGGCCTAACTCCTGTCTTTAATAACTCTTCTGAGCTGTTTTACAGTTATCACCATGGTGATGTAATTGTAATAACTGTAAAACAGCTCAGAGGAGTTATTAAAGACAGGAGTTAAGCTTTGTGAATTGAGGCCATTGTGTATAACCTAACCCTAACCTTAGGTTATACACAATATAACATGGGAGGACACAGAATGTAAGGCCTGAACGATAGCATTGAGTGAGGGCCTCTTGGGACTTTGTGGCCATACAAAATATATATTCAGTTCAGCTTTATTCTAGTCATGTATTGATCTATGTTTGTGTTTCTGTGGTACTGGCTTTCCCTCCTTTTCTTTCAGGGTCCTGGGATGTTACTGAGGCTGTCATCTCTGGGCAGAAGTTTGACAGTTAATCTGTCCTGATTGGCAGCTGTCAGAGGGAGTGGGGAATCGGCAGCCAATGAGCAGTGACTGTCTCTCACAGCCTGAGTGATGCTGTCAATTTCTCCTCACTTTCAGTCAGGACAAGCTGCGATTCAGATGTGCTGACAGTTCTCTCTGTGCCTCAGTTTCACAGAACCCTAATTTTCACTAATTATTTAATTTTATTTCGTTTCTCTTATTTTATTTCTTTTCTTTGCAAATTTATTTATTTAATTTTTAAATTTACCGGGTTTTCCTGACTAATCCTTTGGATTCTACAATGGATCAAATCTTCACAAGGCTGGCTGCTGTGGCTAGATCTGAGGGGGGAGAGGAGCAGCTCCGCAAGATGCTGGATTCTTTTTTCCCAATATCACCCCCTTCAGTTTCCACTGACCTGCCTTCTACTTCAGATACTTCCAGCCATCAACTCTCCCCTGGTGCTGTGGATGTGACACCCGTGGTCCTTTCTGCCTCTTCTCCATTGGATCAGCCTCCCATTCCATCTGCTGGCCGCTCCAGGAAGGATCATCATCTGGACCAGCTCTCTGCATCTGCCGGAGTGGGGACAGGCTGTTTAGAAGCGCCGCCAGCTAAGAGGAGCAAGAAGCCTAGGAAGCCCTATTCCCCTGATGTGCAGGGAAGGAAATCTAAGCACACTGCCCACACAGGAAGCAGCCGCTCTGCTAAGGGCGGAAGTGGGCGTGGTCACGTGACTGTCAGGGGCCATCTTGCCAGTGATCCAAGGCCTGCCTGTGCTCCAGGATCTGTCCCTGCTGGCACTGCCCGGAATCTGCTTCCTCAGCAGCTATCTATGGACTGTTTGCGTCCCTCTGCTCCTGCTACCTGCTCCCCCCTCCTCTCTTCCTGCATCGCTGACCCGTCGCTCCCATCCACCTCTGCGGTCACTCCTCCTGGGGCTCCCATCTTCAATCCACCACCCATCTCTTCTCCTCCTGTGCAGCATTCAAGCGCTGCCAATGCTGCTGAACCTAGGGCTCTGGATGCAGGATCCTCTTTCCACCTTCTGCTGCAACAGCTTCAGGGACTTTCCTCTGGGGATCCTCCACGGGCCGCCTGCTTATCAGGGGCCCCTACTGCCACATACAGCCCGGATCCTGGATCGTTCCAAGGGCCAGCAGCTACTCCTGCTGCAGGCAACCAGGACGGACGTCAGCCTGCTTCCGCAGCGAATGCCGTTGCTGGTGACGGGGATTCCAGTTCCTCTGATGGGGAAGCCGATGCTCCAGTCCAAACTACTAGACACGGTGAGAGCAGGGGTGAAAGCGGGGGTTTGAATGAGAGGTTCAATGTTTTAGTTGATTGTTTGAAGCAGGTGGTTGAAAGACTGTCTGCTCCTGGTTATGCTGCTTCACCTGCTGCGGTCTGGGTTCCTCCAGGCACTCAATGCTCTAATGCTGTTGTCTCTCCTCCTGTCTCTGCTCCTTCATTGCCTGTGGCTGATGTTTCTCTTCCAGTTCTTAGATCCGGGGTTTCGGAACTTTTATATAAAGAATCTTTTCCTTATGTTCCGTCACCTTTGGGTTATCATTTGCCCCAGACTGTGAAGGAGAAGATCTGGAGAGGAGAATATGTAGATCTTTTATCATTATTGCCTTTCAGCAAGGATTACCTTTTGAAAGATAAGAAGGAAGAGGAGGACAGGCGCAGGCCTGTTACGAGATCGTTTAATAACTGGCTGCAAGCCTTTTTAATTTTGTCTAGTGTTATTGTTGAAAGGCAGCCTGAGTTGGCTGCTGGGTTGTTTCAGCATTTGGATGCAATATTCGAGGCCCAACGCCAATTTGGAGGGATAGCTTGGTTTCAATATGATGATGCATTTCGTCAGAAGCTGTCAATCTATCCCTCCATGCGTTGGGGCTCGAAGGATGTCACACTCTGGTTAAGCCTCATGCTACCCCAGCGCTCACAATCTTCTAAACCGGCTCCTTCAAGTAGTAGTTCGGGTACTGTTACCTTTAAAAAAGGTTTTTGTCATGCGTTCAATGAGTCACAATGCAAATTTGCGGCTAATTGCCGCTACAAACATGAATGCGTGAACTGCGGCGGCCTGCATTCGGCGGCTCGTTGTTACAAGAAAGTCTCTGCGGCTGTTCAGGGCTCCACTAAGGAGTCCTTTCTCAGAAGCTCGGACTCCAGTGAGGGTTCCCGAGCTAATGCCGTGGCTAGAACGCTTTCCAAATCCGGAGATCAGTCGATTTCTGGCTAACGGTTTTTCATCCGGTTTTTATATCCCTCATTTTACTGGCTCAGGTTGTTCCTGGGTCAACAACCTGAAATCAATTAATACTTTGTCTCATATAGTTCAAGAAAAGATTGACAAGGAGATTGGAGCTGGCAGGGTAGCAGGCCCTTTCGTAGCACCGCCATTTCCTGACTTTAGACTGTCACCCTTGGGAATTGTACCAAAAAAGGATCCAGGCGAATGGCGCCTAATTCACCATTTATCTTTTCCCAAGGGTGACTCTCTAAATGACTCAATTGATGCTCATCTAAGATCGGTCTCTTATTTGTCTTTCGACCAGGCTGTATCCGTGATCAGAGGTTTTGGTAGAGGTGCTTTGCTCGCGAAAGCTGATATTAAATCAGCCTTTCGTTTGCTTCCGATCTGGCCAGGGGGTTATAACTCCCTTGGTTTTCAGTTCAATGGATTCTTTTACTATGATATGTGTCTCCCCATGGGCTGTGCCCTCTCGTGCTGTTACTTTGAAATTTTTGCTTCATTTTTGGAGTGGGTAGTGCAACAAGAATGTCATCTCGGTTCGGCATTGCACTACTTGGATGATTTCCTTTTCGTCGGAGCCCCTAGTACGGACGAGGCCTATCAACTGTTTATCACTTTTCGTCGCATTGCTGACAGAATTGGTGTTCCACTGGCTGAAGAAAAATCAGTCTTACCGACGACCGAATTGGTATTCCTGGGGATTACCATTGACACTGTGTCAATGGAGTTCCGTTTACCTCCAGAAAAAATTTCTCTGCTTAAATCTTTGCTTAATCGGTTATTAAGCAAATCGAAAGCGACGGTCAAGGAGTTACAGGAGCTCCTTGGCCGTTTGGCTTTTGCGAGTCGGGTTATGCCCATGGGGAGGGTTTTTTCTCGGCGGACAGCGCGTTTATTATCTGGTTTAAAGAATCCGCTGTGGCATGTGCGCCTGACTAGGGAGGTGAAAGAAGACTTACTGGTCTGGTATAGTTTCTTGCTTAACTACAATGGCAAGTCCATGTGGCAAGAGGACTTTGTCAAGGATGAGCATATGGAACTGTTCACGGATGCAGCCGGGTCGATTGGCTATGGTGCATATTGGAGTGGTCACTGGAGTGCGGAGAGATGGCCGCCATCTTGGTTCGAGCACGGGCTAGTTAAGAACATTGTCCTGCTTGAACTGTTCCCTGTATTAGTGGCATTTTCTATTTGGGGAGAGGCATTCGCTAATAAACGCATCCTGCTTCAATCGGACAATAAGGGTGTTGTCTATGCAGTGAATTGCCTCTCTTCCAAGTCTCTCCCGGTTTTGCAGATTCTTCGTCAGTTAGTCCTGCTATGTCTCAAATTTAATGTGTGGTTGAAGGCCACGCATTTACCGGGTAAGTCCAACCTTATTGCTGACGCTTTGTCTCGGCAGAACCTGTCTGTCTTCAAGGTTTTGGCTCCAGCAGCAGACGAAGAGGGGATTCAGTGCCCGGCCCACTTATGGACATTAATTGGGACTTGGTGACAGCTTCTGTGCGTAGCTCACTCTCTGCTAAAACATGGGCTGATTACTCAGCTGCATGGCAGGAGTGGTGCAATCATGCAGAGTTGTTCCGCAGGTCTCCCTTTGCTGATGAGGTTGAACTGATAGTGTCTTTTATTTGTGCAAAAGTTTCTTTAGGGGTCTCTGTCTCATGCTTGCAGAAGAAGCTATGTGGTATTTCCTTTTTTAGGAAGCTGCATCATTCGCCTCCTTGCACGGACTATGGCTTGGTAAGGCAGATGATGAAAGGCTTCCGCACAGGCCTTTCTGTTTCGGATGGCCGTAGACCGATTTCCTTTGAATTATTAGGGGATTTGTTGCAAATACTTCCCTTAATTTGCGCTTCGGAGTATGAAATCCGTCTTTTTCGTGCTGCATTTTCGTTAGCCTTTTTCGGCGCTTTGCGAATATCGGAAATGGTATCGACTTCTAAATCAAAGCATTCGGGTCTGCGATCTCAGGACGTATCTTGTTCGGATAAGTCGGTCCAAATTTATATAAGAAAATCTAAAACGGATCGGTTGGGTCGCGGGGCGTGGATTTCCTTGTTTCGTTTAGACGGTTCACTTTCATGCCCGGTTCGCTCGGTTAGCGCATTTTCCGCGGTTCGTTCGTTGTCTCCTTCTTTTTTAGCACATGCTGATGGATCAGCTCTTTCGATGTTTCAGTTCAGAGCTGTTCTCAGCAAAGGCATGAGCACCTTGGGTTTGCAGAGTTTCAATTTTTCCAGCCATTCCTTTAGGATTGGAGCCGCGACCGAGGCTGCTAGGTTAGGTTTATCTGAATCTGTTATTAGGAAAATAGGTCGCTGGGATTCCAATAGGTATCTCCTTTATGTTCGGCCTTCATTGGTTATTTAATTACCTGTATCTCTTTCCTAGGTTTGAAACGAGTGGTGTGGATCATCGGCCACTCCTTCGTCTTTTGGGCTCGGAGGAGGGCTAAGATGAGACCTTATAAAGACAATTTGGACCTAAACCTTGATATTTTTCAAATCTATTGGAAAGGATGTAGGGGTATGAGGTGGGATGCTCTGATGTCTAAATTAGCCTGTCTTCTGGAGGAATGGCCAGTTCCCGATATTTTAATCGTTCACTTAGGTGGCAACGATTTGGGTAAGGTTAAGACTTTAACTCTCTTGGCCAGGATGCGCAGGGATTTTACCCAGCTGCACGAGTCTTTTCCGCATACTATTTTGGTTTTTTCAGAAATAGTCCCTCGCTTGATCTGGTTTTCCCCCAAAAAACGTTTTATGGAGAAAATTAGGAAGCGGGTCAATTGGGCTCTTTGCAAATTTTTAACCAGAGTGGGTGGTTTTTCCTTTAGGCACACAGAGTTGGAGGGTGGAGTCCGTGGGTTGTACCGAGGAGATCTAGTCCACCTGTCCCCGATAGGCCTTGACATTTTCAACATGGAGCTCCAAGGTATGGTTGAGAAGGCCGTGGGCTGGGGTGACAGGCTTTAGCCTGTCGTGTGGCGGTAAAAGTTGCCCACGGTGGTGGGCGGGCTAAGTTTTGACCTTTAAGTTTTATGATGATTTATGATTGATGATTTGTTGGATGATATTCTTGTTAAAAGTTTCATTAAAGTTATATTGGTTTATTTAAACGAATAATATAAATATTTACATTTATTAAAACCGCAATAAATAACGCCTCCGGCCAATTTTTAATCCACATATGGTTGTTGTGTGTGTTCTTTTAGTTTGTATTTATTTTGTATATGTGCCTCTTAAAGTCCCATGTAAGGCCTGAACGATAGCATTGAGTGAGGGCCTCTTGGGACTTTGTGGCCATACAAAATATATATTCAGTTCAGCTTTATTCTAGTCATGTATTGATCTATGTTTGTGTTTCTGTGGTACTGGCTTTCCCTCCTTTTCTTTCAGGGTCCTGGGATGTTACTGAGGCTGTCATCTCTGGGCAGAAGTTTGACAGTTAATCTGTCCTGATTGGCAGCTGTCAGAGGGAGTGGGGAATCGGCAGCCAATGAGCAGTGACTGTCTCTCACAGCCTGAGTGATGCTGTCAATTTCTCCTCACTTTCAGTCAGGACAAGCTGCGATTCCCTCCCACCCGCCCTCTTTTTTCGGATTTTGAACTGTCGGAGGCTACTGTCTTTATTGGCGGTAAAAGTTGCCCACGGTGGTGGGCGGGCTAAGTTTTGACCTTTAAGTTTTATGATGATTTATGATTGATGATTTGTTGGATGATATTCTTGTTAAAAGTTTCATTAAAGTTATATTGGTTTATTTAAACGAATAATATAAATATTTACATTTATTAAAACCGCAATAAATAACGCCTCCGGCCAATTTTTAATCCACATATGGTTGTTGTGTGTGTTCCTTTAGTTTGTATTTATTTTGTATATGTGCCTCTTAAAGTCCCAAGGCAGCCGGAGCCCAACTTAAACGGGGGAGAGCCCGTGACAAAAAACTCTGAGCCCATTCATTGAGTCTACGGATTGTGAGTGCAATTTGTTTTTATCTTTTAATAAAAGTTTTACAGTGTTATACTATGTCAGCTTTTTCTTCCTTCTGAGGATTATATATGCTGATGTACGTGTTTATATGAGACAACGGGTCGGAGGTAAAGGCAGACGATAGCCAGAGGAGGTGGGGGACGGCCCTAAGTGTCCCTACGCGCTGTTAGACCTCTTTTGAGGTCTTAGGATCTGGTGAGTCTGTTTCCTGGTGGTGTGGTGGTGGATAGTGTGTCATCTGGAGGAAATCGTTGGATTAATATCATACCACTTTCTTACAATCAAGCCGCAGGAATATAACTTTACAGACTGGGGACTCATATTTTACACTATTTTATGAATATTGTGTAGGCTCCACCTTCTTTTAGACATTGTACATTGTAAACATTGAAGGGGCAGCTCCAATATATGAAGGTTTATAGGTGTAGCGCTTGTCTCTGTGTGGATATATTTTCTTACAGCAATGCTACATGTTTTTAGCCATCAGACTGGAGGTCCTCTTTAAGGACACTTAAAGGAAACCTGAGATGCAGGGGCGTAGCAATAGGGGTTGCAGCGGTAGCAACCGCATCGGGGCCCTTGGGCCAGAGGGGCCCCAAGGGGCCCTCCCTCAAATGCAGTATTAGCTCTCTATTGGTCCTGTGCTGGTAATAATCACTTCTATAGACACTTTGAATAGTGGTAATCATTAACAAGCTGTCCCCCATCCCCTTCTTGCACCTCTGACACTGTAGTTGTCCTTGGCAGGTTTTGGTGCGCGATATAAATTGTTATGTATACAGTGCTTGGGGGGGCCCATGTAAAACGTGCATCGGGGCCCACAGCTCCAAAGCTACGCCACTGCTGAGATGGACACACTAAAAGATTTTATACATACCAGGGGCTTCCTCCAGCCCCATGAGCACAGATGCATCCCTCACCGTCCTCCAGAGTGCCTCCGTTCGCCTCGAATCAGTCTATAATTTGGCAGAAGGGCCACGTATGCACAGAAAAGCCAACTGGCACAACTGAGACAAATTACCAGGACCCATACCAGGAGAATGGAGGCACCAGGACTACGGTGAGGGATGCATTGATGCTCATGGGGCTGGGGAAAGCTCCGGGTATGTATAAAATCTTTTAGTGTGCCCATCTCAGCTACACTTTAATAGGTTGCCAGTGAGCAGAGACAACAAAACATTCAATCTACTTTGTAATTGTTTAAATATAAAATAAAACCATTGGATATCTAAAAAAGGTAATTTTTTAGGAGTAGGAGGATAAATACAATTGTTTATCTCAACAGTTTATTTTCAGCTCGGGTTCACTTAAAGGACACCCGAGGCAAAATAAACTAACAACAGTTGTATAGCTTTTTTAATTATTATTATTATAACATCTTATCATACCGTCACAGTTGCAGTTTTGAAACCACACTATATAGAACAAAGCAGAAATAATGACCCTTTGAGCTTTCCTCCAGTAAAACCTTATCTCAAGCCGTCTCTCATTGTTTCTTGGCTGTTTAAGTGCTTCAGTGGGTGGAATAGCTCAGAGAAGCTCTCTTAAATAGATAACTGAAGGTTTTTTTTAATTCTTCCTGTACTGAAAAAAATATGAGACTCTTTTCTTTGCTATTAATGTTCTATTCCTTAGCTGTACACATAAGATTCATTATCCCATACATTTATTTTTGCTTCATGTTTACTGTATAGGATACCAGAGCCCCCAAAAAACTTTGGAGAAATGGGGGGAGTCAGCATATACTACTACCTGTCCTTATGCCCACCGCTCCCCCCATTCTCCTAACTGCCCCTCGCAGCTCACCTAAAAGCCCCTCGGGATCCTCTTCCGGTAGACCGCATCGGGACTTACTGCGCAGGCACCAGACGGGCTCCGCCTGTCCTAAGGCGTGTGACCATGGCTGGGAGTGCACTGCACATGCGTATAAGGTCATATGCATGCGCAATGTGCTCTCGGCCATGGTCATGCTCTGCAGGACTCACCAAGCCTGGGCCGATTCCTGCCCAGTAAGTTCCGGACGACCGGAAGAGGATCCCGAGGGGCTTTTAGTTGAGCTACGGGGGGGGGGGGGGGGGCAGATAGGAGAATGGGGGGAGCAGTGGGCATAAGGACAGGTAGTAGTATATGCCTGCTCCCCCACTTTCTCCAAAGTTTTGGGCTCCGGTATCCTTTAATGCAGGCAACAATCTAACTATTCACAAGATGGGGAGACGAAAAGTGTATTTTTGGGGCACCAAAATTGCCAGAAAAGACCCTGCTCCGGACTTGTTATACGGATGAGTTAAAACATCTGCCTGGGAAAAAAAGAAACTTTTACAGTTGAAAACTTTTGAAAGCCAAAAATGTTTAAAGGACAACTGGTATTCCAAATCAATGCCCATTCCGGTGACATTCAATAGTGCAAGCATTTAATCAACAGTAGTCTAAGCTAAAGTCAAAGGAGGACAGAAGCGCCTCTGCAAATCACATAGAGCAGCAGCCCTTGTATTGGCGGCATTGTTGAGTGCGTTGGCCTTTTGCTTTCCATGCCATTATTCCTTTTTGCACGGTGCACTTGAATAAGCGCGATGTGACAAACAACAAACTTTTTTCTATTGTGCCGTCCCTTATAAACAGCCAATTAGGTAACAGTCAATGTGAAAAGCACAATAAGCAAAGCAAATGTCTGCTTCCATCTACAATGAGACACGTAATTACTAATAAGGTTTTGTAATGAAAAACATATTTAGCACCTAATGATTGCCATTCAGGGGGGATTGGCAGTTCCATCCTGTGTGTAAAAGCTCCTTTATAAAGTCTTTTAATGACTTTATTTTCAAGCTTCAAGGTTAGCATTAATATGACAGAGTTGCTGCATAATAAAGTCGGACTGCGCTGTCAAGCTGTCATAGGACAGAAATACCCACACTGGAATACAGGCGCTAGGATGAGGTAGTTATGCAATAATCTGCTGTGTGTGGCCCCCGTCATGTGTCACTCTGCAGAGGTGGAGAGAATAGACCGTGTGACCAATTCATTGTCACTTGTCAGAGGAACAGAAAACGTAAAACTCAATTTTACACAAGCAAAGATTCCTCCAGCCACATTGTTTTTATTTTATATAGAAAGAGATATAACCATGCCATATTTACAGTGGGATAAAACTCTGACATAACATTCCATAAAAATGTGTTTTCCTACTTTTTATTACCCTTACAGTTATCATATTTGCTTTGGTACACAAGTAATATTGTCAGTCCACAAATAAGTTCCCAAAGTACAGTTTATCTGCCCTGAAAGCTGCCATTGCATTTTATTGCATAGCTGCTGTATTTATATATAAACATCTATCTAGTGATCACTTCTCAGCTCTATCTTCTTCTCAGCTCAGTTTCGGCAGTTTGCTAATGTTTACTAAATGTATCTGACAAAGGAATGTAAACAAAAGTTAATAATATCACCTCTTCGGATGCGGCCAGAAGCTGTCTACTGAAGCAAGGAGCTTTCCACTGAAGTGCTGTGTTTTACTGTTTGAATGCTGTTCTGCTACAATTTGTTTGTAGTAGTAGATTTTATGCTGTAAATAATCTTTGAGAGCAAAGAGGAAATGCTGAGTCTCATGCCACTTTAAAGGAAACCTTAACTGAGAGGGATATGGAAGTTTCCTTTTGAACAATACCAGTTGCTTGTCAGCCCTGCTGATCTGTTTGGCTTTAGTAGTGGTTGAATCACACACCTGAAACAAGCATGCAACTAATCCAGTCTGACTTCAGTCAGAGCACCTGATCTGCATGCTTGTTCAGGGGCTGTGGCTAAAAGTATTAGAGACACAGGATCAGCTGGAAAGTCAGGCAACTGGTATTATTTTAAAAGGAAAAATCTATTTCCTTCTCAGTTTAGGTTCCCTTTAATACAGAGTTTACAAGTAGAGTATTGAGCGGAGGACTGAACTTGCCAGAACTGGCTGAATTGACTGTTTTTGCTTCTTTTTAATGTTTTTGAGTTCATGTGGGCTGTAAGTTTTAATTATTAAAATTTACAACAGACATACAGCAAATATTTTTTTTTTTGGGGGGGGGGTTGGGTTTGAAAACATGCAAAGCTTATTGAAGCATGAGGCTGGGTGCACACATGGCAGTGAGGAAAAGGTCGCGTTTTTACTGCATGTGCGTTTGTACATTTTTAGTACGTTTTTTAAATGAGTCTTATGTAAATCACTAGGAAGTCAACATGAAGCAGAAATATATCAAACTTAAAAGAAAACCCGCATATAATAAAAATGCATGCAAAACGCATACAAAACGTACTAAAACGCAACACCTCTGCGTCACCATTGACTTTCATTAAGCGCGTTTTGGATACATTTTTGAAAAATATGCAACAAAACCAGTGTTTTTAAAAATGCACATTGCAGAACGCAAGTATATGCGTGTTTTCATGCGGCCCATTGACTTGCATTATGTGCGTTTTTGCTGCGTTTTCCCAGCCTAAGAGAAGACCAGCATGCAATATGATACACACAACCTCCGAACTTTGTGAGTAGAGAAAGAGGGACACTTTAAGACACGCCCCTGCCACACCTATAATCATTGCTATCCTACCCTTTATTGAATATGCAGTATATTGTCATTATTAGGTTTATGGAATAGATAATTGGTTGTTATGCTCTAGCATTTTCCTTCAGGGTAGGAATACACTAGGGAGAATCGCATATGCGTTTTTTCACTATGTGCTATGGAAACCGCATATGCGATTCTGCCTAGTGTGTTCCTACCCTCAGTGGGTAACATTCCCACAAGCGCAGGTCAGGTATTTTTCCCCATTTGTTATACTATTAGTTGAGGGAGGGGCTACCCTCAACTGTTGTGAACTGCTGCGGATTCAAATATTCATCCTGGCGCAGATATCCTGGACCATTTCTGACACCTATAATCACGCCCAGTCACGCCCTTAGTGACGCATACCACAAGGAATTCAGAAGCAAAATATGTTGTTCATCATTTAACCTCCCTGGCGGTACGCAGTTTCAGAGGCTGCGTCCGCGGGAGGATTTTTTTAAATAAAATGTGCTTTTTATGTTCTAGCTAGCACTTCGCTAGCTAACTATATCCCCCAAGCCCCGCCGCACCTAACTAAACTCCCTGATCGCCGCCGGCAATATTTACCCCTCCGCGATCCCGCGAGAGCCACAGCTTCACCATTCAGCTTCACTCGTCGCTATGGCGACGATTGGACATCTTTGACGTCATGTGCAGTCCCGATCCCCCCAATAACGAAGCCTGGAGCTGATTGGGAGGCTGCGCCATTGCGGGATCCCTGGGGGATACGTATAACGGCGGCGATCGGGAGGGATCGGTGGAGAGCGGCGAAACTTGGAGGACATAGTTAGCTTGCCAAGTGCTAGCCTAAGCATATACAGCAGAGTTTATTTTTAAAAAATCCTCCCGAGGCCATGTGATCCTCTGCGGCGGCTACCCCGAGTGTAGCTCGGGGGTTACCGCCAGGAGTGTTAAACCACTCTGGTCTATTTGTCTCATCATTAGTTTTCTTTCATATTAACATTTGAAAGTAAAAAACATATCAATTTAAAGAAAAAGTATAACATTTGAAGTCAATTAAAAACATTTTTCAGTAGCAAATACATATACTGTATTTACAAAGACCAGTATATCTGTCCTGAAAGAGGGACAAATGAGGGAGAAAGAGGGACAGGGGGATCTGGTTCCCAAAGAAGGGCTGTCCCTCCAAAAAAAGGGACAGTTGGGAGCTATGTGATACAGTGTTCATACTTCAGAAGGCCATGCATTAGGCGTACAGTATTTGCCAATTGCCATAAGCTCGCATCAAGAAGAGCATTCTTAGGCACTCATCATAAGAAGGAAAACAGCAGCATACAAAGCCTGGCATGTTATTCAAAGGAGTATATGTACAACAGTCATAAAGAAAAAAAGAAACCGTAATCAGTGCATTTAGTACAGCACTGGGCAAACTACGGCCCACGGGCCGGTGCGCTGTAAATCAGGCCCGCCGCTGGGAGGCCAGATTCCTCTAATCCCTCCCTCCCTGCAGAGTCACGAGCAGAAGGAAATCGAGGGTTAACACTCACTTACCGCTGCTTCCTGCCTCGGGTCTCCATGGTCACAGGGCGTCACATGACACGCCATCAGGACATGCCAGCGTATTTGTTTAAACTGTACCATGATTCAGGAACTTAAAGCTACAGGAGTGCATATCCTTTGAGACAAGCAGGACGTGGCAGCCCAATGGAATCTGGGTGAGTCGATCCTTGAAGGGTGTGGTGGAAGTGGCACACTAAACTATCAGTCTAAAGACTGACTGTGGTGCAGCATTCCTTTACTAATGCATTTGACACAGTTACCCTTATAACGGAGCTTTGGTCTGGACCTGGATTGATGAGCAATTGTAATAAAATGTGAATGAAAATGGTAGTAGTGGTGCAACAACAGGGAATGCAAAGGATGTGACTACATCAGGACTTTGGACCCTACCATGTTCCTACTTATCTGCTTAACATACAAGGCAACTTTGGTGATGATAGCATGTACATTCTATCATCACCAAAGGGGCTTTACAATTAACCATGGAATTTGGCACTATTGACTTCAATGGAAAACCGAATTCGGTACTCGGAACTGCCAAATTTTCGAGTGTGTATTCGAACTGCCAAATTCCGATGCCAACCTCGAAATTCGGTTACCAAGAGCTCAGCCCTGATGTAAAACTCACACTTGGGCCTATAGTGCCTGAGCTAGACCAGTGCATGGAAAATCTGTAGGTCTTCATCGTGCCAGTACAATAACTAGACATGTGATTCAGGTATCCAAGTAGATGGATAATAATTCCACTATGAACAAATATTACACATCTCTTCACCCACACACCTTCTTTCACTAGACGCAGGTCAGAAAGGGGAAGGAACATCTCAAAGCAGTGGGTGGAGCGTTCAGTCTGTGAATCTTGTTTACATAACCGGCGTGATAATTAGTCTTGCGGCTAAGAATAGGAACAGTAATCTCCTTATGTAACGCACAGCGGTTTAATAGCTGACTGCGTGTGCCTCGATAGGAATAATCAAATGATAACATCCCATGCCTTTTATTAAGATTTAACAGTCATTAACAAATAAATTAGGCCCAATTCAATTACAGCAGTTGTCAGTTAAGGGCTGGTGTTTGAGGCCTCGTTTCCACCATAGCGAATCCGCATGCGGCGACGAGATGCGGATTCGCTTGTTACACTGAAGTGGCCGGGGCTGTTTCCACATGTGCGGCGTGCGGGAGCGATTTGGCGGCGGGCCAAATCTGCAGGACGGGACCCACAGAATTCGCCTGCGTCGGGAATCCGTGCGAATCGCCGCTAATGTATTTAACCACTTGCCGACCGCACGCTTATACCGTGCGTCGGCAAAGTGGCAGCTGCAGCCTAATTAATCAGGAAGCAGCCGCTCGTACGAGCGGCTGCTTCCTGTCAATTCACGGCGGGGGGCTCCGTGAATAGCCTGCGGGCCGCCGATGGCGGCTCGCAGGCTAAATGTAAACACAAGCGGAAATAATCCGCTTTGTTTACATTTGTACGGCGCTGCTGCGCAGCAGCGCCGTAAGGCAGATCGGCGATCCCCGGCCAATCAGCGGCCGGGGATTGCCGCCATGTGACAGGGGACGTCCTGTCACTGGCTGCACAGGACGGATAGCGTCCTGTGCAGCCCAGATCTCCCGGGGGTGGCAGGTAGGAGAGGGAGGGGGGGAATTTCGCAGCGGAGGGGGGCTTTGAGGTGCCCCCCCCGCAAAATGCCAGCCAGGAGGAGTGATCAGACCCCCCCTGCACATCATCCCCCTAGTGGGGAAAAAAGGGGGGCGATCTGATCGCTCTGAGTGCCCTCTGATCTGTGCTGGGGGCTGCAGAGCCCACCCAGCACAGATCACCTAAAACAGCGCTGGTCCTTAAGGGGGGGTAAAGGGTGGGTCCTCAAGTGGTTAATAGTAAAAACGCATGCGTTTGTTACATGCGTTTTTACCCGCGATTTCGCACCTTTTTTAATGTTATTTTGCCCTGGTAGTGTCATGGTTAATTTCGCATGGCACCCTGCCATGCGAAATCGCGGGTAAAAACGCATGCGGAAACGCATCCGCATGCGTTTTTACAAGCGTCGGGATGCCGGCGAAATCGTGTTGCAACAGTGGAAACGGGCCCTGACTCGTGTGAATAGCAATTCTTATGATTCATTCACCACAATGGTGCTGGGCCAATGTTGTTGCTTTTTTTCTGGCCAATGGAGAAAGAACTCACTTGAACCATTTTTCTTCATTCTTTTTAGTTGACTCATTCAGTAAATGTAGATGTGGGAGGCACTGCACAAGATCAATACTGAGGGCTACAATATCTGCCCAACCCCGGTGGTAAAACAGATCACTCATCATCATGGTCATTTTTTTTTTATTTATTTTTTTTGCACATCCATATTTTTTCATTTTTTTTTAAAAGGAAACCCGCAGTAAGAAACATATCAAACCCAATTGGGCTTGGCTTTTTCCACTGAAGCTATTGTGCTTGTTCTTGTACGGGTGCGCAGGCTCAAGCTTTGGGAGGACACAGCACTGGAGCGGCGAGGGAGAGGGAAACAGGACAGATCCAGAGGCTTCCCTTTCCCAAGGTAAGTATCGGATTTTTTGCTGTTAAAGAGTACCTATACCTGTACTGTATAAATGACAGTTTGCTTATCCCTAACAAATCGCCAAGATATATTAAATCACACATAATGGCCATGAAATCACGCCCTGTATGAAATTTGTTTTCTTTCCAAGCCATGGGTGCAAAGGGCGCTGGAGGATTGATGTCATGACTCCACCCCCATGTTGTGCTTCCAGCCCACAGCCACTGTGGAAAGAGATATAATATAATCCAGGTAGGCAAACATCCGAGATAAGAATTATAGCATTTAGAAATACTATATTATAGCAATTATAGCAGACAGGATAAGACAGGCTGCAGCTGTTCTCCTGTCTCTCCTCTCCTTACACACTGTGAAAAGAGATGTAATTTGATCCAGGCAGGCAGAGAGGAGGCTGGAGGGGAGGACACAATGCTGAGGGTGTACAAGGCATCAGCATGAGAAGAAAGGTGGAGGTGCTCATATGGATATAAATGAGTCTTTTCTATCCACTATGATGTACCAGATGTAAACTTAATATGTTCATCTAACTGTACATCTGTACACAGCGCATAGACTACATGTATTGCCATAGATTCTCAGCAGAGCGGACCTTGACTGGCTGCCTCAGCCACAGACATTCTAGCGTCTCTACAAAGCTTAAAGAGAACCTAAGGTGGTTCTTGGGGGGGGGGGGGGGGGGGGCAGATGAGACACAGAGGCATGTTCTCTGCCTCATGACATGCCTCTGTGTCCCCATACAAACATTTACATAGATAAGAAAAATGGTATAAAAAACAGTTTCCACAGTTGTGATGTAAAAAAAAAAATGACATTGGGCTAGTCGTAAAAATGAAAAAATGGAGGTGAACTGCAATAAAATACAGACGGATGGAATAAAAGGTGACATTGTAGACAAACAGGCCTTCATCTCATTAAGTGAATGATTTCCCGGAGTGATTTCCATACAGTATCTCTGCTCTCAGTTCCTCTCATTGATGGGGTTGATGGATTGCCTCCTCAGGAGGTCATGGTGTTGCTATGATCTCTCTAGACTTGGGAATGTAAGTAATGGTCTCCCGTTATGTGCAGCACTGGCTAATTACATCAACCTAGGTGATCATACAGTGCCTTTCATATGTAACATTTTGTTAACCCACTAAGGCTGTAGCGCAACTGACCAATAAGCTATATATGACCAAAGTAATAGAGGCATTTTCAGTATCCGGACTGGAATTAAAACTAAAAGGGTTATCATGATGTTTGACTTATCTCACTGCTGAAGCAGACTTAAAGTGGGATTGTCAGCCACAACATCAAATTCCATTTACCCACTGTTCTGTGTTAATTATGTAGTCTACATCCCGACCCTGCATTGCAAGCATTCCATTATAATAAAAAATGTTTCTGCAGTAATTAATCTTATCTCAATCAGCCTGGCTCCTTTCTGGTACATTGCCGGGGAGAGGGAAGCTTGTTATCTCCCCTCCCACATTCCTGCTCCTCACTGACTGGCTGAGGGCAGTTCAGTGTGACATGAGGCTGAGAAGGGAAAGACACCTCGCCCCTCTGCAGAAGCTGCTGAAATACGAACTATGCTGTGCTCACATTTGTTTACAAAGCAAGCTGGATTTGACAGCGCAGTTTCTAGGAGAAGAAAAAATAGTAGTAAGGGAGGAAATTACATCAGAATTGGCTTCAGTCAGAGGCAGTAAAGATGGAAGCTGCCTGGAACAGTTTTCTCTTTATTTACTAAATAAAATTTAGTGAAATCAAAACGTGGACAGTACAATACATATGTCATGTAAGTAGAACAAGTATTTATCAACTTATTAATGTGTTTTTTTTCCTGGGATAATATGGGCTGTCCCTGCTGCTTTAAGTTATATACACACACTGGTCTAAAATTGGCCGTGGCAGAAGAAAATGACCCGTGAACCCGAAAACTGTATGAATAAAGTTAAATGAACATATTGTTGTACCTCTGATTGTCTGTTTTTGGTTTTGTTTTTTTGCATTTTTTTTTCAGAGGTTTAAAAACAGAACTGCTCGGAATTGCTTCTAACTGATAAACCCTTTTAGGCCTCTTTCAGATGGGAGGCTGAACTGCGTGCTTGTTTGGCAGTTCAGCCCTAGGGCTGCAGCCCACAAAAGCCATTCGAGTGCAATTTAAATGCAGCCGAATGGCAGCAGTTATAACACCACATGTGTCAATCATTAAGAAGCAATGGCATTACCTGGCGGCAGAGAATCGCAGCATGTCGCATCTGAGCAAGCTGCGGCCATGCACAGATGTAACTATTGGGGACTTCCTGTCCAGTGCCGGTACTGAGCGCTAACAAACACCCGGCCAGTGCAGGACAGCAGCTGACAGGCGGTGAATTCACGGTCTGAAAGAGGGCTAAGGCCCGATTCACACTTGCGGTTGTCTGCCAAACGAACCGGATGACCTAACCGGATCCGGACCGGATCGGAACCGTACGGTTCTGATCCGGATCCGATCCGGACAGGTTGCATCAGGTGTTCATCAGGATGCGATCCGGATCCGTTTGGCAAAAGTTAAGTACAAACCAAATAAAATGTTGGGGTCTGGGAGGTCAGCAGAAGGGGGACCTGTGGAATCAGGCCCTCTGCTGTTTAGCACTCACCTCCACCTCCGACATGCTGCCAACATCTCCAGCTCGTGTAAAGTCACTGCTGCTCCACTCCAAAATGCTTGCCCATGTGTCCCCATCCAAAATCGCCGCAACAATCCGCATAGGAAGTGGGGTAGAACATCCGGATTTTTAGCCAGTGTGTTGTGCGCTCTCCGGTTCTCATTGCTTTGTATTGGCCGGATGGTGCAGTCCGGCTCCGCCCCGGATACGGCTGCCGGAGGAGCCGGACCCAAAAATAGCGCATGTTGGAACGGACGCCGGAGTCCGGATCCGGCCCGGATCCGGTCCGGCTCCGGTCCGGCAGAACGGACGCATGTGAACGGACGCATAGGCTTTCATTGCCATGCCGTGCGTCCGTTCCGTCCGTTCTGCAAGCGGTCCGGCTCCGGCACGGCGATTCCGGACGGCCACCGCTAATGTGAACCGGGTCTAACTGATCTTTTTATTTTGTCTGCGGTTTGCACTATGCAGATCTGGACTGAAAGTACTGATTAATTTTTTTTTTACTCAACAAAGGTGGAATTACCCTTTAAGTGTTGGATGGCTGCTCTTAGGTTATGTAGACAGTAAAGGGGGTCGAAGCCAATTTGATCATTCTATTGCACCAATATGTCTAGTCAGTATATTCTCAATCTATTTTGGGCAACTTATTGATTGAAAGTTTGATCGGATATGGTGGAAAACCTCTGTGCCAGCATAACCCCTGGCCTGAAGTTAGTTGGCCAGTGGCACTTGCAATCCTGCATGTCTCCGCAGAGAATTCCATCCCTATTGGTTAGCTGATTTAAGGTCAGAGGTCATGCCGGGCATCATGGGATATGGCATGGGTTTGCCAGCAGCAAACAAACATCCCTACTGACACCTACAGTAAATGTTAAGCCTAAGGGCCCTTTTACACTTAATCAGTTGCTCTCAGTTAAAACGGAAAGAAAACAGATTTTCAAAGTAATACCCATGTTTTCCTATGGCCTCTTTTACACTTAACGCGTTTTAACTGAAATCTTCTTCCCAATGCACTGCTATGGAAAAAAAGCGCACTAACGCACACTAACGCATACCAACTGATTAAGTGTAAAAGGGGCCTAAGTGTAAACGGGGTCTAATCCTAACCAACTGAACCATAACAACTAAAGATAACTTCCACCTGCCGTATCCTCCCAACCCTCCTAATCCACCTCCAATCCCAACCAATAGCTCTAACCAGTGCTCACCTTCCATACAACTAATCAGCCTAGGCTGTTACATCACTGGGAGGGCGGGGCTACATTCAATATACAGCAAATATAGATAAAGGAAGTGCTTCTGATGCTAAAGCCAGGAAAATTACCATAAAAACAGGTATCCTGAAGAATTGACTGTATTCTACTCTGTCACTACAGTGCCTCTTTAATCTTTAGCACGTTAGGATTTGTTCAGCAATGTAAGAAGCTCCTTGTGTTTGTGAAGCTTCAGATTAAGACAGTTTATTAGAGTGTAAAAACTGCAGCAGTGTTTGCAGCTTAAACGCACTGTTCAGAAATAGCAACATAAATGTGTTTTTAAAGATAACTCCTGCAGACATGGCACCAAGTCAAATCATCTGCTGAGTAACGGGCCTATCTGCCCAAAGACACGATAATCTGGAAACCTCTCTCTCTCTCTCTGCAGTCCGCGCACTTCCCGCCTGTGTTCCTAGAGGCACTTAGCACTTGGCTACGCTCCCCAATCACATAAACATAAGAATCGCATAAAACGCACACACTTGTTACTTAGTAATAAACAGAATGCTGCCAAGTGGGCGGGAGGAGGACTGCAGATGTCTCAGGGACCTTCATGCATCTAACCAGACACATCATACCGCTGTAAATAACTCTGCCTAGTGTCACATCCGGCATTCGTATGACTGATAACTACGGCCTGTGATAGACACAGAACATGCACCCCCGGCGCACACAACACTGGATCCTGCAGAAGAGCCCAAGTAGTGTATTATTGCCTTGGATCAGACGTAGCCGCCTCCTGCATAATGATAGGCTGCGTTCTTCTGCACACTCAGATGTGCTTTGCTGAGGTGTGGGAGGAATTTAGAACAGGCCACATCTATCCAGGACAAGGAAGGCTGCAGATGCATGAAGATTTCCCAATGCTGCTTTCCCTGTCCACATAGATGGCCAGTGCTAAAAGGGAACCTGAAGTGAGAGGGACATGGAGGACGCCATATTTATTTCCTTTTAAAGTGGATCCGAGATGAACTTTTACTCATTGCATAATTGTGTTTCCAGGGCCGGTGCTACCATAGAGGCAAAGGGGGCAATTGCCCCAGGGCCCCAGAGCTTGTAGGGGCCCCCAGTGGCTACAAGAGGGAAAAAAAATTCAAAGCGACCTTATAGTTTTTGAGAAAATCGATTTTAAAGTTTCAAAGGAAAGGAAATATACATTTAAAAACCTGCCGACTTTAATGGTTAAAAGCAAATCCACCTTAAATGCTATAAACCCTACATTTGCAGGAGATGTTAAAGAGAACCCGAGGTGGGATTTAATTATGTTACCGCATTTAAAAGTATACTTTTTTCCTTCGAAACTTTAAAATCGATTTTCTCAAAAACTATAAGGTCTTTTTGAAAAATAGTTTTTTCCTCTTATTCCCAATGATCTCCTTAAAGAGAACCCGAGGTGGGATTTAATTATGCTAGTGGGGCACAGAGGCTGGTTGTGCACACTAACACCAGCCTCTGTTGCCCCATGGTGTGCCTCCAGGACCCCCCTGCGCGCCGCTATACCCCCCGCAGTGCTAGCGACACGCAGCCTGTCGCCAGCACAATGTTTACCTATGCCTGTCTGTTAGCGCCGCTCCCCCGCCTCCTCCGTATCGGCGCTACCCACCCGCGTCACTTCCCTCCAATCAGCGGGAGGGAAGGGACGCGGGCGGGTATCGCTGATACAGAGGAGGCGGGGGAGCGGCACTAACAGACAGGCATAGGTAAACATTGTGCTGGCGACAGGCTGCGTGTCGCTAGCACTGCGGGGGGTATAGCGGCGCGCAGGGGGTCCTGGAGGCACACCATGGGGCAACAGAGGCTGGTGTTAGTTTGCACAACCAGCCTCTGTGCCCCACTAGCATAATTAAATCCCACCTCGGGTTCTCTTTAAGGAGATCATTGGGAATAAGAGGAAAAAACAATTTTTCAAAACGACCTTATAGTTTTTGAGAAAATCGATTTTAAAGTTTCGAAGGAAAAAAGTATACTTTTAAATGTGGTAAATGTCACTTTTAGTAGCAAACTTAACGGTAGTGTAATTTTACATGCATCAAAAGAAAGAGCAATACATTTCCTGATTAGGTTTCCTGGGGGTCCATACGCAGCCGCAGCGCTTTGGCCAGGGATCGCTATACAGCCGCAATATGGCTGCATGAAGATCCCTAGCATTTTTTCCTATTTTCCCAATTTTTTTTATGTTTAGAGTGTGGGAATTAAAAAAAAAAAAAAAAAATTATGTGGGGTCCCCCCTCCTGAAACTTTTTAACCCCTTGTCCCCCATGCAGGCTGGGGTAGCCAGAATGTGGAGCTCCAAACGATTGGGGCTTCACACCCTGACTATACCAGCTGCAAAAAAGGTCCCTTAATGCCGATTTTTGTTCCCGGGTATCCGTTGGGGGAGCCCCCCAGGTTTATTTTGCCCTGGGCCCCATTGTTGCTTAAACCGGCCCTGTGTGTTTCTTTCCTATAGTTTATAGGGCATTCCTCAAGCCAAATTATTTTTTGTTTTTGTTTTAATACTCTAATGCCTGATAAACTAAACAAGCCTCGCCCACATCTTTTCAGAGAGCCTTGGCATTTTCAGACAGTAGCAAAGGCTCATGGGAGCTCAGTCTGGGCAGGAGGAGGGGGAGGTATTACTAGTCGGAGATTTCAGAGGCAGGGAGGAGGAGGGGGGATTAGGTTTTTTTTCACAGGCTGAGTGCTTTAGATGCAGATAAGCTTGCCTGTGTGTAATGTTTACAAACAAAATGGCCGCTCTCATTGTATCACAGGAAGAAATAATCATATTCTATTAAAGCTGTTTGCAGCAAGATTTGCTGTGTAAACATCTAAACTTTAGATAAGATATATAGACAAATTACTTGTTATAGTTAGTTTTTCATCTCAGATCTGCTTTAAAGGGAGTCTGAAGGGAAAATAAAAATATAAAAAACGATACTGCCCTAATGAGAGGGAAGGCTCTGGGTACAATAGAGCCTTCCTGTTCTCCTCCCGGTCTCTGCGTTCCCCCGCAGCCTCCCCGGTTAGCAGTTCAAGAACGTTGCCTTGGGTACACTTTAAGGTTAGGCACCACTAGGGGGGTTCTGTGTTAGAGTAGGGATAGGTTATGTAATAGCAAAATATTGGTAAAAATTTCCAACACTATATAAATGAAGTAGTAGATTATCGGTATATTCTACTAATGGCAATTTCCTACACCCTTCTCAATTAGCGCCTTAATCAAATGTACATGCACCTGATCTGCTGCATGCTTGTTCAGGGCCTGTGGCTAAAAGTATTAGAGGCAGAGGATCAGCAGGACAGCCAGCTAATCTGCATAGTTTAAAAGGTAATCAATATGTTTAGGCTTCATATTCCTCTTACTTCCGGCGTGATTTAATCGAGGTATATACAGGTCGATTATGGGCCAGAGATGCCAATCAATTTCTCTTTGATCAGAAATGGATCAGATAGTGATCGATTCCTGCACCACACACTGCACGTTTATTCTCGTCAGATTTCAGGGTAAATCTGTTGAGCATTGGTTGAGCTTCAAGCAATATGATGCTATGAAGCCATCAGTCCCCTGGCGCTCCTACCTCGCCCTTTCACACAGAGGTTTTCCACCATATCCGATCACACTTTCAATCAATAAGTTGCCCAAAATAGATTGAGAATATACTGACTGGACATATTGGTGCAATAGAATGATTAAATTGGCTTCGACCCCCTTTACTGTCTACATAACCTAAGAGCAGCCATCCAACACTTAAAGTGTAATTCCACCCTTGTTGAGTAAAAAAAAATTAATCAGTACTTTCAGTCCAGATCTGCATAGTGCAAACCGCAGACAAAATAAAAAGATCAGCTAAGCCCTCTTTCAGACCGTGAATTCAAACCCATGCCATATCCCATGATGCCCGGCATGACCTCTGACCTTAAATCAGCTAACCAATAGGGATGGAATTCTCTGCGGAGACATGCAGGATTGCAAGTGCCACTGGCCAACTAACTTCACGCCAGGGGTTATGCTGACAGCATCCTACAGGGGCCTCCCTAACCGCTCACCTGTCTGCCATGTCCTAGAGCTGAAAGAAAACGTTTAAAAACACACGATTGGTTCACACGATGGCCAGGGGCCCCGGACCTCTCTCACTGGCCGGGGCCCCAAGGCCAGCATGCGATTCCTGGAGGGGAGTGCAGGTGGGCCTGGACCTCTCACACCCAGGCTCTGGTCCTGATTGGCTGACGAGCACCTGCTGACCACTTAAATGTAGCTGGATGCATGTATTGCTGTGTTCTATTGCTTGTGTGTGTTGAATTTAGCATTCAGTATGAAGGCAGTGTTGGTGGGTTTTCTGGATGTGAGAGGTCCAGAGCCTGGGTGTAAGAGGTCCAGGCCCACCTGCACTCCCCTCCAGGTATCGCATGCTGGCCTTGGGGCCCCGGCCAGTGAGAGAGGTCCGGGGCCCCTGGCCATCGTGCGAACCAATCGTGTGTTTTTAAACGTTTTCTTTCAGCTCTAGGACATGGCGGACAGGTGAGCTGTTAGGGAGGGATCCCTGTGGGAGAGATGCCTGCACGGGGCGGTCCTGCTAGCGACGCAATCTTGCGATGGCGTCAAACTGAAGCCTCCCACCTGAATGCTAATGGCTGCTAGATGTGGTATGGCAGGTAAAGGGTGTATGACAGTGCATCCTGATTGGCTGACCACTTAAATGTAGCTAGATGCATGTACTGCTGTGTTCTATTGCTTGTGTGTGTTGCACGGAGCATAATCAGCAAGTTCCTGTTAGATATGTTCTGGGGGACGAGCGTGGCAACGGTGGGGGTGAGGAGGACATGGGAAGCCTCTGGTCTATTCTGATGCTTCCCTCCACATAGGTAAGTAATGTAACTGTACTGTAACTGTTTTTACTCCACTCTTTTTCCTCAGGTACGCTTTGTCACTGACTTGGAACAATCACACAGCCAGTGAATGGTTGAGACACTCAACATGCTCCTTCCAATTCAGTAACTGTAGTGGTGCTTACACACCTTTGACTGATGTTGCCTGTCAGGACCTGATCCCCTCGGGTGACATCATTGGCGCGTGCGTGACATCACTTGGCGGGTGGGAGAGCAGCGCGCACAATGGTATCGGCGCCACTGAGGTTGAGTAGATCCACCCGGCGGATCGCTTGGGGTAGGGGGGTCGCCGGCTGCCATATACACGTCACATTGTCAGCTGAGGCAGTCATTATTGGCAGCCTCAGCCGACTTAAGTCAGGCATGTATACAAGGCTTAGGAAATGAAGGACGACAGCCCTGGAACCTGCTTCTTTAAAACCAGGTCAGCAATGCCAGCCTCCACATTTCTATCCTGGCATGATCTCTTTGAAAGCTATGAATAGAAATGTATTTAAACATTAATACATATTGATGAATTATTCACATTAAACTAATTGCAGCACGTACATATCTCATAGAGACTATAAAAAGACTACGCATTCCCATTAACAGCCGCATAAGACAAGGCTAACACAGTCGGAGAATGTTCTTCATGTCAGAGGACGGAGCACCTAAACTACCGCTTGCTTGTTTATTCATTTACTTCTTAAGCTTCCAGTCAAGACATTGTTTTAAAACACACTTGTCACTTGGACATGCCCTATGGGTACTGAATCAGGTATGATACACCTGATATATACTGGAAATAAATATTGGTAAAAAAGCACCAACGTGTACTGGTGCTTTATGCAGTAACACTATCTATATAGACGTAGTAGTACTGTGCTGTGGGGGTCCTGGCTGATCCCCCTCAGGGTTCTTTATGTACAGCACTATGCACGTTTTATAGCACTTTTGTAATTTAGCCTCCCTTATAGGGTGTGCATAGGACTTATACCTTGAGGTGATTGCTGAAGTGATTCATAATATCACACCTGCGACCACACTTAGGTCCATACCACCCTAGGCAGTATACACTGTAGTATTGGCGTGGGATAGCTACACCCCACTGACATTTTTGTTTCAGTGGAGGGGGATCAGCCAGGACCCCCACAGCACAGTACTACTACGTCTATATAGATAGTGTTACTGCATAAAGCACCAGTACACGTTGGTGCTTTTTTACCAATATTTATTTCCAGTATATATCAGGTGTATCATACCTGATTCAGTACCCATAGGGCATGTCCAAGTGACAAGTGTGTTTTGTATGCTTTTCCCTGGTACCTATTTCGGTTAGTGTATGTAAGACATTGTTTTATCAAGCTGATTTGAAGTCAACCCATTTCAATAGAATGAAGAGGTTCAGAAAGATGGTGAACTTATGTTGTACTGATCATCCAATTCATCCTCCAATGGTGAAAAAACATGTGTACCATATGAATAATACTGATTAAAGAGGACCTGAACTCTTGCACAGGACAGAAGGAAAACCTAGGGAAATGTACCCTGTATGTATTTAGAGAGTTTCGCCGGTCTAATCCCCCCCTCATCTGTGACTAAGCACAAGTGTAATTTGATCCGTCAGCTGTGTCAGCTGACTGCCACGGCAGAGAGCTAATAACATAGGATGTTAACGATATATCTGCTTCCATGAAAGCAGGAAGTAGACACACTGCAGAAGTATTGCAGGATTTGTATCAGCTGTTAAAAATAAATGTTTTCCTTTAAAAGTTATTATGCTGTTGCGTATTTTTAGAGCAAAGAGAAAGTTCTGAGTTCGGGTCCACTTTAAAGAGCATTTCCAATGAAAAAGGCAGAACCTGCAATATAAGGCCCCGTCTTAATGTTGCAGGATCGATGGCTCTCAGGACTCGTTCACACTTTGCCCTTTTTCTTCAAGTGCAGGCGATTTTCAAAATCGCTCTAAAAACCAGGGGCGTAACAAGGTCCCACCAGGCCCCCCTGCAGAAATAATAAGCGTGCTCCCCCCTCGGGGCCCGCTTGGGGCCATTTTGGGGGGCTGGAGGGGATGCAGCATGAGGGGTAAGCCATGCTGCACTTCGGCGGCGAGGGGGGATGCCCCCCCCTCACCTCGGCCTCTCCCCTCGCATAGTTTGTGTATGCAGGTGGTGGGCAGCGGCAGATACATCGTGCGCTCCGGCATGGACGTTTCTTCCTCTAGTGTCTGACACGACTTCCTGTTTATACAGGAAGTCACGTCAGAGGCTAGAGAGAAGAACATTCACGCTGGAGCGCACGGAAGGTATGTATCTGCCGCTGCCCGCATCCCCTCCAGCCCCCCAAAATAGCCCCAAGCGGGCCCGGAGGGGGGCAGGGGCTGCAGGCCCTATTGTTACGCCAGTGCTAAAAACGCTTGTGCAATGACTCCCTATGACAGAGTCACAGCTGAGCGGTTCGTTTGCAATCCGCTCAGCAAAGTGCTGCCTGTACCATTTTATTGTTTTCCATGTCATAGAGTTCACTTCCTGACTTGCGCCAGGGAGTGAATTACAAAACCGCTCTGGAAAAGCGCTTAGAAAAGCGATTTTACCAGAAACGCAGCGCGCAGTGGAGCACTGAGAAAGGGAAAAAAGCGCACAAAAACACAATACGCTTGCTTTTTAGGTGTGAATGAAGCCTCAGAGTTAATAGCTTACCCACTCGCCTGTAATTCATCAATGCCAGAAACTCCACATCCCATCCCCCCCGGCACTAACCAATCTCTCCATGTAGTATGAGATTTTGCCTACACAATTTGCTCACAGCATTCAATATCCGTTAGCCCTCATACTACATAAAGATGGTAAAATTGGTCAGTGATTGGCCAATCATAATTGAACGTGTGTACCAGGGTTAAAGCTCTGTTCAAACTGCAGAAAATTCCAGTATGCAAGAAAACAAAAAATCGGAGGTTGAAATCCTATGTTACTAGTAAGATGCGTGTACACTGTCAGTCGGGATCACAATGCGCATGGACTAGAGTGCAAATGCAAAGTCCCGATCCCCTGCCTTTTTTCTCAAAGGTAACGCGATTGCGCAGGTTGGGTGCAATGGAAGCCTATGGGAATTGCCAGGGTCAGGGTAGGTAGAAAAAAATCAACCAGGACATGGACTGCTCAAGCAACTTTATAATTTATCTAATAACGCGCCCTTACAGACTACAATACATAGGCCACACCACCCAACAACTTCGGACCAGATGGGGACAACATAGGAGGAACATCACAAACGGCTATCTCAAACATGGCCTGTCTAGACATTATAAAACAGTACACAGCAGCAACCCCGAACGTACTACGGGATTTCCTGTTGGGATTATGCGCCGGCGGTGATCGGAGGGGCTGGGCGGACGCCGCAGGGAGGGGGGAAGCATGTAGCTAGCGCTAGGCTAGCTACATGCTAAAAAGAAAAATAACAAGAAAAACCCCTCCCGCGGCCGAGCGCCGCTTAAAATCAGAACGCCAGGGAGGTTAAATTAAACTTTATTATACATACCAGGTGTCCCGATGTCCGGATTCTGTCTGTAGCCCTGCCCCCGAATGGAAGAGGTCATAGGTGCTTTTCTTAAACCAATCAGAGAAGCACCTGTGACCTCTTTTGCTAGGCGGCGTGGCAATGACTGAAAGCCGGAGACCGGGACTCTAGTTAAAATTTGAAACGCTCGGCACCCATTCACTGCAAAATCGCTTTTCAAAGTGATTTTGCAGCGCTAGTTGTACACAGCACTGAGCTTAAAGGGGAACTGAAGAGAGAGGTATATGGAGGCTGTCATGTTTATTTCCTTTTAGACAATACCAGTTGCCTGGCAGCCCTGCTGATCCTCTGCCTCTAATACTATTAGCCATAGCCCCTGAACAAGCATTCAGCAGATCAGGTGTTTCAGTGGTTCAGACTTATAAGTCTGATCTGACAAGACTAGCTGCATGCTTGTTTCTGGTTTTAATCAGATACTACTGCAGAGAAATAGACCAGCAGGGCTGCCAGGCAACTGGTTTTGATTAAAAGTAAATAAACATGACAGCCTCCATATACCTCTCTCTTCAGTTCCCCTTTAAATGTGCTTAAAATGCTGAATGTGACACTGAAGCGAAAAAAAAAACCTTATGATATAATGAATTGGTTGTGTAATATGGATAATTAATAGAACATTAGTAGCAAAAAAAATGGTGTCATATTTTTAATTTTCAGGTATATCGTCTTTTTTATAACATTGCATCATTCTCTAATAACTGCAGTTTCCACAATACACGCAGCATTTCAGATGATTTCACAGAGCAGGCTAGTGACCCTTTGAACTTTTCTCTGCAGAAAAAACATAAACAAAGAAGAAACAATAAGAGACAGTTGAGATAAGTGCTTCAAAAGACTTTATAAATTCTCAGAATTCACAGAAGCTCCTTTGCATAGATAACAACGGAAGTTTCTTAACTCTTCCTGTACTGGAAAACAATAGGATACTCATTTCTGACTGTGCTAATCAGGTTTTATTTCTTAGCAGTACTACACATGCAAATCATTAACCATTACCTAATCGCAATTGCACTAGTGGGTTCCCCTAGAATTAAATACATCTGAAAATCATTTTGTTGGAATCCCTGGCAATTGTCGGCGACCCAAAAACACTGCCAAAAATCGCCCTAGTGGGTCCCAGCCCTTAATGCGGGAGTGTCACCATAAAAATCTAATTTCAACAGCAACTGGTCTGAGTGTATTAAGTGATAAAGATGCTAATCCTGCATTCAAAACTTTCATAACGGTTTCTGCTGTTAAGGTTTGGAGTTATCACATACTTAAGGAGCACTGGCCCTTTAGTAGTCAGTGCCAAACAGTTGCATGCTGGGGGTTCTTTTTATCTATAATATATTCCTCCTCTTCCCTTTATTTCCCTGCCAGCTGCTTATCTGAAACACATCTCTGCTCACTTGTGTTTACAAGCAAGGCTGAGGTGGAGGACAAAAGAAAAAAACTAAAGGGCAGAAATGACATCACGAGTTAGCCTAAACTGTGGGCAAAAGACATGGCCCCCATCAGGAACAGAATTCTCTTCTTCTATATATTCTCTTCTACTATATATTCTCTTCTACTATATAACATTCACTGAAATCAAAACGTGGACAGTACAATACATGTGTTATGTAAGTAGATCAAGTATTTTTCTACTTATATATGTGTTTTTTCCCTGGCATAGTATGGCTAATCCTACTGCTTTAACAAGTGTTGGGTTTAACCTCCCTGGCGGTCAATTAAAACTGCCAGGGAGGCAGCGTAGCAGTTTTTAAAAAAAAAAATATTTTTTTTTAAAATCATGTAGCTAGCCTAGCGCTAGCTACATGATAGCCGCTGCGCAGCGGCATCCCCCCCTCCCCTTCCGATCGCCTGCGGCGATCAAGCCCATCAGGAAATCCTGTTCTGAACGGGATTTCCATCAGGGCTTCTCCCGTCGCCATGGCGACGGGCGCGATGACGTCACAGACGTCGCGACGTCAGAGGGAGTCCCGATCCACCCCTCAGCGCTGCCTGGCACTGATTGGCCAGGCTGCACAGGGGTCTCGGGGGGGCAGCCTCTAACGCGGCGAGGAATCAGCGGTGATCTGTGTGCAACAAAAAAAAATTATGTAAATCGGCCCAGCAGGGCCTAAGCAATCCTCCTGTGCGGGATAGCCCGAGCTCAGCTCAGGTTAATTGGGCTCAACAGCTTTTTGTATTTATTTATTTTAGGCCCAGTGCACACTAAAACCACTAGCAGATACTCAAAACGCTAGAGGTTTTTGGAGCACATTTCAGAGCGATTCTAGGCATGTTTAGAGACTATTTCTAAACATGCCTAGCGTTTTTGGGAGCGTTTTTGTGTAGCAGATTACAAATATTGTTACAGTAAAAGCTGTTACTGAACAGCTACTGTAACAAAAACGCCTGGAAAACCGCTCTGATGTAGTTTTTTCAGAGCGGTTTGAGCTTTTCCTATACTTTACATTGAGGCAGAAACGCTTCTGCAAACCGCAAAAGTGCTGCAGGACCCACATTTGCGCTTTGCTAAAAATCGCAAACCGCCGGTGTGCACCATCCCATTGAAACACATTAGCCAAGCGTTTTCACAGGCGGAAGCGGTTTGCGGATCGCTTCAAAAACCGCTCGGTGTGCACCAGGCCTTGGTTGTGTTTACCAGCCATTATAGGCCACAGTAATCAGTATTGCAGACAGAACAAATCCATCATCCCATGACGTCTACAAACATGAAAACTGACAGGCCGGACCAAAGACGCAATAACTGTGAAGTTGTTGTTGTTTTTTTTCTTCTTATATTTATAATTAAATATTAATATAACCACTCATTTAGACTGAATGAGATTTGTTAAATTAACCCAGAAAAAAAACAAAAACCTTTTTTCCACTATGCATTAATTTTAATGGACAGAAAATTTACATAAGTACCCTGCAAATTAATCCACATGTCTACGTAAAGGATGAGGCGCTATGAATAATGTATGGTGCAATAAAGGATTCAGACTATGTACAAATGCCAATATAGATGTCCCCCTGGGGGGGTGTTAGATGGTATGTTAATGGCGTGCTGCTCTCTATGTAGATATCCAGTAACAGTTACATTCTATATGGTCAGGAGAACACTTCCTGTTGATAGGGGAAATCTCCTGTAATCAGGAAAGGAAAGTCAATACACCAGCTTGTTAAGTGGCTAATAATTGATGAAGGGGTCTTACATTTTTAAAGGGCATATATACTGTAACATTAGGGCATGATTTGTAGCGATAGCGATCGGCTGATTGTCACAAAAGTTCTGTTATATGTGAATTGATAGCAGTAACGATAAGCATCAATGATCACCACATGTAGATGAGTCTGCCTGTTTCCCCACTATTGACACTTTTGCCAATAACCATCAGCAAAAAGGGCCCTTAACCACTTAACAGCCTGTGGGTTGTCTTCACCTTCAAGACGCCAGCAATTTTCCCCTGTAGCACCCCTTCCATTCATTTGCCAATAACATCATCACTACTTATCACACCTCGGGCTTGATTCACAAAGCGGTGCTAACAGTTAGCACGCTGGTGAAAAGCCCTTTATCATGCCTAAACTCAGTTTAGGCATGATAAGTTTAGGTGTGATAAGTTTAGGTGTGATAAGTTTAGGCATGCTAAGTTTAAGCGCCAACTGCGTTAGCACCGCAGTGCACAGCTGATCAAAAGTTTTACGCTAGCAAAGACTGGTGCACTTTGTATAAAGTTTAATGGCGCTGCTTTGCGTGCGGGACTTTGCAAGCGATCTAAACTTATCTAAACTTAGCATGCCTAAACTTATCACACCTAAACTTATCACACCTAAACTTATCACACCTAAACTGGCTTTTCACCAGAGTGGTGCAATGGTTATCATGCCTAAAGTCTCTAACTGGGTTAGCACCGCTTTGTGAATCGAGCCCCTAAACTATCTATATCTTGTTTTTTTTCACCACAAATTAGGCTTTTTGGGGGTGATATTGCTTTCAGTAATTACTTTATTTTCTATGCATTTTATAGGGAAATACAAGAGGAAAAATGAAAAAAATACACAATTTCTCCAATTCCATCCACGATGGTTTTAAAATAAACAATTCTACTATAGAAAAGACCCACACATGCCCAGTTGTCCCGGCAATCACAACATTTAAATTATGTTCCTAGTACAACATATGGCGACAATATATTATGTTGGAAATAAAGGTTTATTTTATCTGTTTCTACCCTATCAATAATTACAAGCCCCTTATTTTCTGGAATAACAGTAATATACCCCCTCCTGTCTAGCGCCAGTACGGAGTGCCAACATGTGCCTGGCAGGAGAGCAGCTGACAGGCGGTGACTTCAGCGCCTGTCAGTGGCCTGTGTGTGGGCTTTTTCACACTAAAAAGCACAAAACACATAGTTACATAGTTACATAGTTATTTTGGCTGAAAAAAGACATACGTCCATCGAGTTCAACCAGTACAAAGTACAACTCCAGCCCGTCCCCCACATACCCCTGTTGATCCAGAGGAAGGCGAAAAAAACCCCACCAGGCATGGTCCAATTAGCCCCAAATGGGAAAAATTCCTTCCTGACTCCAGATGGCAATCAGATAAAATCCCTGGATCAACATCATTAGGCATAACCTAGTAATTGTAGCCATGGATGTCTTTCAACGTAAGGAAAGCATCTAAGCCCCCTTTAAATGCAGGTATAGAGTTTGCCATAACGACTTCCTGTGGCAATGCATTCCACATCTTAACCACTCTTACTGTAAAGAACCCTTTCCTAAATAAATGGCTAAAACGTTTTTCCTCCATGCGCAGCTCATGTCCTCTAGTCCTTTGAGAAGGCCTAGGGACAAAAAGCTCATCCGCCAAGCTATTATATTGCCCTCTAATGTATTTATACATGTTAATTAGATCTCCTCTAAGGCGTCTTTTCTCTCTACACTATCGCAAAACATTTTGCATTTCGCGTTTTGCGATTTTCAATATGTTGGCCTCAATCAAGGAAGGAAAATGCAGAACTATGATTGCTTTTTAAAATCGCATCGTTGTTTTTCCGGTGGGGAAAACTGTACGGATTTGCATGATGTGGAAAAACAGCTTAAGGCAGGAAACACACTAGCCAGAAATGCTAGCGTTGTAGAAAACACTACTGTTTTTTGGCGTTAATGAAAATCTATGGGTCACATGTAAAAACACACATGTGCATTGCACATTATGCATTTCTGAAAACGCATAACTTGCAGCATAATTTACAAACGCGCACGTAAAACACACATCATGCATCTTAAAGGAGACAAAGAGGAATGCATTTTAAAGAGAACCCGAGGTGGCATATTGTAATCCTAATAGGACCCAGGGGCATGTCGTGTGCATAATGACATGCCTCTGTCATTCTATCTCCGCTGCCAGCCCCCTCTGCGCTCTCCTGTCCCCCCTTAAAAGGTTGTAAGGCTAACGTCAATCTGCTCGTCGCTAGCCTGCTTTATTTATGTGAGGCTGTCAATCAGTCTCCTCCTCACCACCGCCATGGCAGGACAACCCCCCCACCCCGAGCTCTGCCTCTGTTAGCTTCCTCCAATACGAAGCCAAGCCGTGACCCAGGAGTACTTTATAACGCAGCACCGCAACGTCCCACTGTGAGCCTAGCCTCAGTTTTGCGTGAAAATTCATATGCAATTTTTCAGTTAGTAATATATATTTTCATGTAAAATAGCTTAATTGATATTCTGTAAACTTTCACATGCAAATGCGTAAAAAAAAAAATGCGTTTCAATGTTTGTTACAAAAAAATTATGCAAAAAATTGCAAATGCAGAATCTTGCATGCGAAAAATCATATGCCTTTTACACAACAACAAGTGTTAAAGACCCCTAACGCCACGTTCACAGTGGGATGTTGGGTTGCGTTCCATGTATAACAGGAAAGTAAAGGTACTAAAAAGTTGCACCGCATGTTACGGCCACGTTGCGTTGGATACAGTAAATGAAAAGTGTACTTTGCTGTTAATACGTATGGTTTGTGATAAAGCACTGCAATTATACCACAACTCACCCGCTGCACTCTGAACATCGCTATTGGAGGTGCATTGCCGAACAACAAAACGCGTTACAAAGCCGCCGTTATGCCACAACCTACCACTGTGAACATGGCCTAATTGTTCAGCAGGCTGTCAAAATCAAACATTGCTATTATGGCCAATAGAAAAAACTATGTGGCCTGGGACTGCTGGGCCCCTGTGCTGTGGGGCCCCATTGCTGAGAGCTTACCTACACTATCTATTCAAAGTATTACACATCTGCTGGACCGCATACTACATGGAAGTGTTAAAATTGACAGCCAATCAAGATTGGATGTGTGTTCCAAGCTTAATAGAGAGTTGCTATACAAAAAATATTTATTATTATTAACAATTAGGGCCCGAATTTCGCATGTGATAAAATGCGAATTTTCATGCGAATATGCATATGATTTCACATGGATGAAGATGTATGCGAATGTAACCATGGCAGTGCCTGTGTGCTTTTCCATTGATTCCATGCGAAATCATATGCGAATTCGCATGAAAATTTGCATACCAATACCGCATGCGAATTCCCTATGAAATACATTGTATGCGATTCGCATAGCGGTATGCAAATTCTGATGGCTCTGCCGTGCAGATTTTTTCTGCACAGAAAAATGCAAAGGAATCCTGACAAGTGGAAACCGCCCCATCCACTTGTACTGGCTATGCGAATTTACATGCGGCAAACGCATGCGAATTCGCGATAGTGGTAACGGGCCCTTATTTTAACTGGAGCTGGAAAACTAGTTACAAGGGTAGTCAGGAGAGACCCAACGGTGCTACAGTAGAAACAACAATAGTACAAGGACCAGACTGTAACTTAAAAATCAATAATCAAATAGGATCTGTAATATAAAAAGTAAAAGTCGTTTTTTCTCAAAATTAGGGCAACTGACAGTAATCACCATACCGTAGTCAGTCCCTGGGAAATACAATAAACAAAAGGGGGAATCCAGGCCCTACTTCAAGTCACCAAAATCTTTATTATTCAATAGAAAAATATTGCATATCACAAACCGCATCAATAAAGATCATAAAAATCACTCTCCATACTTGATGTAAATAACAGCCGGCTGGGTTCACACAAACACACATGTAGTCAATCACGCATGATGGACTGACTGCATGTGTGTTTGTGCGAACCCAGCTATTTGTAATATGCAATATTTTTCTATTAAATACTAAATATTTTAGTGACTTGAAGCAAGGCCTGGATTCCCCTTTTTTTGTTGATTTTTTTGATCATCCCAGACCTATGCTCCCTTATTATTTGAGGTATCACCATTTATAACAGCCAGTGTGTTCCGGGAACTAATTTTTGTTCAATAGGAAATACACAAAATACAACTGAAACTTAATAGCCTGGTTTAAAGAGACTCTGAAGTCTCCTGAAACCAATCTTTTTATTTAAAAAATGTGTTTAACATCTTTGCCCTAACTAAACCGCCGCATTCCCGCCGCTGTACACTAACTAAATCCCCCCTAACTCCCCGGAGGGGGGTGGAGGGGCAATCCAGGCAGCACTTCCGTGAGAGGCAGAGCTATGAGCCGCAGCTCTGCCTCTCAGCGCATCTGTCAGCCCGGATCGCCGCCTCTCCCCCGCCCCTCTCAGTCTTCCTTCACTGAGAGGGGCGGGGGAGAGGCAGAGATCTGCCGCTGATAGACGGGCATAGAGGCAGAGCTGTAGCTCATAGCTCTGCCTTCAACAGCAGCAAAATCCATGACCAAGAAAGTCGTGTATGTTGCAGGGGAGAGGGAGGGCGAGTTTGGGGGGGATTAAGATAGATTTCAGTGGCGGGAATGCAGTGGTTTAGTTAGGGCAAAGATGTTAAGCACATTCTTTAAATAGAAAGATCGTTTTAAGGAGACATCAGAGTCTCTTGAAGTCTAACTAGATTAGCTGCATGCTTGTTTCAGGTGTGCGATGCAGCCCTTTGGTTATAGGTGGCCATCAGTGCCTTGATTGCAACCCGTAATGACGTTAGTAGTCAGACGAAACCTTGTTCATTTTGGTGGATTTTTATTCCTGCAGTGATATCCGCCATAGATTACTTTTTAAGTAGCAATCTGCTGTAAACAAAACAAAAAAAAATAATAAAAAAAACACACATGAAGCGCTTTCTGCTCTACTTCACTAAAATAAAGTGTTCTCCACTTTCAAAGCAGGTGGGACTTGTTCACATTAGGGGCGATTACATGTTTTTTTAAGCACTGGCATAAAAGCTAAATATAGCATAACAATTCATGGGGGTCAAAAATTCATGGATTAGTAACTTAAAAAAATTAAATAAAAATCAAATGCAAATCTATACTGAACAAATTGAACATTTATGCAGAGTGCAAAGTTTATCCAGCAGAGAAAGTTTATCCAAATAAAGTGCAAGTGCAACCAGCACATGCAGATCATTCCAAAAAATACCATCATGGTAGGATAACATTTATTAAATAACTGCAACATATGCAAAGTAAATAATATGCTATACAATGTGTAAAACAAGGCAGGTCTATCACAACAAAGTTTTCACCTAGGTGAGGTTTTCATATCTAATCATTAAAATGCCTATTAAGCCACCAACAAGCAAGAAAATACTCAGAATAAATTTTGATAGTACTTTTTACCTATTTTTGTAACTAGAGTGCTGGAAAGTTATTTTAAACAGAAGATGAAAAATTATCTCCTAGGAGAAAAAGTTGAATAAGGGCCATTATATAAACTAAAGCATTTTCGCATGCTAATTTTAAAGTGTGTGTCTACTTTAAGGGACCCAGCAGGAAACCTCATACGGAAATTCCACTAACATGATTAGGTGGACAGTACCATCTCGAACTGCTAGGTTTCAGATAGGCCGTAGTAAACTACGCCCACAGTATTCGGCCAATTACTACACTCTGAGCTCTAAGAGGGCGAAGGTTCTCTATAAGGTTTTCTGCAAGGTCCCCTAAAGTAGACTAGCACCAGTTTGGATAATTGTAAATGCTGCCGTAGTATATTGCACTGAAGCATTTGTCACAGGTTCAAAAAGGTGCCAGACAGCTAGATGGATTTTTGGGAGTTCACTGGTGAGGGTTCCATCACAAATAACGACTCCCCTGGATGTCATTGACCAGAAATATGTCATTCCGCAGTCATAGTTGCATAGTTCTCCCAGAAGTCACCATTACGGCAATAAATACAAAATACTAATTGTCAGGCAATGCTTTTCACATAACGGCTGGTCCCTGTGGGACTCTTTGCCGTTCAGGATTCCCTCCATCAGCCTGCAGAAATCTATAAAGGTGAACCTCTAGTCCGTAGTGCTAACATCACGTCTTCCATCTGTCATCCAAGCTCATCCTTGTGGCCACTCTGTGATGTGGATTCAATTTCAGGCTACTGATGTGGTTGTGGGGCTAAACTGTCGGCACACAAGACCCTCGCTGGATCTATACGTTGTTCGGAGTGTTCCCACAGGAGGAATGCTGGGAAGTGTTTACCCTTATCTCTCGTTTTCAGACTCTGTTCTCTTTGAGCATACGATGTTCTCTGTGTGAAACGATATAGTTGCGTGGAAAGTCTTATGGGCGTGCGTGAGAAAGGCTTGTCTGGATTGATTATCTTTTTATTTTTTTGTTACAGGAAAAGAATAAAAGTATTTACCATGCACACCCTGCCCGTTGTTCATAGCTATACACAGCACTACACCATTCACAGCTGGGGCCTGATTCACAAAGCGGTGCTAACAGTTAGCACGCTGGTGAAAAACACTTTATCACGCCTAAACTCAGTTTAGGCATGATAAGTTTAGGTGTGATAAGTTTGGGCATGATAAGTTTAGGTGTGATAAGTTTAGGCATGATAAGTTTAGGTGTGATAAGTTTAGGCATGATGGGCTTGATTCACAAAGCGGTGCTAACCCAGTTAGAGACTTGGGGCTCGATTCACAAAGCGGTGCTAACCCAGTTAGCATGCCTAAAAGACTTTAGGCATGATAACCATTGCACCATGCTGGTGAAAAGCCAGTTTAGGCGTGATAAGTTTAGGTGTGATAAGTTTAGGTGTGATAAGTTTAGGCATGCTAAGTTTAAATAAGTTTAGATCGCACGCAAAGTCCCGCACGCAAAGCAGCGCCATTAAACTCTATGGGCTCGATTCACAAAGCGGTGCTAACAGTTAGCACCCTGGTGAAAAGCCCTTTATCATGCCTAAACTCACTTTAGGCATGATAAGTTTAGGTGTGATAAGTTTAGGTGTGATAAGTTTAGGCATGATAAGTTTAGGTGTGATAAGTTTAGGTGTGATAAGTTTAAGCGCCAACTGCGTTAGCACCGCAGTGCACAGCTGATCAAAAGTTTTACGCTAGCAAAGACTGGTGCACTTTGTATAAAGTTTAATGGCGCTGCTTTGCGTGCGGGACTTTGCAAGCGATCTAAACTTATCTAAACTTAGCATGCCTAAACTTATCACACCTAAACTTATCATGCCTAAACTTATCACGCCTGAACTGGCTTTTCACCAGCATGGTGCAATGGTTATCATGCCTAAAGTCTTTTAGGCATGCTAACTGGGTTAGCACCGCTTTGTGAATCGAGCCCTATGCGAGATGCACCAGACTTTGCTAGCGCAAAACTTTTGATGAGCTGTGCACTGCGGTGCTAACCCAGTTGGTGCTTAAACTTATCACGCCTAAACTTATCACACCTAAACTTAACATGCCTAAACTTATCACACCTAAACTTATCACACCTAAACTTATCATGCCTAAACTGAGTTTAGGCATGATAAAGGACTTTTCACCAGCGTGATAACTGTTAGCACCGCTTTGTGAATCAGGCCCTTTAGGCGTGATAACCATTGCACCACGCTGGTGAAAAGCCAGTTTAGGCGTGATAAGTTTAGGTGTGATAAGTTTAGGTGTGATAAGTTTAGGCATGCTAAGTTTAGATAAGTTTAGATCGCGCGCAAAGTCCCGCACGCAAAGCAGCGACATTAAACTCTATGCGAAGTGCACCAGACTTTGCTAGCGCAAAACTTTTGATCAGCTGTGCACTGCGGTGCTAACGCAGTTGGTGCTTAAACTTATCATGCCTAAACTTATCACACCTTAAACTTATCACGGCTAAACTTATCACACCTAAACTTATCACACCTAAACTTATCATGCCTAAACTGAGTTTAGGCATGATAAAGGGCTTTTCACCTAAACTTATCACGCCTAAACTTATCACGCCTAAACTGGCTTTTCACCAGCGTGGTGCAATGGTTATCACGCCTAAAGGGCTCGATTCACAAAGCGGTGCTAACCCAGTTATCACACCTAAAAGACTTTAGGCATGATAACCTTTGCACCACACTGGTGAAAAGCCAGTTTAGGTGTGATAAGTTTAGGTGTGATAAGTTTAGGTGTGATAAGTTTAGGCATGCTAAGTTTAGATAAGTGTAGATAGCGTACAAAGTCCCGCACGCAAAGCAGCGCCATTAAACTCTATGCGAAGTGCACCAGACTTTGCTAGCGCAAAACTTTTGATCAGCTGTGCACTACGGTGCTAACGCAGTTGGTGCTTAAACTTATCATGCCTAAACTTATCACACCTAAACTTATCATGCCTAAACTTATCACACCTAAACTTATCACACCTAAACTTATCATGCCTAAACTGAGTTTAGGCATGATAAAGGGCTTTTCACCAGGGTGCTAACTGTTAGCACCGCTTTGTGAATCAGGCCCAAAGTCTCTAACTGGGTTAGCACCGCTTTGTGAATCGAGCCCCTTGTGTACAAACTTCATGAAAATTGTATGCAGCTTGGATATGGGCCAAAATAAAAAGGGCAGGAAGTAAATTTCCTTGGCCATGTTCCAAGCTGCAAGCAATTTGCAGGATGTTTCTATGCAAGCCAAAATTACTTGCATCTTATTGACCAGCTGAACACAGCAATGTATGAACATTTGCATGCGAGTGGATGAAGGGTTACTGACTTTGGCACTTTAACGTGCACCCAAGGCAGATACAATGGGCACATATGGAACACAGAGGCATGTTCCCATCTAAAAGACATGCCTCTGTGTCCCCTCCGCACCACTCTCTGCGCCCCCTGCACCCCGCAGACCCCCCTAGATCTTAGCAACAAGGACCTTGTTGGCAATCCTCGAGGGGAAGTAGTGTGCTTAGCAGAAGAGGCACTCCTGCGTAACTCCCCTCCCCTCAGGCCATCCTATTGGCTCTCCCCCACCTTTCACGCAGCCCCTTTCCCTCCTCTCTGTGCTCGTGGAGGAGAGCACAGACCTGTGTGTGCAGTGTTGTGAATCCCGGGGTCATGGCCATTTTTGTTTATATCCATAAAGTGAAACTACTTTCCGGTGGCGGAACAGAGCAACGTGGGACTTCAAGAAGAGGCTCAATCTTCTCAGTGAGGAATGCGGTTTCCAGTAGGTATGTTTATTTTGCGATATCATTCCACCTCATGTTCTCGTTAAAGTGGATCCAAGATGAAAAACAAACTATAACAAGTAACTTGTCTATATATATATATACCTGCTTTATACAGCATATCTAGCTGCAAACAGCTTTAAAAGTTTATGATTATTTATTCCTGTGATACAATGAGGGCAGCCATCGTCTGTTTGTCACATTATCACAGGCTGAGGGCTGGAGATGCTATCAGCTTGCCTGAGTGTAATGTGACAAATTCAGTCCCCTCTCCTCCTCCTCCCTCCTCCCCTCTGCCTCTGAAATCTCTGGCTAGTAACCTCCTCCTCCTCCTGCCCAGACTGAGCTCCCATAAGCCCGTTCTACGGTGCCAAGGCACTGTGAAAAGCTGTGAGCGAGACTTTTTTAGTGTATAGGGAATCAGAGTATTGAAAAAAAAAAAAAAAGTATTTGGCTTGAGGAATGCCCTATAAACTATATGAAAGGAACACAATTATGCAATGAGTAAAAGTTTATCTCGGATCCACTTTAAAGGAGAAGAATATGGAGAATACCATATTTATTTCCTTTTAAACAATACCAGTTGCCTGGCAGCCCTGCTGATCTACTTGACTGCAGTAGTGTCTGAATAAAACCAGAAGCAAGAATGCATTTAATCTTGTCATCTTGTCAGATCTGTCAAAAATGTCAGAGACACCTGATCTGCTGCATATGCTTGTTCAGAGGCTATGGCTCAATAAATTAGGGCTCGTTTCCACTATCGCGAATCCGCATGCGTCCAACGCATGCGGATTCGCACATGTAATGCAAGTGGATGGGCCCGTTTCCACTGTAGCGTTGTTGAGGTGCGTTTTTTTCAGCGGTGAAAAAACACACAAAAGAGCCGCAGAATTCGCCTGCGAGTGGAATGCATGCGAATCGCATGCAATGTATTTAATCACATGCGTTTTCCCCATGCGTTTTTTGCCGCGAATTCGCATAGGCACCAATGTAAATTCACACAGGCAGTGACATGGTTAAAATCGCATCAGCATGCGATTTCATCAGCGGTGGAATCCAGGCGATTCCGCACCGCAATAGTGGAAACGAGCCCTTAGAGACAGAGGATTAGCAGGACTGCCAGGCAACCGGTATTGCATAAAAAGTAATAAAAATGGCAGCCTCCATGTCTCTCACTTCAGGTGTGCTTTAAAGAGAACCTGTACTGAGTAAAAATATTTTAAATAAACACATGAGGTAACTTCAAATGAACATTACATAGTTACCTTGCCATCAGTTCCTCTCAGAAGCTCACCATTTTCTTCTGACAATAATCCCTTCCAGTTCTGACAATATTTTGTCAGATCTGAAATATATCAGTTGCTGTCAGTAAAATATCAGTTGCTGTCAGTTATAGCTGAGAGGAAAACTGATGTACCAGGTAATGTCCATGTTTCCCTATGGCTCAAGTGGGCGATGTTGCAGTTTAACTGTGTGCTGACCAGAAAGCTGTTATGGGTAATGGCCATTTTCAAAATGGAGGACGGAAAATTCCCTTGATCACAGTGAACAAATAGGACGCGGGACAGGAGAAAGACACTGAGGAGTAGACTACATGGAAGGTAAGTATGACTTGTGTATGCTTATTTTGACATTTAATTTTCAGTTCAGGTTTTCTTTAAGGACCGTTAAAATGACCCAGTGGCCCTTCAACAATTTTTGTGTATAAATAGGTTCCCAACTATTCACTCCAATTCCATTACCACTTTCTCTCACACTTACCGGCACCTCAAATTCCTATCAGGTTCTAAAACACGTGTTGAACTCCAGGCCTGGAGGGCCAGATCCATGCCAGTGTTTAGGATGGACTGAGAAAGAAAGGAATCTGTTCTACCTGATGGACCACACCTTTCCTGATTCAGACCCATCAATTCATTTGAGCTGTGTCAAAAATGTGTGAGGATCTCGGCCCTCGTAGGACCGGTTTGACATCCCTGTTCTAAAAGGTAACTTTACCCAAATAATTGCAATGAAAAGATCTGTGCTACTTTACCCGAGTTGTCACGTCCCCATGAGAGATTCCTTCCAGCTCAGCCATGAACAATGTACGCCAGCAAACAAGGAAAATCACTAGCGGTCGTCACTGCCTTTGTCCCTGTCCTTGAGAATATTTTTCAAACTGCAGTGATGTGTTGGCTCTCTGCAGAGTATTGACCTCCTCCTGCTTCTGTGGTTTATCAATACATGTGATACACAAGGAGCAGCTTCAGACGCTGCTGCACACAGTTCAGGAAATTACACTACCAACAATATTTAGAGTCCTACTTTTTCAAATGACACTTATGTAGATTAGTGCATATGAAGCATGCCTACTACAGTTATAGTTCAATGCACTCTCTATCAGATGTTTTGCGCACTAGGCAGGGTTCACACTCGGTAAATTTTGCATACATTGGTCCGTATCAAAAAACATGAACCGCCGCACACCCAATGTTAACCAATGGGTGGTTCACGGCAGCTCACAGTAAATACAATTTTTTTACTCGAGTTGCGTGTGCAGAAATTTTTCGAACAGCCTGCAGCACTTTTTGGAACAATGACTGCTTTCTCTCTATTTTCCGATTGCGCTGCTGTGGAAAAACGCAAATGTATTTTTGCAAATGACGCATGTGGTGTCTGAAAGAAAATGTGCAAAAATGTGTGCAGGTTCCACGCATACAAGTGTAAACCTGTTTTTACTTATCCAAAAGAGGAGATCCTAACTGATAACCCCGATAAGCACAGTTCCCAGTAATGGTAGCATACACCCAGTGGTGTAACTACAAATCATGGTCCGAGACCCCCAGCAAAAGGGCCCCCCCTCAATGGCCACACCCCTTCCCTCGCTTCCCCTTGGTGACCCTTATAGCCATCTTGCGAGGGCAACAAAACAAGTGTGGACATTGAAATCTTCACATCCATAACAAGTAGCCCCCTGATCATAGGAAGGACCCCTTTTATTGGAGGAAGGGAAGGTTAGTAAGTGGGGCACCCTCACAGCTCTGGGCCCCCCTGCGGGTACAGGGACAGCTCCCCCTGTAGTTATGCCTCTGCATACACCCTTCCATTGTTGCATCTCATGACTAGTTCACAGTGCTCAGTTGCGTTGAAGAATAATTCTGCATGTCAACAGACCTACTCTAGAAAAGGTAAAGATTTGTGGGAAAGGGGGTATCAACTACTGATTGGAATCAAGTACAGTCCTGGGTTACAGTTCCTCTTTCAGTGTAGCCAATTACAAAGCTTATAAACTTCACAATTATGGCCCTTTTTCTGGATCTCTCTCTGTGTAATAGTGGTCACTGTGGACATCTACAAGTGGACATTTGTCTCTACATACCTTATAAAGACTTTGTAGTCTGCAAAACTGAAGGCAAATATTTTACCTAAATGTGTTTACTCTGAAAGGAGTCCCTACTTCCGGTCTCCCAATATTTGGAGGGAGGCATAACGGCTGGGTGTGCAGTCCTTGTAGTCACATGGTGACCCAGGGTTGTGGGATGTCCTAACTTATCATGCTCCCTCTGATACAGGTCTCTCCCACCCATTGCAGGTGTTACTGTGATCACACTATTTATGGGTGGAGGGAGTCCCGGGGCCGCACCTGTTATATGACTCACCACATTATTAGGGGGCCTATCAGAATTTCACTGGAGAGCCCTGTGGCTATATTTTGCAGTTACACCCTTTTTAGGTTCTGAAGGCGGTGCAATTTTTTCACAAGCTTTTAGACCCTAAAAATCATACTGCTAGATAGATCTGCAGCAGCCCTGCACATTACTCACCTTCCATGGATCCAGCTCGGGGTTACCGCTCTGAGCTTCGGATTTCCGTCCCGAGCCTGACTCAAGATTACCACTAAGGAGGGTAATGTCGGTGTGCCGTTATATTTTATGACCATGTTTTTCCTGCAAGCTCTTTTTCACAAACGTTTCTCCGAGGCAGTCCGTGAGCCATTTTTTTTAAAATCACAAAAACTTGTGAATATTTAGTTGTTACAGTTTGCACTAATTGATCTTCTATCCAGCACTTTGTTTTGGAATGTTTAGATGTCATTTGAAGAGATGCAATGTAATTTAAAGAGGCACTGTAGTGACATATAGTAGAATGCAGTAAATTATTCAGGACACCCACTTTTACTGTATATTTCGTCATGCTTAGCCTAGGCTGTTTAGCTATGTGAAATTCTCATCCCAGAGCATTCTGGGAGATCAGGCATTATTTTTATTGGCTTTGGAATTCAGAGAAACAGAAATTCCAGAGAGCTGCACCTGACAGGACTAAAGAAGTCGGCACCTGCAATCAGGGCTGCTCAAATCTGGATTCAGGAGATATCCGGATAGTTTTATCCGGATATCTCCCAGTTCCCTGTGCGGGGTGGGCGGGGGGGTCAATCTTACCTGTCTGACATCTTCTTCGGTCCGTCCCTCGGTGCCTCCAACGATGCGGTCCAAGCGGCGGTCATGTGATTACAAACACTTCCTCCTTCCAGGTTGAAGGAGGAAGTGTTTGTAATCACGTGACGTGCGTGGAGCGCATCGTGGGAGGTGCCAAGGGACGGACGAAGATGACGTCAGACAGGTAAGATTGACCCCGCCCACCCCGCACAGGTTTACTGGGAGATATCTGGATAGCAACTATCCGGGTATCTCCCGGTTCCCGATTTGAGCAACCCTACCTGCAATATACTTCAGAATGTAAATCAGGGTGAGGAAAGATTTTACAATAGACACACACTGAACAAATTTTAAATGAATTCTATAAAAAAAAAAAAAAAAAACTATTTCAATTTTTTTATTTAACGAACAGATTGTAATTTTTTTTATAACTTCTTACCAACCACTCCACGCCAACTGGCGCGAAGTCCTGGGAGCAGAGATTGCATGGGATTGCATGCGCCAAAGTGCGCTTAGGAGTTTTCCCATGGAAGAATTCACTCCTGATGAACCAAACATATTTATCAGATCATTCAATGATTGAAAATGAGGGCTAGTGTAACAATATGTGTCAGCAAGTAACAGAGTTCTGACTATTGGTGATCTGCAGTATCACCTATAATACAAGTATATCAGACAACTTATGTGATAGCTAAAGTACAGGTAGGTGTTTGGTGCAACAGTAGTACTGGTAAATCTTAGAGTTACCTCACCAGAGGAGCTGGTGGGCACTTCAGAACAATGAGCTCCTCACCAGTGACAAGGGCTCACTGGTGAGAGTAGAGATGCAACAATAATACTGATAGATATCAGAGTCACCTCACCAGAGGAGCTGGTGGGCACTACAGTAAAATGAGCTCCTCACCAGTGACAAGGGCTCACTGGTGAGAGTAGAAGTACTGATAGATGTCAGAGTCACCTCACCAGAGGAGCTGGTGGGCAATACAGTACAATGAGCTCCTCACCAGTGACAAGGGCTCACTGGTGAGAGTAGAGTGGTCAGACAAATCGGGTTGGCAACAGACAGGCAGACAAAGTACAGAATCAGGAGGCAGAAGCAGAAAGATAAACAGGCAGAGTCGGCAACTAGATCAGATGGGCAGAAGTACAGAAGCGTTGAGCAAAGGAGTAGTCAGAACGAGCCAGAGTCATACACAGATAATAATACAGTATTCAATGAATTATAATTATCAAAGGTCTGAGCGCTAACACGAAGTATTCGCAACAGCAGACAAGTTGTGAATGAACCTGCTGTGCTTAAGTACGCTGAGGCATCCCCGAGGCACGCCGCCCGAGATAAACCAATCAGCAATGGCGAGCGTGCCCTCTGACGTCAGCCGACCTGCAGGTCAGCTGACTCGCCTCCTTCCCGCATAAAGGTTCTGTCTATGAGCACGCGCTAATGCGACCCTATGTGTCACAGAGCTGTCCGTCCTCGGTGCGCGAGCCGCCCGAGGTGCGGGAACACTTACAGGCCGAGAGGCAGAGGCAGTTGCGGCGGTAGCGCTGTTCGCCGCAGCTGCCTCGCTACCATTCATTACAGCTAGTTTACAGTCCTCAGTTGTGGTGCAGAATAATTCAGCATGTCCATTCACTGCCCATACAATTCTATAGGCCTGGTCACGTAACTGATCATGTAATTCTAACTCACTGCATGCAGGCTTTGTATTCAAGTCTATTTCAATCTTCATTGCAGTTCACACTCACAACGCATGCATTCTGCAACTGACCACTGTGAATCCAGCCTGAATATTGGATGATGTGAATAAGTCCTTACTTGGGTGTACGAGAGAAATAGCCTCAGGGAGACTTGGACGCAAGACACAGCCGGTATATGGCTTATCCTGCTCCTGCACAAGTCCCGGCAGCGTTAATTACTATTCCCACTCCAGGTCCAAGTAGATGGTGGGAAATTATGTAATTCTGCTTCCATCAGTTGCTGGCGACAAGTAACTTCAGCTCAATCTTCTGACGACGTCGAAGTTACTCACTATACGCTGCTATATCCGTAATTCCTATTATGGTCTATGGTGGCGCCGGCTGCACCCAAGTCTTCTGCGCTCTAATCGACGTGCTCACTTACTGGGTACTTGTCACGTTTGAAACTGATTCAGTTTAAATAGCGTTGTCAGTTTACTTATGTAGTTAATTATGGCATTTTTGGTGCTGCTGAACTAGGACTCTCTAAACATCTTGAAGGCCGGATTTCTTGGAAGGCCACAAAGATCTGGATCTTGGGCGGCTGCAGCCCAAGGGAGCACCTGGGCATGAAAGAGGGGTCATTACATATGAAAGAGGAGGCTAAAAATGGGGAGCAACACATTACAAAGTGAAACTAATGCTCAGGGGAGCTGTTCATGAAAGATAAGGGCTGCTGTACAGTAGGCCTGAACGATTTTAGGAAAAGATTGAATTGTACGATTTCTGTCAGAAATTGCGATATTGATTCGATTCACGATTTTCTTTAAATCAAGCTTTAGTACTAAATTTACAATGTACAGTAACATAGGATCCTGATGAATCCTAATGTGCTGGTTTCAGGCTTAATGACTGGCTGAAGCTTGATGACAGGCTCTAATCCTAGTGGCCCAGCTGATGAAAGTTTGGTGTAATAACAGCTCGCCCTGCCTGGCCCCGCCATGTATTTTAATACATGTGATTGTAATACTTTCAGGGTGATATAATTATTGCATGCACAGCCAGTGTATGGGGTCGGGGTCTGTGATATTGCTGGCAAGGGCTGAACACTATGGACTGGACTTAATGAGGGCGGGGGGCGGAGCTAGTCTGCGTGTTCTATGCGATTATTGCACAGAGCAATGCAATAATACATGTATCAAGGCAGCGGTGGCAGAGCCTTCTGTGATGTCGCTGGGGTTCTGCAATGTCGGCTGGGGCAGTGAACAAGGACAATAAAATGTGCAGCGGACACGGAGCCTGTGGACAGTGTATGAGGGCGGCGGGGGGCGGATACAGAGCAGAAAGCAGTGCACAGCTTCTGACGGCGCCAGTAGGTGGAGCTGTAGTGTACAGAACAGCCCAGCAGCCAGCTTCTCCCGTCCATTGCATTTTCTCCCGTATGATGACGAGGTGGTAGGCGGAGCTGCATGAACCAGCACAGTTGGCGGCAGGCGGTGGGGAAAACCGCAGCTACTGACTATCAATAGATCGTCTTAACAGGTCTCAGTTTAAAACCGCCAAACTGTTCAGCCCTACTGTACAGCACATGGATATCACAGATGGAAGTGGGGGCTGCACATGGAATGGGAGAGGCGCTGCTGTACAAGAAAGGGGAGCCACAACATACTTGGCCTAGGGGCACAAACACTATAAATCCGGCCTTGAACATCTTATTGCTCCAGACTGCCTGAATCTACTGTGAATCCAACAAGTGAATCAACACTACACATATCAACACAATAGCAAGAAAAGCAATCAACCAATAAAACCAGAGCATTTGCCGACAAATCTGCATATACATTTTTCTTTCCGCGGTTAGCCTGTCGTGCATTTTGTATGGTTAGATGTGATATATTTTATCATCTCATCTGTTTTCATGAAGCAGTAAAAGGATTAATTAGACACCAGCCACTATCAGAGTACAGGTCATTTAATTAATCTGGGAAGCTCAGCCCACACAAGTGTTAAAGAAGCTGCCACTGACCTCATTCTTCAAAGAATGGTGAGCAGCTGCAGCGACTGCCAGGGAGGCTGTGCTGTGTTCTCTGCCACAGCAGACAGGAGATGGCACTCACATCCAATGCCATCACAAGCACAACCTGCTCTATCCCGCCTGACTCTACAAATCAGCCATCTCCAGGATAGTGAGTGTCAGCCTTCATTAAGACTCTCATCTAGATGGGCATTTAATAAGAGGCTACATTGTTTGCAGGTATCACAGTGTTTACTGTAAACCCTCATGTGAATTTCATGAATCCACATTCCTGCTTACTACGCCAAATTCCACATACTCCTGACTGGCCTCTGGTGTAGCATTATTATTTTGTATTTATATAGCACCAACATATTCCGTAGCGCTGCATACAATACAAAAGAAATAGTGGGGAGCATAGATACATGAGATGCTGAACATTCTGCACAATCAGGAGCAGTGATGAGCAGGGCTGTGGAGTTGGAGCAATTTTGGGTACCTGGAGTCGGAGTCGGTGGTTTCATAAACTGAGGAGTCATAGTCGGGAGTCAGATGATTTTTTTTACCAAATCCACAACCCTGGTATGTATTAGACTAAGGAGTCAGAGTCGAGGAGTCGGAAACATTTCCACTGCTTTTCATTACGGTCATTAAAGGACCTGCTGAGATGATTTCAGTAATCGTCTTGTTAACTCAGGTGAGAATATTGACAAGCATAAGGCTGGAGATCATTATGTCAGGCTGATTGTGTTAGAATGGCAGACTTGACATGTTAAAAGGAGGGTGATGCTTGAAATCATTGATCTTCCATTGTTAACCATTGTGACCAGCAAAGAAACGCATGCAGCCATAATTGCGTTGCAAAAAAATGGCTTCACAGGCAAAGATATTGTGGCTACTAAGATTGCATCTAAAGCAACAATTTATAGGATCATCAAGAACTTCAAGGAAAGAGGTTCAATTCTTGTTAAGAAGGCTTCAGGGCGTCCAGGAAAGTCTAGCAAGCACCAAGATCGTCTCCTAAAGAGGATTCAGCTGCGGGATCGGATTGCATCCAGTGGAGAGGTTGCTCAGGAATGGCAGCAGGCAGGTGTGAGCACATCTGCACGCACAGTGAGGTTAAGACTTCTGGAAGATGGACTGGTGTCAAGAAGGGCAGCAAAGAAGCCACTTCTCTCCCCCAAAAATATCAGGGACAGATTGATCTTCTGCAGAAAGTATGGTGAATTGACTGCTGAGGACTGGGGCAAAGTCATATTCTCTGATGGAGCCCCTTTCCGATTGTTTGGGGCATCTGGAAAAAGGCTAGTGAGAAGAAGTAAAGGTGAGCGCTACCATCGGTCCTGTGTCATGCCAACAGAAAAAACATCTTCCTGTGACCATTCATATGTGGGGTTGCTTCTCATCCAAGGGAGTAGGCTCACTCACAATTTTGCCAAAAAACACAGCCATGAATAAAGAATGATACTAGGGATGGTCGGAAATGTCGATTTCCGCCAATGCTGATTACACGGATTTCCGATCGGTTTCCGATTTCCGAGTTCGGATTTCCGAGTAGTGGGTTTTTTGGTCATTTTTTACATTCTCTGATTGGCCAAATACTTCCGAGTTGACTCTGCATTCTCTGATTGGTCCAATGCTTCCGAGTTCTGTGATTGGGCTAAAATTACCGAGTTGTGGTAATGCAGCATTTCTACAGAAATCCGATTTCCGATCAGTGAGGGTATTTTTTGACATTTTTTGCATTCTCTGATTGGCCAAATACTTTTGAGTTGTTTCTGCATTCTCTGATTGGTCCATTGATTTTGAATTCTGTGATTGACCTAAAATTACCGAATTACCTAAAATCCGATTTCCGAGTTCAGTTTTCCAATTTCCGATCGGAAATTCGGAAATTTCAATTTCGCGAAATCCGAATGAGCATCCCTAAATGGTACCAAAACATCCTCCAACAGCAACTTCTTCCAACAATCCAACAACAGTTTGGTGAAGAACAATGCATTTTCCAGCACGATGGAGCACCGTGTCATAAGGCAAAGTGATAACTAAGTGACTTGGGGACCAAAACGATGACATTTTGGGTCCATTGCCTGGAAACTCCCCAGATCTTAATCCCATTGAGAACTTGTGATCATTCCTCAAGAGGAGGGTGCACAAACAAAAACCAACTAATTCTGAGAAACTGAAAGAAGTGATTATGAAAGAATGGGTTGCTATCAGTCAGGATTTGGCCCAGAAGTTGATTGAGAGCAAGCCCAGTCGAATTGCAGAGGTCCTGAAAAAGAAGGGCCAGTACTGCAAATACTGACTCTTTGCCTAAATCTTATGTAATTGTCAAAAAAAAGCCTTTGAAAAGTATGACGTGCTTATAATCATATTCAGTACATCACAAACAACTGAAACAAATATCTAAAAGCAGTTTAGCAGCAAACTTTGTGAAAACTCATATTTTTGACAGTCTCAAAACTTTTGGCCAGGACTGTACAACAAAGAAAAGGATCAGGACTTGACCCAAAATGTCCAAACAACAGACTTTATTATGGACATATCCAGTAAAAGCATCAGCACTCACCAACAGCTTACAAGTTTTGAACCAACATGGTCCTAGTCATAGCTAAAACAGTTAAACACAGCATTTCTTCTTCAGTAGTAAGTTTAGAACTGTTGCCTAACTTGAGGAACTGATTACAATAGTCGCTGATAAGAAAACAAACGATAATTATTGACCCCTTTTATCTCTTTCCTGCTCTCAGAAGTCATTTTCTGCTAGGAAAGTGTTTCATAGTTGGAATTTCTTATCAGTGAGGTTCACACTGTAGTCACATCCTGACTAAGTCAGCCATTAATATACCTGACATTTAACTCTTTCAGGCAGAGAAAAGAAAAAAAAAAGGAACATAGCCTAGTTATCTGTGTGCTTGGCACTGTACATACACATCTATCTCATCATGTCACATGTCACCTTCGGGTATCCCTTAATCCCTGTGTGTAATCCCTGTGTACAGCATCTTTAGAAAGATCAGTCTTTCAAACCTTCCTGACAAACCTCTGCGGCAGCTTCATTTGCAAAGTTTTTTCTATCTGATGTGTGTACTCTGCTTTACAGTTGGTAGTAAAAATCCAACTTATCTGACAGATTTTGGAGTAAAATCAGCTGTAGCCTCTTGTTGGATGCATATCACATCAGTGAGTGTTAAAGTGGTATTGTCACCATAAAAGTCAAATTTCAACAGCAATTGGTCAGTGTATTAAGTGATAAAGATGCTAATCCTGCATTCAAAACTTGAAAAAAACTTTTTCTACTGTTATGGTTTGTGGTTATCACATACTTAATGAGCACTGGCCCTTTAGTAGTCAGTGCCAAACAGCTGAATGCTGAGGGTTCTTTTTATCTATAATATATTCCTCCTCTTCCATGTATTTCCCTGCCTAGCCTATCGGAAACGTGATCCTCTGCTCACTTGTGTTTACAAGCAAAACTGAGGTGACTCAGCGATTGGAGGAGAAGAGAAAAAAAAAAAAAGACATTGCAGTTCCTAGTATACACCTCAGTGGGAGTGTCTGAAGACTCTGGGAGGAGGGCAGCTAATGAATACACAATGAGCAAGAGAAGGGAGGGGGAAAATCAAGAGTCAGGGAGGATATGATGTCAGTGTTAGCTTAGCAAGATGGCCACTGCCTAGAATAGGATTTTCTGCTTTTCCTTTATAAAATTCACAGGAATCATTACATGGATAGCACAATACATCTGCTATGTAAGTAGAACTAGTATTTATCTACTTATATATGTATTTTTTATTTCTTGGTTAGCATGGGTGTCCCTTGTTCTTTAAGAGGAGCAGAGTCCCCCCACTTAACCTATTGGGTTTACCCTGAAGCAGCACAGATTGTTGCCTAGAGCAACATGTGCCTTGATAAAGGGGCCCTGCGTGGCTACAAAACGTTGGCTTATTTGCAAGGTAACAATAAAGATAATTCTCGGATGTGCTAGCTTCTTCATATGCAGATGTGTAACAAGTGGCGTCATCCCCTTTTTTCAGCTTCAGCACTCCCTGTATGAACTGAAATGGAATCTTTTAGTGTGTGCGAGACAAAAACGTTGTATATTGAAGATTTTGCAGTAGTTCATCATCTTATGGGGGATTCTCAGTATTTCCTTTATTCTTTACAAAAGCACTGCCAGGAAACTATCTATACTAAAATGCCATCCAGCTTCCATACACATTTAGGCCTCGTTCACACTATAATGCTGCCGTGCGCATTTTTGCCAAAGTGCATTGCTGATCCCATTCATTGTAATAAATGGGATCAGCAGCGCAACACACAGCAACACGGATGGCGTGAGATCGGGTGCGCTTGCGTCCTGAATGTATGGATGGCCAAACGCGATGCCTAACATAGACGCGGTCTTTTACACCATTTTGGCAGTTCGCAGTTTATGAAAATAAGTGGGGAGGACCATTGCATTTTCATATGGGAACGCACCAAAGGCGCCTTCCTATACAATAGATTGCATGCTTCTCCAATCAACAGTTATGCTAGGTACACACGATGCAATTTCCTGACAGATTTACTGCCATATGGATTATTTCCAATAATTTGATTTTTTAAACCATTTTCCATAGAACTGAATGAAAAATCATTTGGAAATCAGATCAGACATGTAGGAAATAATCAGACAGTAAATCTGTCAGAAAATTGTATCACGTGCACCTAGCAATAGGCCTGTATCCCACTAACAGCAATTTCCCAAGCCTTTTGTAAGCACTTGTGATGTGATAAGCTCTTGCTCTTGCTAATGCAATGCTATGTGTGTGGTGATCCCAGCTGAGGGATGTGTTTTTTAAAAAATCCTCCATAGAATTGCATTTGCAAGAGATTTTCAAATATCGCTTAGCAACGCTTAGAAAAGTGCTGCTAGTGGGTCCCAGGCCTTATGCTGGGCATACACTGCTAGTGGGTCCCAGGCCTTATGCTGGGCATACACTGACAATAGCGGGGAATCGAGCGGCTGATAAGGAGCGCCGGCGGGGACGAGCGGGAATCGATCCGCGCGCGTGGATGCGTCGGCATCGAGCCAGCGGCTGGATCCGGCGCATAATTGCATCCGTGTATGCCCAGCATTATGCTGGACATACACGGAGTTTCTTTTCCTTATCAATCGAGCAGCTGATGGCTCGATTGATAATATCCGACAGGTCCGATGACCTACCGGATAGATTCCCCGCTCGATCCCCGCCGGCGGACAATAGCGGGGAATCGAGCGGCTGATAAGGAGCGCCGGCGGGGACGAAAGGGAATCGATCCGGCGCATAATTGCATCCGTGTATGCCCAGCATTAGGCTTCAGTTTCACCCTAGATCATTTCTTTGGGCTTGATTCACAAAGCGGTGCTAACCCAGTTAGAGACTTTAGGCATGATAACCATTGTACCACGCTGGTGAAAAGCCAGTTAAGGCATGATAAGTTTAGGTGTGATAAGTTTAGGCATGCTAAGTTTAGATAAGTGTAGATAGCGTGCAAAGTCCCGCACGCAAAGCAGCGCCATTAAACTCTATGCGAAGTGCACCAGACTTTGCTAGCACAAAACTTTTGATCAGCTGTGCACTGCAGTGCTAACGCAGTTGGTGCTTAAACTTATCACGCCTAAACTTATCACACCTAAACTTATCATGCCAAAACTTATCACACCTAAACTTATCACACCTAAACTTATCATGCCTAAACTGAGTTTAGGCATGATAAACGGCTTTTCACCAGCGTGCTAACTGTTAGCACCGCTTTGTGAATCAGGCCCATTGGGCTCGATTCACAAAGCGGTGCTAACAGTTAGCACCCTGGTGAAAAGCCCTTTATCATGCCTAAACTCAGTTTAGGCATGATAAGTTTAGGTGTGATAAGTTTAGGTGTGATAAGTTTAGGCATGATAAGTTTAGGTGTGATAAGTTTAGGCATGCTAAGTTTAAGCGCCAACTGCGTTAGCACCGCAGTGCACAGCTGATCAAAAGTTTTACTCTAGCAAAGACTGGTGCACTTCGTATAAAGTTTAATGGCGCTGCTTTGCGTGCGGGACTTTGCAAGCGATCTAAACTTATCTAAACTTATCTAAACTTAGCATGCCTAAACTTATCACACCTAAACTTATCACACCTAAACTTATCACGCCTAAACTGGCTTTTCACCAGCATGGTGCAATGGTTATCATGCCTAAAGTCTTTTAGGCATGCTAACTGGGTTAGCACCGCTTTGTGAATCGAGCCCATTGTGTTGTTTCACACACACAAAAAAGTATTCAATCTGGCACACCAAGTTAATCAATAGTCTGATTCTCATTTAATGCATTTTTATTTTTTTTTGTGTAGCCTGCCTGTTTTTTTTTTTTTTTTTGTTTTTTTTTTATACTTTTGTTTCTATAAGCTCTTTGATTAGCAAATGTCAAATAAAACACTTGTAAAGTACCTGGTTAGGAGCCTAGACACTGCGAAACAGGTAATTTGGGTGCTGTGCCTGATGATTTTCGCTCCCATATGCTGTAATATGAATTATGCTATAGCGGTGCTCACTGTGTAATTTGCTGGCACCCGAATTACGAAAAGCAGGGAGCGTATGCGTTACAAGGTATAGGCTTTACAGTGGGAGATATATTAAAAATTAGGTAGGGGAACAGTTAGTGCAGAGAGCACCAACACTCCGCTTTACCCCTCGCCCAAATTACCCCACACCTTTTCTACATGTACCCTAGACACGCCCCCCCCCCCCCCCCCCCTTCCTGTCCTACAGTCTGCTCAGACAGAATCAGTCTGTGCCTTCCCCCCTGAAATCTGACCAGTGGAGATGATGCAATGAAGGCATCAACAGAAGCTACACCTACAAACCCTAAAAAAAATGACTCACTTATACCTAATGCTTTTAAGTATGTACCGTAATTAAAATTTCAAGACAAGGTTTTTACCTGCATTTCACACAGAAAGATAACATCTGAACACTGATTACTGAAGCTATTAGATGATATTTTTAGAATTACGCCTGGAGAGATGTATAAAAAAAATGAAATGAGCCGTTAACTGCATTTTATTACACTTGTGATAGTTATGCTTAAATTATGGATAGGGTTGACATCTCGTGCATATACAAGTATATATGTATAGATAGCTTTTAGTCACGTTGCTGGTACATTTTAGTACATGGTTTTAGCCATATTGGGTACATCTTTGTCTTGCCAGTGCAGATAATATACAGTATATCCTCTTCTGCTATCTGTTACCGCTACGTCTCCAATAACAACCTATTACAGACATTACTGGAGTGATCAGGGTGAAAAGGTCTCCATTTTAAAGCCTTATGGCTATATGTGTGACTCATTATATAGGATAGAGTTGATGAACAAGAATAAAGCCAAAGGGCATATATACAGCAAAGAAACATTGCTGGATGCATTCACTGAAGCCCTGAAGGAAGAACAGAAATCTCCTCATGAAGAGAGAGTTCCTATAAATAGTTCAGCACAACAATCGCAAAAAGAAATCAGACCCCTAAACGAAAAGTACATTTGTTTACCCTTTGTTGCTTTTCATTCGATTTAATTGTTATTTGGCTTATTAAGCTGTTCCAACTGCTTTAAAGTGTACCTGAAACAAAACAGCTAAAAGCATTCATACTTACCTGTGGCTTTCTTCAGCCCGCTTTAGGCTGTGAGCTCCCCCGCCGTCCTCCTGGGATGCTCCGCTCCTCTTGGCCAGCCCGGCTTCTTTGCTCAATTGCCTCAGTCGCGCCGCACTGTGCATGGGTGGGGCTGGCCGCAAGTGCCGCTGACGTGCTCCCATTGCCGGGACCATTCTGCTACTGCACATAATGCTCATGGCAGTGGGAGCGCAATGGGGGTGTTTGTGGCCATGCCAAAGGGCGAAATGGGGGGTGCACAATGGGGGGGTGTCCATGGGCATGGCCACGCACATGACTGGGGAGATTGAGCAAAGAGACGGGAGGGCCGGGAGGACGGCAAGGGAGCCCACCGCCTAAAGGAGGCTGCAAGAAGTCCTAGGTAAGTATGAATATTTTTAATTGTTTCTGTGTTCTCCCCGGAATTTTTTCCAGCCGGGTGGCATGAAAAGGTAGCCAGGTGGGGCATGATGGAGGAATGCAGCCTCTCTGCGTACAGTATAGGAGGAGGATGAGGAGGAGGCGAGCCGATGACAGCCGGGTGCTCACCAAAATTAACCGGGTAGAGAACCCGGGTACAATAGTCTGGGGAGAACATTGTATTTTGTCTCAGGTATACTTTAAGGCTACTTTACCACTAAGACGTTGCGTTTTAGGGGACGTTATGGTCGCATAACGTGCCCCTAACGCAACTCATGGAGGTGTTGAAGTTGGACGTCAGATTGAGCTGCGTTATGCAGCTCTCAAAGCAGCCTAGTGATAGGAAGTCCAGATCTTTTTAAGGATTCGGATCATTTGAATCGGATCATTGAAAATATCCGGATCTTTGAACCGAATCATTTGAATCATTTTACTAGCGAAGCAGACTGGGTGAAATGACTAGCAGGACAGGACTTTCCCTGCACTGTACATTCTGTATGTTCCTGTTTCTTCCAGACAGACATCCACTGTGAACCGAATCTTTCATTGTGATGATCCGGATGATTCAACTCACAAAAAAGATCCGGATCAAATGAACGATTCGTTCATGATCCGGACAACACTACAGTCCCACCACAAGTCTCCTCAGTGCAGTGAATATTAATTAGCCATGTGGCTGGCCACAGAGGAGGAGGGGAGACCTCCTCCTCCAACATTACTGAGAATGTGCAAATAGTCTAACGTGGCTTAGCCCAGTATAACGTACAGCATGCAGCACTTTGTTTAAACGTGCTGCGTTACTATGTAGCGCAACGTGTGCACTGTGAAACAGCCCATTGATTTTACAGTGCTGTGAGTTAGGTTGCATTACTGGCTGCTGTAACGTGGGACTTTAACGTCCCACTGTGAAACCAGCCTAAAGGTGAAATTCACTTTCATAAATAAAAGAATTTCTTAAAAAATAAAACCAAATGGATGCAGCACAAATATTTCTGCAATTTTAATGTTTTTAAAATAATCTTTCCATTTTTTTTTTATCAGCACCCAGCTAATGTTTGACAAAACTAACAGTATGCTCAAAATGCCCTTCATCTATATGCAACCTTAAAGGGAATCTGAAGTGAAAATAAACTTATGATATAAGAATTTGTATGTGTAGTACAGCTAAAAAAATAGAACACTAGAAGCACAGATATGAGTCTCATATTGTTCCCAGTACAGGAAGAGTTAAAGGGAGGTTCACGGAGAAATAAAAATACTAATCCACTTACCTGGAGCTTCCTCCAGCCCGTGGCAGGCAGGACGTGCCCTCAACGCCGCTCCCGGTCTTCTCCAGTGGCTCACCCGACCTGGCCGGCTTCCAGGTCGGGCTCTTGTGCACTCCAACGTGCGTCTCACGCGGTCGCGCTGACGTCATTGGACATCCTCCGGGCTGTTCTGCGCAGGCTCAGTAGTTCTGTGCCTGAGCAGTACAGTCCGTAGGACGTCCGATGACATCAGCGCGACCGCGTGAGACGCACGTTGGAGCGCAAGGAGAAGCCCGACCAGGAAGCCGGCCTGGCCAGGTCGGGTGAGTCACCGGAGAAGACCGGGAGCCTCTGGAGCGGCGTCGAGGGCACGTCCTGCCTGCCACGGGCTGGAGGAAGCCCCAGGTAAGTGGATTCGTATTTTTATTTTTTTTAAACAACTCCGTGGATCTTCCCGTCAGTTATCTATGCAAATGATCTTCTCTGAGGTCTCTAACTAAATTTAGGCCTCTTTTCCACTGACTGCTGATAGGCAGCGAAATGCCTCTCGAACTCTCACTGCTGTCTGGTAACTGCTTCCTGAGCACACAGTTCAACAGTCCGTGGAAAAGAGGCCTAAGTCAGGGAGCAATGCTATTTTCTGAGGCCGTCTTCACACTGCAGACTGCACAAAACAGGCCTACGGGGATTACTGCATTAGTACATGTTAAGAGACACTGAAGCGAAAAAAAATTATGATATTATGATTTGTATGTGTAGTACAGCTAAGAAATAAAACATTAAGATCAGATACATCAGTCTAATTGTTTCCAGTACAGGAAGAGTTGAGAAACTCCAGTTGTTATCTCTATGCAAAAAATCTATTAAGCTCTCTGACTAAGTTAGTCCTGGAGAGGGCTGTTATCTGACTTTTATTATCTCAACTGTAATTGAACTGTTTACTTTTCCTCTGCTAGAGGAGAGTTCATTACTTCACAGACTTCTCTGAAAGACTCATTTTGAATGCTGAGTGTTGTGTAATCTGCACATATTATAGAATGATGCAATGTTAGAAAAAACACTATATACCTGAAAATAAAAGTATGAGAATATTTTCTTTGCTGCTAATCTTCTAGTAATTATTCATAGTACACAACCAATTCATTATATCATATTTTTTTTTTCGCTTCAGTGTCTCTTTAAATCCCGTCTGGCATCCGGAAAAACAGGAAGTGACGCTCACTTCCTGTTCGGCAATCAAAATACGCTTCCACGCGTGTACGACACTGAAAACTGCAGCAGATTTTTTAATTGTACGCACGTTACCATAGACCTATATGAGTTCCAGTGTAACGCAGCAGGCGCGGTAACATAGGTATTGAAGCGTGTTAGATAGGGCACTTCTGGCGCAGTGTACCGCAACATGGGGAATGTGAACTCCACCATAGACTTACATTAGGCTGCGATGGGGTGGGGTGAATTTACTGCCTCAATGTGAAAGGGCCCTGAAGCACTTATCTCAACGTGTCTCTCACTGTTTAAGGTTTTTCTGCCAGGAAGTTCAAAGGGCCATTAGCTCTGCTCTGTTTCATCATTTAAAATACAGAGTGTAATTTGTAAACTGCAAATATTAGAGAATAATGCAATGTTATTAAAAAAAAACAGCTATATCACTGAAAATAAAAATATGAGTCTTTTTTTTGCTACTAATGTTCTATTAATTATCCGTACTACACAAACAATTCATTAGATCATACTTATTTTTCACTTCAGTGTAACTTTAAGGCTGGTTTCACAGTGGGACGTTACAGGCGCACGTTAGAGCAGCCTGTAACGCAGCCCACCGCACAGTAATGAAAAATCAATGGGGCTGTTCACAGTGCGGACGTTGCGTTACATTGTAACGCTGCGTCACAAGGCAACGTACTGCATGCAGTACTTTGGACGCGGCTGAGCCGCGTTAGACTGCTTGCACATGCTCAGTAATGTTGGGGAGGAGCGGAGAGCGGCCAGGCACATGGCTAATTAATATGCACTGCACGTTATGACGTGCAGTGTTTACTTCCTGGAGCAGCCGCTCTGTGCGGCGATTGGCCGGCGGGACCACGTGATGTCGCATGCGCACAAGAGTGCGCATCACGGCATCACTGACGCCAGAGTGAGCTGCACAACGCGGCTCACTCTGACGTCCAGATCCAGCACCACCAGGCGTTGAGTTAGGGGGACGTTATGCGACCTTAACGCCCCCTCTAACGCAACGTCCTGGTGTGAAATTAGCCTAAAGTTTTTTTTTTGTTTTTTTTGTTTTTGTTTTTTTTATGTGCAGGATGCTTGCGGCGAACCCTGCATGTGCATCCAAGCCGGTGGCAGCAAGCCCTGGACGCTACATGCTACTGTTTTTAGTAATACACTGAATGTCTGCGGTACCCGTTTCTGATACAAAACAAAGTAGAATGCTTACATTTTTTAAAAGAAAACAAAAATCACTGTACATTTCTTATAAAAGCACTTAAAGCAAAATTTGCATCCAATGTGACCTAATCCTCCTTAAGGGCCCATTCACACTTGAGCGTTTTGCCGGTGATTTCTTTTCAAAGCGCTAGGGTAATAAAAGTCTATGGGCCGTTCTCATTTGGGCGATTTGCGCAAACGCGTAGCCTGCACCATTTTCAGGTGATTTCCCGGCGATCGCGTTTTAGTGCTATAGAAGCGCAAAATGCGATCTCTAAAAAATCGGCAAGTGTGAATGGTGATTTTTTTTGCCATTAATCGCCAAAAAACGCAAGAGCAAAACGCAAGCAAAATCGCTAGCGTTTTGAGATCAGCAAGTGTGATGATGATGAGATACGTATGGGTACATATAATACCAAACCTAATTAAAATTTGCCGGTGTTTTATTTTATTACTTTCTTTTTATAGCAAAAAAAGTTGGCACTTTGCTGAATATAACGTAATAAATAAAATCACTTATTTTTTACAATATTCATATATTTAAAATCTTCCTTCATCCTGATTCACATTCTTTATTAGTGGTGCTGGCACCTTTACTGCTGGCAAGGTGGATTTTTTGCCATACGTATTTAGTGAGCAGTAACGTCTGCTGAGCTTTCAGACTGCTCTGGGGCTAAAGGCTGCATGACATCATAGCCTAGGCTAAACATGTGGGAGGAGTTCTAAAGCAATACAGGTAGTCCCAGACTTACGAACGACCCGCCAATACGAATGACATGGATTCTGTGTTTCCATGGGAACAAGCCGAAAAAAAATAATTCAAATTGGACTTTTGTGAAAATCGATTTTGAAAAATTCAAAGAAAAAATGGCTTTTAAAGGACAACTGTAGCAAGAGGGATATGGAGGCTGCCATATTTATTTCCTTTTAAGCTATACCAGTTGCCTGGCTGTCCTGCTGACCCTCTGCCTCTAATACTACTAGCTATAGACCATCAACAAGCATATGCAGATCAAGTGTTTCTGACATTATTCTCAGATCTGACAAGATTAGCTGCATGCTAGTTTCTAGCGTTACTTAAACACTACTGCAGCCAAATAAAACAGAAGGGCTGCCAGGCAACTGGTATTGTTTAAAATGAAATAAATATGGCAGCCTCCATATTTTTCTTACAACAGTTGTCCTTTAAAAACTTGTATAAGCGGGGGGGGGGGGGGGGATGAGAGGACGTACAGGGGACAGAGATGGCAGTGTTCAGACTTAAGAACAGATTCAGGTTAAGAACGAACCTACAGCCCCTATCTCGTTCGTTAACCGGGGACTACCAGTATATAGTTATAAGAAGCATTTCTGATGGTGAAACCAGGATAACTACGGTAAAAATGGGTATGCTGAATAATGGATCCAGCTAATAAAAAAAAATGCCATTTTCCTTTATACATCTTTACTTTACAGATGTTTATTATGTTGCACAACCTTTGGAGCCAATTATCCTGTACCCCTCAGTGAGACCTCTGCACCTGTCAAATACAGTATGTAGTCTGGCCCATTTTTCCCTGAAAAAAAGCGCTCCAGTTGTGTCATCTGAGAATGGAAGCATTTCATTATCTACACTACATGTTTCAGTTCTTCCCATAGATGTTGTACAGAAATCAAGCCACCATCTCGTCAGTCCAAAATTCTTAGGTGGTTTTTGGTGCGTGTTTTGGGACATTCTCTTAGGGCTGGAACCCACAGGAGCGCTTTTGGCAGCGTTTTGGCAGCACTGCGATACGCTAGCAGTTTGCCAAAACGCTGGGCTAATGTTAATGGATGGGGCAACTTCCACAGGAGCGTTTGCGTTTCCCAGAAACGCAAACGCAGGACCTGCAGCATTTTGGGAGCGTTAGCGCTTCAATGTAAAGTATTGAAACGCTAGCAGAAACGCTCAGCAAAACCTAAACTGAGCGGTTTTGCTAGCGTTTTGCGGTTCAGCACACTGTAACAAAATGAAAAATAATTCACAGGACCAATCAGGATAAAAACGCAAAACGCAAAACGCTAGGCACCCGCTGGGGAAAAAAATACAATGTTGCAAAACACGACCAAAAACGCGCATGAATCCGCTTGCAAACCGCTCAGACAAAACGCTAGCGGTTGCGTTTTGCGTTTGCGGTTTTCAGTGGGTTCCAGGCCTTACTGGAGAATTTATGGCCTATGAGTGACAGAGCTTTCTGACATTGGGCAATATATTTCACTCCAGAATTACCTGAGAGTCTTGAGATTGTATTGTTCCCTGCAGACCCCAGATACCCCATGCTTGACACAGCAAGCCACTTAGACATTAACAAGTCCCCTCTGTGTTTCACGGCAGGTGTGGTTTTCTTCTGTTTACAGGACAGTTGAAGTGAGAGGTATATGGAGGCTGACGTGTTTATTTCCTCTTAAACTATACCAGTTGCCTGGCAGCCCTGCTGATCTATTTGGCTGCAGTAGTGTCTGAACAGCAACAGAAGCAAGCATGAGGCAAAGCTTGTCAGATCTAACAATGTCAGAAACACCTGATCTGCTGCAGGCTTGTTCAGGGTCTATGGCTGTAAGTAAGTATTAGGGCTCGTTCCCACTGTTGCGACGCGATTTCGGCCGCATTCCGACGCTTGTAAAAACGCATGCGGATGAGTTTCCGCATGCGTTTTTACCCGCGATTTCGCATGCGATTTCGCATGGCAGGGTGCCATGCGAAATTAACCATGACACTGCCAGGGCTAAATAAAATTGAAAAAGGTGCGAAATCGCACGCGAAATCGCGGGTAAAAACGCATGTAACAAACGCATGCGTTTTTACTATTAAATACATTAGCGGCGATTCGCACGGATTCCCGACGCAGGCGAAATCGTTGGCTCTTTTGTGCGTTTTTTTCACGCTGAAAAAAACGCACCTCAACAACGCTACAGTGGAAACAGGCCCATCCACTTGCATTACATGTGCGGATCTGCATGCGTTGGACGCATGCAGATTCGCGATAGTGGGAACGAGCCCTTAGAGGCAGAGGATCAGCAGGATAGGCAGTCAACTGGCTTAAAAGAAAATAAATATGGCAGCTTCCATATCCCTCTCCTTTTAGTTGTTCTTTAGGCTACTATCACAGTGGGATGTCATCAGTGTCGGACTGGGAGGTGGGAAAGGAGAGGAAATTCCCTTGTTGGCCAAGCAGCAGTAACCCTGTGTTATCACTCCCAATAGAAACCTGCAGCAAGTCTTCACTGTGAGCAGCAACACCTGATTACTGCTGCCTGGCCAGCAAGTGGATTTCCCCAGTTTTTTCACTTCCCAGTCCAACACTGGACGTCATTGTCCTGCGTTATAAAGTCATTATAACGCAAGTTATCGCACTACAATGTTAACCCCTATGTGACATTCACAGTGCGACGTTAAAGTTGCGTTGTAAATGATGGGTTATGGTAACGCACTGCTGCAGTGCGTTACCTCTAAACGCAGATGTTAAACAGATACAGAGAAGAATACTTTTCATTACCTACTGTATGCCACGGTAACGTGGTGTTAATGTGCGTGACCACTTTTTTTTGCATTGCATCGTAATGCAGCGTTGTGACTTTAACGTCACATCACAACGCAATGTCGCACGGTGAACCTAGCCTTAAAGAGACTCAAAGATGAAGTAACTTAATAGATTTTTACTTACCTGGGGCTTCCTCCAGCCCCATCCACATGGATCGTTCCCACGCCGCCATCCTTACGCATCTTTGTCGCCGGTTCTGGGTCCCGTAACTTTGGCCAGTCGCGGCCAGTTTTACACATGCACAGTGACTCCCTCCGTCTCTCTGGCGCCTGCCTTACGCATGCGCAGTACGGAGGGAGCGCACGGCGCTTGCGTCGACTGGCCTTGACTGCCTGAAGCTACGGGACAAGGTATCAGCAACAGAGAAGGCTGAGGATGGCAGTAAAAAAGTATTCAGGAGGAGCACCACAAGATGTAGAAGTTAGTGTACCACAATCTTCGTCTCAGTGTCCATAGAGACGCTCTGCCATCAAAGTCCACAATGAGATCGGCACCACTCACAGAAGTAGTAATTAACCTCCTTGGCGGTTAATTTTTTTTTTCCTAATTTAAAAAAATCCTTTTTTTTTTAATTTTTTTTTTTTGGTTTCATGTAAAGCTACCAGAGTGGTAGCTACATGAAACACCACTAGAGGGCGCATGTGGCCCTCTAGTCCGATCGTCGCCGGCATCTATAGCAAACAGGGGAACGCGTATATAACGCGTTCCCCTGTTTGGCTTCTCCTGTCGCCATGGCGACGATCGGGATGAAGTCATGGACGTCAGCCGACGTCCTGACGTCAGGCACACCCGATCCAGCCCATAGCGCTGCCCGGAACTCATTGATCCGGGCAGCGCAGGGCTCTGGCGGGGGCCCTCTTCAGCCGCTGCGTGCGGCCGATCGCCGCAGAGCGGCGGCGATCAAGCTGTGCGCGCGGCTAGCAAAGTGCTGGCTGCGCGCACAGCAATTTACAGCGCACAAATCGCCCCACCAGGGGCTGAGATCTCCCCCTGCGCGGCATAGCCCGAGCTTAGCTCGGGCTTACCGCCAGGGAGGTTAAGCTCTTTTTCTTGCATCAAAATGGTGGCATGTACAATGACAGACGCTGTTTCGGGCCTAGTGTGGTTACTGCAATTTGAGAAAGGGCTAGGCCGGAAACAGCGTCTGTCATTGTACATGCCACCATTTTGATGCAATAAAAGAGCTTAATTACTACTTCTGTGAGTGGTGCCGATGTCATTGTGGACTTTGAAGGCTGAGGATGGCGACGTGAGAGCGATCCATACGGATGGAGCTGGAGGACGCCCCAGGGAGGTATAAATCTATTATCTTATTTCATCTCTGAGTCTCTTTAAGGTAGGGATCACACTTGCATCTGCAGGAATCACAGAAAATTCCCCAAGAATCTTGCCTTACATGTGTATGTTAGGGTGTGTTTTAAGGCATGCGGTTTTGTACAGTAGCCATTGATTGCAATGAGAAATAGAAAATGCATCAAGCAGGAAAGCAGTGCAGGTTGTATTTTTTTTTTCTTAAAGCCATGCAGAATCGCATACGCCACCGTAATACAGCATCATAGCATGACATGTGCTTCCGTGTGCATTTTTGTATAGGGCAAAACATTGGATTTTCTCAAGTATGAGCCCTGTCTTAAAGAGAACCTGTACTGAGTAAAAATATTTAAAATAAACACATGAGGTAACTTCAAGTGAACATTACAGAGTTACCTTACCATCAGTTCCTCTCAGAAGCTCACCATTTTCTTCTGACAATACTCCCATCCAGTTCTGACAATATTTTGTCAGATCTGAAATATATCAGTTGCCGTCAGTAAAATATCAGTTGCTGTCAGTTATAGCTGAGAGGAAAACGGATGTACCAGGTAATGTTCATGTTTCCCTATGGCTCAAGTGGGCGATGTTACAGTTTAACTCTGTGCTGACCAGAAAGCTGTTATGGGGTAATGGCTATTTTCAAAATGGAGGACGGAAAATTCCCTTGATCATAGTGAACAAATAGGACGCGGGACAAGAGAAAGACACTGAGGAGTAGACTACATGGAAGGTAAGTATGACTTGTGTATGCTTATTTTGACTTTTATTTTCAGTTCAGGTTTTCTTTAAAGAGAAACTCCAGTGAACATTTTACTGCTGGCAGGTGATGTAGCTGCTGTATGGTTTTTGGCAGTTGGAAACATCTGTAAACAGCTATTTCCCACAATGCAACAAGGTTCACAGACAGGAAACTGCCAAAAGTTTGAACTTTTCTTGTGGGAGGGGTTACTTGTGGGAGAGGTTTTACCACTATATCAGTCATACAGCGCCCCTGATGGTCTGTTTGTGAAAAGGAATAGATTTCTCATGTAAAAGGGGGTATCAGCTACTGATTGGGATAAAGTTCAATTTTTGTAGGAGTTTCTCTTTCAATTTGAATCAGATTAAATTATCTGTATATTTTTGGGGATGTTGGAAAAAAACGGAGTGCCTGGAGGATACCTATGCAGACACAGGTAGAACATAGAAACTCCGTGCAGATAGTGCCCTGGCTGGGATTCGCAACCATGCTGCTCATTTCTGTTTCGTATCATTTTAATGTCTGGCAGTCTTCATAAACTTTCATAACTGGCGTGTAGGAAATGGAGATGAATGCGCCGTATTCAGCATTGTATTAACTGAGCGACGGCGGGAAACGTATTCACACTTCCACGCAATCATATTCATCATTTTATCAAGTATCACTCAGTAAGGAGCCGCCAGCATCCGATCATCACTGTGCTAATGATTCACTTCGGCAAAAAATGAGAAACAAGAAGGAACTTGTATGGGTACAGATTGTCACCTCCAAGAGAGAATTACTCATTCAAAAAGCTATTTAGCCCAGACTGGTTTACAAAAGATATGTTAAAAAGTGAGAGTGACAAATGTCTTTGCTGTAATCTGTAATAATCGTGATGGCTTCTTAAAGAGACACTGAAGCGAAAAAAAAATAGGATATGATTTATATATGTAGTACAGCTAAGAAATAAGCATTGTAAGATCCTACCAGGACAGAGGCAGCAGGCGGTGGGTGCAGGGCAACAAAAACGGGCAGCCTTACAGCCGTATTGCACGGCGGTGCTTCTTCCGAGACTGGTCCACTGATGCACAATTCACATATCTACCACTAATATTGCAAATCTGTTACAACTTTTTGCACCCATTTTTTGATACGGAATAAATTAAGTAACTGCAGAGCCTGATCGTCTGTCATCTCTTCTTCATGATCCATGCAAAGCAATCTGATTTTTCATCATGAGCACACAGTTTCTAACTTCATGAGGCAGTGATTTGCCTATCTATCTCTTTGCCCTGCTGCTCATCTACTTTGGGACTGTGATTCTTGTACTGCCGGTCCTTTGCACGCTCTTCCAGATCTATAGAGTTAAGAAACTACAGTTGTTATCTATGTAAAAGAGCCATTCAGCTCCAAGGCTTTCAAAGTTGCATAGAGCTCTTTCTTCTGAAGCTTGTTATCTCAACTGTCAGCCACTGTATTTTCTTTTTCTCTGTAGAGGACAGGTCAATAGTTCACTGGTCTGCTCTGTAAAATCAGTTAGAATGCTGAGTAGTGTGTAAACTGCAAATATTAGAGAATGATGCAATGTTATAAAAAACACTATATAACGGAAAATAAAAATTTGAGAATATTTTCTTTGCTACTAATGTTCTAGTAAATATCTCTGGATATTTTTTTAAAGAAAATCCTACTTGTTGATTGGAGTGTGGTCTATAAATGAATGTACATCTGCTTTTTATAGCTCACAGCTGGTGCGTTAAATGGTGGTGTTATGTATAATGCAGACACAAGCACTCACTACGCACACATGTAACATGCGCTAGCATTGCTGATGACCTGGAAGATAATTAATCCATCTGGAAACCGTGTCAAACCTGCTCGTTCCCACATGGCCGCAGCACCAGCTGCAACCAGAGTAAAGCCCCGAACTTACTGTGTAAAATGTGCTCATGTGCCAGCCTCACACCAGGTTGCCTCCACAGCCAAACACTGAGGCACTGCAGGCTGCCTCCACAGCCATAGACTGAGGCTTTGCAGGCTGCTTCCACAGCCAAACACTGAGGCACTGCAGGCTGCCTCCACAGCCAAACACTGAGGCACTGCAGGCTGCCTCCACAGCCAAACACTGAAGCACTGCAGGCTGCCTCCACAGCCAAACACTGAAGCACTGCAGGCTGCCTTCACAGCTAAACACTGAGGCACTGCAGGTTGCCTCCACAGCCAAACACTGAGGCACTGCAGGCTGCCTCCGCAGCCAAACACTGAAGCACTGCAGGCTGCCTTCACAGCTAAACACTGAGGCACTGCAGGTTGCCTCCACAGCCAAACACTGAGGCACTGCAGGTTGCCTCCACAGCCAAACACTGAGGCAGTGCCGACTGCCTCCACAGCCAAGCACTGAGGCATCTACAGCCAAACACTGAGACACTGCAGACTGCATCCACAGCCAAACACTGAAGCACTGCAGGCTGCCTCCACAGCCAACCACTGAAGCACTGCAGGTTGCCTTCACAGCCAAACACTTAAGCACTGCAGGCTGCTTCCACAGCCAAACACTGAAGCACTGCAGGGTGCCTCCACAGCCAAACACTGAGGCACTGCAGGCTGCCTCCACAGCCAAACACTGAGGCACTGCAGGCTGCCTCCACAGCCAAGCACTGAGGCCTCCACAGCCAAACACTGAAGCACTGCACGCTGCTTCCACAGCCAAACACTGAGGCACTGCAGGCTGCCTCCCCAGCCAAACACTGAGGCACTGCAGGCTGCCTCCCCAGCCAAACACTGAGGCACTGCAGGCTGCCTCCCCAGCCAAACACTGAGGCACTGCAGGCTGCCTCCACAGCCAAACACTGAGGCACTGCAGGCTGCCTCCACAGCCAAACACTGAGGCACTGCAGGCTGCCTCCCCAGCCAAACACTGAGGCACTGCAGGCTGCCTCCCCAGCCAAACACTGAGGCACTGCAGGCTGCCTCCACAGCCAAACACTGAGGCACTGCAGGCTGCCTCCACAGCCAAACACTGAGGCACTGCAGGCTGCTTTCACAGCCAAACACTGAGGCACTGCAGGCTGCCTCCACAGCCAAACACTGAGGCACTGCAGGCTGCCTCCACAGCCAAACACTGAGGCACTGCAGACTGCCTCCACAGCCAAACACTGAGGCATCTACAGCCAAACACTGAGGCACTGCAGGCTGCTTCCACATCCAAACACTGAGGCACTGCAGGCTGCCTCCACAGCCAAACACTGAGCACTGCAGGCTGCCTCCACAGCCAAACACTGAGGCACTGCAGGCTGCCTCCACAGCCAAACACTGAGGCACTGCAGACTGCCTCCACAGCCAAACACTGAAGCACTGCACGCTGCTTCCACAGCCAAACACTGAGGCACTGCAGGCTGCCTCCACAGCCAAACACTGAGGCACTGCAGGCTGCCTCCCCAGCCAAACACTGAGGCACTGCAGGCTGCCTCCCCAGCCAAACACTGAGGCACTGCAGGCTGCCTCCACAGCCAAACACTGAGGCATCTACAGCCAAACACTGAGGCACTGCAGGCTGCTTCCACATCCAAACACTGAGGCACTGCAGGCTGCCTCCACAGCCAAACACTGAGCACTGCAGGCTGCTTTCACAGCCAAACACTGAGGCACTGCAGGCTGCCTCCACAGCCAAACACTGAGGCACTGCAGGCTGCCTCCACAGCCAAACACTGAGGCACTGCAGACTGCCTCCACAGCCAAACACTGAAGCACTACAGGCTGCCTCCACAGCCAAACACTGAAGCACTGCACGCTGCTTCCACAGCCAAACACTGAGGCACTGCAGGCTGCCTCCACAGCCAAACACTGAGGCACTGCAGACTGCCTCCACAGCCAAACACTGAAGCACTACAGGCTGCCTCCCCAGCCAAACACTGAGGCACTGCAGGCTGCCTCCACAGCCAAACACTGAGGCACTGCAGGCTGCCTCCACAGCCAAACACTGAGGCACTGCAGGCTGCCTCCACAGCCAAACACTGAAGCACTGCACGCTGCTTCCACAGCCAAACACTGAAGCACTGCAGGCTGCCTCCCCAGCCAAACACTGAGGCACTGCAGGCTGCCTCCCCAGCCAAACACTGAGGCACTGCAGGCTGCCTCCCCAGCCAAACACTGAGGCACTGCAGGCTGCCTCCACAGCCAAACACTGAGGCACTGCAGGCTGCCTCCACAGCCAAACACTGAGGCACTGCAGGCTGCCTCCACAGCCAAACACTGAAGCACTGCACGCTGCTTCCACAGCCAAACACTGAAGCACTGCAGGCTGCCTCCCCAGCCAAACACTGAGGCACTGCAGGCTGCCTCCCCAGCCAAACACTGAGGCACTGCAGGCTGCCTCCCCAGCCAAACACTGAGGCACTGCAGGCTGCCTCCACAGCCAAACACTGAGGCACTGCAGGCTGCCTCCACAGCCAAACACTGAGCACTGCAGGCTGCTTTCACAGCCAAACACTGAGGCACTGCAGGCTGCCTCCACAGCCAAACACTGAGGCACTGCAGGCTGCCTCCACAGCCAAACACTGAGGCACTGCAGGCTGCCTCCACAGCCAAACACTGAGGCACTGCAGGCTGCCTCCCCAGCCAAACACTGAGGCACTGCAGGCTGCCTCCACAGCCAAACACTGAGGCACTGCAGGCTGCCTCCCCAGCCAAACACTGAGGCACTGCAGGCTGCCTCCACAGCCAAACACTGAGGCACTGCAGGCTGCCTCCACAGCCAAACACTGAGGCACTGCAGGCTGCCTCCACAGCCAAACACTGAAGCACTGCACGCTGCTTCCACAGCCAAACACTGAAGCACTGCAGGCTGCCTCCCCAGCCAAACACTGAGGCACTGCAGGCTGCCTCCCCAGCCAAACACTGAGGCACTGCAGGCTGCCTCCCCAGCCAAACACTGAGGCACTGCAGGCTGCCTCCCCAGCCAAACACTGAGGCACTGCAGGCTGCCTCCACAGCCAAACACTGAGGCACTGCAGGCTGCCTCCACAGCCAAACACTGAGGCACTGCAGGCTGCCTCCACAGCCAAACACTGAAGCACTGCACGCTGCTTCCACAGCCAAACACTGAAGCACTGCAGGCTGCCTCCCCAGCCAAACACTGAGGCACTGCAGGCTGCCTCCCCAGCCAAACACTGAGGCACTGCAGGCTGCCTCCCCAGCCAAACACTGAGGCACTGCAGGCTGCCTCCACAGCCAAACACTGAGGCACTGCAGGCTGCCTCCACAGCCAAACACTGAGCACTGCAGGCTGCTTTCACAGCCAAACACTGAGGCACTGCAGGCTGCTTTCACAGCCAAACACTGAGGCACTGCAGGCTGCCTCCACAGCCAAACACTGAGGCACTGCAGGCTGCCTCCACAGCCAAACACTGAGGCACTGCAGGCTGCCTCCACAGCCAAACACTGAGGCACTGCAGGCTGCCTCCCCAGCCAAACACTGAGGCACTGCAGGCTGCCTCCACAGCCAAACACTGAGGCACTGCAGACTGCCTCCACAGCCAAACACTGAGGCACTGCAGACTGCCTCCACAGCCAAACACTGAAGCACTACAGGCTGCCTCCACAGCCAAACACTGAGGCACTGCAGGTTGCCTCCACAGCCAAACACTGAGGCACTGCAGGCTGCCTCCACAGCCAAACACTGAAGCACTACAGGCTGCCTCCACAGCCAAACACTGAGGCACTGCAGGTTGCCTCCACAGCCAAACACTGAAGCACTACAGGCTGCCTCCACAGCCAAACACTGAGGCGGTGCAGGAGCGTACATTTGAAATCGGCGCCGGTAGACTTGGGCGCAGGATACAGCCGGTATAAGGCTGATCCTGCTTCTGCACAAGTCCGGCCCGTATTAATTACTATTCCCCCTTCAAGCCGCCATGGATAGTGGGGGAATGAAATAATTCGGCTTCCAGTGATTACTGGAGGCCGAATTATTGTTTTTTTTTAAGCAACTTCAGCTTCGTCTTCTGACGGAGCAGATGTTACTCACTGAGCGCCGCTATAGAGTGATTCCTATTACAGTCTATGGCGGCGCTGGCTGCGCCCAAATCTATCAGTACTGAAAAGCACTGCTCCGGTGCAGGATGCCTCCACAGCCAAACACTGATGCCTCCACAGCCAGGGGTCACACTTGTCTTTCAGTTTCTACACTTTTCAGAAAACTGAAAGACAAATGTGACCTCTACCTTACAACAGCTAATGTAATTTATAGAGAAAACTGACAAATTGCGCAAGATGTCAGTTTTTTTTCTGCATGCGAAATCTACATTAAAGTGTGACCTAGCTCATTGAGTAACATGAGTTCTCAGTTGAAGTCAGTTTTTCTGTGCAGAAAGCGCGTACGAAAGCCGGTAAGTGTGACCCCCTGCCTCGGTGCAGGCTGCATAACTGTGTGTAGCTGAAATATGGCAAAGCTGGAGTCAGATATGGAATAGTAGTACAACAGAAACAGTAAGAAGATTAATATACACTAAAAGCAGTTTAAAGGGATACTGTAGGGGAGTCGGGGGAAAATGAGCTGAACTTACCCGGGGCTTCTAATGGTCCCCCGCAGACATCCTGTGCCCGCGCAGCCGCTCACCGATGCTCCGGCCCCGCCTCCAGTTCACTTCTGGAATTTCTGACTTTAAAGTCAGAAAACCACTGCGCCTGCATTGCCGTGTCCTCGATCCCGCTGATGTCATCAAGAGCGCACAGCGCAGGCCCAGTAAGGTCTGTGCCTGCGCAGTACACTCCTGGAGACATCAGCGGGAGCGAGGACACGGCAACGCAGGCGCAGTGGTTTTCTGACTTTAAAGTCAGAAATTCCAGAAGTGAACCGGAGGCGGGGCCGGAGCATTGGGGAGTGGCTGCGCCAACACAGGATGTCTGCGGGGGACCATTAGAAGCCCCGGGTAAGTTCAGCTCATTTTCCCCCGACCCCCCTACAGTATCCCTTTAAAAAGGGAGGTAGTGGTAGACTTACCTCCCCATAGATGGCTTGATTTGGTTGATTCAAAATAAAAAAGTCAGTGCAAAGTGAAACTGCTTGTAACAAAAAAAAAAATTATGCAAATTGGGCCAGCGGGGCCTGAGCAATCCTCCTGCGCAGGTTACCCCGAACTGAGTTCGGGATAACCGGCAAGGAGGTTAAAGAGACTCTGTAACAAAATGTTTAGCCTTATTTCTTCTATCCTATAAGTTCCTATACCTGTTCTAATGTGGTCTGGATTACTGCAGCCTTTTCTAGGTGCACTTTCTCTGTAATATATCTAATCTTTTCTTTGTCCAGCTTTGTCGACCCAGAGAGGAATGGGTTGCCTCTGTTGTAATGAATACACGTTATGCATGCCCCCTGCAGGCTCTGTGTGCTTTGTTGACTCCTCATTCTCTGCTCTGATGCAGTTTGTGAGGCTGAAGGGGGAAGGAGCTGCCTGTCACATGCTGAGAAACTGTGAGAATCCCAGACTGGCGTGCAGATAATTCACTATGTAATAAAAACTAGTAGTATATTGTAACTCGATTGCGGCGGGGAGAGGCAGAAACGGCAAAGAGGGATCCAGGAGATCACAGTGACTCCATTGGTATGTTTTTTTATTGTACAAATCGGACAGTACAGATTCTCTTTAAGGAAGTGATCACAGGCAATTCTCCGATTGGTCATAGAGAAGCACCTATGACCTCTTCCTTTAGGGGACGGGGCTATGGACAGAAGAAGGCCGCCTAGTGAGTATAATTAAGTTTTATTAAAAAATGCCCAAGGAATCGCTGCACACAGCACTGTGGTGATTGTGAAGCACTGCAGAGATTGCTAGTGGGTTCCAGGCCTCACTCTTGCTGTACAGGAAAACAAAAAGCGTACTTCAGACGATGGCCTCAATTCACTAAGCTTATCTTCTGTCTTTAATAACTCTTCTAGAGTTGTTACCATGGTGATAAGGCATGTAGTATTCAGGAACCATTTGACCTCAGGCAAGCCTAATGTTAACTCTTCTGTCTTTAAGTTAACTTTTCAATCCTTAAAATAACTCCAGAGTTAAAGACAGGCTGTTCATTAACTGCATGTGAAAATAACTACAGAGGAGGTAACTTAACTACAGAGGAGGTAAATTAACTACAGGAGAGGTAGCGTAAGGAATGAAGAGATAAGATAACTCTCTCACTGTGTGGAGGTAAGTTTTCTCTTGCCTTATTATCTCCAGCATGATCTTAGTGAATTGAGGCCAATTTCTTTGTGGGACTAGTCCTATAGGTTACCTATGTTTATCTCATCATAGTAACTCACGCATAGTAACAATTCTAAAGTACAGCATTGCCGCCAGTTACTGTTTATTACAATTATTAGCACTCCGTTTGCTCTCAGGTCATTTACTGTGCTCATGCTTTTAGTTGTTTTCATAGTCTCTCATTATTTATTGATCTATTTGTTTAACAGACCTGCACCACGCTGGCCGGCAGAATAGCATTTATTCTTTTAATAGCTACAAGTTATTGTAAACCAGTAAGACAAATGCTGCCACTAAAGGGATCACAGTGCACTAACATTCTCAATGTATTTATTTTCAGCAACTCATTAAAGGTATCGCCGTGACAGCACTTCTGTTATTTTTAACTTTCATCATGTCATTCGTGGTACGTTTTGAAAGAATTGTCCAATGGAAGCCTCCCTATTGCTCTGACCATTGTTCCATTACACGTCAGATGAGGGTGATCTTTATCTGTTTGCATCACAAAAGCAAAGAAGTCCTGCAGATAAAATGGAAAAATCAAACTGACCATGTCTGGAAAAGGAGAAATTGTTCACAATAAATGGTTTGTTAAAGGGTCATTAGCGTACAATTACAAATATAATCGTTGGAGAGAGGTTTGCAATTCTCAGACACAGTTTGCTATTTTAATCAGTGAGAAGCACCTACAGCATCTTCACGGGAAGCATCAAAGGCAGTCTGAAGCAAATCTAAAAAACCCCCAAAAACAGGTAGTTACCTAAGAGGGAAGGGTCCTACAGAGTCTTCCCATTCTGCTCTTGGTCCCCACGTTCCACTGCTAGCTACCCGTCAGCAGACTTCAACCGATGGGTCAGATACTGCTCTCTTCGGCTGTGGGACGTTTCAGAAGACTTTGGTAGTTCAAGTACTCCTGAAGACGGGCCTCTCCGTACTGTGCATGCGCAAGCACACTCTCGTGCATGCGCAGTGCGGAGCCGGCAAGCTTCAGGAGCTCTCGGTCTCCCGAAGTCTTCTGAAGCCTCCCGCGGCAGAAGATTTGAACAAAGGAGCCTGCAGCAGCAGGAGGGGACCAGGAGAGGAAAGGGAAGGCTCATTAGGACTCAGAGCCTTAAGTGAGTATCTATCTTTTTTTTTTTTAAGATTTGCTTCAGACTCCCTGCGTTCACAGTGACATGTTGCAGTGCGTAGTCTGTAAAAAAAATAATAATAAAGGATCGTAACAGAAGCACAGTATACGTGTGGTGTGATGCAAACAGTAATACTTAGTTTTAAGGGATGTTACGAACGTGCCCCTAACGCAACGCCTGGTGGTGGTGAAGGAGGACGCCAGAGTGAGCCGCGTTATGCAGCTCTTGGTGCGCAGTATGGACTGCGGAGGCCACGTGATCGGAACACTATGCATCACGTGGTCCCGCCAGCCAATAAGCGGCCGCTCCATGAAGAAAACACTGCAGTGCAGTGAATATTAATAAGCCATGTGGCTGCCGACAATAGCGGACTCTCCCCTCCTCCTCTCCTGCACAAAAATATATAAAAAAAAAACAAATTACTGAGCATGTGCAAACAGTCTAACGCGGCTAAAGCCGCTTAGAACGCACAGCATGCTGCACTTTCCAATAACGCAACGTGGGCACTGTGAACAGGCCATTGATTTTTCATTACAGGCTGCTCTAACGTGCGGCTGTAACGTCCCACTGTGAAAGCAGCCTTAAACAAGCAATCATAAGACCAGTAATCAAAAAAAAAAACTTCTTTGGACTCTACATCCCTCTCCAATTACCGTTCAGTCTCACTTCTTCCCTTTGCTTCTAAACTGCTGGAACGACACATCTATTCAGAACTGTCTGATGCCCTGTCTACTAACTTCTTGTTAGACCCCCTCCAGTCTGGCTTCTGATTTCACCATTCCACTGAGGTCTCTGGCACACTACATGTGGTTCCAATTTTTTTATACGATACGATTTTTGATGCCGATTAAAAAACATAGCAGCATGCAGTACTTTTTTTAATCGGAATCAAAAATCGGACCAAATAAAAAAAAAAAATCGGAATCACATGTAGTGTGTAAGAGGCCTAAAACAGTCCTCACCACAGTTGCAAAATTGCAAAGTCCAAAGGCCAATTTACTGCATTAACACTTGCCGAACTTTCCTCTGCCTAACACTGTCAATCACTCTCTGCTTCTTCAAGCACTCTCATCACTGGGTGTCAAGGGCCTAGTACATTTTTGGATTAGCTCCTACCTGCCTGGATACTCTTTCACTGTCTCCTATTCCAACACTAACTCCTCTCCAAGCTCTTTATCTGTTGATGTACCACAAGCCTACGTTCTACATAGTTCTACATAGTTATTTTGGTTGAAAAAAGACATACGTCCATTCTAGGACCTCTTCTCTTCTCCATTTATACTTATGGCCTGGGACAATTAATACCCTCTTTTCGTTTCCAGTATCACCTCTACGCCGATGACACAAAAATTTATCTCTCTGCTCCTGACCTCTCTACAATATTATCTTGAGTCTTTTACTGTCTGTCTGCGGTTTCTGCATTCATGTTATCCTGTTTCCTCAAATTTAACATGAACAAAACAGAGATTGTGATATTTCCACCATCTCTCTTTACTCCCCACCTATAGCTACAGTTAGGCCCAGTTCACATTTGTGTTTTTTCACGGAACTGGCCATACGGATCCGGCCATCAGGATCAGGTAAAAACTGTCAGTTTTTACAGCCAGTGTCCGTTTTCTATTTGTTCCGCAAAACTTTCCGTTTCCGGTCCAGAAAACGGTAGCCGCAAAACTGTAGCCGCAAAACTTTCCGTTTCCGGTCCGCTGGGTAAAACGGTCCGGGAAATTAGGTCCTGCTGCATTTTTTTGTACATTAAGCGGAACGGACAACGGATCCGTACAAGCAGATGGATGCGAATGGATCCATTGGTTTAACATTGGATCCATTCGCATACCGACCTGTTTGTACAGTATACGTTCCACTCACCGCTAATGTAAAACCTGGCCTTAACGTAGAAAATACCCCAATACCATCAACTCCTAAAGCTCGTTGTCTAAGAGTAACTCTGCACTCAGCTCTCATTTCAACCACAACTTCTTAACAACTTCTTGCTACTTCCATCTCAAAATATCTCCAGATTATGTCCCTTCCTTACATAAAAGGCTGCTAAAATGCTTGTATATGCTCTAATCATGTCCCATCTTGATTACTGTATCACCCTACTATGTTGCCTACCAAAACACAGACTGGCACCTTTCCAGTCCCTGCTGAATTCTGCTGCTTGTCATACAAAGCTCGATATAGGCTATAATCCCCATACATTTCCTTATTAATCTCTAGATATCATCCATCCCGGAACAATCCCAAGAGACCCTCTTGTTATCCAGCTTGGTCACCTCCTTTCACATCTAGGACTTCTCCCAAGTGTCACCTCTCATTTTGAACTCTTTATCAATACCTATACACCATGCTCCATGTCTAGAAATTGACAATTGTACCCTCAAGACATACCTTTTCAGACAAGCTTATAATATACGGTAGCTAGAATTTAAAGCTCACTGCCTTATCTTCTAACCCCTTTGTCTACTCCCCAGTAGACAAAGGCAGGGACCTGCCCCATTTGTTTCCTGTTTCTGTGAAATTTATCAAAAGAAGACCTATCAGTATTGGTGATATTATTCAAACTACACATGGATTGTATGCATCGGTACTTGTGTCACTTGTTGTCCTGATTGTGCAGTATGTTGAACTGCTCTTGCATCTATGCTCCCCATTTTTGTATGATTTTCACGTTGTACAGCACTACGGAATATGTTGGCACTCTATTTAAAATAATAATAATAAAATAAAAATAAACCTATTGCCAAGCCTGGAAAAGCATAACTGTCTGCAGTGTGAATGGAATTTTTAATAACAAAATTGCATTATAAAATGTACTCATAAATGTTATGAGTTTTCAACAAAACTTTAGGTACTGCATATGTAAACATATTGAAAAGGGGAGATTTATTTTTATTTATTTTTTTGTTTTGTTTTTACAGTCCTTACCTATATGTTGAAGTTGAAAAGACCATTCACCAGTGGGGAAAAAATAGGCCTATAAAGTAATAATCCACAACAGAAGTGGCAAATGGGTATGTACCAGGCATTAGAAAAATGAAATCACCTAAAATGATCATTAGGGACAAAGGTGGCTCCCTGATGCAGTTTCGGCGTAACTAGTAGGACGGGCCCAGCAGTGCTGGCAACACCGCCCGGGTCCCGCTCTCCAGTTCTCATCTCTGGTAAGGCACTTGGTTACTTCTCTATCTCGCAGCGTCTTGGATCACTGGTCTTTCTTTGGTACACGGTTTCAGCTACATTCTCTGTCACTCTTATGGGCCTTTGTTGGTTTTCTTTTTCTCAACAGTCACTTCTGTACTTGATGCATGTAGATGTTTTTGTTTTTTCCAATTGCTTTCTGGTTTATTTCTCATATTCCGGTCACTATTTATATTGGATTAAGCTGACTAAGTATCGAAGCAAATGAATTATTATAGATATGACTATATCTAGCACCATTTTGTATCTAGTGAGATATATATATATATATATATATATATATATATATATATATATATTTGATTTTTGTATCATGCACTTTTTTCTTTTGTATTATGAAATAGCACCATTGCTGCTGAAGTTAATGTACTAATTATATGCATTTCTGATTCCGTTTGGGTGCTGAATCAACACCCCAACACCACATTTTCATCTTATTAGATACGGTACTCTGTGGTTGTGGTGGAACTTTACATTGATCCAGCCTGCTTGGAGACCAGCCATTGCAAGTGACTTTGCCATTTTTTTTATTTACTTCATTCATGGGATCCAAGGGCCTGGGCAGTGTTTGCCTTGGTTTTACTTGTTTTTAAATTGTTGGCTATTAAGTTTGGCATATTGGTATTAGCTGCATTATTGAATATTTATTATAGATCTGAAATAAATGAGGGGGAGCCTCTTCTTGTTTTTGAGTACAATATATGGTTTGGATCGTTGACCCCTACCCTCTCCCGATATGAGATAACTTATAGATTACCAATCTATTGTATTTTTCTTAACTCATTCGATAAATTGCACATTAGGAACAAAGGAGCACAGTTTCATGAGAACATACCTGTCTCACCGACTCCAGCCACTGCTCTGCACTCCATCCTCCTGACACTTCCATCTTCACAGTGGCAACCTCCTCTGCTAAAGCAGAAGTATCGGGCAGATGGAGAAGAAAAGCAGTGTGCAATGTAGTGGCTGGAGCTGGTGAGACAGGCAAGCCTCTCTGTCCCGGCCCCCCACTCACGCAAGTACAGTTTCACTATTTGTAAAACTGTGTGCGCTCATCCCTAATGATCATCCCCTTTATAAGTATGGAGATCAACTGATTAACAGAAAAGTGCTGGTTTTCGTTGGCTGGTTACCATTGTTAGAAATAGACCCCAATCAATATAAAAAACAAAAATATTTGAAAAGCACTACGCATTCCCTTGTAAGGGCTTTCCCACCTTATTGTTCTTACAAGTTGGATAGACTTTGGTTATCTCATGCTTTGAAGCAGATCCTGGAAAATCCTTTAAGGCCTAATCCGCCTCCATATACTGGGAAAGTCCAGACTATGAAATCCCATTACTGTTCCTGATAAACCATACTTTGAAATCTGGGAAGCCTCGATACAAGAGATTATCATAGCAAAGTAGACGGAGCAATTATTCCTTCATTTAGCATATTCCAGTCTGTAATCTTTCTTGGAAGACACGCCATTAAGTACCAGCAGAGGATGAGCAGTCGCTATGTTGTTGTCCGCGTTACCAGAGAGATAACAGTTGGCAGAGAATGCGGGGAAGAACTCTCTGCCACAGACAATAACCCGCTAGAATGTTTCGCACTGATGACCTCATGGATGGAAAAAGCACTGGACAGTTAACATCCCCCAGGATATTTATAGCGCTGCTACCTAAATTCAGGACAGCGATCGCGTACATAGTTATTGAAAAAATGTGGCTCCATATCCCATGCTGTCAATGATGTGCAATTCAAAAAGGAATACTACTGAAGGTGATAGAACTTCATTTGGAGTTTAAAAACAAAAACAAAAAAAGCACCATGATTGGGGTTATACAGGGACACAAATTTAAACAGAAATTGTTTAAAGCGGACCTGAACTTAGAACTTCCCCTATGGTGTAAAAGATAAGCAACAGCATAATAATCTTAAAAGAAAAACATTTCTGTGTTACAGCTGGTACAACTCCCTCAATGAGTCTGTAGTGAGTCTACTTCCTGCTTTCATGAAAGCAGACATAGGGTTAACATCCTGTGTTTATAAATTAGCTGCTTTGCGGAGCAGCTTTTTTTTTGGGGGGGGGGGGGTAGATTCCTGGTTTGCAAAGGGTGAAAATATATTTTTCGATTTTCTATCAAGAGATTGAGCAATTGAAAACTGTGCAGTCGATCGATAGTATATCAACTAGTAGCACGCACACTGCAAGTGACATCCTGGTGATTTTTCTTCACTAATCAAGTGAACATGTCGTTTGTTTATTTTTTGAACCAGTGTTTATGCATTCACATCCTTTGTACTACAAAGGTCCACTGTGTAAAAGGTTACAGTGGCGTGAAAGGAAAATGTGAGTGCTATATAAACATGTAATAATAATAACTGGATATTTGATAAAAGCTTAGTCTCACTGAAAGCTGTATCAGTCGTTCTCTGTGTCTGTAGTAACACTTTAAAGAGGAACTTTAAGTCAAGATTAACTTTATCCCAACCAGTTGCCGATATCCTCCACAAGAAATTGCAAATTTTTCTCAAACAGAGAATAGGGGAAGCTGATATTGGGCCTGATTCACAAAGCGGTGCAAACTTTTTCACAGACTTTTGCGCGCGCAATTTGCAGCAAATTGCGCACGCAAAAGTCCACGAAAAAGTTTGCACCGCTTTGTGAATCAGGCCCATTGAGGTGAAACCCCTCCCACAGTGTGATGTCAGTGCCATGGCTCTGACAGATTCCTGTTTGTGAACCTCATTGCATTATGGAAAAAAATGGCTGTTTCCAACTGCCAAGCAAGCAGTGTCTCCCTCTGCGCGTATACACAGTATATATTAGATTGTTGTTGGGTGTGTTTATAGATAATGGCAGTTGGGGATTCCTGCAGCCTTCAGCATAAGAGGGGTGGTATCCTCGACCATGATGTCCTCCTGTGCTATCTCCATGCCAGAAGATGAAGCATCTGCTACTCCTTCTTGCTGAGTGATAATGTCACATACAGCAGGCAGACAAGGAAGAGCCTGATCACACAGCTATGAGTAGGTGGAATGCTAAATGAAGACATTTCCAAGCAGCTCTCTGGGCTTAGGACTTAATGCAGGCTCTCATTACATCTACGCTATTCATTGTGTGTGTCCACGGAATATGGGGAAGTTTAGTGCTTCTTTGCTTTTCATTAGTGATAATTACAGACCCCGTCACAAATGGACATTTCTAAGAATCTACATCCCCGCTCTTAAAATATTCTGATTACATCAAAGCCTAATCAGGAACACAGAGCTATTTCCACTGAAAAATGAATATTGTACCATGTTAGCCATCACTTAAAGGATAGCCGAGCTGAAGATACTTGGAGAAACGGGTAGAGCAGGCATGTAGTGGTAGCTGTGCTGATGCCCATCGCTCCCCCCGTTCTGCTCCCACCCTGTCCTTCCCTCCCTAAATGCACCTGGCAGCCTCTTCCAGGTTAGCCGGATCTGGAATGGGAGTGCACTGCACATGATGTAATTGTGACGTCCCGGCCCCGCGATGTAGGACGATGTAGCAAGTGGCTGCCGGGGGGCATTTAGGAAGGAAAGGAGGGGGACGGAGGTGAACGGGGGGGAACGGTGGGCATCAGCACAACTTCCCATACATGCTTGCTCCCCCCGTTTCTCCAAGTGTCTTCGGCTCTGGTATTCTTAAAGGACATCTGAAATGAAAATAAACAAATGAAATAAACAATTGTATCTATCCTCCTTTTTCAAAAAAGTGATAATTATAGTTGACCCATTGTTTTATTTTAAACTTAAATCTACTTTTTAAGTTTTTACTGTTTTATGGCCTCTTTTCAATGACACATGCATTGAAGTGTACCAGAACTAAACACTATAAACTATTCTATAAACTATTTACCCTTTTATCTCTTTCCTGCTCTCAGAAGCCATTCACAGCCAGGAAAAGTGGTTTATCGCTGCAATTTCTTATCAGTGAGGGTTACTCTATATTGAGACCTGGTGCCGACCCAGACAGAAACTGTCACTTGCACACCTGATTTTTAACTCTTTCAAGCAGAGGAAATAAAAAAAAGAACACTGCATAGTTATTTGTGTGCTTGGCACTGTACATACAAACGTCTACCTCATTAAGTCACGTGTCACCTCGGATGTCCTTTAAACACTTCCTGCAAACTGAACAATTCCATTTTGCTGAAATGCTTGTGCGCTCCCGTGCATGTGTGCCGCATGCCCATTTTAACAACTTAATGGAGGGGCATGAAGTGGTTAAAGTGTAATCAAGGTGAATCTCAGGATTAAAAAAAAACATACCTGCCTAAGAAGAGGGAAGCCTTTGGAACCTTAGTGGCTTCTTCTCATCCTCCGGTCCCCCCACTGCCCAGCACGGATCCCCAAAGAATACAGACAAGGGCTTGTCAGAAAGAATATTAGGACCATGCTCCCCTTCAGGCCCGAGTACTACGCAAGTATGGCCATGCCTATGCAGTAAGCCGGACCCTGCTTTTCTACTGCGCAAGTGCAGCTGTGCTGGCATGAGCTGGAAAAGGCCAGAAATTCCACTGCAATTTTACTTAGACGTATCCTCTAATTAAATTGTAGTGAGATCATATTGCCTTCTACTGATACCAACAAGAAATGATTCGCTAACCCCACCCTCTCTACTCTGTCCATTCCAGTCTGAGGACTGGCTTATGCTACAAAGTGATTGTTCTTTAAAGGGGAACTGAAGAGAGAGGTATATGGAGGCTGTCATGTTTATTTCCTTTTAGACAATACCAGTTGCCTGGCAGCCCTGCTGATCCTCTGCCTCTAATACTATTAGCCATAGCCCCTAAACAAGCATGCAGCAGATCAGGTGTTTAAGTGGTTCAGACTTATAAGTCTGATCTGACAAGACTAGCTGCATGCTTGTTTCTGGTTTTAATCAGATACTACTGCAGAGAAATAGACCAGCAGGGCTGCCAGGCAACTGGTATTGATTAAAAGGAAATAAACATGACAGCCTCCATATACCTCTCTCTTCAGTTCCCCTTTAACACAGTCAGACAGCATACCACCAACTGGATACAGCGGGAAATAGCAACAATTCATCAATGTCATTTCATATTTATAAGCCACAAAGAAGTACATTAACGAGGAACTTCAGCCTAAACAAACATACTGTCATTAAGTTACATTAGTTATGTTAATTAAAATAGATAGGTAATATAATCTTACCAACCCTGTTTTAAAAGAACAGGCAAATGTTTGTGATTTCATGGGGGCAGCCATCTTTTTCACGGGGCAGCCATCTTTTTGGTTGAAAGGAGGTGACAGGGACAATGAGACACAGTTCCAACTGTCCTGAACACTCCTCCCAGCTGCTAGGCAACGAGATCCACATCAGAAATTCCATCATGCTTTGCACAGCATCAGGGGGAAAATGCCTGCGCAGTTTTCTTTGATGGGGCGGAGCTTAGCTTCTGTGCAGCTAAAAATTAGGCTTTGGTAAGAAAAAAAAAGTTCTGATGCTGTGAAACTGTTAACCACCAAGCCTTTTTAGTGCTGCTGAGTAGATTTTTAGTTTTGCAGGTTCACTTTAAAAAAGTAAATACTTTCGTCAAAGCCTCTGGATCCTATAGAGGCTTCCCATGCCATCCTCCTTTCCCCTGTTGTCGACAAGGGCTTGTCTGAAAGGTAGATCAGGGCTGCGCTCTTCTTTAGATGCGAGCACAGCCGCACTGCGCATACGCGAGTACGGCTGCACCTGCGTAGTAAGCCATAGTCATGCACAAAAGGCTCCATGCTACTATGAGGTGTAGCCTTGCTAGCTTGTGTCCAGCATGGCCAGGGTTGCCACCTCATCCCTTTAAATACCAGCACATATGAATTATACATACCGTGTGGCTAGTTAGATGCAGTTTAGTCACAGATTATGTGTGGTTAGCCCCAGAACCTGTATAACATAGTATTTAAAGGGATGAGGTGGACAGCATTCCCCTTAGGTAAAAATTAAATTTTTCACCTGAGTTTGTCCTCAGGTTTGCATCAAGGTGGCCACACACGACAAACAAAATATTCGATCTTCTGTTTTTTCCATTAAAAACAATCTGTTTTATAGAAGAATTAAGTATCGATTTTTACTTCTTTTTTATTAAGAAATGTGATGGAATTCTCAGATTTTTTTCAATATTTTTTGATCAGCCCTGGTGGAAAATAAACTGGAGACAGAGTGAACATACGTATACAATACACTGGTCAGTTTCTTACATTGAAAAATTATATAAAAAATTGCATCATGAGTGGCCACCTTTATTACTAGTTAATCAAACCATACATTTAACTTGGCTAAATAGTAAAAAGTAAGATCCCCTGCAATCCCCGCCCCTAGCAATTTATGCCGATCGGCGTGGAGTGGTCCTGGGGCTGCGGCCGTGCCTGGCGTAGAGCGGTCAACAAGTAGTAAATTATAACTGAAAGGGCAACTGATGAGCAAGGTAATGTCCATGTTTCCCTATGGTTCAAGTGGGTGATGTTACAGTTTAGCAGTGTGCTGACCTGGAAGCTGTAATGGGGTAATGGCCATTTTCAAAATGGAGGACGGAGAATTCCATTGATCACAGTGGACAAACAGAAGCAGGAGAGGAGATAGAGATTGATGAGTAGACTCGGCGAGAGGCAAGTTACATAGTTACATAGTTATATTGGTTGAAAAAAGACATACGTCCATCGAGTTCAACCAGTACAAAGTACAACTCCAGCCTGCTCCCTCACATATCCCTGTTGATCCAGAGGAAGGCAAAAAAAAAAACCACAAGGCATGGTCCAATTAGCCCCAAAAGGGAAAAATTCCTTCCTGACTCCAGATGGTAATCAGATAAAATCCCTGGATCAACATCATTGGGCATTACCTAGTAATTGTAGCCATGGATGTCTTTCAACCCAAGGAAAGCATCTAAGCCCCCTTTAAATGCAGGTATAGAGTTTGCCATAATGACTTCCTGTGGCAATGCATTCCACATCTTAATCACGCTTACTGTAAAGAACCCTTTCCTAAATAAATGGCTAAAACGTTTTTCCTCCATGTGCAGATCTTGGTCTCTAGTCCTTTGAGAAGGCCTAGGGACAAAAAGCTCATCCGCCAAGCTATTATATTGCCCTCTGATGTATTTATACATGTTAATTAGATCTCCTCTAAGGCGTCTTTTCTCTAGACTAAATAAGCCCAGTTTATCTAACCTTTCTTGGTAAGCGAGACCTTCCATCCCACGTATCAATTTTGTAGCTCGTCTCTGCACCTGCTCTAAAACTGCAATATCTTTTTTGTAATGTGGTGCCCAGAACTGAATTCCATATTCCAGATGTGGCCTTACTAGAGAGTTAAACAGGGGCAATATTATGCTAGCATCTCGAGTTTTTATTTCCCTTTTAATGCATCCCAAAATTTTGTTCGCTTTAGCTGCAGCGGCTTGGCATTGAGTACGATTATTTAACTTGTTGTCGATGAGTACTCCTAAGTCCTTCTCCAAGTTTGATGTCCCCAACTGTATCCCATTTATTTTGTATGGTGCTAGACCATTGGTACGACCAAAATGCATGACTTTACATTTGTCAACATTGACTGCCATGTATGTGCCCATATAGCCATCCTATCCAGATCCTGTTGCAATATGACACGATCTTCCTGAGAGTTGATGATTCTGCACAATTTTGTATCATCTGCAAAAATAGCAACATTGCTCACTACTGCATCTACTAGGTCATTAATAAATAAATTGAAGAGCACTGGACCCAGTACAGACCCCTGTGGGATCCCGCTGCTAAGTCTCCTATTTTGAGTACGATCCATTGACCACAACTCTTTGTTTTCTGTCCATTAGCCAGTTCCCTATCCATGCACACAAACTCTTCCCCAGTCCTTGCATCCTCAACTTTTGCACCAGACTTCTGTGGGGAACAGTGTCGAAGGCCTTTGCAAAGTCCAAGTATATCACATCTACAGCATTCCCAATATCCATATTAGCATTCACTACCTCATAAAAGCTGAGCATGTTAGTCAAACAGGACCTGTCTTTAGTAAACCCATGTTGATGCTGAGAAATAAGATTATTTTCTACTATGAAGTCATGTATAGTATCTCTTAGTAACCCCTCAAATAGTTTGCATACAACTTAATTTCCTGGATCTGATTTTTTGCCCTTCTTAAATAATGGGAAAACGTGGGCTGTACGCCAATCCACTGGGACTCTGCCAGTTGCAAGAGTCACAAAAGATAAGATAAAGGGGTTTAGCTATAACTGAACTTAATTCCCTTAGGACCCGAGGATGCATGCCATCCGGGCCAGGTGCCTTGTCTATTTTTAATTTATTTCGTCTTGCCTTCACTTCTTCCTGCGTTAAGTATTTAATATTACAGTTAGAAGATTGAGACTCTTCTGCCTCTGTAATTTGCAACAGTGCTGTTTCCTTTGTGAAAACAGAAGCAAAGAAAGCATTTAATAACTCTGCCTTACCTTGGTCATCCACCATTGAGTTCCCACCCTCATCCTTTAGGAGTCCTATACAGTTAACCTTTTTTTTTTTAGAGTTGATGTACTTGTAAAACTTTTTTGGGTTAGATTTGATATCCCTAGCGATTTGATTTTCAGGTTCGATCTTTGCCAGCCTAATTTCTTTTTTACAATTTTTATTGCACTCCTTATATTTGCTTAGTGCAGCCTCGGTCCCCTCCTGTTTTAGGACCTTATAGGCATTCCTTTTCCTCTTCATTTTATCCCTAACCTTTCTATTCATCCATAGAGGCCTTTTTTTATTCCTAGACATTTTGTTTCCATATGGGATATACATACTACAATATTGATTGAGAATAAGTTTAAAAGCTTGCCATTTCCCTTCAGTGTCTTCCCCTTGTAGTACATTATCCCAGTTCACCAAACTTAGTGCCTGCCTAATTTGATTGAACTTTGCTTTTCTAAAATTCATAGTTTTAGTGGTCCCGCTGCCCCGTGGCCTATCAGTCACCAGATCAAACGTTATCATGTTGTGATCACTATTTCCCAAATGTTCTTGAACCTGCACATTTGATACATTATCTGGTCTATTAGAAATGATCAGATCCAGTAACGCATTCCCCTAGTTGGTTCCGTTACCATTTGAGTCAAGTAATTGTCCTGTAGTGCTGCCAGAAATCTGCTGCTTTTACCAGAATGGGTAGCCTCAATACTCCAGTCAATGTCTGGAAAGTTGAAGTCGCCCATAATTATGACCTCATTTTTTACTTGCAGCTTTTTCAATCTGCTATAGTAATTGCAGTTATGCAGCTTCATGAATATGAGGTGGTCTGTAGCATACCCCAATAAGCAATTGGCAACTTTTATTTCCACCATGAATATTTACCCAAAGTATGACAGCTGTATGTTTATTTTGACTTTTTTAATTTTTAGTTCAGGTTTGCTTTAAGTATGTGTAGAATCTATCGCTCCACAATAAATCAAACCCGGTTTAAAAATGTATTCCAATTAATTCTTCAAATGTTTACATATTTATCAATGAATATGATTACAAGCGAGTAAAGCGTGCAAGTCAACATGTAATTGTTGCGAAGAGGTTCATTAAACTCCTTTATTTCACCTGACGCAAGCCTCTCATTAAGCGTGCCAATAAACCACAACAATAACAGCTGCACTGACTGACATGCCACAATTATTAAGCATTAGTGCTGCAAAAATTATTCCAAGCCTTCCAAGTGAAAGTTATTGTATAAAATGATCACCGCTGTTCCAGTAATTGAAAACTTTAAATTAAACAGGAGGATGTGCACTTATTAATTCAAAACTTCAATATTAGCCACAGATCAGATCATTACTACATACTGGGCCTAATTTGCCAATGCTGCTGTAGGCATCAATGTCCCACAGTTGAGTAAAAAAAAGAGAAAAAAAAAAATACTGATTACAGACTATGAAAGAAGGTGCTGCCCATGCGCTCACAAAAGCATTTCCATATGGATCAGGGAAAAATGTATAAAACATCCTTGCTAGTTGAATTTTATAATAATATTTGTTCCCATTTTAACATAGGAAAAAAACCATCATTGCTCCCAACCCACTTTTTCCTTGCATTGGTTTACTATAAGGCCCGGTTCACATTAGCGTTCACTGTCCGGATTCGCCTGATCGGATCCGGACCGTATACTGTACAAACGGAACGGACGTTCCGCATAGCAATGCAAAGTCTATGCGGACGTTCACACGCGTCCGTTCCGTACGGAGCGGAGCGGAGCCGGATCGGATCCGAACTCCGGACACTTTTCCAACATGCTCTATTTTTGGGTCCGGATCATCCGGCCGACGCACCCGGACCGGAGCCTGACTGCACCATCCGTGCATAGAAACCAATGGGAAACGGAAAGCACAGAACACACTGGCTATAAAAACCTGACGTTCTACCCCACTTCCTATGCGTATTCTAGCGGCCATTTTGGATGGGGACACATGGGCCCAGCATTTCTGGAGTGGAGCAGCAGTGACTTGTGCTGGAGCGGTTTGGCAGTATATGTCGGACGTGGAGGTGAGGCCCTACACAGCGGAGGACCTGATTCTACAGGTGCACCTTCTGCTGACCTCCCAGACCCCAACAATATTTATATAGTTTGTATCTCTTTTACCAAACGGATCCGGATCGCAGCCGTATCAATACATATGCAAACGGACCGGATCCGGTCCGGTTCCGGTCCTGTCATCCGGTCCGTTCTTTACAGAAACGCAAGTGTGAACGGGGCCTAAGGGAAGGTACAAACAAGGCACTGCAGATGTAGTACGCGGACAGGACAGAGCAATGAGGTTCTATGTCTTTTTACATTTACATATAGAAAATACATAATAGAATTCCTATCTTCTGAAAAGAAATAAAATTAATTTCTTCTAAAAGTGAATCTAAACAGAGTAAAATAATTTAAAATAAACACATGATGTACATTACAATGATTACTTCCATTTCTGACAAGATTTTGTCAGAACTGAAATATATCAGCTGCTGGAAGTTATACTGTATATCAGCTGCTGGCAGTTATAACTGAAAGGACAATGGATGAGCAAGGTAATGTCCATGTTTCTATATGGATCAAGTGGAACATATTACAGTTTAACAGTGTGCTGACCAGGAAGCTGTTTTAATGGGATAACGGCCATTTTAAACTGGAGTATGGAGAATAGTGAAACAAATCCGTCACATTTTGGATTAGCCCACCCCCTCACACGGTTTTCTCAGTTATTTCTGTACTAGCTAAAGGCCCGGAGATGCCCAGGTATGTATTTGGCTGGTGTTGGCAGTGCCCGCTTTTTCTAACCCTAACACACAATTGCTCAATGACCAAGTTTGCAAGCTTTGCGGTCTTTGGAATCAAGTATTTGCATTGAAATGAAACAAATTGATTGGCTGTGGCTCCACCCACTTTTATGAATTTGAACCCCAGTCACCCAATGACTAACTGTACCCGGTTTGGGGCTTGTGCCATACACAGTGCAATAATGGCAGCATTGACCTTTTCCCTTGAAAATCAATAGGTGAATTTTGCTTGGCTTTTGTAGGCTCCACACACATTTCTGAATATTAATTTCAGTCACCCAGTGACCAACTGTGCAAAGTTTGAGAACCCTGCCATGAAAAGTGTAAGAATGGCTGCAGTTTAAGTTTGTCAGTAAAATGTGTGTTTGTCTCCACCCACTTTTTGGTTATGGGAACAAAAAATATCCTATATGTTATTCCAGGTTATGTACTATATGTGCCAAATTTCATTCAAATCTGTTCAGCCGTTTTTTGCGCGATCGAGTAACAAACATCCAAACTTTCCCATTTATAATATTAGTAGGATTTACAAAAGCACTTACTGACCTGCAGCTGCTTAGTCCAACTGACAAAATGATGTGCAATGAGTAGGGAAGCTAGATGACTTCTCTGTATAGATCTTTTCTAGGGGTGCTTGTGTAAAAAATAAAGGTTATACAGAGAGCCCCCTATGAGGAGATGAACTAGTCCAAAATCTATCAGATCTGTCAGCTTTTTATTACCTACTGCAAGTGACAGCAAAATAAAAAAAAAGTAATTTGTAGTTCATTTTACTCTGGGAAAAATGTACATTTTATAAGTATGTGTTTTAATTTTAAAATTTTTCATATTTGTCCTTTAAAGAACAACTGAGAGGAATGTGGAGGCTATCATGTTTAATGCCTTTTAAATAATACCAGTTGCCTGGCATTCCTGCTGATCCTGCTGATGGCTGCAGTAGTGTCTGAATCACACACCTGAAACAAGCATGTGGCAAATCTAGCCAAACGTGAGTCAAACATCTGATCTGCATGCTTGTTCATGGTCTATGGCGAAAAGTATTAGAGGATTAGCAGAGCAGCCACACAATGTGCATTGTTTAAAAACGAAAAAAATATGGCAGACTCATTTTCCCTCTCACTTCAGCTGATTTTTAAATCATCAATTTCTTTACACTCAATGATATCCCTGCATTCGAGGAGTCCGAGTAATTTTGGGTATCTGGAGATGGAGTTTTTATAAATTGAGGAGTCGGAGTCAGTTGATTTTTGTACCAACTCCAAAGTCCTGGTAAATATTAGACTTAACCACTTGCCGACCGCCCCCAGCCGATGGGCGGCGGCAAAGACTGGGCCTAAACGACCGCAATACGCCCATCGGCGGAGGCGGCGGCAGGCGTGGTTATGCGGCGATCGCGTCATTCGTGACGCGATCAGCAGCCGGCGACTGGCTCCGCCCCCCTCGCGCTGTAACCCGCCGGCCGTTCAGATCGCCGCATGGAAGAAGTATAATAGGCTTTGTAATGTATACAAAGCCTATTAAACTGGCTGCCTCCTGCCCTGGTGGTCCCAGTGTCCGAGGGACCACCAGGGGAGGCTGCAGCCACCCTAGTCTGCACCCAAGCACACTGATTTCCCCCCCCCCTGCCCCCTGATCGCCCACAGCACCCCTCAGACCCTCCCCCCCTGCCCACCCCCAGACCACTGTTAGCACCCAATCACCCCCCTAATCACCCATCAATCACTCCCTGTCAACGCAATTTATTTTTTTATCTCTAAACTGCCCTTTGCTCCCTCCTGATCACCCCCCCACCCCTCAGATTCTCCCCAGGCCACCCCCCCTGTGTACTGTATGCATCTATCCCCCCTGATCACCTGCCAATCACCCCTCCAATCACCTGTCAATCACCTGTCAATCACCCATCAATCACCTCCTGTCACTGCCACCGATCAATCAGCCCCTAACCTGCCCCTTGCGGGCAATCTGATCACCCACCCACCCACACCAATAGATCGCCCGCAGATCCGACATCAGATCACCTCCCAAGTGCAGTGTTTACATCTGTTCTCTACCCTAAACACCCACTAATTACCCATTAATCACCCATCAATCACCCCCTATCACCACCTTTCACTGTTACCCATCAGATCAGACCCTAATCTGCCCCTTGCGGGCACCCAATCACCCACCCACACGCTCAGATTGCCCTCAGACCCCCCCTTATCAATTCGCCAGTGCAATATTTACATCTGTTCTTCCCTGTAATAACCCACTGATCACCTGTCAATCACCTGTCAATCACCCATCAATCACCCCCTGTCACTGCCACCCATCAATCACCCCCTGTCACTACCACCCATCAATCAGCCCCTAACCTGCCGCTTGCGGGCAATCTGATCACCCACCCACACCAATAGATCGCCCGCAGATCCGACGTCAGATCACCTCCCAAGTGCAGTGTTTACATCTGTTCTCTACCCTAAACATCCACTAATTACCCATCAATCACCCCCTATCACCACCTGTCACTGTTACCCATCAGATCAGACCCTAATCTGCCCCTTGCGGGCACCCAATCACCCGCCTACACGCTCAGATTGCCCTCAGACCCCCACTTATCAATTCGTCAGTGCATTATTTACAACTGTTCTTCCCTGTAATAACCCACTAATTACCCATCAATCACCCCCTATCACCACCTGTCACTGTTACCCATCAGATTAGACCCTAATCTGCTCCTTGCGGGCACCCAATCACCCACCCACACGCTCAGATTGCCCTCAGACCCCCCCTTATCAATTCGCCAGTGCATTATTTACATCTGTTCTTCCCTGTAATAACCCACTGATCACCTGTCAATCACCCATCAATCACCCATCAATCACCCATCAATCGCCCATCAATCGCCCATCAATCACCCATCAATCGCCCATCAATCACCCATCAATCACCCATCAATCACCCATCAATCACCCCCTGTCACTGCCACCCATCAATCACCCCCTGTCACCAACTAGCACACCTACCCATCAGATCAGGCCCTAATTTGCCCCGTGTGGGCTCTTGATCACTCGGCCAAACCCTAAAACCCCCCTCAGACCCCCTTCCGATCACCTCCCCAGTGCATTGATTGCATCTATTTTCCCCTCTAACCACCCCCTGAGACACCCATCAATCACCTCCTGTCACCCCCCTAGCACTCCTATCCATCAGATCAGGCGCAATACAACCTGTCATCTAACAGGTCACCCTGCTTATGACCGGTTCCACAGAATTTGCCCCCTCATAGACCACCTGTCATCAAAATTTGCAGATGCTTATACCCCTGAACAGTCATTTTGAGAAATTTGGTTTCCAGACTACTCACGGTTTTGGGCCTGTAAAATGCCAGGGCAGTATAGGAACCCTACAAGTGACCCCATTTTAGAAAAAAAAAAACCAAGGTATTCTGTTAGGTGTATGAAGAGTTCATAGAAAATTTTAATTTTTGTCAACAGTTAGCGGAAATTGATTTTTATTGATTTTTTCACAAAGTGTCATTTTTCACTAACTTGTGACAAAAAATAAAATCTTCTATGAACTCACCATACACCTAACGGAATACCTTGGGGTGTCTTCTTTCTAAAATGGGGTCATTTGTGGGGTTTCTATACTGACCTGGCATTTTAGGGGCCCTAAACCGTGAGGAGTAGTCTAGAAAAATAAATGCCTCAAAATGACCTGTGAATAGGACTTTGGGCCCCTTAGCGCACCTAGGCTGCAAAAAAGTGTCACACATGTGGTATCGCCGTACTCAGGAGAAGTAGTATAATGTGTTTTGTGGTGTATTTTTACACATACCCATGCTGGGTGGGAGAACTCTCCCTGTAAATGACAATTGTGTGTAAAAAAAATCTAAAATGTGTCATTTACAGAGATATTTCTCCCACCCAGCATGGTTATATGTAAAAATACACCACAAAACACATTATACTACTTCTCCTGAGTACGGCGATACCACATGTGTGACACTTTTTTGCACCCTAACTGCGCTAAGGGGCCCAAAGTCCAATGAGTACCTTTAGGATTTCAACGGTCATTTTGCGGCATTTGGTTTGCAGACTACTCTTCACGGTTTAGGGCCCCTAAAATGCCAGGGCAGTATAGGAACCCCACAAGTGACCCCATTTTAGAAAGAAGACACCCCAAGGTATTCTGTTAGGTGTATGATGAGTTCATAGAAGATTTTATTTTTTGTCACAAGTTAGCGGAAATTGATTTGTATAAAAAAAAATTCACAAAGTGTCATTTTCCGCTAAGTTGTGACAAAAAAAAATCTTCTATGAACTCACCATACTCCTAACACAATACCTTGGGGTGTCTTCTTTAAAAAATGGGGTCACTTGTAGGGTTCCTATACTGCCCTGGCATTTTAGGGGCCCTAAACCGTGAGGAGTAGTCTAGAATCAAAATGCCTCAAAATGACCTGTGAATAGGACGTTAGGCCCCTTAGCGCACCTAGGCTGCAAAAAAGTGTCACACATGTGGTATCGCCGTACTCAGGAGAAGTAGTATAATGTGTTTTGGGGTGTATTTTTATACATACCCATGCTGGGTGGGAGAAATCTCTCTGTAAATGGACAATTGTGTGTAAAAAAAAAATCAAACAATTGTCATTTACAGAGATATTTCTCCCACCCAGTATCTGTATGTGTAAAAATACACCACAAAACACATTATACTATTTCTCCTGAGTACGGCGGTACCACATGTGTGGAACTTTTTTGCACCCTAAGTGCGCTAAGGGGCCCAAAGTCCAATGAGTACCTTTAGGATTTCACAGGTCATTTTGCGACATTTGGTTTCAAGACTACTCCTCACGGTTTAGGGCCCCTAAAATGCCAGGGCAGTATAGGAACCCCACAAATGACCCCATTTTAGAAAGAAGACACCCAAAGGTATTCCGTTAGGAGTATGGTGAGTTCATAAAAGATTTTATTTTTTGTCACAAGTTAGCGGAAAATGACACTTTGTGAAAAAACACAATTAAAATCAATTTCCGCTAACTTGTGACAAAAAAAAAATCTTCTATGAACTCACCATACACCTAACGGAATACCTTGGGGTGTCTTCTTTCTAAAATGGGGTCATTTGTGGGGTTCCTATACTGCCCTGGCATTTTAGGGGCCCTAAACCGTGAGGAGTAGTCTTGAAACCAAATGCCGCAAAATGACCTGTGAAATCCTAAAGGTACTCATTGGACTTTGGGCCCCTTAGCGCAGTTAGGGTGCAAAAAAGTGCCACACATGTGGTATCGTCGTACTCAGGGGAAGTAGTATAATGTGTTTTGGGGTGTATTTTTATACATACCAATGCTAAGTTGGAGAAATATCTCTGTAAATGACAATTGTGTGTAAAACAAATAAAAAATTGTCATTTACGGAGATATTTCTCCCACCCAGCATGGGTATGTGTAAAAATACACCCCAAAACACATTATACTACTTCTCCTGAGTACGGCAATACCACATGTGTGGCACTTTTTTGCAGCCTAACTGCGCTGAGGGGCCCAAAGTCCAATGAGCATCTTTAGGCTTTACAGGGGTGCTTACAATTAGGCACCCCCCAAAATGTCAGGACAGTGAACACACCCCACAAATGACCCCATTTTGGAAAGTAGACACTACAAGGTATTCAGAGAGGAGCATAGTGAGTCAGTGGCAGATTTCATTTTTTTTGTCGCAAGTTAGAAGAAATGGAAACCTTTTTTTTGTCACAAAGTGTCATTTTCCGCTAACTTGTGACAAGAAATAAAATCTTCTATGAACTCACCATGCCTCTCACTGAATACTTTGGGATGTCTTCTTTCCAAAATGGGGTCATTTGGGGGGTATTTATACTATCCTGTAATTTTAGCACCTCATGAAACATGACAGGTGGTTAGAAAGGGCAGAGATGCTTCAAAATGGGAAAATTCACTTTTGGCACCATAGTTTGTAAACGCTATAACTTTTACCCAATCCAATAAATATACACTGAATGTTTTTTTTTTTATCAAAGACATGTAGCAGAATAACTTTTGCGCTCAAATGTATACGAAATTTTACTTTATTTGAAAAATGTCATCACAGAAAGTTAAAAAAATCATTTTTTTGACAAAATTCATGTCTTTTTTGATGAATATAATAAAAACTAAAAATCGCAGCAGCAATCAAATAGCACCAAAAGAAAGCTGTATTAGTGACAAGAAAAGGAGGTAAAATTCATTTAGGTGGTAGGTTGTATGACCGAGCAATAAACCATGAAAGCTGCAGTGGTCTGAATGGAAAAAAAGGCTCTGGTCCTTAAAGGAATACTTAAGTCAAAAAAAAAAAATGACATTTACTCACCTGGGGCATCCCTCAGCACCCCGAAGCTGGATGGTGCCCTCGCAGCCCCGCTCCGATCATCCTGTCCCCGCCGGCGGCTACTTCCGGTTCGGCGACAGCCGCCGACAGGCTGGGAACGCGGCTGATTTTCCGCGTTCCCAGCCGCTGCTATCACTCTCTATGCTGCTATAGCGTATATATATATATATATACAGTCTTTTCGCCCCTTAAAGGAATACTTAAGTCAAAAAAAAAAAAATGACATTTACTCACCTGGGGCATCCCTCAGCACCCCGAAGCTGGATGGTGCCCTCGCAGCCCCGCTCCGATCGTCCTGTCCCCGCCGGCGGCTACTTCCGGTTCGGCGACAGCCGCCGACAGGCTGGGAACGCGGCTGATTTTCCGCGTTCCCAGCCGCTGCTATCACTCTCTATGCTGCTATAGCGTATATATATACGCTATAGCAGCATAGAGAGTGATAGCAGCGGCTGGGAACGCGGAAAATCAGCCGCGTTCCCAGCCTGTCGGCGGCTGTCGCCGAACCGGAAGTAGCCGCCGGCGGGGACAGGACGATCGGAGCGGGGCTGCGAGGGCACCATCCAGCTTCGGGGTGCTGAGGGATGCCCCAGGTGAGTAAATGTCATTTTTTTTTTTTGACTTAAGTATTCCTTTAAGGGGCGAAAAGACTGTGGTCCTCAAGTGGTTAAGGTAGCCATACACTGGTCGATTCGCCATCAGATTCGACCAACAGACAGATCCCTCTCTGATCGAATCTGATCAGAGAGGGATCGTATGGCTGCCTTTACTGCAAACAGATTGTGAATCGATTTCAGACTGAAACCGTTCACAATCTGTGGTGGTGGTGGTGCTGCCGCCGCTCCCCCCCCCCCCCGCATACATTACCTGCTCCGCCGGCGCGACTCCCCAGGTCTCTGCTGTCTTCTTCTCCGCTCTGTTCTGGTCTCCGAGTCCGGTATGCTTCACTTCTTCCTGTCTGGGGAAAGTTTAAACAGTAGAGCGCCCTCTACTGTTTAAACTTCCTGTCCCGGCAGGAAGTTCAGTGAAGCATGCCGGACCCGGAGACCAGACCACAGCGGAGAAGACAGCGGAGACCTGGGGAGTCGCGCCGGCGGAGCAGGTAATGTATTGCAGCTGTATTGCATCGGTTGTCGGGCACTCGAACGCCGCTAGCGACGGGCTCCCTACCCGCGGGCGATCGGCAATAATTTCCTACACGGAGCAATCAACGGGATCAATCTATTTCGGGACGAAATAGATCGAAATTTAGCGTGTATCGTGAACGATGTGACAGCAGATTCGATCACAGTGATCGAATCTGCTTTCGATCGGCGAGGAATCGGCCTAGTGTATGGCCAGCTTAAGGAGTCGAGGAGTCGGAGGAATTTTGGGTACCTGGAGTCAGTCTGTTTCATAAACTGAGGAGTCGGATGATTTTTGTACCAACACCACAGCCCTGCACATCTGATATAATGGCCAACATCTTATACCTGTGACTCAGTCACAAAGACTATAGGCCACACCTCTCTTCTAAACCTTCCCCTTCTGTCAACATTCAGGCTAGGAACACTCTTTGCTGAATGCCGCTAATGTAGGTCAATGGGCCAAATAAAAAAAAGCATATAAAAAAAGGCATATGCGTTTTGTATGCATTTTCAAACATGCGTTTTTAAAAATGCTGGTTTTTTTTGGGTTGCATAATTTTCAAAAACCCACATAATGACAGCCAATAAGAAAGCAATGTATTGCGTTTTGTATGGTTTTTCATGCGTTTTTATATGCATTTTTTTTTATTGTTTTGTGATTATTTCCGCTTTCTGTTGTCTTCCTAGTGATTTGCATAAAACGAACTATAAAAACGCATGGAAAACGCATACAAAGCGTTTAGTATATGCGAACCGCAAATGCATAAAAACGCACGCAAAACGCTTGAAAAACGCATGTGCGGAAAAAGCGCAAACGTACCAAAAACGCACACACAAAAAAACGCACATGACAAAAAAACTCGCACTTTCACGCACAGCCATGTGTGCACCCAGCCTCAATGTCCATTGGAAGGTCAGAGCACTGCACATCATTTGAGAAAATGACTGGTGTAAACAAGCATGCTCACACCATCCAAGCAAACATGTTTGTGCTGCTGTCATACAAAAGCAGCCAATACCAAAGCTGGCTTTAATTTACCAGGAAATAATACCAAACACCTTAAAAAAAAATCCATCCCAGCCTATGAAATGAATCCCAAATCCAGCTGGCTGGTGGTTGTCCGCAGCTGTAAGACATGCAAGCAGCTCCCATCCTGTCCAGCTTTAGCTGAATTAGGAGGCGATCATACACTCGCTTGTCTTTCAAAGGCCCCAAGACTGGAAATGGTTCAAAAAAAGTAATTACTGAAATGACTTGCAGTGATTATGGTCAGGCGCAGACATGCTCTGTGGCAGCCATCTTTGATCTGCAAAGTCGTTAGTGACAGAGGATATTTCAAGAGGCGGTGGAGATAAGTCTCTCCTCACCTTGACCTCAGACATCAGTGCTTGTCCTGGAATCACAGTAGTAATTCCCTGCAAGATGCTGAGGTTCAGCTTGACTGCAGTCACACATGACATCTCAAATTAAAATGACATCAGCTGCCAGAGACAGAACACGAGTTATATAATGCACTTCTCTCCGTCCTGACGTCTTCTTAAAGTGGACCCCCTTGCACAGGACAGAGGGAAAACAGAGAGAAATGCACCCTGTATGTATTTAGAGAGTTTAGCCAGTCTAATTCCACCTCATCTGTGACTAATCACAACTGTAATTTGATTTCTCCCTGTGTCACCTGACTGCCATGGCAGATAGGCCCAGTGCACACTGAGCGGCTTTAGCATCGATCCGCCAGCCACATCCGCCAGTGAAAACGCTTGGCTAATGTATTTCAATGGGATGGTGCACACCAGCGGTTTGAGGTTTTTTCCAAACCGCAAACGTGCCTCCTGCTGCACGTTTGCAGTTTTCAGAAGCGTTTCGTCCTCAATGTAAAGTATAGGAAAACGTAAAGCGCTGTGGAAAACACTACATCAGAGCAGTTTTTCAGGCGTTTTTCTTACAGAAGCTGTTCAGTAACAGCTTTTACTGTAACAGTATTTGTAATCTGCTACACAAAAACGCTCCCAAAAACGCTAGGCATGTTTAGAAAACCTCTCTAAACATGCCTAGAATCGCTCTGAAATCAGCTCCAAAAACCGCTAGCGTTTTGACAATCTGCTAGCGGTTGTGGTGTGCACTGGGCCATAAGCTCATTTGAAAACACAGGATGTTAACAATATGTTTGCTTCCAAGAAAGATTTATTGCAGGATCTGTATCAGCTGTAACAAAGAAATGATTTTCTTTAAAGAGAATCTGTATTGTTAAAATTGCACAAACGTAAACATACCAGTGCGTTAGGGGACATCTCCTATTACCATCTGTCACAATTTCGCCGCTCCTCGCCGCATTAAAAGTGGTTAAAAACAGTTTTAAAAAGTTTGTTTATAAACAAACAAAATGGCCACCAAAACAGGAAGTAGGTTGATGTACAGTATGTCCACACATAGAAAATACTTCAATACACAAGCAGGCTGTATACACTCTTCCTTTTGAATCTCAAGAGATCATTTGTGTGTTTGTTTCCCCCTGCAGCTATCTTCCACTGAAGTGTCAGGCTGTTTCTTCCTGCAGAGTGCAGACAGCTCTGCCTGTATGTAATTCCTCAGTATGTGAAAGCCCAGCCAGCTCAGAGGAGGATTTATCCAGCTTGTAAAAGATAAGAGAGAAGAGAGAAGCTGCCCAAATCTAAATAACCCACAGGCAGTGTGCAGAGAGGGGCCTGGAGGGGGAGATGCATCACAGAACCACAACACTGAAGAACTTGGCAGCCTTCCAGACACAGGCTGACAAGTCTGACAAGAGAGAGATAAGTTGATTTATTACAGAGATGGTGATAGTAGAACATGCTGCAGTAAGCCAGAACACATTAGAATAGCTTTTGGAACTTGTAGGATGATAAAAAACAGGATGCAATTTTTGTTACGGAGTCTCTTTAAGGCTGGGAGCCTACATAAAGCATAAAAGGCTGCATTTTATGTCATGTTTTGTATTAATGTTGTGTGCGTTTTAGTGCGTTTGTGATGCGATTTGCGTGCATTTTAATGCGTTTGCATATACAAAATGCATATGCGTTTTCCATGCATTTTTATATTTCCATTTATGAAAATCACTTGGAAGACAACAGGAAGCGGAAATACAGCAAAAAGAAAATCTTTTGGGGTAAAACCGCACATGAAACGCACGGAAAACACATGAAAAACCGCATACCATCGCGTACCCATTGACTTTCATTATGAGCGTTTTTTATGCATTCATGTATATTATGCAACATAACCAGCGTTTTTAAAAACGCAGGTTTGAAAACACATAGAAAACGAATATGCGTTTTTTATATGCGTTTTCTCCTGCTGCCCATAGACTTCCATTAGCGGTAAAAACACTGCGTTTTCCGCACCGCTAGCATTTCTGCTATGTGTGCACCCAGCCTAAAGGTTGCTTACCTTTTAGAGAAGAAAGGAAGTTCTGAGTTCAGGTCCACTTTAAAGTAAATCTGAACCAAGTAAATGTATTTAAAATAAATACATGGTGCACCTGCAAATGAATATTTCACACTCCTCGACCCTCAGTTCCTCTCAGAGGCTCACCATTTTCTTTTTACATGGATTCCTTCCACTTCTGACAAGATTTTGTCAGAAATGATATATATCAGCTGCTGTTCGGCGTCAAGTCCTGGGGCTGCAGTTTCCCAGGGAACTGCCGCGCGCATGCGGTCCCTGGCAGCGCTGTACAAGATCGGCGATCTCCAGCCTCTGATCACGGAGGGGAGGAGGGAGGGAGAAACAGCCTCATAGAGGCTTAAAAAAAAACAAAAAAAAACGGCCACAGTGATTGGACACCTCCGCTGGCATGTCCCCTTAGGGACAAAAAAAGGAGGTGAGTCCGATCGCTGGGCTCCATAGCTGGGCTTTGCAGGAGGCTGAAGAGCCTGCACAGCCCAGCTTAACAAAAACAGTTTGGGGTTGTCAAGTGGTTAAGTGTCACTCTCAGAAGCCAAGGTATCATCTGCATTGTCTGCATCTACAGTAACTATTCTCCTATCATCCCGATGCAAATGGAACAACTCTTGTCTACAATATACGCTACATATGGCTCTGCTACAAAATAATTATTAATACTCTCGTTCTGAAGGGCAGCATCTGTTGTTTGGAGGTTGATTTGCATATTAGCAGCCCTTTTAGCATCAGACGTGGAGAAAGGGATTTGATTTTATTACAAACTACAGAAAAGTTGGCTGATCCCAATAAACTTTAGAGAACTATGTCCAAATTATGACTCATTAGTTCCTTGGTGGAAGTTGCATACAAATCAATTGTTTATTGAATCACAACAGCCAGTTATCCAACAGTAAGACTGGATGATGTTTAAAAAGAACCTAAGGTGTGAGACCTATGGAAGCTGCCATATTTTTTTTTTAAACAATGCCAGTTGCCTGGCTGTCCTGCTAATCTTTCTGCTTAGAATGGCCTAAATCACACACCTGAAACAAGCATGCAGCTAATCTTGTCTGATTTGTCATAGACATCTGATCTGCATGCTTGTTTGGGGTCTATGACAAAGTATTAGAGACAGAGGATAAGCAGGACAGCCAGGTAATGTGCATTATTTAAAAGGAAATAAACATGTCAGCCTCCATATCCTGCTCATCTCAGGATCCCTATTAACATCTCAGGATCCCTAATAACATCTCAGGATCCCTATTAACATCTTCAAACAAAATGATTTATTGGAAAGTTGTTGATGCAACGTAAACCTATGTTGGCATATCTTGTTTGGTTGCCCAGTGTGTCCAAACGAGCGGGCGGCAGGGAGCAGTTCTAGTTACCTGCTCCCGATGGCCTCTTCTCTCCCTCCACCGGCGGCTTTGAACTTCTGACAGGTCTTCTGGGTCCTCATCACATCCAATCACAATATGACGTGAAGGAGATCCAGGAGGCTGTGTCAGCGTTACAGCGCTGCCCGCTGGTGGAAGAGGGGTGATGGATAAGACTCTTCCACCACTGGGTGGTGTTTTAACACAGATATGGTTTCCTGGATACTGCTCACGTCATATCATGTGATGAGAAGCGAGAAGACATGTCGGGATATTAGCGCCGCTGCGGTGGAGGATCCAGCTGGCCAGACAGGTAACTATAACAGCTCCATGCTGCCACCACACTGCATACCCTGCAGAGTGGGAGATACTTTATTTGACTGCTAAAGGGTTAAAGGATAACTAAACCTATAGGTCAAAATTCAATACATTTTAATATTAAGAAAATGGCCATCTGCAGAGGTGTAACTGTTGGTTGTGAAGGAGTAAAGGGCCACTTTTTTTATCCATTACAGGGTCCCTGTTTCCTAAGCACAAGTTGCTGTGGCAACACTTATTATGGGTGGGAAGTCACAGTTACTGCATGCTCATGGATGGGACATGGTGGCTGCAGGATGGGATGGATAGCTCAGCAATACTGACATTGACCTGATATGAACCACATGACAGTGGTAAATCCTATGGTGGCCACTAACGATCCAATCTTTTCCATCCAATCTTACCATTTCTATGTAATATAAAGGGAACTGCCTAAATTATTCATTCAATATATTTACTTAATTTACCCTTATACTACATAGATTTGGTAAAATTGGATGAAAAAGATTGAATCATAAAGGTGACCACTAATGATACAATATTTTTAATCCAATTTTATCAAGTCTATGTAGTAGAAGCGTAAATTGTGTGAATACATTAAATTGATAATTTAGGCAGTCCCTTATATTACATAGAAATGGTAAGATTGGATCAAAAAGATTGGATCATTAGTGGCCACCAGAGAGGGTTCATTTCAAGTTGGTGCAATATATATATACTAGCCGACCCGCGGCGTAGCATACGCCGCATAAGAGGGTAGAGGGCAGGAAGGGGGTATTGGGCACAGCGGTGTGGAGGGGGGTTGGACCCCCCCCCTCAACTGGGTCCCCCATGTGTGCTCTACCTCCAGTTTAAGCTCAGCAGGAACCCCCCCTCACCTGGGTCCCCCATGTGTGCTCGCCCTCCAGCTTAAGCTCAGCAGGAACACCCCCCCCCCCCCCTTCACCTGGGTCCCCCATGTGTGCTCTACCTCCAGCTTAAGCTCAGCAGGAAACCCCCCCTCACCTGGGTCCCCCATGTGCACTCCCCCTCCAGCTTAAGCTCAGCAGGAACCCCCCCACACCTGGGTCCCCCATGTGCGCTCCCCCTCCTGCTTAAGCACAGTAGCAGCCGCCACTATTAGTAAGAGGCAGCGGGCGGGGATGACTCACCTCTTCCGTGTTCCATCGTGCGTTCCACTGTCGTCACTTCCTGCAATGCCACACACTGTATTGGTGTAGTTTGCCTTTTTAAAACAGAAGGAAATCTGCAATAATTCAGCTATAAGTGAACATTTGTGATTACCCACAATGCACTGCTACTGAATATGCAAATTATCCCTCTTTGCCCTTGGTTTGCTATGACACTACTTCTTCTTCTTGCTTGGACCAGCCCCTTCTTCTTGCTTGGACCGGCCCTGGGGGCAGGGCGCTACTTCTTCTTCTTGTTTGAAGGTTGAGGCACTTACTCTATTAAATATATAGATTTTTTTTTTTTGGGTTGAGACAGACAAAATGATCAGCTGCTGCAACTGATTGGTTCATTTCCATGCTGCATACAGTTCCATAAAATTAGCATAAAACGTATTTATTTATTAGACTATGATCAACATTGTTAACAGCAGATAATGTTCAATGAACACAGTAAACCTTGTAAGCTAGGCTAGCTACCTGTGTCCCCCAAGTCCCTCTGCTCTGCTCCGATCCCCCCGATCGCCACCGTTATACGTACCACCCCCCCCCCCCCCGCCCCCCGGATCCCAAGATAGCGCAGCCTCTCCAATCACCTCCAGGCTTTGCAATGGGGAGGATCGGGACTGGGCATGACGTCAATGACGTCAGACATCATGTCCGATCGTCGCCATAGTGATGACTGAAGCTGATTGGGGAGGTAAATATAAGCGCTGGCGATCGGGGGATCAGAGAGGTGTGGGGGGACTTAGGGGACACAGGTAGCTAGCCTAGTGCTAGCTACAAGATTTACAAGTTTTATTCTAAAAATTACTCGCGCGGACGCATCCACCGAAACTGCGTACCGCCAGGAAAGTTAAAACTGAGGCAGGGCCAGTGCACACCAAAAACCTCTAGCAGATCTGCAAAACGCTAGAGGTTTGTGAAACAGATTTTCAGAGCGATTCTAGGCATGTTTAGAGAGGTTTTCTAAACATGCCTAGCGTTTTTTAGAGCATTTTTTGTGTAGCAAATTTCATATGTTGTTACAGTAAAGCTGTTACTGAACAGCTTCTGTAACAAAAACGCCTGGAAAACCGCTCTGATCTAGCATTTTTCAAAGCGGTTTTCCACTTTCCTATACTTTAACATTGAGGCAGAAACGCCTCCTAAATCTAAAAAATGCTGCAGCCCCCGAGTTTGCGTTTGTGGAAAAAACGAACCGCTCTGGTGTGCACCAGCCCAATGAAATACATTAGCCAAGCACTTTTCAAACCGCTAGCATTTTTAAAAACACTCCAGAACACCAGCCCGTAGTCAAAGTGGGGAATGAGCCGCCTTTCCATCATCACGCACCTGAAGGCACGAGCCTACACTGTCTTATGGTAAATCTGGCCCTGCCCACTAGAGATGGTTGGAGATCCCTGGTCTTTGCATTCTGCTATGGCATAGCCATATTAACTTTTGACCAAACAAAATCATACACAAAATAATTTTGCGCACAGACAAAAAGTACTGCTAGTATTGTTTAAAGTAAGAAGTATAGGTTCTCAAAAAACGGAAGCAATTAGATTCAGCCCATCAGCCCCAAGACGACTTTAAGACTCTTCCACTCTGATTGGTCCCTACACTATCCTAGTTCCACGGGTAGCACTGCAAGCAGGCATTCCATGCTTCATATCTCATTGGATGCATGAACTGGGGGCTCTAAACCTTTTCCAAGGGGAGCTTACACATCACGCAACTTACCCTATTTTTAGGGAGCAGCCACTTATAAAATACAAATAGTCTAAGATGGAGGCTCCAACTCCTCAGTTTATGAAAACACCGACTCCGACTCCAGGTACCCAAAACTGCACAGACTCCTGGACTCCGACTCCTTAGTCCAATTCTTACCAGGGCTGTGGATTTGGTACAAAAATCAACCGAGATTTTGATCTACATCTGTTTTTGTAACTTTCACAGGTATCGAAACTTCTTTGGATTCTGTACCTGACGGGATTGGATATGACTGCTTATGTATTGATGAATCTGCACTCAGATAAGTGCATTATGAACTTAATTTATTGCATTAATTTGCATTCATGTTTACTTCCTGGTTGGAAGGTTATGTGATTGTATGATGTCACTTCCTATGTGGGCATGTATAAAAAGAATCATGTGATGTGCATATATCAGCATTGAAAAAGGTTGTGGACCAACCGAAACGTTGCTGTGAGCTGCTGTAAGCTTTATTTTCTTTGCTCAATAGACTAGAGCTTGTGTGCTGCAATCCTCTGGACTTTTGTTTATGCTTTAGGGGAATTGGGCACCCCCAATTGCGTGCACACTCTACTCATTGGAGTTTTGCTAGTGGGAGCTGCTGACCTCCAACAGAACTGTATGTATGTATGTATGTATGTATGTATGTATGTATGTATGTATGTATGTATGTATGTATGTATATATATATATGTATACATACATATATATATATATATATATATATATATATATATATATATATATATATATATATATATATATATATATATATATATATATCTCATACATACACAGAGGGAGGTACTGCTAGCCTTGGAAAAAGCTGTTATTTCCCATAAATTTCTAGCAACGAGAATCGCACCCAGGAAACTGTCAGGGCAAAGGCCCTGACATCACACTGTGGGAGGGGTTTCACCACAATATCAGCCACACAGACAGATCTATTTGAAATGTAAAGATTTCTTGTAAGGAAGGGGGTCTCGGCTACTGATTGGGATGGGTTAAAGTTCCTCGTTAAGGCCACTAAATTCTACAGATTAGACTAGGCATAGGAGCAGAGAAAGGTCTAAAGTGCCAAATACTGAGGGCAGATCAAAACTAATTAGTATATAGAAATGACATTTTTGGTGCATCTGTTAGGAGATCATTAGCAACTTGTCGAAGAGCTTGTTGAGCAGAATGGTGTGAATGCCAAAGATGATCAAACTCAAAACAGTCATAGGAAAGGAATGTACAGTAAATACAGTTTTGGTAAGTACGATCATCTTCTCACTCCACAGAGTGCATCAAAAGAATAAACTTGTCCTCCTACCTGGTGTATCCTAAGAGAGAGATCTGGGCTGTGCGGCCTACAAAATGTATTTTTCTCTACTCTATCAGCAATAAGTAATGCCAAGTCCCATCTGCTAAAAGAAATGAGGAGGCAAACAAGAAGAGGATATTCTGCTGGCCAGAGTCATGGCTTCTGCTGACCCAAGTTTTCTGAGCGGCGTCTGCAGACCTAACTTCTTAGCCTCCTCTGTCCTCCATACACAGTCCCGAGGATGTCCTCATCACCAAGGCTGTGGAGTCGGAGTGAAGATGACGGGACAATTTTTGGGTACCTGGAGCCGGAGTTTCATAAACTGAGGAGTCGCGAGTCAGATGATTTTTGTACCAACTCCATACACTAAGGAGTCGGAGTCAACTGTAATTTGATCTCTCAGCTGTTTCAGCTCAGGAATCCCATCTGCCTCGGCAGAGCAGCTACTTGGTAAACACAGGATGTTAACCCTATATCTGCTTCCATGAAAGCAGGACGCAGACACACTGTATATTTATTGCAGGATTTCTTTTAGCTGTAACAAAGAAATGTTTTTCTTTAAAGGCCATTATGCTGTTGCTTATCTTTTAGAGCATGGAGGCAGTTCTGAGTTCAGGCCCGCTTTAATGTAATAGATCTCCCCCCCCCCCCCCCCCATGCTTGCTTCCTTTTTATCTCCGTCTCTCTCTCTCTCACCGCTTCAGAATCCATTCTGATTACCTCTTTCTTTACGCTTGACTATGTGTCACCTTTACAGCTGTAATTAAACTGAGATCTAATACCTCTTCACATCATTAATTAGCTACATGGCAAACATGAAAGTAATGGAGGACCTGTGCTCTCCTGCAGTGGCTTTCATTGTAAAGACATGTGGAATACTGTATAGCAGGCATTGTGACTGCTGTACCTGCTCTGCAGTCCTCACTGCATCCCACCTCTTATCATTAGTGCTGCTGCAGGATGATGGATCACAGCTCTTATTTGTAATGCAACTATTTCTCACTTCAACTCCCGGCCAGAAATCCAATTGTCCACTATTGATGGAGGTTTATAACAAGAGGGATCCCAAGTGGACCAACCTTCACCAATATTAAAATCGCCACTCAATAGTCACATACTAGAAAAATATTTTAATCTTCATACACTCATCTCAAAAAATAGTTTAAAAGGTCATCCAACATGGCAAATCCATGCCGACTGAGCTTGCCAACAACACATATAAGGGGTGTACTAAGTGCTGGTAGGCACCCCCATATCATGTGTCAATCCCACCATGGATGAGAGATGGGGTGGGATTGACAATGATCTCTCACAGCAGTGATTACATAAAAACACAGTAGTGACAATCAAATAATTCTTGTTTTTTTTTTTTATGGTTGGTAAATACAGCGGTTAATGCTCAGAATAGAGATTGCAGACTGGCTTACCACTTAGGCTTGGTTCCAATTTGCAACGGATCCGTTTGGCACAGAACGGCACAGTTCAGTTCAGATACGCTCTGCTATCATATCGCGTTCACGGGCAGACATGTTGGCTGTGAAGTCGGAGTAATTTTGGTACCTGGGGTCGGAAGTTTTATAAACTGAGGAGTCAGAGTTGGATGATTTTTGTACCAACTCCACAGCCCTGGTAAGTATTAGACTAAGGGGTTGGAGCAATTTTGGGTATCTGGAGTTAGAGTCGGTGGTTTCAATAAACTGAGGCGTCAGATGATTTTTAAACCAAATCCATAGCCTTTGTAAAAATTTGACTAAGGAGTTGGAGTCGAGGAGTCAGATTCAGAGCAATTTTGGGTACCTGGAGTCAGAGTCGGTGGTTTCATAAACTGAGGAGTTGGAGCAATGCATCTGCTGTTTTTCATTTTGTTTAACTAGTGGCTCTATTTTTTTAGCTAGTGGAAGCTGTTCCTATTTTTAACATTTTTGCATTGAGGAGACGGGTACGTTTTCTACACAAATGGGAACTGAGTCTTACTGTCAGGATCTCACTGAAAAGACACATGCCAGTGTAGGGAAAACAGAAGCAAGTAGAAGTCTAATACAAATGGCTAAAATCCACAACCAAAACCCACAAATCTACAAATCAGACGTGAAACATTTGCTGTAAAAACTGGCTTATAAAACACAGCCTACCTGTACAAGGTCCATAATTTTCATCAAGCTAATCTTGTATTATGTGCCTGCCTGGCTGGTCGGCCACACTCGTTATTATAGTTACCAATCATCAGACAATTGGAGTGAGCTGAGCGAGAGCCCAATCAGGCATTACAGGGTTGTAAGACAATAACAGGAGACAAGGGAAAGCCCTCCAGCTCAGTTCCACCAGATCCTATAATAAAGGCTCCTAAATTTTTTTTATCTCCTTACAGCTCACCGCTCGTTTACCTGTTTGAAAACTAAGATCACCCCCTTAAAAAGGCACCGCCTCAACATATAGGATAATGTATAATACATTATCCAGGATACCTAATTTTACATTAGCTATCTTGGTTTCAGCATCAGAAACACTTCCTATATCTATAACTTGCCGTATATAATATTGGTTTGTAATAGGGATGAACTGGTGGTGTTAAACCGAGACCGCGGTTCCTGTTAAGACGATGTAGTGATCGTCAGTAGCCGCGGTTTTCCCCACTGCCTGCCGCCCACTGCGCTGGTTCATGCGGCTCCGCCTACCACCTCGCCATCATACGGGAGGAAATCCAATGGATGGAAGAAGCTGGCTGCTGGGCTGTTCTGTACATTACAGCTCCACCTAATGCCGCCGTCAGAAGCTGTGCGCTGCGTGCTGCTATGTATCTGCCCCCCTCATACACTGTCCACAGGCTCCGAGTCCGCTGCACATTTTATTGTCCTTGTTCACTGCCTCAGCCGACATTGCAGAACCCCAGCGACATCACAGAAGGCTCTGCCAACGCTGCCTTGATACATGTATTATTGCATTGCTCTGTGCAATAGTCGCATAGAATACGCAGACCCGCCCTCCTAAAGTCCAGTCCATAGTGTTCAGCCCTCGGCAGCAATATCACAGACCCCGACCCCATACACTGGCTGTGCATGCAATAATTATATCACCCTGGAAGTATTACAATCACATGTATTAACATACATGGTGGGGCCAGGCAGGGCGAGCTGTTATTACACCAAACTTTCATCAGCTGGGCAACTAGGATTTGAGCCTGTCAGTCAAGCTTCAGTCAGTCAGTAAAGTGGACCCAAATTAAAAATACAAGATTTCAGGAATAAAATCTATTTTCTAAATTATAATGATAAATAGCAGCTTTTTCTCAGCTGCATGATGAATATACAGTAAAATATTTTACATTTATTGGAGGAACCCCTCCCTTCCTTTCATATTGCCGGGACAGAATCCGGCAGACTGGTGGAGTAGATGGTGTCCGGCAAAGGCGAAATTGCTAAAGGCTGCCACCTCTATAACCCTAGTTATGCAAAGAGAAGAGTGAAAAGCATGCACTGAAATGCTCATAGGTTTGAAGGAGTGTTTATGTATCTTTGTATGTGTCAGAGTGGTGCAACTAAATATTTGGAATTAAAAAAATGTTTGGTTTGGGTCCGCCTTAAGAGTGAAACCAGCACATTAGGATTCATCAGGATCCTATGTTACTGTACATTGTACATTTAGTACTAAAGCTTGATTTAAAGAAAATCGTGAATCGAATCAAAATCGCTATTTGAGAGAAATCGTGCAATTCAATCTTTTCCTAAAATCGTTCAGGCCTAGTATGTAACTCCACACTCCCAGTGATCTTTAGCCTAGACTATGATGTCACGAAGCAGTCTCCTCCCAGTGCACTCTGGGAGACCAGATGTGGTTTCTGCTCACTTTCTTACACACAAACATTCTGCAGTGATGCACCATGCCAGCAGTAAATATATCGCCAGCTGTGATAAATTTAAGAATGTCAATCAAGTTGAGGAAAGATTTTACAATGGGCAAGTATTTTTTTTTTTTTTTTAAAGAGAAACCGTAACCAAGAATACTTCATCCCAATCAGTAGAGGATACCCCCCTTTCCATGAGAAATCTACTCTTTTTCCCAAACAGATCATCAGGGGGCTCTGCATGGCTGATATTGTGGTGAAACTCCTCTCACAGTGTGATGTCAGCGCCTCACAGATCTGAGGTCCTGACATCCCACTGTGGGAGCCTTGAAAATTGTGGGAAATAACAGCTGTGTACAACTGCAAAAAAAGCAAGCAGCATCTCCTTCCAGTGACATCACCTTCCAGCAATAAAAATGTCACCATGTGATAAATGTCAGAATGTAAATCAGGGAGAGGAAAGATTTTACAATTGGAAAAAACTGACAAAATCATTTACAGTGGGTTGCAAAAGTATTCGGCCCCCTTGAAGTTTTCCACATTTTGTCACATTACTGCCACAAACATGCATCAATTTTATTGGAATTCCACGTGAAAGACCAATACAAAGTGGTGTACATGTGAGAAGTGGATCGAAAATCATACATGATTCCAAACATTTTTTACAAATAAATAACTGCAAAGTGGGGTGTGCGTAATTATTCGGCCCCCTGAGTCAATCCTTTATAGAACCACCTTTTGCTGCAATTACAGCTGCCAGTCTGTTAGGGTACGTCTCTACCAGCTTTGCACATCTAGAGACTGAAATCCTTGCCCATTCTTCTTTGCAAAACAGCTCCAGCTCAGTCAGATTAGATGGACAGCGTTTGTGAACAGCAGTTTTCAGATCTTGCCACAGATTCTCGATTGGATTTAGATCTGGACTTTGACTGGGCCATTCTAACACATAGATATGTTTTGTTTTAAACCATTCCATTGTTGCCCTGGCTTTATGTTTAGGGTCATTGTCCTGCTGGAAGGTGAACCTCCGCCCCAGTCTCAAGTCTTTTGCAGTCTCCAAGAGGTTTTCTTCCAAGTTTGCCCTGTATTTGGCTCCATCCATCTTCCCATCAACTCTGACCAGCTTCCCTGTCCCTGCTGAAGAGATGCACCCCCCCCCCCCCCCGAGCATGATGCTGCCAACACCATATTTGACAGTGGGGATGGTGTGTTCAGAGTGATGTGCAGTGTTAGTTTTCCGCCACACATAGCGTTTTGCATTTTGGCCAAAAAGTTCCATTTTGGTCTCATTTGACCAGAGCACCTTCTTCCACATGGTTGCTGTGTCCCCCACATGGCTTGTGGCAAACTGCAAACGGGACTTCTTATGCTTTCTGTTAACATTGCCTTTCTTCTTGCCACTCTTCCATAAAGGCCAACTTTGTACAGTGCATGACTAATAGTTGTCCTATAGACAGATTCCCCCACCTGAGCTGTAGAACTCTGCAGCTCGTCCAGAGTCACCAGGGGCCTCTTGACTGCATTTCTGATCAGCGCTCTCCTTATTCGGCCTGTGAGTTTAGGTGGATGGCCTTGTCTTGGTAGGTTTACAGTTGTGCCATACTCCTTCCATTTCTGAATGATCGCTTGAACAGTGCTCCGTGGGATGTTCAAGGCTTTGGAAATCTTTTTGTAGCCTAAGCCTGCTTTAAATTTCTCAATAACTTGATCATTGACCTGTCTTGTGTGTTCTTTGGACTTCACGGTGTTGTTGCTCCCAATATTCTCTTAGACAACCTCTGAGGCCCTCACAGAGCAGCTGTATTTGTACTGACATTAGATTACACACAGGTGCACTCTATTTAGTCATTAGCACTCATCAGGCAATGTCTATAGGCAACTGACTGCACTCAAATCAAAGGGGGCCGAATAATTATGCACACACCACTTTGCAGTTATTTATTTGTAAAAATGTTTGGAATTTTTTTCCATTAAACATTTTATTTGGGTAATATTTTGGTGTGGGAAATAAACAGTTAATTTTTTATGTTATTATATGTGTAAATTGTAATGTAAAAAATATGTAGATGTAGTTTTACTATTTGGCCACCTTGAGTTGATTTTTTTCTCCTTGTGCTTCTCAATCACCGGAAGCACAAGGAGGACGCGGAAAATTTTATTTGCAGAAAGACTGAAGCCTCTAGTAAGAGCGCTTCGGTTTTTCAGCTGAGGACACAGATCGGAAACAATGTTTCCGTTCACTGATCCCAAAGCTACCGGGGGACAGCACGGGCAAGGGACACTTAGTGACGTGATCACAGGGACACTTAGTGACAGGACCACAGGGACACTTTGTGACATGACTAGAGGGACACTTAGTGACATGACTAGAGGTACACTTAGTGACATGACCAGAAGGAGAGTTAGTGACATAACCAGAAGGACACTTAGTGACATGACTAGAGGGACACTTAGTGACATGACTAGAGGGACACTTAGTGACATGACCAGAGGGACAGTTAGTGACATAACCAGAGGGACTCTTTGTGACATGACTAGAGGGACATTTAGTGACATGACCAGAGGGACAGTTAGTGACATGACCAGAGGGACAGTTAGTCACATGACTAGAGGGACACTTAGTGACACGACCAGAGGGACACTTAGTGACATGACCAGAGGGACACTTAGTGACATGACCAGAGGGACACTTAGTGACATGACCAGAGGGACAGTTAGTGACATGACCAGAGGGACAGTTAGTGACATGACTAGAGGGACACTTAGTGACACGACCAGAGGGACACTTAGTGACATGACCAGAGGGACACTTAGTGACATGACCAGAGGGACAGTTAGTGACATGACCAGAGGGACAGTTAGTGACATGACTAGAGGGACACTTAGTGACACGACCAGAGGGACACTTAGTGACAGGACCAGAGTGACACTTAGTGACATGACCAGAGGGACACTTAGTGACATGACCAGAGGGACAGTTAGTGACATGACCAGAGGGACACTTAGTGACACGACCAGAGGGACACTTAGTGACACGACCAGAGGGACACTTAGTGACATGACCAGAGGGACACTTAGTGACATGACCAGAGGGACACTTAGTGACATGACCAGAGGGACACTTAGTGACATGACCAGAGGGACAGTTAGTTACATGACTAGAGGGACACAGTGACATGACTAGAGGGACACAGTGACATGACTAGAGGGACACAGTGACATGACTAGAGGGACACAGTGACATGACTAGAGGGACACAATGACATGACTAGAGGGACACTTAGTGACATGACCAGAAGAAGAGTTAGTGACACTTAGACTACATGCACTTAGTAGAGTTGCTGTAGAAGATAGCAGCACTATATAAATATGCAATAATAACAACAGAGTCTTTGCCATGAATCTGCTCAGTGTTTCAGCCTGCCAGCGTCTGTACAAACATGAAATAACTGTCTTCAGTGGTCTGACCCTTTAACTGTTCATAAGAATGTGTTTTATGTTGATGATTGTTTTCTAACATAAGCAATAAAAAGCAACCAGCAGAGGTGACGATGGCATTGAAACAAAACAATGTAGCCACATTGTAACTGCATTTAAGACGTGGGATGTTGCTATGGAAACACTGATCGTTTTCATGACATTTATTCATACATGACCATCACTTGCTGCAGCACTTTCCAGAGACAAATAGTTTCTGCTGAAGGGGAGCTTACAGTCCAACAGCCTGGCAGAGACAGCATGTGAAGCTTACTAACCCAGAACAGCCATGCAGGTGCCAGACTACTTTATTTACAGCAGTACACTGGCTGGCATTACTGAAGTGTACTACCATATTAAAGGACATCAGCAATTACCATGCATTAACCACTTCAGCCTACAGGGTTGAAAATTTTTTACATCTGAGCAACTTTCACCTCCTATTCATTTTAAAATAACTTTATCGCTACTACTCATCACAATGAAGTGACACGATCTTGTTTTTTCCGCCACCAATTAGGCTTTCTTTGGGTGGTACATTTTGCTAAGAGCCACTTTACTGTAAATGCATTTTAACAGGAAGAATAAGAAAAAACGGAAAAAATTCATTATTTCTCAGTTTTCAGCCATTAGTTTTAAAATAATACATGCCTCCATAATTAAAACTCACGTATTGTATTTGCCCATATGTCCCGGGTATTACACCGTTAAAATTATGTCCCTATCACAATGTATGGCGACAATATTTTATTTGGAAATAAAGGTGCATTTTTTCAATTTGCGTCCATCACTATTTAGAAGCCCATAATTTAATAAATCATATTGATATACTCCTTTGACATGAATATTAAATAAATAAAAGATAAGCAACAGCATAATAACTTTTAAAATAAAAAAAATATCCTTGTTACAGCTTATAAAGCTACTTAAATAAGTCCAGGCATTTGAAAAAATAAAATTCCACTTCCCTAAAAAAATCACAGCGCGCAGCTAAGTGACGGGAGGAGAAAAAAAACGTGCAAAAAAAAAAAATCGAAAAACCCCGGCCGTCAGCTATTTCGATTTTAGATGTGAACTAAGCCTAATAGATGCCGCAGTGGAGTTACCTACTGGTTTGCTGGGAGCACAGACAAGGTTAACCTCCTGTGCTTACACATTAGCTCACAACTTGGTCCACTCAGCAGACAGCTGACAGCTCAAATTACACTGGCTCATTACTTGCAGAGAAGGGAGAATTGGGGCCTGTACACACTGAAAATTGCCAATTGCAAACACAGTGCGATGCAACTGCGTTTTGAAATTTATTTATTGTACAGCGCTGCGTAATATGTTGGCGCTATATAAATCTAATAAATAATAATAATACATCAAAATTCTACTTGCAATTTTTTGCGTTTGCGATGAAATTGCGATTTTGTTGAGGCTATATTTTCCTGGTTTCCTGATTATTTACCTAAATAACGCAATGAAAAATCGCATGCATTGCATTTTTCCCACCCTTCTAAAATGCAAAGCTCAGCAGTCACTGTGACTGCGATTTTAAAAACGCAGCGCAATGCAGCCAGTGTGTACATGCCCTTAGACAGGCTGTTCATTATAAACACACAACAGGGACACAGGGTGGATTTCTCTGTGTTTTCCTTCTCTCCAGTGCAAGAGTTCAGGTCCACTTTAAAGGCAAGCTAAAGTGCGTACGTTAAAAAGGGGCGCTGGGAAAAAAGGGCGCCAGGTTTTTAACGATAAGCATGGATAACGTTTAAAAAAATATTGTACTGTTTTCCGTTTAAAATTAATGGTTTTTAAAGTTATAAATCATTAAATAATGTGCATTAAATCGGCAATTGTAAAAACGTAAATCTTTCGTTTAAATAGTGAACCGTATAATAACGTTTAAAAAAAAAAATTACTAAGTAACCCTCTCTGTACCTACCCCTAACCCCTAGACCCCCCTGTTGATGCCTAAACCTAAGACCCCCCCTGTTGGTGCCTAAGTAACCCTCCCTGTACCTACCCCTAACCCCTAGACCCCCCTGTTAGTGCCTAAACCTAAGACCCCCCTGTTGGTGCCTAAACCTAAGACCCCCCTGTTAGTGCCTAAACCTAAGACCCCCCTGTTGGTGCCTAAACCTAAGACCCCCCTGTTGGTGCCTAAACCTAAGACCCCCTGTTGGTGCCTAAACCTAAGACCCCCCTGTTGGTGCCTAAACCTAAGACCCCCCTTTTGGTGCCTAAACCTAAGACCCCCTGTTGGTGCCTAAACCTAAGACCCCCCTGTTGGTGCCTAAACTTAAGACCCCCCTGTTGGTTTTTTTGTTTAAAAATAATGTTATAAAAAAAAGAAATGTACTGTTTTTCGTTCAAAAATAATGTTTGAAAAAAAATATTGTACTGTTTTTCGTTTAAAAATAAAATTTAAAAATGTATAAATCATTAAATAATGTGTAATCATGAGAAACAGTAATAAAACATTAAGTCTCCGGGCGCCGCTTTTAAAACGTTAATTTTCTCCGGCGCCCTTTTTTCCTATCGGGCGCCCATTAAACGATATTTATTATAGGAGTGAATGGCGGCGCCCGATTTGTCCACTAGCCTCAGGCGCCCGAATTTACTGTTTCCAGCTAAAGTAACACAAATGTGACCTGGTTGAAGACGGAAGCATGGGAGTGACGTGGAACGTAGGACTCGAATGGAGCGCATCATCTAAGGCAGACGCATTGGGCAAATCCCCCTCAGCCGCGGGCAGCCCCATCTCATTTTAATTTTGATTCTGAGTAGCTAAGGACTCGTAGCTACTCGTTATGATCACCACTACTAATTACTTTTGTCAGTTATTTCAGAGGCAACTGTGGCTTCATCCTTTCTTAGTGGAAGGCTAACAGCAACTTTGTCCACTTCTGTTTGTTCAATCACTGACTGCAAAAGGTGACAGCCGGAAGCTGTAGTCTGATCCGAGCGTTCTTATTTACACCCATCTGTTATTCTGCTGTAGAGGACACTGAATATCTCCAGCATCTTACATTTCTCGGTGGTGTTATGAAAGCAAACATAATGCAGTCATATAATCGATACTCAGCTATGCACTGAAAACATGATTATCCAATTCTTCCACCCCAAACCTCTTGCTTTCCCGCCCTGCCGCAGCGGTAACAGAAATAGCTGGATGCACTGTGCAGGCTCTGCAAGGTCATTGTTTGTCTTGGGGTTTGTTGTGTGTATGCAATAGAGAGCGTACAACCCACAGGGACCCTGGACAGACCGAGCCTTAGTGTTTGTGCCGGCGAGTACAGCAAACGTGCGGGCAGCGTGACATTTGCTGCTAAATGTCACCACAAAACTAGAGGCTCCAGCAGCAGATTTCATCTCAGCGTAGAATACATTTGCTCTTTTTTTCTACACTGGAACAAGAAACATCGCAGTGTAAAAGTGAGCTGCCACAAGGCCTTTCCCACCCTGCCTAGGATTGGAACCAACCGCTTACTGAGCTGCTTATCTATGCCTGAGACTGAATAAAGCGAAATGAGACCATGCACAAAATAGCAGCTTTGTACTCCCCCCACCTGCTAACCACCCATCTTTTTCTAAAAGAGAACTCGAGGCGGCCGGGAGCACAGAAGAGAGATACTTAAAGCAGAAGGATTAGCCATACTATGTCAGGGGGAAAAACACACATATAAGTACAAGACAGACAAATAACATTTATATTGCGCTTTTCTCCTTGCGGACTCAAAGCGCCAGAGTAGAGCAGCAGCCACTAGGGCACGCTCTATTGGCAGTAGCAGTGTAAGGGAGACTTGCCAAAGGTCTCCTACTGAGTTAGTGCTGGCTTACTGAACAGGCAGAGCCGAGATTCGAACCCTGGTCTCCGGTGTCAGAGGCAGAGCCCTTAACCATTACACCATCAGCCAACTTTATCTACTTACATAACACATGTAGTGTAATTGATTGTTGAACAGAGGCACCAGCAGGATAAAAATTCATAAAATATTTAAAATTGTTTGGAGCAAGTGGTGGGGTTGCCTCCCAAAAGCAGACAAGACATCCTGTTTTTTTGTATATAAATTAACATTTATTATACGGTACCCCAGACAGAAATGCAATGCGTTTCGCAGGTCAAGCCCGCTTCATCAGGCAAAAATTGCCTGATGAAGCGGGCTTGTGTTAATTTATATACAAAAAAACAGGATGTCTTGTCTGCTTTTGGGAGGCAAGCCTACCACTTCCTCCAAGCAATTTTAAATATTTTATGAATTTTTATCCTGCTGGCGCCTATGTTTAACAATCAAATACACTGTGTCCACTCCTGGTGGAGGGGGGTACTACCCCTTTGTTTCATTACTACAGAGAGCGACATCTTAGCCCTGAGTGAGGACAGGCCTAATCTCCTCACCTGCCTTTATAGTGGTTGCCTGAATGGTAACCCATGTTTGTGAGTATAAACTTTTCTCACTTTCTCACAACCATTTACTCAAATCATCCTAACATACTGCACCATATTGGGCTCTCGGTTTTCTTCATTATCTAACATGTAGTGTAATGTCCAAGTTTGATTTCAGTGAATTATATATTAAATTATATAGTAAAGGAAGAGAATTCTGTTCCTGATGGAAACCATGTCTTTTGCCTACAGCTTGAGGCTAAATACTGATGTCATGTCTTCCCTTAACTTTTTTTATTTTCTCCTTCAATCCACTCAGTCTCCTTAGCCTTGATTGTAAACACAAGTGAGCAGAGGATCGTGCTCCAGCTAGGCAGCTAAACGGGGAAATAAAGCGAAGAGGAGGAATATATTATAGATAAAAAGAACCCCCAGCATGCAACTGTTTGGCAATGGCTTAGGTCCAGTGCTTCTAAGGTATGTGATAACTCCAAACCATAACAGCAGAAAAAGTTTTGAATGCAGGATTAGCATCTTTATCACATAATACACTCAGACCAGTTGCTGCTGAAATTTGATTTTTATGGTGACAATCCCGCTTTAAAGGATACTTTAACGCTTAAAATACTTTAAAAAGACGCCTGCTGTGTGTTTGGAAAGTTGTACAGAGACTTTTACCGCACCCCCTGTGCACCGGCGTCAGCCTCCATACTCCCGTAATTGGCCTTGTTCTTTATCTCCTGGTCATTGTGTTCGGTCCAGAAGACTCCCTTTTCTTAGGTAAATTTCTGTTTTGTTTTTTTCTCTAATCTGCCATGTGTGCACTCTAAGGGCAGAGATGGAGTCAAAAGGGGTGCTGGCCAGGCCCCACAGACACTCACCAGGCCCTGGGCACCTATGGTTTACCTTGTTAATGATCCAGTTCTGCTCCATGATGCCCAATTTCCCTTGCAGCAGTTCATTTTAACAAGCGCACACTACGCACCTTCCTGTGAGCATAGCGTGTGCTCTGAAGTTACGCGTGATCCTTAGAAGTGCCGCGTGATGTGTTTGTAGTCTGATACGTTAATTAACCTAGTAGTGGATGCGCTAGTGACAGCTGACAGGACCGCGCATAGCGTACGGTGGTAAAATTAACTTAACGATGAGCGTGTTAACATTTAGCGAATCAGCCCTCTTGCTTGCTACAATGATATGTAAATTGTATTTTTTTAAAAGTAGTTTTCATTTGTTGCTGGGAAACTTAAGCTTTTCTTAATAGTCAAACTCCACATTGGCTGAAGCAATTCCTTCAATTTACATCCATACACTGCAAAGCTTAATGGTAAACCACGTTTCAGGTTGCCCATCTGTATTCTGTGTATATAGAATATAGATATTGTCAGATGTGATTGTCAAAGTTTGTTGCCCTGTCATCGCATTAGTCTCACTGTCGAAAATAAGTAGCCAGAGCTCATGCAGGAAGACAGACTTTCTGGATAGTGTGTACTGCAGAGAGAATACAAGCCAAGAGCTGCTATTACAGTATATGCTATTATTTATTATGACAATTATCTGAGAAACAGTTCTGGATTTATAAATATTTGTTATTTAAGGTTATTAAAAATATTTCCAATTCTGTTGCAGTAGCAGACGATCAGTAAAGCACTGAAAAGCAAAACAGGAAAAAAGGCACCACAGTTGCCTAGGAAAAAAGGGGCTACGCCGTGGGCTCCTGTTATAAAAGCCAAGATTTGTGGCAAAGAGAGGAAAATTGGGCGCAGATAAAATAGGGGGCACAAGTCTTTCCGCCATCATAGCCACAATTTGCATAGCAGGAAAACTCCACGCCCGCTATTTTATCAGGTGCCTCCCTGCACCCAACTTTACTCTCAATGTCACATATTGCATTTTTGCGGCAGGGGGGAGGGGGCGGGTTAGGCGCCACCAGGGGGATGGTTAAAGGTTAGGCAACACCAGGGGTTAGGCATAGGTAGAGGGACGGTTCTGTGTTAGGGATCAGTAGAGAGAGGGTTCTGCGTTAGGCATCGGTAAAGGGAGGGTTCTGTGTGAGAGTAGGGTTAGGTTTAGTCATGGGAAAAGATCGGTAAATATATAATTCGGTAGTAGATTATCTGTAATTTTAACTAAGGCGACTTTGTTTCATGTATGCCTGCCGGAAAAGCTCTGCAGTGTGTACTAGCCCTTAGACTCCTTGCACGCTGTGCCCCTTGCGGTGCAACCAGAGCTGTGGAGCTGGAGTCCGAGTCGAGGAGTCGGAGCAATTTTGGGTACTTGGAGTCAGAGTTGGAGTCGGTGGTTTCATAAACTGAGGAGATGGTGTCGGATGATTTTTGTCCCGACTCCACAGCCCTGGTTGCAACAGACAATATCATCGCATCACAAATCGATGCAATAATATTCCTATGGGGCTAGCACATTGTTAGTGATGCGCTGAGTTCTGTTACAGGGTAACCTGTGCGTTCACAGTAGCAGTGAAGCATACTTTCAGTGGTACTGTTAGCTTCACTGTATGCATTGTAACAAGTTGTCTAACGTGCAATATCATAATTTTGGCAGCGTTGCATTTCCCTTAAATCTATTTATTAGAAAGATTAACGTACACAAAATAAAAGAAAAAACATCAATGATACATATCAACGTGGACATTTCCATATAGCGGTATTGAAACAACCATGAGATGATACAAGCAATCAGTACGTATCAAATACAAACAACACTGCACAAAATGAAACAGCAAAATAAAAATCCCACAATGTGCTCTATTCACAAAACTCATAAATTATTTATCACCTAATTGATAAAAATAACCTATCAGCACATTTACAAGCACAATAATCACTCAAAGTAAGTTGTTCCTGATTAACTTCATTTCAGTATTTTTTTTTTAAATTCTCTTTATTTGCGAAAAAGTGTAACCACCATACAGCGAATAACCATATTCATGTAAAGGATCTATAAAGGACAGTAGATACAATCATAGAAAGCATACATAGATTGAATGAACTTCCACATTGTGTCAACTCTCACATCTGCTGTAAAGAGAAGTGTACATATAACGCCAGTTCGGCCACAAGGCTAGAAAAAAAGCGTATACAGGATAATAAAAAGAATCATCTATCAAGAATACATCACAAATACACAATGTTATCCATCGGTGCTATAAATTGACAGGCAAAAGTTGGCAAAAAAAATGTTTTAACAGTAACTCCCCCTTCCATCAACCAGGGCCGGGCTGAGGCAGAGGCGAGAGAGGCTCCAACCTCAGGGCACAGGGTGAGGAGAGGCGCACAACTCACTCAGCTATCATTTCCCTATTGTGTTTGAAGCAGAGAGAAATAAGAAAAGGGAATACATAGCAGTGACTACAAGCCAGATAACTAGAGATTAAGATGCTGGGGGCCCTCGGGCGCCTTTTAGTCTAATAGCAATCAGTGTGTGACGGCTGGGGTGGGAGGGATGGAGGGGCGCACTCTGGTGTCTCAGCCTTGGGTGCTAGAGGACCTTGTCCCGGCTCTGCCCTCAACCCACCCGCCGTACCCCTATACGTGGTATCCTAGGTCAAGCCATACATCTTTATCAAAGGCTCATAGTAGAGCTAAATACTAGAAAACCACATCAACCAAAAAATCCTCCCAACCCCAAGGCCCAGGTGTCACACAATTTAATGAAGAACCATTAAGGACTTTATTAAAATCATCTGAACATCTAAAATACTTACAGAAAGACCAGGTGTTAGCAGTATTACTTTTCTTACCTTAATAATATTATATATTTGCTATTTGGGAGCTTAAAAAAAGTACCATAGATAAGGTGAAAACAGAGGAAAACAGGTGAAACAGCTTTGTAAATGCGAAAACCATACAGTAACTTGTAGTATGAACCCAAGATACAAGCATACCACTCGTAAACCCAGATTTATGAAAAAATATCAGGTATCCACAACATTGTAGAGCATTATTAAACATGAAACTTAGTCCATTAAGTGGAATACAGTAAATCAACGTAAACTCAACAGCAGCCCTACCAGACGCAACAGAAAAAATGCATACCAAATATAACCAGAATCCCAAAATTGAAACCTTAGTGAACTATTATACCAGCAAACATGCGTTACACCAAGTCACTGAGGCCAAATGGTAGTAAGAGTCTCTCATGTAATAATGTTCTCACTGCTCAGATCCCTGAGCCCCTGTCATTCCTGTAGGGTCTCACAACAGAGCATCAAATAGGGAAGGAAAGGAGGAATAACAATTAAGCAAAGCACCTCGTCTACGAGTCATATTTAGGGCTGAGCAAGAAGTCCCATGAAATCATCAGACTCCTTAAACTCAACCCAACTGAACCACAATTCTGTGAACTTATCCATCTTATTACTGTCGGAGGAAACAAAAACTGTTCCATATAAAAGATTTCATCCATTGCCACCAACCACAACGCTAAAGAAGGAAGCCTCGTGGATTTCCATAGTCGTGCTATAGTAGCTCTGGCGGCCGACACAAATGCCTCAGGAGGGATTGTTTAGATCTTGGAATGGAACCTGGGAACATGGACAACAAAGCTGCTTCCAGGGTTCGTCGATAAGAGAAAGCAAAGTCCTTTGGTAGCAAATTGAAATCAATTGCCAAAAGGGTTGTACTTTTCCACAGTCCCAATAATATATGCTTCTGGGAGCCCTTGTCCATCAGAAAGCACCAGCAAACATCAGAAACAGATGGGTAGATCTGTGCCAAAGCCACTGGACATAAATACCAGTTAGATAAGATTTTGTAGTTACACTCCTGCAACCAGGAGGAGATGGATAGTTTATGTGTGAGGGTGAAAACCTTCCGCCAGTGCTAAGCTGGGGCTGGGCATATATGCAGTAGTTGAGGCCATGCTTTCCTAAACCAAGTCAGAACTTTTTGATTCGTCAAACCAGAAGGGAAAGAAGGGTTGCCAAATAGAGGGCATAAGGGTCCATTGGATGAGGATAACTGTAAGTTGTAAAAACATTTATCCCACATATCTAATACTTCCAGGGAAAGAAAGGGTAGGTCTGTCAGGACACCACGACAGCCCTTACCTATCCATGGGATACCCCTAAGCAAGATTGCAGCGAGGGAATCCTCTATACACGTTTCAGATTTTGTCCAGTCTGGATACATGCTTTCAACAATTTTTGAGGCGGCAGCCTCCTTGTGAGCAGCGTTGTGATTCTATAGCAATGTACAGCTACTATATCAGTAGGTGAGGAGATTAGACCTGTCCCCACTCAGGATTAAGAAGTCCCTCTCTGTAGATAGGAAATAAGGAGCAACACCCCTCCACCAAGGGTGGATTCAGGAACTGTATAAGCAGACAGGCGCCAAAAGGATAAAATATTGTAAAACGTTTAAAATGAGGAGGCAGAGGTGGACCTACCTCCTCCAAGCAGACACACACAAGTGTTATGTATATTCAAAACAATAAAAATGTATCAATATACTCCAGAAAGTGCAAGTGCAATTCGTTTCGCAGGCATCTTCCGCTTCATGAGGCAATAGAAACGGAGCATAAAACTCAAAAAGCGCTGAGCTTTGCACTAGACCCATTTGAGTTGTATGCTCCGTTGCTATTGCCTGATGAAGCGGGAGATGCCCGCGAAACGCGAAGCACTTTCTGGAGTATATAAATACATGTTTGTTGTTTTGAATATACACAATACTCGTGTGTGTCTGCTTGGAGGAGGTAAGCTCACCTCTGCCTCCTATCATTTTAAACCTTTTAGAATATTTTATCCTTTTGGCGCCTCTGTCTGCTTATACAGTTGGAGAAAAGTAAAGTAAGTTGAGTTTGTTTGTTTTTTTAAGAAAAAGACAAAGTACTGTTAAAAAGAAGTAAAAAACCTTACAAAGCTACTATAAGCTGCAGTTCAGAAGGAAATGGAAGGTAACCATTTGCATCTCTCCCAGTGAAGCTGTTCACAAGGTAAATAGCATTTATTCTGGAAAGAAATGGTTCAATTACAGCCGAGCCTAGAAATATGCAATTATCCAGAGATTAAATTATATGATGCAGTTGTGTCAAAATTATATTATACAACCCAGGGGTACTGAGGAGACCTGCGTTCCTTGATTGCTTAGTAAGAGTTTCAATTCCACTGCAGACAGAAATAAAATATAATGTTACCCCGTAGAGCTGAAGGAATTTACATATAGCAAATAGAGCTGCACCTAATTCCAGAGTAATTGGGTGATTCTGGAAACATCAAAAGAACTCAACAAAGAAAAAAAGTAAAACTTAAAAAAAAAAAAAAAAAAAAGTAAATCAGAACTTTGTAATGGCAGAACAATTTTGATCTCTAAATATAGCTTGTGAACAGTCATGTTTTAAGGCACACCTGAAGTGACATGCAACAAGATGAGATAGATACAAACAGTACTAGCCCTTCTAAGAAATTGTCTGAAGTCCCTTTGGGCCTGGGATCCACAAGCAATTGCAAAACGCTAGCATTTTTGACAGTGGTTTTGCTTTAAAAAAAAACGGAGCGATCTGTAAAATGATTTAATGGAAAGTGATTTTGGGCCCTGCTTTTTATTATGAAACAGGTTTAAAACTGTTGCATACAGGGCAAAGGCTCCAGTAGAATCATGGCCATTCACTTTCAGCAGCAAAACACTTTTGGAATCCCCGGCCATTCCTAGAAAGCATGCATTGCTGCTAAAAGCACTCTGGTGAGCCCCAGGCCTTTCTGTTTTCCTGTACAGCAAGTGTTGTTTATTCAAATAAATTTGTTGAACTGCTTGTGGAATTCAGTCAGTTTCCTGAAAAGTAAATAGAGGCCAAAATAGCTTTCTCTGAGTGTGAAGAGGCTTCTGATAAGGTTTTAGTGCTGGAAAGTTCAAAGAGTCATTATTACTTCAGTTTGTTTTTCAGTTCAGCAAGGCAGAATTGTCACGGCTGCTATTTAAAATTTACCCTTAAAGGGAAGGTCCGAGGTGAATAAAAAACAAAAATCTACTTACCTCGGGCTTCCACCAGCCCCTTGCAACCATCCTGTACCCTTTGCCGCGGCTCCACTCTTCGCCAATTGCCCAGGGTTCCATCCGGTAAAAGATGTTTACTGCGCTTGAGCGGGCAGTTCAAGGAGTTACGCTGACTTCATCCGGACTGTACTTCACATAGCACATTAGCTCTGCACCTGCGCAGTACAGTCCGGATGATGTCAGTGCGACTTCATGAGCTGCACACTGAAGCGCACCAGAGGAGACCAAGAGCCACCAGAGCTGTGGCGAGGGCACAGGACGGCTGCCAGGGGCTGAAGGAAGCCCCCGGTAAGTAGATTTTTGTTTTTTAATCACTATCTATTATATATATATATAATATCTTTATTATATATAATATCTATTAAAACAAAAAAAGCTTTTAGCCTATCGCATTGTCAGGGGGTGTGGTTATAGATAACGGCTGTTGGTTGTCTGCCAGTAGTAAAGATGAAGACACACAGGCCGATTGTGGACCAAACAAAATGAACAAATTACATGGTGAATATCAATCATTTCTTGATCTATGTTTTAACTTCTCACTTTGCAATGCATGGATTTATTTTTTCCCCTTTTCGCTAAAGTTCCTCTTTAGACTAAACTCTATTACCAAATCCATCAGGAATTGTTGGTTTTAGATTGGAGTATGAATATTGTATGAATAGCAACGAAGCCCAGGCATGAAACCCACCGTGTCTGCTCCTGCCCCCTCCTCGCAGTCACACAGTGACTTTTTTTTTCTTTTTTAGCTCATGCTCATTATTTTTTACTACCGACACCAATGAGAAGCCAAAGTTCAAATGAAGAGGACAGTACGGCCATTAAATCCCCGCCACGAGAAACGTCCGGCTGCTTCCTGCGGTATAGCGTATATTAAGGTCATCTGGGCTGATTGAGCAGGATCGGTCACCTCCAGGAAGTGTGACAGCACTCTGCACACAGCGCTTCCTCCCAGCAGAGAGAAAGCTGAGATTGTGTTTATTAGGAAGGGATGATTATGGAGGCAGCAGAGCCGACCTGTACAATGTGCGATAGAGAGGGCAGGAGAAGTCACACCAACATGGTTTATAATGCATGCCTCGTCATTACAGCAATAAATGATGCTTGTTTATAGGAGACCAGGATGTTACGGGGAAACTAGGAGGAAATTGGCTTCCCAGTACTGCAAGAAAACATACTAAATAAAAAGCAAAGAACAGGAAAAAACAACTTTACAAAGCAGTGTGCCAGGCTGGATCAGGTCGCTTCGGCGCTGCAACCGGTAGGCTTCTCATACAAGCCTGTAATACATTTTGGCAATTGGGCGCCCAGGTGGTGATTTGGGCTCCCGACGCAAGTAGTAAACAATCTGCTATTACATAGAATTTTAATGCTTGTAGACCATCTGTTACAACTATCGGTAGTTTGGGCTTTCCGAGTTACACATTAGTGTTGGGCAGTTTTAAGTAGGTAAGGTTAAGGTTAAGCATTTACAGGGTGGTTAGGGTTAGGCATAAGGTGGGGGCGGGTTAGGGTTCAGCACCTCTAGGGGGTTTTAGGGTTAGGCATTAGGTGGGGGGATTAAGTTTCGGCACTTAATCTGGAGGGTTAAGGTTAACCGCTTGCCGACCGCGTCATGCCAATGGGCGTGGCCGCGGCGGCAGCCCCAGGACCAGCTGACGCCAAATGGCGTAAAGTCCTTGGGGCTAGCAGTAAAGGACATCGCACGCTGCGCGCGCATCTCCTGTTAGTGGGCGGAGCAGTCTCCGAGCCGCTCGGGAGACTGCTAGACGGCGGAATCACCGTCTAATTACATTGTACAGCGCTGCGATCGGCAGCAGCGCTGTATTGGGGACAGCCATGTGACACGGCTGTCCCCATGGGACACTAGAGAGCAATCGGCTGTCATAGGCAGAAGCCTATGACAGCCGATCGCCGTTATTGGCTGGCTGTGGGGTGGGAGGGAGGGTAAAACGTAAAAGAAAAAAATAGGTAGTTTTATTAATAAAATGACAACATTTAAACAAAACAAACAAACACTGGGGGGGGGAGGCGGGCGATCAGACCCCACCAACAGAGAGCTCTGTTGGTGGGGAGAAAAGGGGGGAGGAATCACTGGTGTGCTGTGTTGTGCGGTCGTGCAGCTTGGTCTTAAAGCTGCAGTGGCCTTTTTTTAACAAAAATAGCCTGGTCTTTGGGGGGGGGGGGGGGGGGGGGTAAAGCCCATGTTCCTCAAGAGGTTAAGATAGGTGCAGGATAGGTATATTTCCGATATATTACAATTAGCGACTAATTCCAGCGTCTAACTGATGTGGCGTTGTGGTAATACGTACTAACTTTAACAGGCTTATTTCCATTAAAGTGTTATACAACCCAGCATTTCTTCTTTGTTCTAAAAGATTATTTACAGCATATAATATACTACCACTATTTTTTTTAGCAGAGCAGCATTCAAAATAAAGCACAGGACTTACTTTTTCAATAGAATGCTCCCTGCGGTGAGATCCGCATCCAAACTGGTGATAACATTATCTTGTGTTTACTTAATTGTAGCAGAGAGGAATGTAAACATTCCCTGGCAGTGCAGAAACTACTTCTAATGTGTCCAGAACGCATACACTGCTCAGAAATCATTGCTGGGTACATTACAATATAAATACACCAGTTATGAATAGATGCAATGGCAGCTTTCAGAGCAAATAAAACTGTACTTTGGGAACCTGTAATTTCTGAATGAATAGTAATACTTAAAGGGAACCTTAACTGAGAGTGATATGGATGTTTCCTGTTAAACAATACCAGTTGCCTGGCAGTCCAGCTAATCTCTGTGGCTGCAATAGTGGCTGAATCACACCCTGAAACAAGCATGCAGCTAATCCAGTCTGACTTCAGTCAGAGCACCTGATCTGCATGCTTGTTCAGGGGCTGTGGCTAAAAGTATTAGAGACACAGGATCAGCAGGCGATTCAGGCAACTGGTATTATTTTAAAAGGAAAAATCCATATCCTTCTCAGTTTAGGTTCCCTTTAAGACACAAAAGCAAATATGATAACTGTAGGAGATATAAAAAGAAGGAAAACACATTTTTATTGAATATTATGTCAGAGTTTAATACTGCATTAAGCTCAAAGTTTGATGCTTTATATGGGTTTCTGGTACATCCCTGTAGGCCCCCCAAGTTTACTTTGTAAGGTCCTTATCCACATAACTTTAAAGAAAACCTGTAACATCAAAAAGTTCCCCTGGGGGGGTACTCACCTCGGGAGGGGGAAGCCTCAGGGTCCCAATGAGGCGTCCCACGCCGTCCTCCGTCCCATGGGGGTCTCGCTGCAGCCCTCCGAACATTATTCACCTTCCTGGCTCCTGCGCAGGCGCTGTGGCGGCTCTCGGCTCCTAAATAGATGGAAATACCCGATCGTCGTCGGGTCTGCTCTACTGTGCAGGCGCAAGTGTCCGGCGCCTGCGCAGTAGAGCGGACCCGACGGAGATCAGGTATTTCCGTCTACTTCGGAGCTGAAAGCCGCAACAGCTCCCCCGTTGGAGCCTGCAAAGGTAAATAATAAACATGCTGTCGGATCTGTCAGGCCGCTGTTCGGAGGGCTGCAGCGAGACCCCTGTGTGACAAAGGACGGCGTGGGAAGCCTCATTGGTACCGTGGGGCTTCCCCCTCCCGAGGTGAGTACCCCCCAGGGGAACTTTTTGATGTTACAGTGTCTCTTTAAGCAATGTAACAAATTTGTACTAGTAATGCCATGCAGCTGGTGGGAGCTCTTTCTACAGCGATTTGTTTCTCTTTCATTATTCCCCAGTGTGTAACCTATGCAGCTGAGTGCAGATACCATAGACACTGCACTGTATCATGGGCAGGGCTGTGGAGTCGGTACAAAAATCCTCTGACTCCTCAAGTTAAGATTCCACCGACTCTGACTCCTCTAATTTGCATATTACAATCTTGTTGATTGAAAGTATCCTATACAATAAAATGCAAGTGTCCCTGCGTCATCAACTGAATGGTTGTGTGTCCCTGGCTTTTTTGTACTGAGCATGTGCGCAGCCAGGGCAGTTGAGACACAGGGATGGATCATTTAACCCCCAAAAAGTTGAGATTTCCCATAACTGTCATGTTTGTAAGAGGATTTGCTAAGCTCCGTTAAGGTGGATTTTTCGTCTTGAGCTACACTGGGGATTTTGGTCACATCACAGCGATTTTAAAATAGAACATTTGTGTCACATTGATTTGTATGTAACCTGAGACATATGACAGCTTCAAGTACTCAGCTGTGCTGGGTGGCGTGATGTAAGCAACTTGCTTCTGCCACTTCCCGCTCTATTCAATAAAGCCACGTAGGGGCGAAAATGGCGTTCAGACCGCTAAAAGTCACCCAAATGTCAGGTCACCAGAGTAAGAAGACCCAATACCAAGTTAGTACACCTTGCATTTTTTAAATACATTTCTTTACTGGCTACCTGTGAAATGGAGAATGATCTTCAAGATAGGACATTCAATTCCTTAAACCATTTGGACCCTGGATACATAAAGGACTTGCTGACATTGCACCACACCTCTCACAACCACAGATCAGCAGGATGCATAAACTTAGTCACTCCCAGAGTGCAACCCTTTGGTGCTAGAGTTTTCTGTAATGCTGCCCCTACCCTTTGGAATTCCCTACCACACCCAGTAAAGACAGCCCCATCCCTTGAGTTATTCAAATCCAGACTGAGAAGCCACATGTTTAGCCTGGCATTTGCAGACTTATAGAATTCTTCCTCTGTTCCACAATTTAACAATCAAGCAAATACTGGTCTGAGCCATGCTTATGCGCTTGAGTCCCACGGGAGAAAAGCGATTTACAAATGTTATTTGTTGTTCTTTATGCAGTTAATCACAACCCAAGCTTGGAATGAATAAATCATGTATCGATTAGATTGTTTTCTCAGATTTGTCCATTATCTGCAAGACTAAGGAATCAGATAGGAATATGATTACAGAACTCCATCTAAGAAACAGACAAAAAAACACACACTACATATGTCTCTACCCACCTGGCAATTGTTATCCAACAAATATGATGAAATACCAGAGATATGAACTGGGCTGTGGAGTCAAGGAGTCGGAGCAATTTGGGGTACCTGCAGTCGGAATCGGAGTTGAAGGTTTCATAAACTGTGGAGTTGGAGTCGGATGATTTTTTTTAACCCACTTCATAGCCCTGCAATGGTTGTGGAGTCAAAGTCGAGGAATCTGAGCATTTTTTGGATCCCTGGAGTCGGAGGTTTCATAAGCTGAGGAGTCGAATTATTATTTTTGTACCGCCTCCACAGCCCTGGTTATGAAACTACCTTACTATTCCACACCCTAGCAGAGATTATTATTACTATTGTCAGTTTATAATGAGAATCACTGAACACTCCACAATTTTGTATGCCGTGTAAGCAAATGTCGAAAATTAGGACGCTTTAGAATTTATTTATCGAGACAATTGAATAAAAAAAAAAGGAGCAATACAAGAGACTTCCCCAGAAGTCACTATTTGATGAATCATTCACAGTCAAAGCAACCAAGTTGCAGAGCCAATCACTGTAGGCCATGAGGGCCTGGTTGCCATGCGTTACTGATCTTCATACACAAGAATAACATTTTGTATTGCTTTATTAAATGTGCACTAAGGATCAGTTCCCATAGGGCCAGAGCCAGCTGGAGCGGGCAGCATATCCCATGTGCTGTGCCCACTCTGGTGGTCCGTTGAGGTACTCACAGTGTCTGCACAGAGGAAGTGTACCATAGATCAGATACATGGTAAAGCACCCGCTATCCGTAAACAATTGTGCAGGTCGGAATATCTGCTGCAGTATCAGTAAAACTTGTATAAGGGAAAAATGGGCTTGTGTTTGCGGCAATAATAAAGCCAGAGTCCATTTTATATATTTATTAGGCTGCTCCAGTCTTACCCAAAATGTTCTGGCTGCGAATCTAGTGTGAACTAACATTAAAGAGGACCTGAACTCAGAACTTTCTCTCTGCTCTAAAAGATAAACAACAGCGTAATAAATTTTAAAGAAAAAAAAATTCTTTGTTACAGCTAATACAAATCCTGCAATAAACCTGCAGTGTACTTCCTGCTCTTATGAAAGCAGACATAGGGTTAACATCCTGCGTTTACAAATCAGCTGCACTGTCAAGGCAGCCAGCTGACACAGATGAGGGATCAAATTACAGATGAGGGAGGATTCGACAGGCAAAACTCTCTAAATACATACAGGATGCATTTCTCTGTATTCCTTCTGTTCTCTGCAAGTGTTCAGGTCCACTTTAAAGTAAAGGAGAAAGAGGAACACTTTTTAGTGCAAATGTACTTTGCAGAAGCCACACCCATGCCACACTTTCAGCCACACCCCCATCACACCTACAGTGACACTTTTACCAAACCTCCCATCAGACATACCATAAAGAATATATGGGCAAAGACACATTTTCACTTCTCAACTCACATCGTTTCTTCCTTTATAGGAGTGTTTAGAGAAATTTAGCACAGTATAACTGCTTTTTTTGTAGGTAAATACACTTATTTATGCAGATCTGTACATTAGATCAAAAAGAGGAACACTGAAAAAAAAAAAAAAAATAGAGGAACAGGGGATTTGCTTCCAAAACAGAGAAAGTTGTGAGCTATGCATAAAAAGCGGATTCAGATAAAACAGCATTAACCGCTTTAGCCTCAGCTACAGTATATCTATGCCCTCTGTGACTACAGGCAAGCCATCAGGATGTAGACAGACATCTTGTAGCCGATGCACAGCTGTGCACGATCAGGCCCGCTCCTGTGCATGCCCTCAGCACTATATGGTGACCTGCTCCTGTGCATGTCCCCAGCACTATATGGTGACCCGCTCCTGTGCATGTCCCCAGCACTATATGGTGACCCGCTCCTGTGCATGCCCCCAGCACTATATGGTGACCCGCTCCTGTGCATGTCCCCAGCACTATATGGTGACCCGCTCCTGTGCATGTCCCCAGCACTATATGGTGACCCGCTCCTGTGCATGCCCCCAGCACTATATGGTGACCCGCTCCTGTGCATGTCCCCAGCACTATATGGTGACCCGCTCCTGTGCATGTCCCCAGCACTATATGGTGACCCGCTCCTGTGCATGCCCCCAGCACTATATGGTGACCTGCTCCTGTGCATGTCCCCAGCACTATATGGTGACCCGCTCCTGTGCATGTCCCCAGCACTATATGGTGACCCGCTCCTGTGCATGCCCCCAGCACTATATGGTGACCCGCTCCTGTGCATGTCCCCAGCACTATATGGTGACCCGCTCCTGTGCATGTCCCCAGCACTATATGGTGACCCGCTCCTGTGCATGCCCCCAGCACTATATGGTGACCCGCTCCTGTGCATGTCCCCAGCACTATATGGTGACCCGCTCCTGTGCATGTCCCCAGCACTATATGGTGACCCGCTCCTGTGCATGCCCCCAGCACTATATGGTGACCCGCTCCTGTGCATGTCCCCAGCACTATATGGTGACCCGCTCCTGTGCATGTCCCCAGCACTATATGGTGACCCGCTCCTGTGCATGTCCCCAGCACTATATGGTGACCCGCTCCTGTGCATGCCCCCAGCACTATATGGTGACCCGCTCCTGTGCATGTCCCCAGCACTATATGGTGACCCGCTCCTGTGCATGTCCCCAGCACTATATGGTGACCCGCTCCTGTGCATGTCCCCAGCACTATATGGTGACCCGCTCCTGTGCATCCCCCAGCACTATATGGTGACCCGCTCCTGTGCATGCCCCCAGCACTATATGGTGACCCGCTCCTGTGCATGTCCCCAGCACTATATGGTGACCCGCTCCTGTGCATGTCCCCAGCACTATATGGTGGTCCAGTCCTGTGCATGTCCCCAGCACTATATGGTGACCCGCTCCTGTGCATGTCCCCAGCACTATATGGTGGCCCACTCCTGTGCATCCCCCAGCACTATATGGTGAAAGTGAATATATGTCCCCTGCACCAATCAGATAGATTTTCTCCCTAATTTTTACTATTACAATAACTTTATTTTCTTACTTCAAAGTGAAATGTACACGATGTAGCAAAAACTGACTTATTTCAGAATCAAATATCATCATCATAAATCGTAATAGGAACATCATTAAAGTTTTGTGATAAACGGAAGAAACAGCCAAATGAAATTAGTTTTTTTTTATCTACAGTAGCGCTTTTTCTTTTTAAACTGGAACTGTAAAAACTGAGAAATAACTTATTTTTATTTTTTTTCTATTTTCCCTATTAAAATGCATAGAAAACAAAATTGTTCTTGTGTAAAAATGCTAGTGTGTGTGTGTGTGTGTGTGTGTGTGTGTGTGTGTGCGTGCGTGCGTGCGTGCGTGCGTGCGTGCGTGAGTGTATGAGAGAGATAGGTAGATAGATATATCATTTAGGTGTCGTAAGTAGGTATAAAGTTATTGCTGATTAAATAAGGACATAGCTAAAATGTCAAATCTGCTCTGGTCCATTCGGGGGAAACAAGGTCTGGATGCAAAGTGGTTTGTGAAGAAGAAACAGAATGCTATGATCTCTTATTAGTTTATAATAGAATATCTGCCCATGCTCATCTTCTTGTTGCAGCATTTGATACAGACAGTTTGTTTCAGAAACACCCTCAGTGTCTGCAAAAGCCAAAATATCCATAAATACATCTAGCCTGCATGGTTCAGCTGTAGGTGTGGGGGGGGGGGGGGGTGTCACACTTCATGCCGGGGAAAATGGTCACTTTTTTTGTAGACAATTCTTTGTATTTTCCGCACATGTCAGCCGAGCCGACAGCAGCTAACTGTCGGCAATAGCCAGTGTTTCTTTACCTGCATGTGGAAAGTGCACATTGTAACACTAGACCATGAATATCTACAGGAAAGCATTGTGTGTGTTTTCGCATCACGGCAAAATGCACGCAATCCCGCTCAAGTGTGATCCCTGCCTCAGCCGTCTTGGCTCTGAGATACGGATTCTGCCTTCCACAATATAACAGCTTTTTCCTGGCATCACAACTGTTACATTTCAAGCTAACAGTCACACCAGCAGCCAGCCTATATTCAGAGGCTGAACTGACAGAGCCCATTGCAGAGACTGTACAGCTGAGATCCTGCTTTCAGCACCAAGGACAGCGACATCCCTTCCCTCCACTGGAGATCAGCATTCTAACCAGCACTCTGTCTATTCCCCTCCACAACTTACAACTGCCATGTCCTCCTCAAACACTATTAACTGTACAGAGCCAGTGGGACCCGCTCCAACTCTGACATGTACTAGGCCAGCCTCCAGCCCAGAGTTATATAGCAAGACACAGACTGATAGATAAGAGAGAATGACAACAGATAGATAGATAGATAGATAGATAGATAGATAGATAGATAGATAGATAGATAGATAGATAGGGCACAGACAGATTTTAATGCAGACAGAGTGAGAGATCATGCAGTCTGATAAGAGATAATTTGCATATTCAGTAGTAATGCATTGTGGGAGAACACAATCACTCAATTAAAGGGCAACTGAAGGATATGGAGGCTGCCATATGTACTTCCTTTAAAACAACGCACATTACCTGGCAGTCCTGCTGATCCTCTGCCTCTAATACTTTTAGCCATAGACCCTGAACAAGCCTGCAGCAGATCAGGTATTTCTGACATTATAGTCAGATCTGACTGGATTAGCTGCATGTTTGTTTCTGGCGTGATTCAGACACTACTGCAGACAAATAGATCAACAGGGCTGCCAGGCAACCGGTATTGTTTAAAAGGAAATAAATATGGCAGCCTCCATATCCCTCTCACGTCAGTTGTCCTTTAAAGCTGAATTGCTGCAAACACCTTCTGTTTTAAGAAGGAAAACTACACTGAGCATTGCCTTTTAGTAGGAGGGCTTTTCAGTCTCTTTTATACCCCTATAAATTCCTAGTGGTTTTGGGTCACCCGAGCTTCTGTAAGCTGCAGTCTGATAAAAGATGTATACATTTAAAATACAGAGAAATGATATAGCAATATGAAACTGCGTGCAAAGAGAAAGAAATATAGATAGCTAGGTAGAGGCATAATTATGAGAAAATTAAACAAACAGAAACATACACAAAGAAATAGATGATAAATCGATAGCAAAATGTGAAAACGAAAGATGAATAAATAAGACAGAAATGGGATTACTAATATAGACTGCAAGGAATGTCTTGTATTAAATAAATGACTTTTGCAGCGCTAGTCAGAAGCTATGTATTTCAGACAAGACAGTTGCACAGGTGTTTGCGAGCATTCCCACTGCCACTATGAATAATATAGCACCCCATCATACGCACGGCCTTTTTGCATGAATCTTACAGCCAGCATGGTCTAGTTTCAAGGTCATTGTTGCTACGTCAAGCCTATAAATCACAAACTGCAGATATGGGTCGTTCATAAAAGTGATGAGACGTTGTGCGCTCCTGGCTTATCTCTGTGCAGATCCCCAGTACAGGCCCAGCAGGGATCAGACACAACGTGCCACGCTCTACAACAGGCTGCATCCCTCCAAACGCCACATCCCAACACAGAACGCTGAGAAAGCGCAAACATCCTAATAAGAGAACGCTAAGAAACCACAAATATTCTAATACAGGGTGCTAACAAACATAATACAGAATGCTAAGAAATCAAAAACATTCTAATAGAACGCAGAGAAACCGCCAACATTCTAATACAGAATGCTGAGAAACCGCAAACATTCTAATACAGAATGCTGTGAAACCGCAAACATTCTAATACAGAATGCTGAGAAACCGCAAACATTCTAATACAGAATGCTGAGAAACTGCAAACATTCTAATACAGAATGCAGAGGAAACACAAACATTCTAATACAGAATGCAAAGGAACCACAAACGCAAAGGAACCACAAACATTCTAATACAGAACGCAGAGGAACCAGAAACATTCTAATACAGAACGCAGAGGAACCGCAAAACATTGTAAAACAAAATGAGGAGAAACCGGAAGCATACAGAACACCAAGAAACCACAAAACAGCACGCTGAGAAACCACAACCATTCCAATACAGGCCACAGAGAAAATGCAAATACTGTAATACACAACGCAGAGAAACTGCAAACATTCTACTAGAACACTGAGAAACCGCAAACATACAGAACTCAGAGCAACCGCAAACATTCTAATACAGAACGCCAAGAAACCTATCATCCTATAGACAAGCTTTGCAGCTTTGATTAAAGGGAACCTGTCGTGAAAGGGATATGGAGGCTGCCATATTTGTTCCTTTTAAAACAATACCAGTTGCCTGACTATCCTACTGATCTTTGGCTGCAGTAGTGTCTGAATCATACACCTGAAACAAGCATAGGGCTAATCTTGTCAGAAGCATCTCTTCTGCATATACTTGTTTGGTTTAAAGTATTCACCAGGACAAGCCAGGCAACTGGTATTATTTAAAAGGAAATAAATATGGCAGCCTCCATACCCCTATCCCTTCAGGTGCCCTTTAGTTTACGTGCCATTCCCATTCCCTTCTGTGTGACATCCTGATGTTCTATTAAAGGACCACTATCGCGAAAAAAGTAGGCAGTTAAAATCTGACAGAACCGACAGGTTTTGGGCAAGTCCATCTTTTCATGGGGGAGTCTCAGTGTTTTCTTTGATTTCAACAGCATTTCCTGAACAGCAGTATAAATGCCAAAATAGTAAGGGCGCCTTTTCCACTAGAAGCGGTGCGATGCGGTTACATAGCCGCATTGCACCGTGGGTATGCTGAAACACATGCATGGCAATGGAATAGTTTCCACTGCGTGCATGTTGTGCGGAGCGATCCGAGAATCTGCAGCATGCTGCAGATTCTGGCACGGCAGCATCCGCGTCCCATCTCTTCAACTGACTTCCGCATCGGGAGATGCGGAGGTGACGTGGGCACCGGCGAAAGTGATGCGTAGATGCATCGCATCAATTTCGCCAATGAAAAAGGGCCCTCAGATACCAGCCAGCCTCCCTACTCACTTCCACACAATTTTGTCAGTTAAACTTGGCAACTGCTGTTCAAGAAATGCTGTTAAAATGAAAGAAAACCCTGAGAATCCCCCACGAGGAGATAGACTGGCCCAAAACCTGTCAGTTTTGTCAGATTTTTGACTGCCTAATTTTTTCGTGATAATGGTCCTTTAAGTAAAACTTGAGTGTGTGTGTGTGATGTGCTGGAGGAGGAGGGAAACAATGTAGCGGCCACCCCAGCCGCCAGCCCATTGCACAAGGCGACAGCCTGGCCGTCATGCACTTCCAAAGTAATTGCACGCAACTTGTGGCATCTGCCACCCATTTATAGGAGGGATTAGCCGGCCCTGGATCCGCAGATTAGCCGTTTACCTGAAGTCACTATAGGGATGTATGATCCACACGCCTGCAGTCTTAACCCGTTCCTGCTCCTTCTCCACCGCCTTCTGGCTGCCGAACATGCGGAGGGAGAATTTATTGACCCCGGGCTGCAGCAGCGAGCTGAACTGTCTCTGCATGAAGCCGTATGGCCGGCCGGCCCCGTCCGCATCCTCGAAGCCGACCGCGGGCTCCTCGCCCTCCGCCTTGAAGCACACGGAGTTGCCATGCTCCTTGACGCTGGAGCTGCTGGCCGTCAGACTTTTCTCCGCTTTGCCCTGGAAGACGTTGTTCCCTTCGTCCCTGCTGTTGGTGGACGAGTTGAATTTGCTTTCCATGCTCAGGAGAGCAGCCTCGGCGCGGAGGAAGATGTAGAGAGGGAAGCAGACTGCCGCTCTACACCTCTGCTCCTCTCATCTGATGCCCTTCAGGAGCTCAGCCTCTCTCCTCTGCTGCAGCTGATGTGCTAGGGAGCCCAGAGACACGGAGGGAGCGCTGCGTCTGCTGCTCGCTGGCGCCATCTGATGGAGCAAGCGGGGCACTGCGTCCTTCCCCACTGCCGTGTGACTCTACCTGGGTGACATTGAGAGCAGACCTTGAAAAAGCACAGCTGCTGCTTCTCCCCGGGTATCCCAAAATGTGAGCGTGTGCCTGTGCAGCGCTATAGGGAAAGTAGTGGCTTTCTGTTACCCCCCCCCCCCCCCATATTTGTACAATTAGCAGTAGCACAGCAATATCCACAGTACTGTATACTGTCAGTTTTATGTATTTAGAAGGTAGTCTACATCTAGGGCAGGTTGTAGACTTTTTGCTGCCTCAAGCAAACCTGTGCGGACTGCCCCCCCCCCCCCATCTATATATAGATATATATGTAAATCACAACGCTAAATGGAGTATCCACGGCTGCGGCAGCATATGTTTGATTACATCAGTCAGGGCCGGATTTACCATAAGGCACTGTAAGCACATGTCTACAGGTGCCTGATGATGGAAAGGCGGCTCACTAACCTCCCCCAGCGCCTGCTTCCCTGTGCAGAGTCCTAATGAGAGGTTACTCACCCCATAGGCCAATGCAGGGGGGGATTACAGCTGCCCAGAATCCCCCTCAGACCAGGGCTGCTGCAGTGTCTGGGGACAGGCACAAGGTGAGACACCAGAATATCCTGCAGCTCACAGCACTACCCCCTTTCTTTCCATACTACAGTTGTCTTTGGATGGTCCAGCAGTGTGTGTACAGAGCATGGAGCAACAGCATGTGTACAGAGCATGGAGCAGCAGTGTGTGTACAGAGCATGGAGCAGCAGTGTGTGTACAGAGCATGGAGCAACAGCATGTGTACAGAGCATGGAGCAGCAGTGTGTGTACAGAGCATGGAGCAGCAGCATGTGTACAGAGCATGGAGCAGCAGTGTGTGTACAGAGCATGGAGCAGCAGTGTGTGTACAGAGCATGGAGCAACAGCATGTGTACAGAGCATGGAGCAGCAGTGTGTGTACAGAGCATGGAGCAACAGCATGTGTACAGAGCATGGAGCAACAGCATGTGTACAGAGCATGGTCCAGCAGTGTGTGTACAGAGCATGGAGCAGCAGTGTGGGTACAGAGCATGGAGCAGCAGTGTGTGTACAGAGCATGGAGCAACAGCATGTGTACAGAGCATGGTCCAGCAGTGTGTGTACAGAGCATGGAGCAGCAGTGTGTGTACAGAGCATGGAGCAGCAGTGTGTGTACAGAGCATGGAGCAGCAGTGTGTGTACAGAGCATGGAGCAGCAGCGTGTGTACAGAGCATGGTCCAGCAGTGTGTGTACAGAGCATGGAGCAGCAGCGTGTGTACAGAGCATGGAGCAGCAGCATGTGTACAGAACATGGAGCAGCAGCATGTGTACAGAGCATGGTCCAGCAGTGTGTGTACAGAGCATGGAGCAGCAGCATGTGTACAGAGCATGGTTCAGCAGCATGTGTACAGAGCATGGGGCAGCAGTTTATGTACAGAGCATGGGGCAGCAGTGTGTGTACAGAGCATGGGGCAGCAGTGTGTGTACAGAGCATGGAGCAGCAGTATGTGTATAGAGCATGGGGCAGCAGTGTGTGTACAGAGCATGGAGCATGTGTACAGAGCATGGAGCAGCAGCATGTGTACAGAGCATGAAGCAGCATTGTGTGTACAGAGCATGGTCCAGCAGTGTGTGTACAGAGCATGGAGCAGCAGTGTGTGTACAGAGCATGGAGCAGCAGTGTGTGTACAGAGCATGGAGCAGCAGTGTGTGTACAGAGCATGGAGCAGCAGTGTGTGTACAGAGCATGGAGCAGCAGTGTGTGTACAGAGCATGGAGCAGCAGTGTATGTACAGAGCATGAAGCAGCAGCGTGTGTACAGAGCATGGAGCAGCAGCATGTGTACAGAGCATGGAGCATCAGTGTGTGTACAGAGCATGGAGCAGCATCGTGTGTACAGAGCATGGAGCAGCGTGTGTACAGAGCATGGAGCAGCAGTGTGTGTGTACAGAGCATGGAGCAGCAGTGTGTGTACAGGGCATGAAACAGCAGCAGTGTGTACAGAGCATGGAGCAGCAGTGTTTGTACAGAGCATGAAGCAGCAGTGTGTGTGCAGAGCATGGAGCAGCAGTGTGTGTACAGAGCATGGAGTAGCAGTGTGTGTACAGAGCATAGACCAGTAGCATGTGTAAAGAGCATGGAGCAGCAGCGTGTGTACAGAGCATAAAGCAGCAGCATGTGTACAGAGCATGGAGCAGCAGTGTCTGTACAGAGCATGGAGCAGCAGCGTGTGTACAGAGCATGAAGCAGCAGTGTGTACAGAGCATGGAGCAGCAGTGTGTGTACAGAGCATGGAGTAGCAGTGTGTGTACAGAGCATGAAGCAACTCTGGGGAACTTAACAGAGTCAGGTAGGAACACAGCCCTGTGCCCTGTTGTGCGAATGCTTCACTCTCCTTTTCATTAGCAATGTCGGCTGTCTTCATTATTATCTGTATCTAAACTGCTCCTGATCGATCCCGTTGTCGATCGGGAGCAGACTAATTTAGGAAATAATTGTCAGATCCGGTCATTTGTACAGAAACTTGCATTATGTGTACCCAGCATGATGTCCTACCATATTATTATACTGTATTGTGCGTGGCTGAGGGAGGCCTTTCAGGAATTCCCCCCTTGAAAATCCTGGATCCTGCACCCAGCTCTCAGCATTCCACTGACGAGATCTCCCTTGAGTAAGGGGCACCTCTAGCAACTTAATACTGAGGTTCCTCTAGCTACCTAATACTTGGTGGCAGCTCTAGCTGCTTAATATTGAGGGTACTTCTGGTTACCTAATACTAAGGCGCACCTGTAGCTACCTATGATAGGCAAGGGAAGTAATGGAGAAATGACAGCTGGGACAACCAGCACACTTGTGGAGCAATTTGGTGGAGGTTTGTAGATTCGTGGAAGGTGAAATCTAAGGCGCCAGGACATCTGTGCCTAAAGGCTCCTGTGATTTAAATCCAGGCCTGACATAAGTGGACATAAGCTGAGGATACGATGGACTGTTGTAATTATATTTTCCCCCTGCATCTTTAAAACAGACTGATAAGCTCCTCTGAGTACAGTTAGTGGCATGACTATGTACTCTGTATAGTGCTGCAGAAGATGTAAATGCCATATAAATACAAAAAATAATATTATGGTAGGACTTTAGACCATGCCTATGGTAATATTAGATTGTGAACTCCTGTGAGGACAGTCAGTCACATGACTATGTACTATGTAATGTGCTGCAGAAGATGTCAGTGCTATATAAATACATAATAATAATATGGTAGGACATTACACTATGACTATGGTAGGATTAGAGTGTGAGCTCCTCTAAAGGACAGTCAGTGACATGACTATGTACTCTGTAATGTGCTGCAGGAGGTGTCAGTACTCTATAAATGCGTAATAATAATAATATGGTTAGGACATTAGACTATGACTATGGTGAAATAAGATTGTGAGGGCTACCAGGCTTCCCCCCTTTTCTCCCCACTAGGGGGATGTCCTGCTGGGGGGGTCTGATCGCCGCCGGCCATCTGCGTTTTGCGGGGGGGGGGGGCTCCTCAAAGCCCCCCTCCGCAGCGATTTCCGCCCTCCCTCTCCATACCTCCCTCTCTCGCAGGCTATGTAATGCGCCGGACGGATATCCGTCCTGCGCCTCCTAGGATAGGCTTCAGCCTATCAGATGCCGGCGATGCCCGGCCAATCAGAGGCGTATGATGTAAACAGCGGGGATTTCTTTCCCGCGTGTTTACATTTCGCGTGCGAGCTGCGATCAGCGGCTCGCAGTCTGTTCACGGAGACACCTTCCGTGTAATACCAATTAAGACCTGCCGAAGCCTATCGGCATTAGGCGGTCGTTAAGTGGTTAACCACTTAAGGACCACAGGCTTAAACAACCCCCAAGGACCAGGCTATTTTCTACAAACTAGGCCACTGCAGCTTTAAGGGCTCGCTGCAGGGCCGTACAACTCAGCATAGCAGTGATTTCCCCCCCCCCCTTTTCTGCCCACCAACAGCGATTTCTGTTGGTGGGCTCTGATCGCTGCTGGGGTGTTTGTTTGTTTTTTGTAAATATTTATTTGTGGGTTTTTTGTAATAAAAATGATGTTTTTTTTATTTTTTTTATTTCCGCCCACTTTTTCTAACCTTGACACAAAATCACTCAGTTACCAAGTGTGTGAGCTTTGGGGTCATCACCATCAATAATGTAAGAATGGAAGCAGTTTCAATTTTCCTATTGAAATAAATTAAACAAATCTGATTGGTTATTTATGGCATTTCCCCCTTTTCTGAATTTGAACTCCAGTCATCCAATGACCGACTGTACCAGATTTGAGGCCTCTGTCTGCCATTAACAGTGTAAGAATGGCAGAAATGTTAACATTCGTTTACATAGCAAACAACCAACCGCTGAGAATATGCAACAATACAATTGAAAATTCATTCAGAAAGGTGGAGTTGAAGCTGTTGTTTTATGCTCTGCCCACTTTCCCTGAATTTTTAAACTTGGTCACCGGGGTTGGGGACTTTAAAATTTTCCCATTGATGTCAATGGGTGAAATCTGATTGGCTGATTTGTGGTTCCACTTTCCACCCAGTTGTGTGTGTGTGTGTATGGGGAGGGGGGGCATGAAACCCACAAACATATCTTTCCAGGAAGTAAGGGATCTGTATACCAAATTTCGTAAAATCGGTCAAGGCGTTTTTTCGAGTGATGGCGGCACGCACACACATAAGTCCGTTTTTTATATGTACAGTAGAATCCTGGTAACTGGAACTCAGGCATCCGGCAGTGTCAACTAACTGGCATGCCCGGTGGGACACAATGGGGGTGATCCTTATTAACTTTGCGCAGCGGTGTGCAGCAGTAACTACTTATGCATAGTTCTTTTCACTTCTTGACGCTCCCTGCTGTCCTTGTATGGCTCCCCTGCATGTCACCTTTCCCACACTGGGTCACATGATATATTGGGGCCATGCACGGAGAACACCGAACAGCAGCTGGGAGTGAAAACGATGGTGCCAGGGGATTCGTAAGTAGTGTAACCCTCTAAAAAAGGGTCCCAAAAGGTTTGCTAATGTATTTCTATGTGTGAGGTAACTTTACTATCTAAGGCTAAGTCTCGTTTTAGATGCTTGTCTGTGGAACCAAAACGGCCCATGGGAGAGGAGAGGAGGCGTTGTAATGGTCGCATAGACTGTTGCTAAGCGACCAAAGCACACAGAGAAGTGGAACTATCCAGAAGCCCCGTGCGGCCTGTCGGAAGCTACAGCGCAGGCACGGAGGGGCAGAGCTAGAAGGGTGTAGCCGGAGGGAACTGGCTGAAGTTAGCCAGAATGCGCCAGAGAGCGAGGAGAGCTGAACGGAACATAGGAGACAGGAGCAGCGGTAAGGAGCGGGAAAGGAGGCCACGATTGGAGGAAGGCCGCAGCAGTCACACCGGAGACTAAGAGGGGACCCGGCGGCCACGCAGTGACTACAGTGGAGCAAGTAAGGCAGAGGCAACCCGGCAAGACAGTGACCGGAGACCAGAGGTATCGTGCACAGAGTCCATCCGAGCTAGTTTGGACAGAGAGGACCCCGGCAGTCAGATGAGTATTAGGCCTGAGAGCCAACTTCAAGTCACAGTGTGTGTTCAGTTAGTAGCCAGTGTTCAGCGGAGGCTTGCTGAGATAGAAATATAGCAACCCAGAACCTGAAGAGGCCAGTTCTGTTCAAAGTGCTGTTACTAGAGACTGTTTGTGTGCAAAAGCTTTAAAGATACAGAGACCTTGTGTTGATGATACAGTTGTTGATGCAAGATAGAGCTGCCCAGCTAAAGTGAAGACATTTTTTGCCGCTTATATAAAGTGTATTGAGAGTAAAGGCCTTGCTGTCACTAAGAGATATTAACAGCCTCCATAAGTACTGCGCAAAGCTGACACAGCCTACCGCTTGCATTAAGTCCTGTTATAGAGACATTGTTCCTGTCAAGTCCATTTCAAGTCAAGAGTTAAAGTTCATGTACTCTTCTGTGCTATGTTTTGAAGTGTTACTGAGAGTTTGATAAAAGAAGTGAACCAAAGTGTGATTTATGCATATTACTTAAGTACACAGTCCTAAAGAAACCGGAAATTACTAAGGCCGTGAGAGTGAAGAGAACCTGTCAGTATTAAAGAAGATAAGTGAAAGAGGAGGAGTTGCATTGTGTCTTGTGATACTAAAAGTGTGCTATAGTAAAAAGTGAACTGACAACTCTCCAAGATACAGAGTTAACTTACTTGGAGTACAAGTTTTGCAACAACTCTAAATTAGAGCTTATTTAGCCTAAAAGTAATAGTGCACTAAAAGAGAGTTCTATTGTGGGAGAGTGATTCGGGTGGCATAGCTGGATGCATTGGTCACTTTATCTTTTATTTTGTTTACTTTTATTTTCCTAACCTTTTTGTTTATTTGATTTATATTTTATTTTGTTTGTTATTTTGGGAGGCCCTATCCAGACAGGAGAGTTAAGTGTAAAGTGGGTTTGTGGTAGATTATCAAGGGTAAAGAGTCTAAAAGATCTTTAAGCAAGGTGAGCATTCTTTTTGGGATCAACCAACAAACTGCAACTATACAGTACCATCTTTAAGAACTGTCATGAGGCCCCCCAAGGTTTTGTTAAGCAATATAGCTTGGACTTGGTTGCAAGGGACTGAGAACTGTTTAGGAACTGAAATTGCTCAGTAGACCATCCCCAGCCCACATCCCAACAGTGGTACTGTGATGTAAACATACTGTAAGGTGATTGATTATTGTACAAGAAGACCTTTGTAGCTCAAATTTTGTATATAATTTGTATGTAACTTAACCTTTTTATTCCGCAGCATTTACCGATGCATCGACTGTGAAGACTAGGAGATTGTGTATTTTGACCAGTGATGTGCAAGGAAGGTGTATTGTGTTGTTGAAGTGTTACGGGTTGATTGAAGCTACCAGTGACCACTGTTAGGTCGCAAATAAATGTTTGATAATTTCAGAGTCAGTGTCCGATGGATTCCTCTCAGCCGGGGCCCGGTGCTAACGTTTAAATCGGGTTACAGTAGTTTCTGCTGCACACCGCTGTGCAAATAATCCATTGGGGGGAGGTTAGTGTTATTTTTAATGCTGGTTGCTTGACTTCTCAAGCAACTGGCAAGGCAAGCACACATAGCAGGCAGCAGTTGGCCTGTGCCAACTGGTAAAAACATACAAAAGATATACAGGTAAATCATCAATCTAAAGGTTACAGACACATTTGAATTAAAAGCAACAGTGCCATTTACCATAGTTATACAGTGTTTTATATAGCAGAATTCTTCCAGTTGCATGTATAAGAACCTTTGGCTCAATATTAGAGAGCGTTTTACACCTTGTAGTTAGTACAGCAGAGTTCCCATTATCCGGAACTCAGGCAACTGGAAGTCTCAACTAACCGGCATGCATGAGGGGTAACAAGGACCTTTTTGGGAGGGCTTTTTTTGGGGTGCTGGCTGTAAAATACCTACCGAGCCTCCAGCGACATCTAGCAGCCTCCCTGTACCTTCTCGCTGGGCTTCTAGCGGGTTTTGGCATCGCCAGCTTGCTTGCACGGGGGAAGCCAGAAAGCCGCGAGGAGGAACAGGATGGCTGCTAGACAACCAGGTTGCTACTGAAGCAAATCCAACAAGCCCTAGTCTGAGTTGCTTAGAGGATGCCAAACCTGGATCAGTGGCAGCGAGGATGGTGGAGGAAGCCTCAGGACTTTCCAAAGACTTTCTTCTACTAAGTTAACTATCTAACTTTTTTTCCTAATTTCACTTTAGGTTCACTTTAAAGGAAAATATAAGATTTCAGCATTGCTTCCTGGTTGGAGGTTTATCTCAGTGCAATCCTTGAGAGATCAAAAAAGTATCTTGCTAAGAGAATTTTCCAGATTTCAATTTACATTAAAACTTTAAAACTCAGAACCAGTTCAGATGACATTACTAAACTCAGAAAATGAATTATATTTTCCAACCTATTTACAAAGTCAATATCAGTAATCTATGATCTGTTAAACTCTCACAAACTTTGAAGAAAAGACTCCATCACAGAAAAAATAGGAAATAGATATGCAACTGAGCCTAGTGAGCAAATCATGAGAAAATAATCTTGGTCGGGTCTTCTAAGTGTTTCATGAATGTCCCCTTGATCAAAACTTCAATAAACTCTTACATCGTACTCATCTAATGCCCAGGGCCAGTTCTAGCTCCAATGGGGACCCGGTGCAATAGTACAAGACAAAGGGGAAGAGGCGCCCAGTGGAAATAAAATATGTTAAAAACAAATGAAACTAAAAAGTGTGAGGTGGCTTACCTCAATGAAGACCAATTCATATATAACATGAATGGGAATTTATAATAATTTATTATTTATTATGTATTATATAGATCCTGTTAGCTACATAGATAGGCACTCTTTATGCGGCTAACAGGATCTACTGGCACGTTTATTTGGCCTGAGGAAGTGGGCAGAATCCCATGAAATGCGTTGCCTGTGTTTTATAATAAATTCCCATTCATTTTATATATGAATTGGTCTTCCTTAAGGTAAGCCACCTGACACTTTTCAGTTTCATTTGTTTTTAACATATTTTATTTCCACTGGGCGCCTCTTCCCCTAGTGCCAAAACAAAAAACCCTTTGGGAGGGGTACCACCCACATCTGACCCCATTCAGTGGTGCCACTACCTTATAGATCAGTGTTCCTCAACCCTGTCCTCAAGGCCCACCAACAGTATATGTTTTGCAGAAAACCACAAACATGCACAGGTGGGGTAATTAGTGTCTCAGCAGAGCTGATTAACTACCTGCGTGGATTTCCACAAAACATGCACTGTTGGTGGGCCTTGAGGACATGGTTGGGGAACACTGTAAATAGATCATCAGAGTATGTGTACTTTTTACAAGAGTGTGACCATTTCCATTTGACCTGGATACTCGAGTGGAGTCGGGGTTATACATCTCTACCTGACTGCTGTGGTCGGTTGCCCTTCTGCAACCCACCTTTGTGAGTATCAACCACCACCCATCCCCTTCTGTATTTTCGTGACGTACTGCACCATTTGGGCTCCTGTTGTCTCTGAGTTTTTTCCTTTTAGGGTGCAGTCCTTTACATCCAACTACCACAATGGTGCAATAGTAACTTGGGGACCCCCTGACTGAACAAGCCCCCCCCCCCCCCCACCGACAGCTGCAGAATACATCCCCCGTTCTCCCTCTGACCTTCTGACTTGTGCTACTTGTTGCCTCGCCCTCACAAGTATAAATGAGCAACTGTGCTCCACAGTCTTAGGTAGGTTCCCTTCTAGTATAGATTGCCAATAATGCCCCCCCCCAGCATAAGGTAGCCCCCCTCACAGTATAGATGGCAAGCTGTGCCCTAACCCCTCCCCCCCCCTCTTTCCCATTTGGTAGCCTTACTCCTCCGGTGGTGCAGTAATAAGAATGTACACTGCTCTGCATATGGGTGTGCAAGGGGCAGCACTCAGGGAGGCCCTGCCAGCCACTGCTGTTTCACCTCCACCACAAGCTGCGGTACTGGCCAGACATATTGCATGTTTTAAAGAAATCCTGTAATGAAGAAAAAGTCTCATGGGGGGTATTTACCTTGTGAGGGGGAAGCCTCTGGATCCTAACGAGGCTTCCCCCGTTCTTCTCTGTCCCTCCGTTGTCCAGCTGCAGCCCCCGAAGTGTGGCGATAAATATTTACCTCCCGGGATCCAGCACAGGTGTACTGGCGGATCTCCCTTCGGGATAAGGCGGAAATAGCCAAACCCAGACGATCTGCTCTACTGCGCAGGCGCGAGTTCTTTTGCACCTGCGTAGTAGAGTGGATATGATCTGGTTCGGCTATTTATGCCTTACCCGAAGAAAGAGCTGCTACTGCGTCTGCACTGGATCCCGGCAAGGTAAATAAATCGGCGCTTGTCGGAGGAGGATTCTGGGATGCTTCGCGGGAGCCAGCACTGGACTGCCTGCAGCTACAGGGATTGGGGAAGCCTCATTTGGGACCCTAAGGCTTCCCCCTCCCGAGGCGAGTACCCCCAGGGGATGTTTTTTTTCTTACAGAGTCTCTTTAATGGGAGATGCTTGGGGGGCCCCATATGGACTCGGGCTTGGGAGCAATTGCCCCACTTGCCTTAATTGTAGCACCAGCCCTGCTAATGGCTGATAAATTAACTAAAACCTACCTCTCCAGGAGCCCCAGATGCTTTAGAGGATGGGATGAAATAGGAGATGTGTGGCACGCTTTGGTGGAAATGTCCAGTAGCTAGAAACATATGGAGGACCTGGGTAGTAACTTATGTCAGACTCATATTGATCCACTACCTTCTAATGTCCTTTTGAACCTTCCTATCCCAACATTATCCTCCAGGGAAAACAGAGCAGCTACGCTTCATTCTTCCTCCAGTTGGCTCTCAGACACTTTGAACTGGCCTCAAATTATCTCAAAGATTTATTATATCTGTATAAATAACTCCTATTATTCAACATACCTCTGGTACATTCTATAAATTATGGGACCCATTACCTCTTTCCAGGTGGGGCAAATAGAGTTTGCTCTTATGAGTTTCAGTGAATGTTGACCCTTTGTGGGTCACAAGTGTATGTACTTTCATCTGCAAACACATATTAACCACTTGAGGACCCCCCTAGTGACCAGGACATTTTTTGTTAAAATGGCCACTGCAGCTTTAAGGCCAAGCTGCAGGGCTGCACAACACAGCACACAAGTGATTCCACCCCCCTTTTCCCCCCACCAACAGAGCTTCCTGTTGGTGGGGTCTGATCCCCGCACAATAATATTTTTTTTTCACAAATAGTTTTATTAATTTTAAATGTGGTTGTTTTTTTTGTTTTTGATTTGTTTTCTCTAAACCCTCCCTCCCTCCCCCTGCTAGCCAATCATTGTGATCGGCTGTCATAGGCTTCAGCCTATGACAGCGGATCACCGCTGACACTCTGGAGGGGACAGCCGTGTCACACGGCTGTCCCCAGTACAGTGCTGCTGCAGATCGCAGCGCTGTACAAAGTAATTAGACAGCGGTTATGGCGTCACAGTCTACCGAGCTGGGCGACTGAAGGCGGAGCGGAGCTCTGCCTTCCAAGTAGGAGATGCACGCGCAGCGTGCGCGCGATCTGCTAGCGCCATGGATGGCTGTTCACGCCAATCGGCGTGGAGCGGTCCTGGGGCTGCCACACTGCTCACGCCAATTGGCGTGGAGCAGTCGGCAACTGTTTAAAAGGATGCTATCCCTAATTCTGAACCGCGCATGCACATAGTCAGGGACGCGTACTGGTGACTTCAGGCTGAAGTCGCTGATTAACGGAGCTGCCTGCGGGACCAGGAAAGGAGCCAGGAGGACGCCTGGAGACCTCGTGGCCTACGGTGGGCTGGAGGAAGCCCCAAGTAAGTGCAAATTTTGTTTTTAAAACCTGTTCAGTATCCCTTTAACATTCACATTTACGCCTTTTTTAAACACACCACTGTCTGCATTTTTCTATGGAAACCCCGTGTAGTAGATTAACATTGAACCACAAGCGCACTAAAAAATGCATACTGATGTGGAAAAACATGCACCCAAATGTGTCTCATTTTCCTGGGGAGCCGTGGGAACCGGTGAACAAGTCTATAAATGTATCATAATAGTGTATAATTCTGCTACTGATGGCATTCTGGTGCAAAGCAGAACTAAGGAAATTGCCACTCATTTCTTGTGGGAGGACATTTGAGACGAGGAAGATGCCAGCTTATGCAAAACAGACATTAGACACTATAAATATGCTAGCACTTGTATTAAAGACTTCTTGCCAATATTTCAGACATTAAAAATTCTTACAAGACCTAATTTGCAGGTGGTTGAAGTTCAGTGAGTGTTGCTTCCACTGCAAGAAAAGAGTTGTTCTCTGCCAGAGAATAGATTTATGGCCTTTAATTAGTTATCATCAGTGAGGGTTACACTATATCTAGGTCCCAACTAGAGAGAAACTGTCATTTGCATACCTAAATGTTTAACCCTTTCAGTGATAAAAATAAAATAAACACAGTCTATAGAAGGGAATGGCACTGTACATACATACATACACATGTTAATCCTATCATGACATGTCAGTCCAGGTACCCTATTGGGTGGATATACATGAATCTGCCATGAAAAAGAAACCAGTGCAGGTCTCCCTATGGAATCACTGTAATTAAAGAATCCAAAGAAGTCTTTGAAATAAACCTTCAAGCCTTTCTATTTTAACTATGAGGAGAATGCTATAGTAAACATACAATTTAACTTTTACTGTACCTAAACTTAAAGGACAACTGACCTGAAAAGCAACCTGTAAAATAAACATATGCAGCACATGCAGTAATACTCCGCCCTGAAAACTACATCCATTGTCCCTTACTCTGAGGTCCCTCAGGTGCCCCGTTCAATCCCTCCATTCTGAAATCCGGCACATCCATATTGAAAATGGCGTCAACCCCGGAAGTTTCTTGTCACTTTGTTATTGGCAAGGTGCTAGCTCAGGACACTTGGGAGTGCACTTAGAGGGGCGGAGAGGGGTGTTAAAGGGACAAGAGTGGTCCAGAGCAGACAGAAGCCTTCCTGTTTCTGCTAGAGATTATGGGGTCCAGGAAGCGTAGGCTGGGAAGCTAAGAGCGCACAGAGGTATGTATCCTTCATCTGAGCATATCACTGTGCCTGATTTAAAAAGTATATAGTTCAGGTCAGGTGTCCTTTAAGTGTGCTTAAATGTCTTAAAATAAGGCTCTGATTAACAATGCAATGTGCATGTATTATTTATTTTACACCATTTAAAAGATACATTCATGCCAACCCCTGAATGTTCAAGTTGTTAAACTGTGTTTACACTGAAAGTAAACAAGTTGCAGTTTGTAATACTTTTTACTTAAATAATCTGCTTTTAGGCCTTATTCACACTGCGTTCGACTCGCATGTCCGTCTGCTTTGGGCTGTTTTAGAGGCGTCTTTTTTTCCCGATTCCCGTCACTTGGGTGGGCGATTCGTTTTTGTGCTTAGTGGTTTTCTAAGCGTTTTTTCCAAGCGGTTTTGTAAGTCACTCCCTGACGCAATCGCTATACAAAGTGATTTTTTGAGCGTTTTGCATTTCTTTTATACCTTTGTAATGATCTGCTCTGCTGTCTGCACAGGCAGGTAGCTTCTTGACCATTTTTCAGGTCTGAATGCTGCAGGTCCCTGGAAAGGAGACCTGTCTTCACTCTGCAACTTTCAGAGTTGCTGTTCTGGTGAAGGATTTGCATCCACTTGTCATGCAAATTGCTTAGCTGCTTCCTTTGAAGGCTTGCAGTATAAATACCATTTCCACCCAGAATTCCCTGCTGGTCAAAAAGGTTTGGTCCTGCTAGACTTACCTTAAGTCTCAGCCCTCTGCAAATTGTTTGCTAATATTATCTTAGAGTAGTTATCCTGGGGAGTGCTCTAGCATTCCTTCTAGCATAGTCAGGTCATTTATTACCTGTATTGCCTTGTTCTGTCTTATCTGTTGCGATTGTTCTGTCGCCAGCGGCGGCTGACAGGAAATCGCTCTGTCTGTTTGGATCGCATTCGCCCTAGCGTTAGAGGCGGTGGATCTCTCTGTATTCTGTCTTAGGAGTGTAGCCAGAGCAGCGGTTGCTACTGGTTACTCCATCCATATGTCTGTCTGGATCGCAGCCACCCTAGCGGTAGAGGCGGTGGTTCCTTCTGTACTCTGTCTAGGAGAGTAGCCAGAGCTGCGGTTGCTATGGGTTACTCCTTCCATCTGTCTTGTCTGAAACAAACGCTTGCTGTTGTCTCGGTGAGGTAACCGACTAGCAAGCGTTCGCGTTGTCTATTTGTTTCATGTTTCATTGGTCAGTCAGGGTTGGTACGCTTTGTCGCTGTTGTGCTTTTTGTGCAGTGCAGTACACGCGCTTTGTCACTATTGCGCTTAACGTTTGGTGACCGCATGTAGTTAGTCTTGTCTGCTCCTTTGTGTTGGATTACAGTTTGTTATCGGTTCTGTCTTTATTTTTCCTATGCCCTATCTTTACTCAGTCTTGTGTCACTATTAGCAATCGCCATTCTTGCGATTGCTTTCCCACTTGGTCTTCGCTGTTGTGTGTTCACCGTCGCCAGGTGGCGACTAGATTGGTGGACATACATACATTCTGTCTCTGTGCTTACTCTCTCTCTCTAGGGGCTATCTTGCCCTGTACTGCTTCACCTCGTACAATTTCCCTCTGGCATCTGTGGCAGTGCAGAGGGTTTATTCCTCTGCACTCCACAGCTCCATCTGCCGGTGGGAATTCCTCTCTACAGGTGCATTGCACCAAAGCTGGGTTCTGTTATTTAAACGCTTGTGGAGGATTTCCGCAGTGTCAGCACATATCTTGTGCGCTGACCACGGAGATAATTCCCCATTCGTTACAACCTTCCATTGAGGCCGAATCGCCTCAAAAATGGTACACGCACCACTTTACTGAACGGACAGCATACAACCCGCGCTGATATGAACCTTCTCATAGGCATTCATTGTCCATGCGGCTGGGGAGCCTTTTTAAAAACCGCACGCAGGCGAAAAAAAGCTGAAAACACCTGCAGTGTGAACAAGCACTGAAGCTATCCAATCTGTTTCCACAGGGTTAAACTGACTCACTAAAATCAGTAGTATTTCTCTGTTGAAGTGATGGTGCCATCCACAATCACTAAGTATGCATGTAGAGGCTTCTCCTGGCTCATTTGTGCAATGCAAAGAATGGAAGTGACTGGTTTGTATTTTAGAACACAAGCAAAATCTGTTAAAGAACAACTGAAGTGAGAAGAGGCTGACCTATTTATTTTCTTTTAAACAATGCCAGTTGCCTGGCAGCTCAGCTGATCTGTTTGGCTGCAGTAGCCACTCAATGACTACGTTTGTGAGCTTTGGTCTTCCTGGCATCAATAATGTGAGAACGAAAGCAGTTTATCAAGCAAAGAAATGTGATTGGCTGTTTGTCGCTCTGCTACCTTTAGTGAATTTGAACGCCAGTCACCCAATGACCGACTGGACCAGGTTTGAGGCCTTCACCATTAACAGTGTAAGAATGGCAGCAATTTAAAAATTCCCATTGAAAATCAATAGGTAAATTTTGATTGGCTGTTGTAGGTTCCACCAACTTTCCTGAATATGAATTCCCGTCACCCAGTGACCATCTGAGCAAAGTTTGAAAATCCGGTGATTAATAGTGTAAGAAAATCTGCAGTTTACAGATGACCCGGCATTGCCCGGGTATGTAGTTGGTTGTTGTTGGCTCCATCTACTTTTCCTAACCTTGACACACAGTCACTCAATGACAAAGTTTATGAACTTTGGGTTTCTTGACATCAATAATTTGTATTTTTCTATTGAAATTTAACAAATCTGATTGGCTGTTTGTGGCTCCGACCCCTTTTCTGAATTTGAACCCCAGTCATCCAATTACCAGCTGTACCAGGTTTGATGCCTGTGCCATTAACAGTGCAGTTGAAGACTGTGTGGACAACTTCTTGGTGATTATACAGTACCTCCAACCACCAGGATTCTGCAATGAAAGAGACCAGGACCACAATGGTGCAGTATCAGAGGAATAAATGAATAGGAAAGAGTAGTGAATTATATTCACAAGGGTGGGTTGCACTCCTGCAACCACCGTCAGAGCCTGCGGGAAGTTCAACAGTCTCCGCTCGGTAACCCTGGTCTGCTATGGAGGTGATGGTCGGTCGCTCACCTCGAGATATTGAAACATGAAGTGTACAATACTTAACCCCGAAGGTTTGGACTATACTAGAAAAGACTGTAGGAGGCACCCTAAAAATGCTTAGAATCTTAGAAACAAGTATAAGATTAGTAGTTGTAACGATCTGCAGGGCCGGGCCAAAGCATAGGCTGGAGAGGCTCCAGCCTCAGGGCGCCGTGTAGGAGGGGGCACAGAATTCATTCAGCTTTCATTCCTAATTGTGTTTGAAGCAGAAAGAAATAAGTAAAGGGGATACATGGCAGTGACTGCAAGCCAGATAACTAGATATTAAGGTGTTGTGGGCCCTGTGGCCCTCTTAGTCTAATAGCAATCAGTGTGTGACGGCTGGGGTGGCAGAGATGGAGGGGCGCACTTTGGTGTCTCAGCCTTGGGTGCTGGAGGACCTTGTCCCGGCTCTGGATGGAGCTGGCAGTGATCAAAGTGTCAGGCTTAGTCCAAAACTGATCTTAAGAGACTAACGCTGTACCGGATTTTATCTGGCAACAGAGCCACCTACCTGCAGCCATGTTTCCTATATTGGACTATTGTCTGACATTGGGCCAATACTGGAAAAGGCCAGTGTTGGACATAGTCCGACATAAGGTTGGAATAGGGTCAATCACCAGTGACTCCAATAACTTTGTATGTGAAGCTTTAAGAAACATTAAAGCGACACCAAAATGACTCATGGTTTGTTCACGTAATAGTGTGTGACATTGTTTCCCTTCCCCACCAGATTGCTCTGAACTGGTGTGAACAAGTAGCATGAAAGCCAGTGTAAAGGCCTGTGTGCGGCATTTCAGGCGTGATGCTGAGTAGTGTCCCCCTCAGGCAGACACCAAGTGTGACCGAGTCCTCAGTGGCCTCACTCATTAGCAATGCATGGAACATGACCCTGTCAGCGCTGCAGATGAGAGAATCTGTAGCTACTGTATAATATGTCAGCTGCCATGCTTTGTGATTTTTCTATGGTTACAGCAGTCAGTGCGCTCTATTTAGCCTGATGTCACATTTCAGCTGATGTGTGTGGAATAAGTTTGAATAATGAAGTGTTACATAAACTGTATAGTTTGGACACATTTTCTGCAGACGTGTATAGGAATAGAGATGACCATATATATTGGACCATAAGACGCTCCAGACCATAAGACACACCTAGGTTTAAAGGACAAAAACCAGGGTAAAAAAAAACCAACCTTGTGGTCCATCGTGCAGGGATGTCTTGTGGATCTTCTCACTTTAACCCTCCTGGCGGTTTATCAAAATCCGCCAGGGGGCAGCAAAGCCGTGTTTTTTTGTTTTTTTTTTCATGTAGCGAGACCAGGTCTCGCTACATGATAGCCGCAGCCGAGGCGATCGGAGATCAGGAGATCCCGTTCAAAGAACGGGATCTCCTGGAGCCATGGCGACGGGCCGGATGACGTCATCGACGTCGTGACATCAAAGGGGACTACAATCCACCCCACAGCGCTGCCTGGCACTGATTGGCCAGGCAGCGCACGGGGTCTGGGGGGGGTGGCTGCGGCGCGACGGATAGCGGCGGATCGGCGGGTAGCGGTGGCGATCGGATTGCACACGCAGCTAGCAAAGTGCTAGCTGCGTGTAGCAAAAAAAAATTATGCAAATCGGCCCAGCGGGGCCTGAGCGGTGCCTTCCGGCGGCATAGCCAGAGCTCAGCTCGGGCTTACCGCCAGGAAGGTTACAAAATTATTTCCCCCTTGTACCTCTTGTGTCCGTCTCTGTCCCACCTGTGTCCTCCTCTGTTCCTGTGTCTCCTCCTTTGCTTGTGTTCTCCTCCGTCCCCTTGTATCCTTCTGTCTCCTCTGGCCCCTGTGTCTCTTCTGTCATCCTGCATCCTCCTTTCCCCCTGCCTATGCCTTCTTATCCCCCTTTGCTCTGCCCGGTGTCCTCCTGTCTCAGTCTATGCCTCTTGTCCCCCTCTGCCCTTTCCCATGTCCTTCTGTCCCCTTCTATGCCAACCTGTCCCCCTTTAGCCTTTTCCCATGTCCCTGTCCTCCTTGGCCCCTTCTATGGCTCCTTGTCCCCTTTTGCCCTGTCTCCGTGTTCGGTTTCCATCCTGCCCCCATCTATGCCTCCATGCCCCCCTTTTCAGTGTGAATAATGAAGTGTTACATGCACTGTATGGTTTGTTCACATTTTCTGTGGACATGTGTATAGGAATAGAGACTATGGTATATTTACATGGACTTTTGGACTTTGTGTATGCTTGCCATAGCTGGCAGCTGTATTTGTGATTGGCTGATTTCTGCAGTACTTGTCACACCCACAGTGGCACTTCTTGTCAGTTATTGGCAGGGAAGTAAAAGCCACAGGATCCTTGTGGTCCTTGTGTGAGATCTTATGTAATAATATGCCACAGCGCTGGTATTTAGGATCATAAGCACAGTCCTCATCAGAGGTCCCTCCGTAACACTGTCACAATCTGTGTGAGCACTCACAGTGCAAAGAGATCAAAGAGGGGTACTCTCAGTGGGTATCATAAGCATATCCACTTTATTCCAATGGAAACAGCCAAATTCACAAAGGTTACACTTACATCACGAGGGTTCTAATCCACTTAGTACCCTCTCTGGTATACAGCTCTTCCCACCGCAGTGGTGTTAGTTTCTTCTGACTGGCACTCTGCAAGACTCTGCCCGCTCTGGTTTGTGTGAGATCTGGTCATGGCCGTTGTGGCTCATAATATACCTGTGACAGACCCCATGAGCCATACCTGGACCACAGCTGCGTATTTGTCTGTAACTCTAATAAGCTGAATCTCATCCAGTTAATATCAGGATGGAAATTCTGCCATAAGTTCCCCTCATACATCAGACTTGGGGTGGCTGAAAAGGGCACAACTCTCATCTTGTTTAAAGGAAAAACAGTAGCGCGAGGTATGTGGAGGCGGCCATATTTATTTATTTTTAAGCAATACCAGTTGCCTGGCTATCATGTTGATCCTTTATAAAACCCAAGGGGGGACCGTGCGCTTCTCAAAACACTCTAAAGCAAAGATAAATATACAGTTCTTATGTAGTTCTCCATCCTGGTTGGATTGCCACGTGCCACTAAAGTGTGTGCTTCATTTATACAATTAATAGATTTACAGAATAAGCAGGTTGCTCAACAACAGCCAGATAGAAAAAAAAGGGGGGGGGGGTTTAGTGGTTCACACTACAATCACATCTGAGGGCATGTTTCACACTATGGGAGAGATAGTTCCATCCATAAAAATTATAAAATCCACATAGAACCAAAATAAAAGTCTCCAATATACAGTATTCTCAGAGTCCCTTCAGGCTCCTTTAGGTAGGATACTCTTCATAAATCCTTCATACAATAATGATATACGCTCACCAGATCAGATGGCTGACCAGATAAGATCAGCAAACACGTTTGTGGCCTTGCCAGGTAACACATGTCCTGCACTTGGCCTACCAAAGTCTTCAGTGTTCCACATATGCAAAAAAAGAGGTGTACAGCAATAGTGTAATACTGTATAATCATTTGACATGTAACGCCACCAGTGCTCCCCAGGTCGTAGCTATAGCACCCAGTGTGCCTTCACCAAGTAAGTACTCAAGCCTCTCACCAGATCCATATGCTGACCTAGCACAGACCAGACTCAAACAAGGCTCAACATAGCGTAATTCCGTTTTATTAATAATTTAAAAGGTAGTGCACTTACAATGTTCCAAATATCGATGTATGAATCTAGTGAGAGGCTTGAGTACTTAAAATAGCACTAAAAACTATGTAGCACATATAATTGTATCCACAGTCCTGCCTCTCAACCCCCCACAAAAAAACCCCAGAACCGCTTAGAGAATGCCCACTAAATCCTAATCATGTAATACAAGGTCACGCGACTTGTCTAGGAATCTGGATATCCAGACTGGAATGTTAATATAGGTTGCAACCAATCAAACTGCTTCTCCAGGGCCGCACATGCACCTAATGAAATTTCTAACAGCCCTATGCTGAATAACCAGCAATCACTGCAGAGAGTTGGTGTGAACCAGGCTTCCAAATAAAGGGTGATGTTTCCACAGCGCTGTGATCCAGCTGATTGTATTTTGCTGTAGTGGTTATAGATTGATTGGATACCAGTAATAATTGGGAGGCAGTGCGAACCAAGCCGTGAAAACCACTATGCAGACAGACACTTGCAGAAGCATTTACAATTCATCTAGGACAGAAAGAAAAAAACAGGCAAATTTGGTGACCTGGGATAATGTACTACAAGGGGAGGACACTGAAGGAAAATGGCAAGCTTTTAAACTTACTCTCAATCAATATTGTAGTATGTATATCCCGTATGGAAACAAAATATCTGGGAATACAAAAAGACCTCTATGGATGAAACAAAAGGTTAGAGAGGTCCTAAAACAGGAAGGGACCGAGGTTGCGTTAAACATTTATAAGGAGCGCAATAGAAATTGTAAAAAATAAATTAGGCTGGCAAAGATTGAAGCTGAAAATCGAAACACTAGGGATATCAAATCTAACCCAAAAAAGTTTTACAAGTACATCAACTCCAAAAAAAGAAAGGTGGACTGTATTGGACTCCTAAAGGATTGGTGGGGGGGGGGGGGGGGGGGTAAGGCGGAGTTATTAAATGCTTTCTTTGCTTCTGTCTTCACAATGGAAACATCTCTGTTGCAAATTACAGAGGCAGAAGAGTCTCAATCTTCCAACTGTAATATTAAATACTTAGCGCAGGAAGAAGTATAGGCAGGACTAAATAAATTAAAAATAGACAAGGCACCTGGCCCGGTTGGCATGCATCCTCGGGTTCTAAGGGAATTAAGTTCAGTTATAGCTAAACCCCTTTATCTTATCTTTTGTGACTCTCTTGCAACTGGCAGAGTCTCAGTGGATTGGTGTACAGCCCACGTTTTCCCATTATTTAAAGTGAACCTTAAGTGTCCCAAAAAAAATGAGTTTTACTCACCTGGGGCTTACCTCAGCCCCCTGCAGCTGATCGGTGCCCACGACGAGTCGCTCTGATGCTCCGGGTCCCGCTGGCGGCCACTTCCGGTTTCGCCGTCAGGACCCGTCAGGCTGGGGAACGCGGCTGATACTACGCGTTCCCAGCCAAAATAGCACCCCTATGCGGCCATATGTCCGCATACGGGTGCCTATGCGGACATATGGCCGCATAGGGGTGCTATTTTGGCTGGGAACGCGTAGTATCAGCCGCGTTCCCCAGCCTGACGGGTCCTGACGGCGAAACCGGAAGTGGCCGCCAGCGGGACCCGGAGCATCAGAGCGACTCGTCGTGGGCACCGATCAGCTGCAGGGGGCTGAGGTAAGCCCCAGGTGAGTAAAACTCATTTTTTTTGGGACACTTAAGGTTCACTTTAAGAAGGGCAAAAAATCAGATCCAGGAAATTATAGACCTGTAAGCTTAACATCAGTTGTATGCAAACTATTTGAGGGGTTACTAAGAGATACTATACATGACTACATAGTAGAAAATAATCTTATTTCTCAGCATCAACATGGGTTTACTAAAGACAGATCCTGTTTGACTAACATGCTCAGCTTTTATGAGGTAGTGAACGCTAATGTGGATATTGGGAATGCTGTACATGTGATATACTTGGACTTTGCAAAGGCAGTCGACACTGTTCCCCACAAAAGTCTGGTGCAAAAGTTGAGGATGCAAGGACTGGGGAAGAGTTTGTGTGCATGGATAGGAAACTGGCTAATGGACAGAAAACAAAGAGTTGTGGTCAATTGATCATACACAAAATGGGAGACTGTTAGCAGTGGGGTCCCACAGGGGTCTGTACTGGGTCCAGTGCTCTTCAATGTATTTATTAATGACCTAGTAGATTCAGTAGTGAGCAATGTTGCTATTTTTGCAGATGATACAAAATTGTGCAGAATCATCAACTCTCTGGAAGATAGTTTCATATTGCAACAGGATCTGGATAGGATGGCTATATGGGCACATACATGGCAGATGAAATTCAATGTTGAAAAATGTAAAGTCATGCATTTTGGTCGTACCAATGGTCTAGCACCATACAAAATAAATGGGATACAGTTGGGGACATCAAACTTGGAGAAGGACTTAGGAGTACTCATCGACAACAAGTTAAATAATCACACTCAATGCCAAGCCGCTGCAGCTAAAGCGAACAACATTTTGGGATGCATTAAAAGGGAAATAAAAACTTGAGATGCTAGCATAATATTGCCCCTGTTTAACTCTCTAGTAAGGCCACATCTGGAATATGGAATTTTTCTACCAGGAAGAGATCACCGGAGACATCAAGTTCTGGGTGGAGAGACCCTTTAGAAGGGCCGCCTTTTAGCGTTCCTCCTATTTCTGCTTCTCCTGATGGAATAACATGACACAACACTACTACTATGACATGGCAGCAATGACACTTCTCACTACACACTTGGTTTCTGGAACCTTTTATTTTTTGTATATTTTTGCTTAAATATAACATAACGTCCTTCTCTGTGTGGTAGATGGATCTGGGAAACTTTTATTGCTTCTGCATGTCCCTCCATCTGCGGCTGACAAAGTTGAAGCCGCTGAACAGCTTTTGCTGCTGTTCTGAGAGGCATCTCCTGGCATCTGTGGGCGGCACAAGCTCATCTATATCGATGCTGTTTGGCGTCTCTGGGAGCTGCAAAGAGAAAAACACATTAACACGGTCATTGGCAAATTCTTTTCTAGCTCACTATAATTTCCCACCACTAGGGATGGCTCTGCTTCTGCCTAGGAGAACTTACGGAGAAGCATGTGATCAGTTTGATCACCCGATAGATTTGTAAGGTTCTGCTTTGGTGTGATGACTTCCTGGTTTAACACATGATCATGACCAGCAAATTAGAGCCTTACAAAGCTGCCAGCTGATCAAACTGATCACATGCTTCTCCATGATTTCTTCCTAGGCAAGAACATCCCTACCCACCACATGGAGTATTTGTGGGTTTCCTCTGGACATTCCAGTTTCCTCCCACATCTCAAAAACATACTGATAAGTTCATTGGTTTCCTACTCAGAATTTTCACCCCAGGAGAGATTTAGATGAAAGATAATTATAACATTATACAGAAGAAGATCGGTAGAAAGTAATATATTCACTTTAAGGCGCTCATATATTACTCAATGCTTCTGCTTGATTGACCATTCCATTTGACATTTTATCTGACCTGGGGAGAATTGATTATTTTTTATTCTGCTTGAGCAAAGAAGATTGGCCAATATTTAATCAAATCCACCAATTTACTCGATTGGGCAGGATGGAAAATATTGGTTAATCCTAAAGGAATTGGCAACAGTTCTCATGATTTTGATTGGCACAGAATCGATTTTTGGATTCAGAGGCTGGAGGCACAGACATCCTACTGATTGATTTGTGAAGGAGAATCACTTAGGCCTCGTTCACATCATTAGCGCAGATGGCTGTGCGATCGGAATGCAACGCGTCCAATCGCACGCCATCTGCGCTCCTATGCGCTGCGCTGCAGATCCCATTCATTAGGCCTCGTTCACATCAGGGCTGTTTCTGTGCGCTTTTTACAGCGCACTGCCCTGTGCGATCAGCAAGGTATTTATTTTCCCATGTAACTAAATGTAGCTGGTTCACATCTATGCGCTGCGCTGAGCAGCGTTACAGAAACGTAGGGTTGCATGCATTTCTGTGCGTTGAGCTGGAAAGCGCACATCAATGCAAGTGAATGGGTGCGCTTTTTTAGCGCATAGAAGCGCGTACAAGCGCATAGAAGCGCATGTGTTTTTTACCCCTAATTGGAGAAAAAAATACATTTACATACAAAAACAAAGTTTTATTGACAACTGCTGCTGGTACAACAAGCAAAACGTGCTTTAAGGAAGCGCAGCGCAACACACAGAAACGCGCACTAAAGCGCGCACAAGCGCATGCGTTTTTCACCACACGCTTTCACGCGTTTTTCAGCGCAGCAGATGTGAACGAGGCCTTACAATGAATGGGATCTGCGCTGCGATTCCCAAAAATGCGTGCAGTACGCGATAGCGCAATCGCGCTGCCACGCAGCGCATATGATGGGAACGGTAGAAGGGCTGTCTATGCCCTTCTACCGTTCTTGCGTGTCGCACACTATACGCGCTGCCAAAATGCGCACGGCAGCGCGTATAGTCTGAACGAGGCCTTAGGATCTTGCTTGCAATGTGTGTGGGCCTCTATTTAATCAACTTTTGATTAAACACATTGTTGATCGCCCAATAAAGTCAATCACATAATAGCTAGATGGAAAGTCGATTCATGTATGGGCAGCTTTAACTCCATGAATTGTTTGATGTTCTTAGTAAAGTGCTGCAGAAAATGTCAGCTCTATAGAAGTGTATAATAATTACAGCAGTATTACTGCTGGGGTACTATTCGTGTACTTACATGCTTCACCACAACTGGAGAGGGGGTGACTCCTGCCTCCATCTCCTTCCAGTTGATTTGCCTGAAGAAGGAGTGGCCACGGAGGTCACGCACACGCGCCTGACGCTTGACAGGGTCTGTGCATAGGAGCTGGGGAGGAAAAAAAATAGAGCATTAGTGTCAGAAATATAACACAACCTTTTCCTTGTATAATCTAAATAAAACAAATCTATTTACTTACTCGTTTTAGTAAGTCTACTAGATCTGGATCGGCATCTGCTGGGAAGCTGGGTTTGGAGCTGCACACGGCCTTGATCAGCTCTTCTTTGGTTCTGAACCGAAATGGGTGGCGTCCAAAAAACATCTCAAAGACTAAGATGCCATAAGAGAAAAGGTCCGCCATGCCGTTGTGCGAGTCTCTCTTCATGACCTGTGGAGATAGGAAGAAGGGTCAGTGCATTGTGCACAGTTATGATGACAACGCTAGGGATGGCCCTGCCTAGCAGAACTCATGGAGAAGCATGTGATCAGTTTGATCAGGTTATAGATTTGTAACGTTCTGATTTGCTGTGATGACTTCCTGGTTTAACGCATGATCATGACCAGCAAACCAGAGCCTTACAAATCTATCACATGCTTCTCCTTGAGTTCTCCTAGGCCTGGCCATCCCCACAAACAGCAAACACAGCCAAAATACAAAGATCATTCTGCAAGAGTTCAAGACTCTACAATGCCCGCTTTACAGAGTCTCACTGCTCCTGCTGAACTCTACTTACAGTGATCATCTCGAGGACAATCTGTTTAGCCTTCTATAGACAGTCAAATGGTTAGAGCATCTGTCAGGCTTTTAATTCTGTTTGAGTCCTAGAAGTGAGCGGGTCTCTCCTTAATCAAGACACATAAAAAATGAAGACTTGACAGAAATTCTAACCTTTCTTCACTTGACTTGAAATCCATTCTGCAGATAGAAATGTTCATTTCTTACCTCAGGGGCCATGTAGAAGTAACTCCCAGCGCATCCATTCGCCATCTGGGATCCGAACACACCCGTTACAGAGCAGCCAAAATCGGTAATTCTGATGTGCCCATTATTGTCCATAAGTACATTCTCTGGTTTCAGATCCCTGTGAAGAGAAAGAGAGTGAGATGTGAGTAAGAGCTATTAGCAGCTAGAGAACCATAATTCCATAAGACAGCCATGTGTTACCTGTGCACGATGCCCTTGCTGTGCAGGAACTGCAGGCCACAGAGGATCTCTGCAGCCACAAATTTGCCCGCCTCTCCTTGCAGAGAGTGGCTCTGCATGAGTCGTTTCAGGTTTCCACCGTTGAGGTACTCCATTAGATAGAATATGTAGTCCTGTAGAGGAGAGAGAACAATACCAGTTACAGTACAGGCATTTTTCTTCCTGTGAGTCCATAAAATGGTCATCACAGGCTTCAAATCTTACCGCCAATTATCTTCTTCCAAACCGCATTCCCTTGTCATAGCAACAGGTTGCAGGAGAGCATGGTGTCACTTGTACTGAAGTGTACCTTAGGCAAAGCTAAGGTTAAAAACAGACACTTCCTAAGAGGAAGGAAGCCTCTGAATCCTGCAGAGGCTTCATATGTCCTCCTGGCCCCCACTGTTGCAGTGCATGGAGCCTTCAAAAGAAATCTGACAAGAGGTTGTCAGACTTCTAATCAGGATCATGCTCCTTTTCATGCAGGAATGTAGCCATACTGCGCCTGCGCTACACGAGTGGCTCCATGCTACTAAGCAGGTGTGGCCGTAGTTGCGTGGTTGCAGCATGGCCGTGCATGCAGAGGAGCATGATCATGATCTTCAGGAGGGTCCCGGGCAGTCGCAGTGTCTGGAGGAGGACGTGCGGAGGCCTTTCTCCTCTTAGGTAAATATCTGTTTTTTTAGCTTAAAGTGTCGTTGAACAGTAGTTGAGCTTTTTACGCCTAACTCTCCGACAAGCTGAGTTGATGGGGTCAGGATACTTACCTCTGATTGGAACGCAGCAAAGGCGTGAGCCATGAAACGGTTGTTCCCAACCATTTTCAAGATGTTGCGCTCCACGGTGGGGTTGCTGCATTTCAGCTCCCTTGCTTTTCTCACCACCTTTAGTGCCATTTTCTGGTCACTGGCCGGGTGTGAAACCAGGACCACATTGCCGAAAGATCCTACTCCAAGATAACGGTGTAGGGTGAAGCTCTGAAGTGTCAGAGGGGGCAGGTCACTGTCTTCAACACTATCTGTGTCACTGGTGGATAGCTGAGGGATTTCTGCTGGAGAAAGAAAGACATAACGCATTAGATTCCTCTGCTTTCATTTCATTATGTGTGTATCTATAACATGATTCTTCTGACAGGTTATACTATGGCAAACCGCATCTGCCAAATTTTGCAGTTCATGGCAGTGTCTCGCAAGCGCGGCAATGTATACCAGGAGATGTAGTCCTTGGATGAGAGAAAATCTCTGTACTTACATCCACATCATACATCTCCCATCATGCATTGCGGTTCATGCAACACTCAGGCGCTACAAAATTTGGGAGATGCGGTCTGTCTGTGGAGAAAATCACGCATTCCCATATTGTACAGGGTCCATAGGAGCAGCATTGCATCCCTCGCCCCTCCCCTTCATGGCACATTTCACTATGAACCAACCGTTGGGGGGGGGGGAGTAATTTAACATTTCCTGGTTTTTCGTTCCTTTTAAGGATAATTTTAAAAGTGAACAAAATTAGAAAAAAATATTTGTATACTAATTAATGTAAACTTTCAAAAAGTAGCAGAAGGTTTAAATTGTGCAATGAGACCATATTTAATTGGCTTGACTTGATTTCATGGTCTTCCGCTTGCTGGACTTATGTACTTGCATGAGCTCACTAGCTCCAGCCTACTGACCCATACTTCTGAATAGTAAACAATACACCTGTCATCTACATTCTCACTATTTACCTGCATCCAGAATTATACTTCAGCTAACATCGGGAGATATGTCTGAATTAGGAGAATAGTTCCCTAAAAGCTAGTGTAACTAAACTTTATCAGTGAATCTCATTCAGATACCCTATATACCTTAATATACATAATCCTTACCTGCAGCCACTGAATCATTAGATTTTTTGCGACGGGTTGTGCAACAGCACAGTCTGGCCAGAAACTTTCTAACATGTCCCAGAAACCGGCGACATCTGCCCACTGGTTTAGGTGTCTTCTCAGTGGACTGTCCGCTGGGCTGGGGTGCAGCTTCCGGCTCCCGTCTGTCTTCCAGGGGATCCTCCTGGATGTCCGGCAGGTGGCCATCTGCCTGTTGGACAAGTGGCTCAGGGATCTCCTGGATGTCTGATGGTTGGACTGCCTCTTCAGGGTGAGGCATATAGTCCAACTGGAGATTTGCGGGTGTAATCTCCTCTTCCTCTGTGATGGTCTCTAGAGGTTTTAAGTCTTTGTCCAAAACACGCCGCTTCAGGGAAGGTAGATATCCCACTTGGGTGTTAAGGACAAGTATGGTTCCCTCACGGATGGTCGGTAGAGGAATAACCATTTTGGTAAATAGACGCCTCCTCGGGGGAGGGTCAAGACCCCCCACCATTTCTGGCAGAGGGTTGAGTTCTTCTTAGGTGTTGTTAGAAGAACTGAAAGTTTTATACAATAAAGCAAGCTAGAGCTCAAGAAAAATCGCCTTCACTCTTCGAGTGAAAACCAGGGTCTGAGGGGCTGATTATCCAGCAGGATGTTTATAGCAGTGAGCAGCATTATGACATCATGATGACATCACAATGCCCCATCAGCAGCCTTGGTCAGGTGACATCAGCTGCTGGAGCTCCGCCTCCAGGCTTGGCTGCTACTTACAAATATAATTAAGGCTTCTTTTACACTGCGAAATTGCAATGTGATTCAGATGCGATTCAAACGCGATTTTTAACAGGAGGCAGGAACGCAAGTAGACATCGCAAAAAATGATGCAATGTGCAGGACTTATTAAAATTACCTCAAGGTCAGGTCACAATCAGATAATAGCAAAACCGCATATAGTGTAAAAGAGCACTTACAGCTTTTTCACTCCTAAAATCATTGAAAAATTGTTGTTGTTTTTTTTTTTTGCGATTTTTCTGTGATTTTTCTCAATTGCTCCTAAAGCACTGATATGCAGCATTTTTGTTATCCTGAACACTAAAGTGTGACCGTTCTCCCATAGGGAGCCATTGCACTAGCTATTTGTTGATTACTGGCAACCAGCAATCGCCGTGCAAACGGAACGGAATCGCCAACGTTGTGAAACACCCTAAAAAAGAGAATAGATCCCCAAAATCATCCATAACTAAACTTAATCAATTACTCTCATTCAGATACCCTATATCCCTTAATATACATAATTCTTACCTGCAGCCACTGAATCATTAGATCTTTTGCGACGGGTTGTGCAACAGCACAGTCTGGCCAGAAACTTCCTAACACGTCCCAGAAACCGGCGACATCTGCCCACTGGTTTAGGTGTCTTCTCAGTGGACTGTCCGCTGGGCTGGGGTGCAGCTTCTGGCTCCCGTCTGTCTTCCAGGGGATCCTCCTGGATGTCCGGCAGGTGGCCATCTGCCTGTTGAACAACTGGCTCAGGGATCTCCTGGATGTCTGATGGTTGGACTACCTCTTCAGGGGGAGGTATTTTGTCCAACTGGAGATTTGCTGGTGCAATCTCCTCTTCCTCTATGATGGTCTCTAGAGGTTTTAAGTCTTTGTCCAAAACACGCCGCTTCAGGGAAGGTAGATATCCCACTTGGGTGTTAAGGACGAGAATGGTTCCCTCACGGATGGTCGGTAGAGGGATAACCATTTTGGTATATAGACGCCTCCTCGGGGGAGGGTCAAGACCCCCCACCATTTCTGGCAGAGGGTTGAGTTCTTCTTAGGTGGTGGTAGAAGAACTGAGAGTTTTATATAATAAAGCAAGCTAGAGCTCAAGAAAAATCGCCTTCACTCTCTGAGTGAAAACCAGGGTCTGAGGGGCTGATTATCCAGCAGGATATTTATAGCAGTGAGCAGCATTGTGACATCACAATACCCCACCAGCAACCTTGGTCAGGTGACATCAGCTGCTGGAGCTCTAGGCTTGGCTGTCACTATGGCAGCATTATGACATCACGATGACATCACAATGCCCCATCAGCAGCCTTGGTCAAATGACATCAGCTGCTGGAGCTCCGCCTCCAGGCTTGGCTGCTACTTACAAATATAATTAAGGCAGGGAACACACTTGGCTGTTTTCGTGCGCATTTTCTGCACAGAAGAACTGAGAACTCATGATAATCAATGTGCTAGTACACACTTACTGAGTTGTTCGCGCGCAGAAAAAAAACTGACATTCTGCATGATGACTCAGCACATTTTGGCAGTTTTCTCTATCAATTACATCAACTGCTGTGAACGGGGCCTTAGTGTGCAGAAAAAGTATGCAGAAAAACGCGCGGAAAACTGAAAGTCAAGTGTGTTCCCTGCCTAAGGCTTATTTTACACTGCAAATTGCAATCTGATTCAGATGCGATTCAGACGTGATTTTTAATGGGAGGCAGGAACGCAAGGAGACAACGCAGAAAAAAATGCAATGTGCAGGACTTATTAAAATTGCATCAGTCTCTCCCAAAGCACTGATATGCAGCATTTTTGTTATCCTGAACACTGCAGTGTGACCTCTCCCATAGGGAGCCATTGCACTAGCTATTTGTTGATCACTGGCCACCGGAAAACGCTGCGGAATCGCCAACATTGTGAAACACCCCAAAGAAACGTTAATGTATACGTTTTTATTTCCTCTAAAGAACTTCCTATCTATTTTTTATACTGGAAATTGTTACAGTAATCAGCCGAGTTGAATGCGCTGGTCTTGTGGCAGATTAATCGACAGTTGTAACGCACGATATGTAGCATTTGTTAGAGCAGGCAGTGAGCAAGTGTCAGAACAGAGCTTAAATAGCCCGAGTAAGCAGGAGAACACACCCCCGCAGGAGGTGGAGTCCTGCGTGTAAGAGGAGCGACGTTGCCAGCGCATGCGTCCACCCTCATTTACAGTCTGAGTATCATGCGGCCACTGTGGGCAGCTGCACCGGAAGTCCCAGATGCGCTGCCAGTGGTGGCAGCCGCAACTGAGTTGGTAAGCACAGGATTTCTGACAGTAGTATTTTGATCCTACCTCCATCAAAAAACAAACCGCATGAGGTAGATACAATATTTATTGATGCACAAAAGACAATGCGTTTCACGGGTGCTGGCCCGCTTCCTTAGGTCAATACAAAGTGCCGAAGTTGTAGCAGTCAAGAGTGTGGGTGCCTCTATTACCTGTGGCCCTTAATAAAGGCGCCCTCATTCCCGACTGCTATAACTTAAGTACTTTGTATTGACCCGAGGAAGCGGGCAGGTTGGCAGGTTTGCCAAGTTTTAAAACTAGGGATGGGACGACGAATCCGGCGAATCCACGAATCCCTCGAATATTGGGAAATATTCGAGATTCGTGGATTTGAATCCCGACGCCATTTTCCACTATACGAATCCGCCGAATCCCGACGCTGCATTGCCGCACATCCGCCGCTCGCACTCGTCCTCCTCCGACCCCCCCGCGCCTCCTCCGCCCGCCCGCATACTGTATCAACTCACCTATCCATAGCGGAGCGCAGAGCGGCAGACCTCTCGCTGATTTCCTGGTTCCCTCTAGTGACGGCTTTTACAATGACGTCATCAGTAAAAGCCGTAACTTAATCTATTTAGCGAGCATTCACCTCAATATAATAAAGGTTCTCCACTCAGGGGTATAGCTAAATGTATATTATTAAAAAGAAAAGTACCCCTCACTCATAGAGCCCAATTGCTACAAAGAACCAATAGAGCAATTGGGCTCTATGAGTGAGGGGTACTTTTCTTTTTAATAATATACATCAGTAAAAGCCGGTCCACTAGAGGGGACAGGGAAGTAACGAAGAGGTCTGCCGCTCTGCGCTCCACGGGAAAGGTGAGTAAATAATTATGCAGGGGTGAGCGGAGGAGGCACGAGGGACGGTGGAGGTCGTGGGGGGTTGGGGGTGAGCAGAGGAGGCACGGGGGGGGGGGGGGGGGGTTCTACCTACCTACCTACCGGACACTATACCTACCTACCTACAGGCCACTATACCTACCTACAGGCCACTATACCTACCTACCTACCGGCCACTATCCTTACCTACCTACCTACAGGCCGCTATACCTACCTACCTACCTACAGGCCCCCTATACCTACCTACCTAAAGGCCCCTATACCTACCTACAGGCCACTATACCTACCTACCTACCAGCCACTATACTTACCTACCTACCTACAGGCCGCTATACCTACCTACCTACCTACCTACAGGCCCCCTATACCTACCTACCTAAAGGCCCCTATACCTACCTACCTAAAGGCCACTATACCTACCTACAGGCCTCAATACCTACCTACCCACCTACCTACAGCCCCCCCCCCCCACGTACCTACCTAAAGGCCCCTATACCTACCTACCTACCTAAAGGCCCCTATACCTACCTACCTACCTAAAGGCCCCTATACCTACCTACCTACCTACCTAAAGTCCACTATACCTACCTACAGGCCTCAATACCTACCTACCTACCCACCTACCTACAGGACCCCTATACGTACCTACCTACCTAAAGGCACCTATACCTGCCTACCTACATACCTACCTATACTTAAAGCCCTATACCCTCCTACCTATACTGAAGGTCCCTTTACCTACCTACCTACCTACCTAAAGGCCCCTATACCTACCTACCTACATACCTACCTATACTTAAGGCCCTATACCCTGCTACCTATACTGAAGGCCCCTTTACCTACCTAAAGGCCCCTATACCTACCTACCTACATACCTACCTATAATTAAGGCCCTATACCCTGCTACCTATACTGAAGGTCCCTTTACCTACCTACCTACCTAAAGGCCCCTATACCTACCTACCTACCACCTACCTATACTTAAGGCCCTATACCCTGCTACCTATACTGAAGGCACATGTACCTTATTACCTATACTGAAGGCCCCTATATCTAGCTACCTACCTATACTGAGGGCACATATACCCTGCTACCTATACTGAAGGCCCCTATACCTAGTTACCTACCAATACTGAAAGCACATGTACTGTGCTACCTATACTAAAGGCCCCTATACCTTGCTACCGATACTGAAGGCACATGTACCTTGCTACCGATACTGAAGGCCTCTATACCCTGCTACCCACCTATACTGAAGGCCCATATACCCTGTTACCTATACTGAAGGCCCATATACCCTGCTACCTATACTGAAGGCCCATATACCCTGCTACCTATACTGAAGGCCCATATACCCTGCTACCTATACTGAAGGCCCATATACCCTGCTACCTATACTAAAGGCCCATATACCCTGCTACCTATACTAAAGGCCCATATACCCCGCTACCTATACTGAAGGCCCATATACCCTGCTACCTATACTGAAGGCCCATATACCCTGCTACCTATACTGAAGTCCCATATACCTTGCTACCTATACTGCAGGCCCCTATACCTTGCTACCTATACTGAAAGCTACCAATATTGAAGGCACTCATACCTAGCTAGCTATACTGAAGGCACCTTTACCTCGCTACCTATGCCTGGGTACCTATACTGCGGGCAACTATACCACGGATCGCACAATTCTTATGTGCAGGATTCGTTAGATTCGGGATTCGAAAGGTTCGAGATATTCGAGAACCTTTTTAGATTCGGATCCGGATTCGAAGAAATTGTGGATTCGTCCCATCCCTATTTAAAACCCTGTGTTTAACAGTCTAAGAATGGCTGTGGTTTACATTTTCCCATTGAAAATTAATTGCTGAAATTTGATTGACTGTTTTATGCTCCACCCACTTTCCCTAATTTTCCCTAAGCCACCTCAATGACCAACTGTGCCAAGTTTGGGGACTCTAGCTTTATTACTGTGGTGTGAAGAAACGCGGAAAAGCCGCCGCTTCTCAGGGTAAGGCGGCTGTTTCCACGTCCAGCATGGCATCTCAACGCGGAAAAACCGCTGCATACCGCATAGGCAGAGCGGCGGAATCCGCATTGGGAGCGGCGGAATCCACATTGGAGGCGGCGGACTTGCAAGCATTGATTGAGGCTTTGTCAGGCTCTGTACGAACCCTCCAGACTTCAGTGGATGAGGTGCGATCCCCTCCTAGCGTTGATATACGGATGCCCGTATTCGAGAGGTTCTCAGGCCACAGATCTGACTTCCGCAATTTTAGGAGTAGAGTGTTATCCTATTTTGAATTGAGACCCCGATCCTCTGGTACTGAGACCCAGAGAATCACATTTATTAAAACTTTATTGTCCGGCGATTCCCAGACCTGGGCGTATAGCCTACCTCCCGGAGACACAGCTCTTACCTCTGTAGAGGAATTCTTTAAAGCCATGGCAGTCATCTACGACGACCCAGACCTTGCCGCAACCTCTGAGCGGAAGCTCAAGCTTTTGCTGAAGGGCAAAGGTCCAGTCGAAGACTATGCGGCTGAATTTAGAAGGTGGTCAGTTACTGCCAGGTGGGACACCTATGCCCTCTTGGACTGTTTTTTGTCCGGGTTGTCGGATGAAGTTTCCGACTTAATGTTGAGCCAGCCCGAGCCTAAGACGGTCGATGAGGCCATCTCATCGGCCATTCGTATCGACCGCAGGCTGCGCCATCAGAGACAGACCAGGGGTAGTCATCGTGTCAGGTACACATCTTACGCAGCACCTCCCGCTGCACCCCTGGTAACGCCATCCTCCTCTGCCTCATCTTCTCCGGTCTTGCCTCCTCCTGAGCCGATGCAAATCGGTCGGTCAAAATTGACCCAGGTGGAGCGAAGACGGAGAATGACTGAGCAACTCTGTCTGTACTGCGCTGAAGGAGGGCATAGGGTACAAAACTGTCCTAATAAGCCGGGAAACGCTACCGCCTAGGAGTTGTAGAGGGTAGCACCCTAGGGGCGCCCGACTCATACCCTTAAAAGAAAAACGTTTGCTCCTTCCATGTACGATTACGTGGGGGGACAAATCTGAAGCCACAGAGGCCTTTGTTGATTCAGGCTCAGCGGCTAATTTTATGAGTTCCGAGTTTGCAGAGAAGTTGGGCGTTCCACTCACCCCAGTAAAACCACCTATTCAGGTTACTGCCGTGGACGACTCCCCGCTACAAAGGGACCGTCCGCTGTCTCAGACACCAGAGGTGGAAGTCCTTGTTGGGGTACTGCATAAGGAAAGTTTAAGTTTTTTTGTATTACAAATGACTACCTCCACGATTGTCTTAGGTATGCCCTGGATGCAGCTCCATTCGCCACAGATCAGTTGGGCTGCAGGACAATTAACCAGTTGGTCAGATTTCTGTTCCCAGCAGTGTCTAGGGAAAGTGACATTAGGGCAGACTAAGATTCATGTGGAGGGTGTTCCCGAGCAATATTCATAATTTTCGGATGTATTCTGTCCCAAGGCGGCTGATAAGTTACCTCCTCATTGCCCTTTCGATTGCCCCATCGATCTCCGTGCCGGTTGTATGCCCCCCCCCCCGGGGTCACCTGTATAACTTGTCTGGACCAGAGAAAGTGGCTATGCAGGAGTACATCCGCGACAATCTAGCCAAAGGGTTCATTCGCCCTTCCCGATTCACCTGCAGGGGCCGGCTTCTTTTTTGTTAAGAAAAAAGACGGAGGTCTCCAACCTTGCATCGATTACCGTGGCCTGAATAAAATCACGGTAAAGAATCGTTATCCGTTACCATTGATAGACGATTTGTTCACGCAGGTCACAAACGCTAAGATCTTCTCAAAGTTAGATCTGAGGGGTGCATACAACCTGATCCGCATTAGAAAGGGCGACGAATGGAAGACGGCCTTCAACACACCCGACGGGCATTACGAGTACTTAGTGATGCCCTTCGGGTTGTGCAATGCGCCAGCCGTCTTCCAAGAATTAATCAATTAGGTTTTCAGGGAGGTGCTGGGTAAATTCGTGCTGGTATACCTCGACGATATATTGATCTATTCCAACAACCTCTCTGAGCACAGGATACACGTTAAATTTGTGTTAGACAGGCTGAGACAAAATATGCTTTATGCCAAGGTGGAGAAGTGTATTTTTGAGGTGACCACCGTCACGTTTTTAGGGTATGTGATTTCCACCTCAGGCCTGTCGATGGATCCTGCCAAGGTCACAGCTGTCTTGGAATGGCCACAGCCAGTGGGGTTGAAGGCTTTGCAGAGATTTTTGGGTTTTGCGAACTACTATAGGAGGTTCATAAAGGGGTACTCCACAATAATTGCCCCCCTTACCAGTCTCACAAAAAAAGGGGGCAGATACCAACCACTGGTCCTCTGAGGCTGTTGCAGCCTTTTCTCATCTGAAAAAATTGTTTTGCTCAGCGCCCATTTTGAGACATGTAGACACGGCTTACCCCTTTATTGTGGAGGTTGATGCCTCGGAGGTTGGGGTGGGGGCGGTGCTGTCTCAACGGTCAGGGTTGCAGGGCAGATTACATCCATGCGCTTATTTTTCCCTTTGGTTTTTACTGGCGGAGAAAAACTACGATATAGGCAATCGGGAACTGCTGGCCATTAAATTGGCATTTGAAGAATGGCGCCATTGGTTAGAAGGGGCAGAACATACGATCACGGTTTACACTGATCACAATAATTTAGAATACATCGAGAGGGCTAAGAGGCTGAGTCCCCGTCAGGCCCGTTGGTCTTTGTTTTTTACAAGGTTCAGATTTATAATCACGTACACTCCAGGCAGCAAAAACATCAAGGCAGATGCCCTGTCCAGATGTTTCGAACCAGAGACAGCACAGCCCCCCGCTCCTGAGTCCATCATCCCGCAGAGGTTAGTGTTAGCAGCCACAGAGACCTGGGAGGATTGGACAGAGGTTTTGGGTCCCTTTCAGCAGGATGTCCCTGAGGGAAAACCTGAGGGGGTTATGTTTATCCCATTACCGTTTCGTCTACAGGTTCTACAAATGTTTCATGCCCATAAGAATGCTGGTCACCCTGGAGCTGCCAGAACGCAGGATCTGGTTGCCAGGTGTGCTTGGTGGCCTTCTATGGCAACAGACTGCAGGGAATATGTCAGAGAGTGTGCGGTATGTGCCAGAGAGTGTGCGGTATGTGCCAAAAGTAAACCCTCCCAGCTGGCACCTGTGGGAAGGTTGCAGCCTTTGCCCACCCCGAGTGAGCCATGGACCCACCTGTCCATGGATTTTGTGGGGGAACTGCCCAGGTCTGAAGGCATGTCGGTCATTTGGGTGGTAGTCGACCGCTTCAGCAAGATGGCCCATTTTGTGCCCTTGAAAGGACTCCCCTCAGCCCAGGAATTGACCGATTTGTTTATCATACACGTGTTCCGGCTGCACGGCATTCCGGAAAACATAGTGTCCGTCCGATCGGGGAGTCCAATTCGTGTCTAGATTCTGGAGGGCATTCTGCCACCAAATGGGCATGAAGCTGTCGTTTTCATCGGGCTACCACCCACAGACCAATGGTCAGACGGAGAGGGTCAACCAGTCATTGGAGCAGTTTTTGAGATGCTACGTTGCAGAGGCGCAGAATGACTGGGTCAAATTTCTGCCCACCGGATTTTCTCCATTCCAGGTAGTGTCTGGAAGATTGCCCAGATTCTCACCATTGCCAGTGGCCCCCACTCCGTTTCTAGCTCTGGAGGCCTGGCAAAGAGAGACAGTTTGGAAAAGGCGTTTCTGAGTCAGAAGGGTCAAGCTGACAAGAAACGGTCTTTGGAGTGGAGATTCCAACCAGGAGACTTGGTTTGGGTATCCACACGTCACTTGACCCTGAAACAGCCCTCAGACAAACTGGGTCCCAGGTTTGTCGGTCCTTTTCCGGTAGCCAGAAAGATCAACAACATCACTTATGCTGTAGATCTTCCGGCCAGCATGCGGGGCGTAAGATCTTTCCACGTGTCCCTGCTTAAACCTGCAGTCCATGTGGGTCCCACTCCTCCTCCTCCTGTGATGGTGGATGATAAACCTGAGTACAAGGTAGAGAAAATATTAGATTCACACATTGTCCAGAACTCGGTACAATATCTGGTGCATTGGAGAGGGTATGGCATTAAAGTGAACCTCCGGACTAAAAATCGACTCAGCAGCACTGAAAAGGCCTGGTATTTCTTTAACAGTTTCACAGCATCAGAACTTTGTTTCTCTTATACAAGCCTCATTTTTAGCTGCACAGAAGAAAACTGCCCGGGCTTTTTACCCCTGATGCTGTGCAAAGCATGATGGGATTTCTGATGTTGTTGTTCTCGTTCTGCTGTTTTGGTGGAATTTTTTTTTTTTTTTACATTTTGAATTTGACATTTGAAGCCTAGTGTGTGCAGCTGGGAGGGGTAATCAGGACACAGGACAGTTGGAACTTTGTCTCATGCTCTCTGTCACCTCCTTTCAACCAAAAAGATGGCTGCCCCCATGACAAAGATGGCAGACCCCATGAATCACAAACATTGGCCTGTTCTTTTAAAACAGGGTGGGTAAGAGATTATATGACCTATCTATTCTAATTAACATAACTAATGTAACTTGATGACAGTATGTTTGTTTAGGCTGAAGTTCCCCTTTAAGGAGAGACAATGGGTACCGGGGACTCGCAATGCATGCGGACGAGTTAAGGAAGGAGTTTCATGCCTTACATCCCGAGAAACCTGGGAGGAGTTGTCCGGAGTCCACTCCTCTGTACTGTGGAGAAACGCGGAAAAGCCGCCGCTTCTCAGGGTAAGGCGGCTGTTTCCGCGTCCAGCATGGCGTCTCAACGCGGAAAAACCGCCGCATGCCACATAGGCAGAGCGGCGGAATCCGCATTGGGAGCGGCGGAATCCGCATTGGGAGCGGCGGAATCCGCATTGGAGGCGGCGGACTTGCCGCATGGCAGTGTCCCTGACAAGGGGGCTGAGCGTGGGGAAGCCGCCGCTGGTGTAGTGAGCGGTGCGGCGGCTCCCACGCTCGGTTCGCTGGATACATTGCAAGACAGTACTGGTGTGGCTGGGAGTGGCTGGATAGTGTACTGGTTAAGGGCTCTGCCTTTGACATGGGAGACCAGGGTTCGAATCCTGGCTAGGTCAAGTATCTATTCAGTAAGGAGTTCAAGGCAAGACTCCCTAACACTGCAGGGTGGCCTCTTGAGCGCGTCCCTGTGGCTGCAGCTCTTGAGCGCTTTGAGTCCGACAGGAGAAAAGCGCTATACAAATGTTCGGATTATTATTATTATATTATTATTATTTTATTATATATATTATTATTATTATTATATTATTATATATTATATTATTATTAATAGTCCACCAAGATGCAGAGTGACACGCACGCGCGCACAGAGGCAGAGCTTATATGACAGCCAGAAGTGAGTCAGCTGACCAGGCTGGTCAGCTGACATTTTCAACAACTCTCATTGGTCCAGCACTTAGGGAGGGGCCTGGAGAGTGTTCTGGTATATATACTGCTGGCTGTTCAGTTGCTGGTTGTCTGGCGTTGCGATCACTACGTGGTAGCACGCAGACCTGAGTCAGATCCGAAAGTGTGCCGGGACCAGCTGGAGCTGTAATCCTACACTTAGCTAGTTATTGTTGATAGTTTAAAGTACTAGTTTGATTGTGATTATCAGTTATGACCTTCTGCCTGCCTGACCATTCTCCTGAACTCTGATCCTGTACTTTGTCATTCTGATACTCTGTTGCCGAACCCTGGCTCGTCTTTAGACTCTGCATCTGCCTTCTGATTTTGTACCTCGATAACTCTGATACCCTGTTGCCGCACCCTGCCTATTCTTTAGACTCCGCCTCTGCCTTCTGAATATGCACTTTATCTGTCCGTGTGTGTACGACCTGGCCTGTCCGACCTCGAGAACCGACCTTACAGTTGAGGCGGTTCCCAGTCCTGGTAGTGACACTCCCCCTTGAGTGTCACTCTCGTTCCCTCTCTCTGCCTGACTCCTTCCGGGAAAGTCGAGAAGGAATTGAGCAGGACTCCTCATTACTCTGAGGCCCAGCCCTCTGCATATTACTGTTTGCACTAAACACTTCTCAGGTGTCCAGAGGTTAGAATATATATCTGATTATCGGTGATACTGCGGATCACCAATAATCGGGTATATTCTGTATTCTCGGTGATACTGCAGTTCACCGGTAATATGACCCTTTCTGTGTTACACCGATCGTTACATGTGAGAATGGCTACAGTATATATTTTGCCATTTAATATGAATGCCTCAAATTTGATTGGCTGTTTTATGCTCCGACCATTTTTCCTGGATTTGTAACCTCGGTCCCCAAGTGACCAACTGCTTCAAGTTTGGGGACTCTGGCTTTATTATTGTGAGAATGGCAGCCTTTTAAAAAAAATGTCATTGGCGTGAATGGGTGAAATCTACACACACACACACACGCACGCACGCACGCACACACACACTCACACACACAAAATTATATATGTAGATAAATTATGAGGGTCCCCAAGAATTGCCCGAGCAATTAGATAAATGCAATCAAAATGCCAGAAAATAAACCTCACTGATGCCCCAAATCACTGTAAACAATTCTAATAGTGATCATTCCAAAATAAATTAGTCGACTGGAAAAACTTTTTTTATGGTGACATTTAACTGTTTCAGGACTATGGGTGATCAATGTTTGTTTGTTTGTTTGTTTATTTGTGTGTGTGTGTTTTATTAAATTTTGTTTTTTTGTTTTTTTTATTTCTTTTTCAACCCCTTCCTCCCACCCTCTGCTAGCCAATCCCAGCGATCCTCTCTCATAGGCATAAGCCTATGAGAAGGGATTGCTCTGTGAGTCTCCCCAGGGGACAGCCAAGTGAAACGGCTGTCCCCAGTACAGCGCTGCTGTAGATTTCAGCGCTGTACAATGTAAATAGACAGCGGTTTCGCCGTCTAACTGTCTCCTAGCAGTGATCGCCGCTGGGAGATTGATGATGTAGTGGAGCTCCGTCAAAAAAAATTCTCCTACAAAACCCCGCCCCAGGACTTCACGTCAATTGCTGTTGAGCGGTCCTGGGGCTACTGCCGCGTCCTTGCCAATTGGCGTGGAGCGCTCGGCAACAAGTTAATCACCCAATTTCCCAAATAATTGACCGACTAATCCGATCGTTGCGATCGATCAGAAGCGATTGTTCAGGCCCATCAACAGAGGGGAAAAATGATAAGCAATCCTATAAAACTAAGACAAAATTCGAATCAAATAAATGATTGATTGAATAATCGCTTGTCATCACTAACTGCAGCTGATCTGATTTAGCATATGTTCAAACATTTTAGAGATTGTACCATTAATGGGCACCTTTACAAACTGTTGTGAGGGATGGATGTGAGTACAGATTGATTTGTTGATGGTGAAACAATCGATCTATTATGACATTTTAATTACGGTCGCATTTATCTGATCATTCAGGAAAGCCTTTGCTGAAAATTGTACCAATAGTGCACAGGTGCCAAACAAAAGGTCATTTTATGTGGCCCTTGAGAGCTTTCAATGTCTACCATTGTAAGCAGCAAAACAAAGACCGCACATGCCTTCCCATCCAGAGGAGAAAACCTTCTCCCCACCACCTCCCCCCCACATAGCAGAGTGGTGCAGCTGAGCAGTGTAATATTTACCTGCTCGAACGATGCGTTGTGTCTCTTCTGTCCTTCCTGGCAGTCGCACGCTCTGTGCTTGTTGGCAATGTCGGGCTGGGCTGTTGGAAAGTAGAGGAAATCCACTTGCTGGCCAAGCAGCAGTAATCATGTGTTGCAGCTCACAGTGAAGACTTGCTGCAGATTTCTATTGGAAGTGATAACACAGCGTCTGCTGCTTGGCCAGCAGATGGACTCCCTCAGTTTTTCCACCTCCCAGTCCGACACTGCGCCCATACCTCCTTCTCCCGATCACATCACGTGACATACCACAGGAGCCAGAGGTATTCAGCATAGAGTGTGTGGCTGTCAGGAAGGTCAGAGGAGATCCGAAGCAGCGCTGGAGAAGGTAAATATTAAACTGCTCCATTGTACTACTCTGCAGAAGGGGGAGGAGCAAGCCCCCCACGGTCTCTATAGAATTACACCACTTAGTTTGAGATTGTTCAATAAATGTTAAATCTTAACGATTTGGCCTGCGACTTAGACAGTGTTTTAGATGTTGCCCCCTTATGTGATAGAGTTTGACACCCCTGCATTAGTGGGTACCTTAAAGTGTACCTGAGATGGTGCAGAAAAAAAGCTGATCGCTCCCTCGCCGTCCTCAAGCACTGTTTAGATTCTCCGTAATTGGCCCCGGAAAGCCCTCCATTCGGGGCCAGTCTGCGCAAAAGGATAAGGGTCTGCACCACGTCCAAATAAAACACTATCCTTTATTGAAGATTCATAAAAAGCTGTGTAGCACCTACAGCCTGCTTTTTCGGGTCTGGCGACCTTTCACAAGCCGCTCAGCAGGAAGACCACCGGAGTGGTGTTCCAACCCCCAAGATGTGCCCAGTGTGCGCATGCGCCGTCTGCAGGCGCAGTACACTGCCGGCGACAGGAGCGCGATGTGGGCGCATGTGTAGTAAACCCCAGCACAGAGGACTTACCGGGGTAAATTTTGGAAGATCCAGGAGGCGGAGGAGGATGGTGAGGGACCAGTCAGCCTGGAGGGGGCTGGAGGAAGCCCCAGGTATGTGTAATTTTTTTCTCCTGCCCACATCTTAGGTTTTATTAAGTACACAAACAATCTAACATGGAAAGAATACAAAGCTTAGATTTGGGCAGATCTTTTTAGAACAGGAGGATTAATTAGCAGAAGATGGCGGCAGATGATGACAAACAGCCCTTATAAATACTGTTTCGTTTTATTGATGAGCAGGAAGGGAGGCGAGAGTGAAGTCTGGGTGAATCCAGCATTCTGTGTTCAGTAAACACAAGCTGATTTGTGAAGGCTGTCAGGCATTTCCCATCATTCAATGTATGAGGATCGTTCAGGACCAGGCGGAGGTTTGCAGACACTTTGCTCCACTTTGATAAAATGTGCTGACCGCATTAAAATGCAACACATTTCATTTGCATCAAACATGGTAACACTTGTGCTGGGTTTATTATTTATGTGCTAGATTTGCATTTGTTGTGTCTGTTTTGCCTATAGAGCATCTTGTGTGGCTTTCCAGATAATGGCATCCTACACTTGCCAGAGTGCCCATCCCGCTAATCCTGGTTACTCCCTCCGACTACTTCTTACCAACCTGGAATGAGTTAAAAGGACAATCAGTTTTTAAAATGACATCTGTCCTTAAGAGGAACTTTAGCAAAAAGGTGGAAAAAAATAAATGAATACATTGCAAAGTGAGAAGTTAAAAACTAGAAGAGAAATCAAGAAATTATTGATATTGACAATATTATTAGTTCATGTTGTTTGATCCACAATCAGTATGTATGTAATCATCTTTACTACTGGCAGACATGAAAAAACAGACACCACCAACTGCCATTATTTATAACCACACCCCCTAGCAATGCACTAGGCTAAACGGTTGTTTTTTTTTTTTTTTTTATAGATATACATATGGAGATATTGCATGCTTGGCAGTTGGAAACAGCTGTTATTTCTTATGCTGGGTACACACGATGAGATTTCCCGCTCGATTTGCGGATCGATTCGATTATTTCAAACATGTTCGATTGGATTTCGATCATTTTTTCCGTCGATTTTGCATACCTATCATGAAAAAAACGATCGAAATCCAGTCGAACATGTTTGAAATAATCGAATCGATCCGTTCGATCCCGGGAATCGAACGGGATATCTCATCGTGTGTACCCAGCATTACACTATAACAAGGTTCACAGACAGGATATTAATGGCCTCAAGTCACTAAGATCATGCTGGAGATAATAAGGCAAGAGAAAACTTACCTCCACACAGATGGTCGGAATGCCAATTTCCGATTCCGCGGTAAATCCGCATTCCGTCATGTACCAATTACCGATTCCGCTTTCCGCTACCAATTTCCACGATTTCCGGCGGAAATCCGACTACGGCACTTGCATTACCAATTTCCGCATTCTGATGCGGAAATGCAATTTCCGAGCAGAATTTCGGAAATTGCATTTCCGCGGAATCCGAATGAGCATCCCTAGCCTATATGCAATTCATTTTTTCACCTGAGTTATCTCCGATAACTATTTTCTTGCTTGTTGGTGACTTAAAAGGCGTTTTATGACAAGTTGTAAAAATATCACCTAGAAGAAAAGTCAGGAGAAAAAGTTAATGGCATATGGGCCAGTGAGAGAGTTGTCTTATCTCTTCATTCCTTAAAGAGGAACTCCAGGGAAAATAATGTAATAAAAAAAGTGCTTCATTTTTACAATAATTATGTATAAATGATTTAGTCAGAGTTTGCCCATTGTAAAATCTTTTAAATTCCTGATTTACATTCTGACATTTATTACATGGTGACATTTTTACTGCTGGCAAGTGATGTAGCTGCTGCTTGCTGTTTTGGCATTTGGAAACAGCTGTAAGCAGCTATTTCCCACAATGCAGCAAGGTTCACAGACAGGAAACTGCCAGGAGTACGTTTCACCACAATATCAGCCACATAGCGCCCCCTGATGGTCTGTTTGTGAAAAGGAATATATTTCTCGTGTAAAAGGGGGTATCAGCTACTGATTGGGATAAAGTTCAATTCTTGGTCAGAGTTTCTCTTTAAGTTACCTCCTCTGTAGTTAAATTACCTCCTCTGTAGTTAAGTTGCCTCCTCTGTAGTTATTTTCACATGCAGTTAATTAACAGCCTGTTAGAATTCTGGAGTTATTTTAAGGATTGAAGAGTTAACTTGAAGACAGAAGAGTTAACTTTAGGTTTGCTTGAGGTAAAATGTTTCCTGAATACTACATGCCTCATCACCATGGTGATAACTCTAGAAACGTTATTAAAGACAGGAGATAAGCTTAGTGAATTGAGGCCATTGTCAGGACCTAGGTACTGACATCACACTGTGGAAGAGGTTCCACCACAATATTAGCCATACAGACCCATCGTATGATCTATTCAAGAAAAGGTAAAGATTTATCATGGGAAAGGGGACATCAGCTACAGTTGCTCTTTAGAGAGATATGGAAACTGAAGATGCCGTGCTGGCTGAACCATATATTTGTACTACTGTAAAACAGGAAGTGAGCTTGCTGGTTTTCGAAGAGGCAGAAGAACCAGAGATCAAACTGCCAACCTTGCCAGGCAACAATAATTGCTGGTGTGTACGTAGCTTACTGCTGATGACAACATTGTTTATTTTTCTGGCATGCCTATTGAGTTACCCTTTAAAGAGGAACTGTAGTGAAAGTAACGTAATTTAAAAAATGCTTAATTTTGACAATAATAGTATATAAATGATTTAGTCATTGTTTGCCTATTGGAAAATGTTTCCTCTCCCTGATTTACATTCTGATATTTATCACATGGCGACATCTTTACCAGGTAATCTCTGTGGAAAGAGATGCTGCTTTTTGGCACTTGGAAACAGCTGGTATTTCCCACAATGCAACAAATCTCCCACAGTGTGATGTCAGGACCTAGGTGCTGACACCACACTGTGGAAGAGGTTCCACCACAATGTTAGCCACACAGACCCCCATGATGATCTATTCAAGAAAAGGTAAAGATTTATCATGGGGAAGTGGATATGTGGATATCAGCTAGAGTTGCTCTTTAGAGAGATATGGAAACTGAAGATGCTGTGCTGACTGAGCCATCTATATATATAATAGACTAAGTGCCTCAACCTTCAAACAAGAAGAAGAAGTACTTTGCATGAGAAAATTTATGCATGCTCAAACACCAAGTTTAAGGCCTCTTTTCCACGGACTGTTGAGCTGTGTGCTCAGCAAGCAGTTACCAGGCAGCAGTGAGCAGATACCAGGCAGCAACAAGCAGTTACCAGGCAGCAGCAAGCAGTTATCAGTCAGCAGTGAGCAGATACCAGGCAGCAACAAGCAGTTACCAGGCAGCAACAAGCAGTTACCAGGCAGCAGCAAGCAGTTACCAGGCAGCAGTGAGCAGATACCAGGCAGCAGTGAGCAGATACCAGGCAGCAGCAAGCAGTTACCAGGCAGCAGTGAGCAGTTACCAGGCAGCAGCAAGCAGTTACCAGGCAGCAGTGAGCAGATACCAGGCAGCAACAAGCAGTTATCAGGCAGCAGCAAGCAGATACCAGGCAGCAACAAGCAGTTACCAGGCAGCAACAAGCAGTTACCAGGCAGCAACAAGCAGTTACCAGGCAGCAGCAAGCAGTTACCAGGCAGCAGCAAGCAGTTACCAGGCAGCAGCAAGCAGTTACCAGGCAGCAGCAAGCAGTTACCAGGCAGCAGCAAGCAGTTACCAGGCAGCAGCAAGCAGTTACCAGGCAGCAGCGAGCAGTTACCAGGCAGCAGTGAGCAGTTGTGAGAGTTTGAGAGCCATTTCACTGCCTATTCACAGTCCATGGAAAAGAGGCCTTACCCTAGCAAGTCTGACATTGCAAATCTGGCCTAATTGGCTATTCATGAGGCAATGCTCATGCAAATGCATGCACAAACCAATACCACAAAGCAGTCACCCTGCTACATGCTACATTAGCACTATCCGGCTTAGTGCACACCAGAGCGGTTCGGCAGCGTTTTGTGATCCACTTGCGGCTGCGGATACGCTTGGGTAATGTATTTCAATGGGCTGGTGCACACCAGAGCGGGAGACGTTTTGCTGAAACGCATACTCCCGAGGTGAGGCATTTTTTGGATTGCGGAAGCGTTTCTGCCTCCAATGTAAAGTATAGGAAAAACGCAAACCGCTCTGAAAAACGGCAGTTCAGAGCGGTTTTGCAGGCGTTTTTGTTACAGAAGCTGTTCAGTAACAGCTTTACTGTAACAATATATGAAATCTACTACACCAAAAACGCTTTACAAAACCGCAAAATGCTAGGTGAAATGCTACAGAAAAATAAGAAAAAGCGTTTCAAAATCTGCTAGCATTTTGCGGGTCTGCTAGCAGTTTTTGGTGTGCTCCAGGCCTCCAGGAGCGCCACGGGTAGTGTTGGGCGAACAGTGTTCGCCACTGTTCGGGTTCTGCAGAACATCACCCTGTTCGGGTGATGTTCGAGTTCGGCCGAACACCTGGTGGTGTTCGGCCAAACTGTTCGGGGTTCACCCGAACTGCTGAATGGCCAGCCGAACAGGGCCGAATACTGCCCCCCTATGGGGTCGCAGGCATAAGGGGGGAGCATGCCCCGATCGCGGGGGGGGGGTCGGAAATTCCCCCCACCCCCTCCGCTAGCGCTCCCCCCTCTGCCCGCTTCCCCATACAAAAGTTTAAGGAAGTAAAACAGTACCGGTGGTAGTGGGTGGCTGGCAGTGGGTGGCACTGTGAAGTGAGTGACTGAGGAGGAGGAGTCCGGAGAGTGACGCGTTGAGGGAGGCCGGGCAGCGGGCGGTTCAGCAGTAGTACGGTACTACTGCTGAACCGCCCGCTGCCCGGCCTCCCTCAACGCGTCACTCTCCGGACTCCTCCTCCTCAGTCACTCACTTCACAGTGCCGCCCACTGCCAGCCACCCACTACCACCGGTACTGTTTTACTTCCTTAAACTTTTGTATGGAGAAGCGGGCAGAGGGGGGAGCGCTAGCGGAGGGGGTGGGGGGAATTTCCGACCCCCCCCCCCCCGCGATCGGGGCATGCGCCCCCCTTATGCCTGCGACCCCATAGGGCCCCCAAAAGCGGGATGTTCGGGGAGTTCGGGGTTCGGCCCGAACATGCCGAACATCGCGGCCATGTTCGGCGAACTTTCCCGAACCCGAACATCCAGGTGTTCGCCCAACACTAGCCACGGGGAGGATTCCCAATGCCCCCTTTTTATACAACTGGGGGGACCGCAGGGTCCCAGGCTCTCTCACTGCCTGGAAACCACAGCGGCACCCCGGAGGGGGAGGCTGGGTGGCGTGGACGACCCCCCCCAAGTGTGGCCAGCGCCGGGGAGAGCCGTCTGCACCCACCTCCCAATATTAAAAACAGGCACTTACCTTAACGTCCATTGCGTTCTGCTACATGCGCATTAATTTGGGGGCACCACATGAGAAAGGAGAGAAGCATGGGTCACCCCGAGCTTTAGAGCTCAGGGCTGGCTCACATACAGCACTCCAGAGGGGGAGGGGGGAGGACAGGCGCACTCACTCCAGGGTTCACACCACCGGAGCAAGCCATCCACCACCTGCCTCCAAAGGATACAAACTGCACAAAATGCTTTCCATGAGAAAATTAATGCACATGTAGCAGAACCCAATGGACGTTAAGGTAAGTGGCTGTTTTTAATATTAGGAGGTGGTTGCGGACGGCTCTCCCCAGCGCTGGCAACGTTTGTGAGGGGGGGGGGGGGGAGCGGCTGCGCCACCCAGCCTCCCACTCCGGGGTGCCGCTGTGGTTCCCAGGCAGCGAGAGAGCACTTTGCAGTATTGGTTTTTTGACCCTGCATAGTTTGGCATGCGAAAGCAAATGCATATTTGCATGAGCATTGCCTCATGAATAGCCAATTAGGCCGGATTTGCAAAGCCAGACTTGCTAGGGTTAAACTTGGTGTTTGAGTACGCATACATTTTCTCATGGAAAGCCTACTTCTTCTTGCTTCAAGGTTGAGGCACATACTCTATTAGATAGATAGATGCGGCGTATGCTACGACGCGGGTTGGCTAGTATATTTGTATTACTGTAAAACAGTGAGCTTGCTGGTTTTCGAAGAGGCAGGAGAACCAGAGAATTGCCAACCTTTGGTGGATTATGAGAAAGCTAGGGAGTTTCAGATAAACATCTACCTCTGCTTCATTGACTATACCAAAGCCTTTGACTGGACAGCTGAATATTGTACTGGTTAAGTCTGTTGCTTTGACCAGAGTTTGAATCCTTGCTCGGGCCAGTACCTAAAACAGTAAGGATTCTTTGGGCAAGGTTCCCTAATGATCCTGGTTGCCCATGGAGCACGCCTTAAGTGGCTGCAGCCCTGAAGTGCTTTGAGGAGAAAAGTGTGATATGTTATGTATCTTGTCTTGTCTGACAATGTGTGTGTGGATCACAATAAACTATGGCAAGTTCTTAAAGGGAACCTAAACTTAGAAGCATATGGATTTTTCATTTAAAAATAATACCAGTTGCCTGACTCTCCTGCTGATCCGGTGTCTCTAATACTTTCAGTCACAGCCCCTGAACAAGCATGCAGATCAGGTGCTCTGACCGGATTAGCTACTGCAGCCAAAGAGATCAGCAGGACTACCAAGCAACCGGTATTGTTTTAAAGGAAACATCCTTAAAAACAAGCACGGTGGCGTAGTGGTTTGCTCTCTCGCCTTGCAGCGCTGGGTCCCTGGTTCGAATCCCAGCCAGGGCACTATCTGCAAAGAGTTTGTATGTTCTCTCCATGTCTGCGTGGGTTTCCTCCGGGCACTCCGGTTTCCTCCCACATTCCAAAAACATACGGATAAGTTAATTGGCTCCCCCTAAAATTGGCCCTAGACTACAGTACGTTCACTACATAATATAGACATATGGCAATGGTAGGGATTAGATTGTGAGCTCCTTTGAGGGACAGTTAGTGACAAGATATATATATATATATATATACACTGTACAGCGCTGCGTAATATGTTGGCGCTATATAAATACTAAATAATAATAATAATAATTATCCCTCTCAGTTAAGGTTCCATTTAACCACTTAAGCCTATCTGGACGAATATATCCGTCCAGATAGACTGTACTGCTGCCAGTGCGCGTGCCACCTGCTGTTAGCACTGAGATCAATGCATGGGAATATAATTCTCATTCATTGATCTAAGTCCTCCGCAGAAAAACCGACGGCCTTTTATCAGAGGTCCCGGTCTTTCTGCAGAAAAAAAAGTTTCCCGTCCTCCTAATGCTTCCTGGAAGCAAGATCGTTTGCTTCCAGGACTTTTTGACTTTGGCCATCATGTGGCCAAATAGTAATACTACACCTACATACATTTTTTATTAAATAAATACATTAAATTACATTTAAAATTAGCTGTTTACCTCCCACGCCAAAAATTACCCAAATAAAATTTTTAATACATTTTTTTTTTAATTACAATAAAAAATAAATAAATCGGTCTGAACTTTTTGAATATGCATGTCAAGAAAATTATAAGCTTATAAATAGTGATGGACGCAAATTGAAAAAATGCACCTTTATTTCCAAATAAAATATCGGTGCCATAAATTGTGATAGGGACATAATTTAAATGGTGTAATAACCGGGACAAATGGGAAAATAAAAAACATAGGTTTTAATTACGGTAGCATGTATTCAAACTATAATGGCCAAAAACTGAGAAATAGTGAATTTCTTTCTTAATCTTCCTGTTAAAATGGATTTAGAATAAAATAATTCTTAGCAAAATGTACCACCCAAAGAAAGCCTAATTAGTAGCAGAAAAAAAACAAGATATAGATCATTTCATTGTGATAAGTAGTGATAAAGTTATTGGTGAATGACTGGGAGATGAAAGTTGCTCGGATGCATAAGGTGAACAACACTGTAGGCTGAAGTGGTTAAAGAGATGGGAGTACTGGATCACCTAACATGTCTCCTGAGGAACTTGAATGCAGGTCAAGAAGCAACTGTGAAAATGTCCTCATCATACCAACACACTTCTCCTTGCTTCTTCATTCCAAGATGGTATTGAGTGGTGTGTCCTTCATACACTACCATGAACTAACACGTGTAACAGTAATACATTTTCTGCAGGTCATGAGGGAGGCTTCACTGATCTGCAGCAGAAAGCAGGGACAAGGACAAGGTCTAGGCCTGCCAGCACTCAGGACTTGCCATGTATTTGCAATGTACAGGAAAGGAGGCAAAACCAATAATCTGCTGTAATTGCTTATTGCATTATTGATTTGCCCCTCATTTGGGACCATTTTCAGCAGGGTAGCTGCCAAAGGTTCACCGACCCTTAAAATGCAAAATTAGTTGGATAAAAATCATGTACTGTATGTCTCTGCGGAAAAACACTGAGAGGTTTTATTCATGCAAGGAAAGGTATTTAGCAGATTAAGATTAACTTCAAGAGACACTGAAGTTTAAAAAAAAAAAGCATCTTTTTTGTTAAAAGTGTTTAACATAATAGCCCGAGCTAAACTGCCACATTCCCGACGTTCTAAACGATCTAAATCCTCCCTAACTCCTCCCTCCCTCTCCCCTGCAAAATCCACAACTTCTTGGTCATGGATTTTGCTGCCCTGTGCGCTTCCGTGTGAGGCAGAGCTATGAGCTGCAGTCCTGCCTCACACGTGTCTGTCAGCGGCGGATCTCCGCCTCTCCCCCGCTCCTCTCAGTGAAGGAAGACTGAGATGGGAAGGGTAGAGGCGGCAATCCGGGCTGATAGACGCGCTGAGAAGCAGAGCTGCGGCTCATAGCTCTGCCTCACACGGATTGCCCCCCCCCGGGGAGTTTAGGGGTATTTAGTTAGATTAGAGCGGCGGGGATGTGGTGGTTTAGGTAGGGTTATTATGTTAAACACTTTTATTAAATAAAAAGATCGTTTTTTTGAGCTTGCTGCGTGTTTTTAAAAAAAAATTGTGAAAACCTGAGCGGCGCCCTCCAGCGGTCATGGTCGAGCTGAGCTTGTCCATACCGCCAAGCAGGTTAAAAGGTGAAACTAATAAATGAAATGGGAACCCTTTGCAGGTGTTTTAGATTAATTAGCTGATTAGAGTGCCCCCTCTGGTCCTTCTCCCACTATGCTCTTCACTGTATGTATACTATATATTACACTATGTTCTATGCGGTGTGTATAATTCTATTCTATGCACATGCTACTGTATGGTTATCTCTGCTGTATGTACATTTTTCTGCATGTAATTTTTTTGTACAATCACCAACCCTGTATGTGCCAAAAATAATTCCAGGTACAACTCGCGTTGTTCTTTGCTAAATAAAATGATTCTGATTTCAACACTTTGAGCCAGGCCCAGATTTGCATCACAGGAGCCTATAGGCACAGCTGTCCTGGCACCTTAGACTTCGCCCTCCATGAACCTACAAACCCCGCCGAACTGCACGGCAAGTGTGCTGGCTGGCCCAGCTGTCACTTCTCCCTTCCCTTGCCTGGGTTATGTAGCCACAGGTGTCCCATAATACTGAGTGTACCTCTGGCTACCTAGGTAAAAGTAGCTAGAGGTGCTCCTGACTAAAGGGAGAACTTGTTAGTGGAATGCAGAGAGATAGATGAGTAACCACTCATTTATGGTCCACTTGGGATGGTAAGGTAGGAGACACTCAAGGAGGGGAGTGAGCCGCCTTTTCATCATCATGCGCCTGTAGGCACACGCCTACAGTGCCTTCATCATCATGCGCCTGTAGGCACACGCCTACAGTGCCTTCATCATCAGGTGCCTGTAGACACATGCCTACAGTGCCTTATGGTAAATCCGGCCCTGCTTTGAGGCTGGAATATTGAACCTTTTCACAATATTCTAACGATCTGAGATTTTGATTTTGGGGTTTTCATAAGCTGTGAGCCATAATCATCAACATTAGAACAAATAAAGGCTTGAAATAGCTCGCTTTGCATGTGATGAGTCTATTCCATATATCAGTTTCACCTTTTGAGTTGAATTACTGAAATTAATGAACTTCTAATTTTCGGAGCTCCACCTGTATTCCGGGTGCATTAGGTGCTTTGCCTTTGTTTGGATAAGCACCTGCGGCATTGAGCTTGTGCCTTGTTCTCCATAAAGCAAAGGTGAACACAAGTCTTTTGTAATGCCTGTTGTATAGAGCTTGCAGCCAGCGCAATGCAGATGCTGCCAGTGTCAGCCTTTTCCATCTGATACATGTGAGGGATATCTGTGAGTCATTTTAGGTTGCCTTGTGTCCCCCTCCTCCCCCTGCTGCAATGACAGAGGAATCCATAAGCAGCAGCAGCCAGTCAGCACCGGTCTGTACTCTATCCAGCTTCAATTAACAGAGCAATTGCCTTCATTTACCTCGCATTACAAGGCAAGCTATAGCGTTGCAAAGGTCTAGGCGGCAAGGTCAGCGGCGTGTGACTAACCGGATGGAATACGCAGCCTACAACATAAGGAATTGCTTGCAGGAAGGTTTCTTGTTTCTTTAACATGTGGCTAAGTGACATAGATGAAGCAGAAAATGGATTGTAAGGGCAGATCAGGCAATGGCAGGTACCAGCCTGCATCCTGAGGGACGGTGTCTGCTGGGGCATCAAGGGGGTTGTCAGATCAGCCCTTCTAATGTTCTGCAGAAACATCAGCTGATTGACAAATAGTAAAAGACTTCACAGCTCCGGCAGTAACTGTAACACAGATTGCTACTGGCTGCATCTTTATTAGCTGCCTCTTACACATGCTGTGCCACAGAGGAACTGATGAAGGGGGTATACCCAGCCCAGGACTAGTCCTGGGGGGGGGGGGGGGGGGGAGAATCCTTCTGACGCAGCTGTCACCCTCCCCTGATCGCAGCATGCAGAGTGTATTGTAACTGCTGTGCTACAGTGCTGAATGCTTTAGGCAGACCCGCTGTGCATCTGATGTGACATAGTAACAATACTTCTCTTATGTAGGTTATCATGTCTTGCTCACAGGTGCAGATCAGTCACACCTGATCCCAATTCACACCTAAAACCTTGTAATACTTGGGCCTAGTCCACAGTGTTCAGTTGCATTGCAGAATAATTCTGCATGATAATTCACTGCCCATACAATTCTATATGGACCTGTTCACTGTACTGTGTTGTAACTGATTTACCATAATGCACTGTAGGCGCATGTCTACAGGCACCTGATGATAGAAAGGCGGCTCACTCCCCTCCCCAAGTGCCTCCCTCCCTCCTTCCCTAGTCAGAGTCCTGATGAGAGTGTAAATGAGAGGTTACTCACCCTGCTCTCTGCATTCCACTGACCAGATCTCCCTTCAGTCAGGAGCACCTCTAGCTGCTTAATGCTGAGGTTCCTCTAGCTACCTAATACTTGGGGGCACCTTTAGCTAGTTAATACTGAGGGTATCTCTGGCTACATAATACTAAAGGGCACATATAGCTACCTATGATGGGCAAGGGAACTACGCGAGAAGTGACTAGCCAGTACACTTGTGGAGCAGTGCGGCGGGGGTTTGTAACTTCATGCAAAGTGAAGTCTAAGGTGCCAGGACATCTGTGCCTATAGGCCCCTGTGATGTAAAGCCAGGCCGGACTGATTGCGTTATTCTAACTCGCTGAGTTCAAGAATAACGCAATCTATCACAAAGCAGTACTGTGAACAGGCCCATAGAATTGTATGGGCAGTGAGTTAAAATGCAGGACTATTCTACAACGCAACTGAACAATGTGAACTAGACCTAAGGAGTTACATGACCCCAGGGAGGAAAAATGTCTTATTGGGCTGAATTTTGACATTCTTTACTTGGGGGTGTACTCACTTTTGTTACCAGAGGTTCAGACATTAAAGGGCTGTGTGCTGAGTTACTGTGATGGGTCAGCAAATTTACACTGTTATACAAGCTGTACACTGACTACTTTACATCATAGCTCCCAACTGTCCCTGTTTTGATGGGCCAGTGACTCTATCTTCCTTATTTGACCCTCTTTCAGGACTCATGTGCAGATCTGTGTAAATATATGTATTTTTCTATTGAAAAATGTATTTAATTGACTCTAAACTTTATTCCCATGGGCGTAACAATAGGAGCTGCAGCACAAGCGCCCCCTTCAGCTTAAATAACTATATATGTGCAGCGGCAGGCAGCGGCACCTACATACCTTCTGTGCGCTCCAGCGTGGACGCTTCTCTCTCTAGCCTCTGACGCGACTTCCTGTATGAACAGGAAGTCGCGTCAGACACTAGAGAGAGAAGTGTCCGCGCTGGAGCACACAGAAGGTATGTAGCCGCCGCTGCCCGCCGCTGCACTCATATGGTTATTGAAGCTGGAGGGAAGCGCAGAGGGGAGAGCCTGAGGTGAGGGAGGGGGGGACCGTCCCCCCTTCCCCGCCGAGTGTGGCCATAGCTTTCCCCTCATGCTGCAACCCCTCCAGCCCCCCAAAACGGCCCTGGGCGGGGGCCCACTTAAAATTTCTGCAGGGGGGCCCAGTGGGTCTTAGTTACGCCCCTGTTTATTCCCATACAATTGATTCATTTCTTATTTTAAGATGTTAATACGGAAGAAAAGAAACCAGGATCGAAAGGACCAGTGTGGTTTTAATTAATCAGTAACATATTTTTCTTATTAAATCTTTATGGCCTTATGATTAGGGGTGTGTCCGGAGCGTGATTAGGGGTGTGGCAGGGGCGTGGTGTAAGTGTCCCTCTTTCTTATCTCAAAAGGTTTGGTGGTATGCTTAACATTGTATCAGAGTGTCATATCTACAGCGTTGTTCTATGAAAAGCAGTGGAGTTGCTAAGCAGCTATGGGCCCCAGTGCAAATTTTACATGGGGCCCCCCAAGCACTTAATACATAACAATTATTATTACGCACCAAAACCTGCCAAGGACAACCACAAAGTCAGTCAGAGGTGCAAGAAGGGGATGGGAAACAGTTTATTAAAGGACATCCAAGGTGAAAATAAACTGATGAGAAAAAATATTTTATCTATCCTCCTCCTCCTAAAAATGACTTTTTAGATATCCCACAGTTTTTATATTTAAATCTAGTTTTTACTGTTTTATTGTCTCTGCTCAATGACACTTTCATTAAAGTATGCCAGAGCGCAAATCTATGAATTATTGAACCTTTCTATCTCTTTCCTGCTCTCAGAAGCCATTTACTGACAGGAAAGTGTTTTATGGCTGTAATTACTTATTAGTGAGGGTTATGCTATAGCCTGACCCAGTCCGACCCGGATAGAAACTGTCACTTCCATGCCTGATGTTTAACTCTTTCGGGCAGAGAAAGAAAAAAATAGAACACAGCATAGTTATTTGTGTGCTAGGCACTGTACATACCCATGGCTATCTCATCATGTCACATGTCACCTCGGGTATCCTTTAATAATTACTACTATTTAAAGCATCTATAGAAGTGATTATTACCAGCACAAAATCAGTAGAGAGCTAATACTGTGGTTGAGGGAAGGCCCCTCGGGGCCCCTCTGGCCCAAGGGCCCCAATGCAGTTGCAACCTCTGCATCCCCATATTGCTACTCCACTGATAAGATATAATAAAATATTTACAACAATGTGAGAGGTGTAATCACTTTTGTGAGATACAATATGTATATATACAGTACTGTATGTATATAAATGATTTTTTTCCTCATAAATTGTACTCTTTGCCCTTAGCTCCAGCAGCGGTTGGGCACATGTGACATGATTTGTAGGACAGCGCATCATGTAATGAGGTCAGCCCCTTGAGCAGAGGTCAGTTTGGAGGGCTGCTGACGCACCACATGCAGCCATGTTAGAGAAATGACACTCTGTAAGAAGAAATGCTGAATTCTCTTTTCTGGGGTGATCTGTACTCATCACTAGCAGAGACAGGTGACATTCTGACACTCTGATTTCTATTCCAATGATACATTAGTACAGCATAGGGGCCTGCGGTATCAGATAGCCACCATTACTGTATACATCTTTATCTAGTATCAGACAGACACCAAGGATGAGACTGTCACAAATACAGTGAGAGGCCCAGACGGCATATCCCCATCCTGTCTAAAAACAGTCCCAGTCCTCACTTCCATCTTTAACAGATCCCTGGAGCTGGGCAAAGTTCCCTCCTGTTTCAAAAAAGCTGACATCATCCCGGTCCCCAAGAAGCCAGAAGTCACGGACCTAAACAACTTTAGACTAGTGTTGGGCAAACATCTAGATGTTCGGGTTCGGGCCGAACAGGCCGAACATGGCCGCGATGTTCGGGTGTTCGAGCCGAACTCCGAACATAATGGAAGTCAATGGGGACCCGAACTTTTGTGCTTTGTAAAGCCTCCTTACATGCTACATACCCCAAATTTACAGGGTATGTGCACCTTGGGAGTGGGTACAAGAGGAAAAAAATTTTTGCAAAAAGAGCTTATAGTTTTTGAGAAAATTGATTGTAAAGTTTCAAAGGAAAAACTGTCTTTTAAATGTGGAAAATGTCATGTTTCTTTGCACAGGTAACATGCTTTTTTTCGCCATGCAGTCATAAATGTAATACAGAGAAGAGGTTCCACGAAAAGGGACCGGTAACGCTAACCCAGCACCAGCAGCAGCACACGTGATGGAACAGGAGGAGGCGCAGGAGGAGAAGGCCACGCTTTGAGACACAACAACCCAGGCCTTGCATGAGGACAAGAAGCGTGCGGATAGCATGCTTTGTACCGCCATGCAGTCATAAATGTAATAAAGATAAGTGGTTCAATAAACAGGGACCACGCGGCAACGCTAACCCAGCAGCAGCAGACGTGATGGAACAGGAGGAGGCGCAGGAGGAGAAGGCCACGCTTTGTGAGACACAACAACCCAGGCCTTGCATGAGGACAAGAAGCGTGCGGATAGCATGCTTTGTACCGCCATGCAGTCATAAATGTAATAAAGATAAGTGGTTCAATAAACAGGGACCACGCGGCAACGCTAACCCAGCAGCAGCAGACGTGATGGAACAGGAGGAGGCGCAGGAGGAGAAGGCCACGCTTTGTGAGACACAACAACCCAGGCCTTGCATGAGGACAAAAAGCGTGCGGATAGCATGCTTTGTACCGCCATGCAGTCATAAATGTAATAAAGATAAGAGGTTCCATAAACAGGGACCGGCAACGCTAACCCAGCAGCAGCAGCAGCACACGTGATGGAACAGGAGCAGGCGCAGGAGGAGAAGGCCATGCTTTTTGAGACACAACAACCCAGGCCTTGCATGAGGACAAAAAGCGTGCGGATATAGCAGCAATGCTTTTTGCCGCCATGCAGTCATAAATGTAATACAGATGAGAGGTTCAATAAACAGGGACCGGAAACGCTACACCATCCCAGATGTTCATTGGTCATGTTACTTGGTTGGGGTCCTGGAGTGTTGCGTAGTCATTTCCAATCCAGGATTGATTCATTTTAATTTGAGTCAGACGGTCTGCATTTTCTGTGGAGAGGCTGATACGCCGATCTGTGACAATGCCTCCGGCAGCACTGAAACAGCGTTCCGACATAACGCTGGCTGCCGGGCAAGCCAGCACCTCTATTGCGTACATTGCCAGTTCGTGCCAGGTGTCTAGCTTCGATACCCAATAGTTGAAGGGTGCAGATGGATTGTTCGACACAGCTACGTCATCTGACATGTAGTCCTTGACCATCTTCTCCAGGCGATCGGTGTTGGAGGTGGATCTGCACGCTTGCTGTTCAGTGGGCTGCTGCTGCATGGGTGTCAGAAAATTTTCCCACTCCAAGGACACTGCCGATACCATTCCCTTTTGGGCACTAGCTGCGGCTTGCGTTGTTTGCTGCCCTCCTGGTCGTCCTGGGTTTGCGGAAGTCAGTCTGTCGGCGTACAACTGGCTAGAGGAGGGGGAGGGTGTCAATCTCCTCTCTAAAGTCTCCACAAGGGCCTGCTGGTATTCTTCCATTTTGACCTGTCTGACTCTTTCTTCAAGCAGTTTTGGAACATTGTGTTTGTACCGTGGATCCAGAAGGGTATAAACCCAGTAATTGGTGTTGTCCAGAATGCGCACAATGCGTGGGTCGCGTTCAATGCAGTCTAGCATGAATTGAGCCATGTGTGCCAGAGTCCTACCAGAATCCTCATCATCCTCTTGTGAGCGTTGTGATAGTTGTTGTGATGCATCATAGTCGTCACCTTCCTCCTGGTCTGCTTCTGCTCACCATTCGCGCTGAATTGTGGAAGTCCAACGTGCACCGCTCTGGCCCTCGTCAGTGGTGGCATGAAATTCCTGCTCCAACTCCAGCTGTTCCTCCTCCTCTTCTTCGTCATAGCTGCTGGGGCCAGCGTTTCCTGAGGCGGATGGCCTGATGTTGGTACCATCACGCTGATCGTTTTCTCCTTCAGATTCCCCCAGTTGCATCATGACAGCTGTTTCCTTGATTTTCAACATTGACCTCTTCAGTAAACACAGCAGTGGTATGGTAATGCTGACTGAAGAGTTGTCACTGCTCACAAGCAACGTGGATTGCTCAAAATTTTGGAGGACTTGGCAGAGGTCCAACATGTTGGCCCAATCGGATCCACAGAAGCTTGGCAGCTGTCCGGATGCGCCTCGGTACTGCGCCGTCATGTACTGGACCACTGCACTCTTCTGCTCGCAAAAGCGGGCTAGCATGTGCAGCGTAGAATTCCAGCGTGTAGGGACATCACACAGCAAGCGATGGTGGGGGAGATTGAAGCGCTCCTGCATCTTGGCGAGTGCCCCCGAAGCAGTACTGGAATTTCTACAATGTTTGGCCACTCAACGCACCTTCAACAGAAGATCGGCCACGCCTGGGTATGTCCTCAGGAACCGCTGAACTACTAGGTTCATCACGTGCGCCAGGCAAGGGATGTGTGTCAGCTTAGCCAACCTTAAAGCGTGAATGAGATTACTCCCATTATCACACACAACCATGCCCGGTTTCAGGTCCAGCGGTGCCAGCCACAAATCCGTCTGTTCCTTTATTCCCTTCCAAATTTCCTCCCCTGTGTGCTGCTTATCCCCAAGGCAGATCAGCTTCAGCAACGCTTGCTGACGCATGCCAACAGCTGTGCTGCACTGCTTCCACGATCCTACTGCTGCTGGGTTAGCGTTTCCGGATGAGGTACAGCTTTGAGATGCGTTGGAGGAGAAGGAGTCAGAGAGGTAGGTGCTGCTGTTGTTATCCAGTGGGAGGGACGGCGGTGCAGCTGTTTGCGGCGTGGGCAACACCCGCGCCGTAGCAGGTGAGGAATCGCTGCCAGGCTCCACAAGGTTCACCCAGTGCGCGGTAAGGGAGATGTATCGACCCTGGCCGAACGCACTCGTCCAGGTGTCAGTGGTGAGGTGAACCTTGCAGGCAACGGCATTCTTCAAGCTTCGGGTTATTTTGCTGACCACGTGCTCATGCAACTCAGGCACTGCAGAGCGCGCAAAGTGGTAGCGGCTGGGAACCACGTAACGTGGGATGGCCACTGACATCATGCCCTTGAAGCTGTTTGTCTCCACCACTCGATATGGCAGCATTTCGCAGGCCAGAAGCTTGGCTATGCTGGCTGTTACTGCCACGGCCCGGGGGTCATTTGCTGGCAATTTCCTCTTGCGCTCAAACATCTCCGACACAGACAACTGAACCGTAGCGCTGCACACGGAAGGGCTGTTGGTTGTTGTGTTTGATGAACACTGGGAGACCTCAAGAGCACTACTCCGGAAAGTGACAGTGTCAGCGTCGTCTGATGTTTGTGAATGTTGTGAACCACGCAATGGCTGGGCTACTGCTGCTGCTGAGGCGGGTCTGGTGGTGAGTCTGGTGAACCCAAGGGAGGCAGTGTTGCTGGTACCCTGTCCTGCTGAGTTTGCCCACAGAGTGGGATGTTTGGATAGCATGTGGCGGCTCATGCTGGTGGTGGAGAGGTTGTTAATACTTTTCCCCCTGCTCAGGCGGGTCTTGCACACCTTGCAAATCGCCATGGTAACATCCTCAGTGCAGTCTTCAAAGAAAGCCCAGACTTTGGAGCACCTGCCTTGCTGGCGATTTCTGTTTGCTCCTCTTTTGCCTCTCACTTGAACTTCCACGCTTGTGGTGCCTGAAATTGCGCGCCGCCTACCTTGTGGCACAAGGCGAACTCGTGCAGCAGTGGGTTCTTCAACAGACTCATCTGTGCTGCTGCTACGACGGCGATGTTCTCGGTCACAAACAAAATCTGGGTCTATGTCCACATTGTCCATACCCTCCTCTTCCATCTCCTGAAACTCGTCATATGTCATTGTGGGGGGCCGCCGCCGTGGAGTAGAGCTCCCCAGAACAACCTCTGCGCAGCTCACTCCAACGTCGTCTTCCAGATCTTGTTGGCCGACCTCCTGCAATTGCAACCCCTCCTGCCCAACTTGCTCTGGGATTTGGGTTTCCGAGTCCTCCTCGGACTCGCCTTGTATTTCAGTGCGCGGTGCATTTCCCACAGTTAATGGTTGTGAATCCGGGCACAACATTTCTGGCTGTTCCTCCATTGACCTTTGAAAGGTGGAAGTTTGTTGGCCTGGGAATAGCTCCTGCGAATACCCCATTGTGTCCTGAGGTAATTCATCGGACTGGTTATCTGGCAGTTGTGTGCGTGGTGTCGCTGCCGGTTGTGTCAGCTTTGTGCCCACTGGCTCCTTGTAACTGGCTGAGGATTCGGACCTCGTGCGTGATGTGCTGGTGCTGCTTAACCCACTGCTGGACGCTTGAGAGGTCATCCAAGTAATTATCTGGTCCTGTTCTTTTGGATTTGTGAGGGTTGTTGTCCTGGACAACATGGGCGGTATTGAGTGGGTTTTCTTGGGTGCTCCCCTGTGGCCTGTACGTGAACCGTCAGGGGAAACACCTCTTCCCTTGCCCCTTCCTCTTTCACCGGATTTCTTCCTCATTTCACTTATCCTTACAGTACACGCTGACTGGCAGCAGTACAGTGGCAGTACAGAAATGCTATACAGTACCACTTTTCCCAGCAGCGACACAGAGCACAATGCTATACAATACAGTGGCGGGTGAGCGGTGTACCACTATTCCCAGCAGCGACACAGAGCACAATGCTATACAGTGGCGGGTGAGCGGTGTACTACTGTTCCCAGGCCCAGCAGACACAGAGTGGAAGTAAACACAATGCTATATAGTCTGGCTGAGCGGTGTACACAGAGTGGCAGTACACACAATGCTATATAGTCTGGCTGAGCGGTGTACACAGAGTGGAAGTACACACAATGCTATATAGTCTGGCTGAGCCGTATACACAGAGTGTCAGTAAACAATGCTATATATAGCGTGGCTGAGCGAGGTACACAGTGGCAGTACACACAATGCTATATAGTCTGGCTAAGCGGTGTACACAGAGTGTCAGTAAACAACGGTATGTAGTCTGGCTGAGCGGTGTACACAGAGTGGCAGTAAACACAATGCTATATATAGCGTGGCTGAGCGAGGTGCACAGTGGCAGTACACACAATGCTATATAGCCAGGCTAAGCCGTGTACACAGAGTGTCAGAAAACACAATGCTATATATAGCGTGGCTGAGCGAGGTGCACAGTGGCAGTACACACAATGCTATCTAGTCAGGCTAAGCCGTGTACACAGAGTGTCAGAAAACACAATGCTGTATATAGCGTGGCTGAGCGAGGTGCACAGTGGCAGTACACACAATGCTATATAGTCAGGCTGAGCGGTGTACACAGAGTGTCAGTAAACAATGGTATATAGTCTGGCTGAGCGGTGTACACAGAGTGTCAGTAAACAATGGTATATAGTCTGGCTGAGCGGTGTACACAGAGTGGCAGTAAACACAATGCTATATATAGCGTGGCTGAGCAAGGTGCACAGTGGCAGTACACACAATGCTATATAGCCAGGCTAAGCCGTGTACACAGAGTGTCAGAAAACACAATGCTATATATAGCGTGGCTGAGCGAGGTGCACAGTGGCAGTACACACAATGCTATCTAGTCAGGCTAAGCCGTGTACACAGAGTGTCAGAAAACACAATGCTGCATATAGCGTGGCTGAGCGAGGTGCACAGTGGCAGTACACACAATGCTATATAGTCAGGCTGAGCGGTGTACACAGAGTGTCAGTAAACAATGGTATATAGTCTGGCTGAGCGGTGTACACAGAGTGTCAGTAAACAATGGTATATAGTCTGGCTGAGCGGTGTACACAGAGTGGCAGTAAACACAATGCTATATATAGCGTGGCTGAGCGAGGTGCACAGTGGCAGTACACACAATGCTATATAGCCAGGCTAAGCCGTGTACACAGAGTGTCAGAAAACACAATGCTATATATAGCGTGGCTGAGCGAGGTGCACAGTGGCAGTACACACAATGCTATATTAGTCAGGCTAAGCCGTGTACACAGAGTGTCAGAAAACACAATGCTATATATAGCGTGGCTGAGCGAGGTACACAGTGGCAGTAAACAATGCTATATATAGTGTGGCTGAGCGAGCGGTGTACTACTGTTCCCAGCAGCGACACACAATGACTGGGGGGGACCCTGGCTAGCGTGGCTGGAGAGCGAACTACCCTGCCTGCCTACCCAAAGCTAAACCCACAGAGAAATGGCGGAGATATGACGTGGTTCGGGTATTTATTTACCCGAACCACGTGACCGTTCGGCCAATCAGAGCGCGTTCGGGCCCGAACCACGTGACCCGTTCGGCCAATCACAGCGCTAGCCGAACGTTCGGGGAACGTTCGGCCATGCGCTCTTAGTTCGGCCATGTGGCCGAACGGTTTGGCCGAGCACCGTCAGGTGTTCGGCCGAACTCGAACATCACCCGAACAGGGTGATGTTCTGCAGAACCCGAACAGTGGCGAACACTGTTCGCCCAACACTACTTTAGACCCCGATCATCATGAAGACCTTTGAGAGACTAGTTCTCTCCCACCTGAAGCTCCACACTGCCACCCTATTGGATCCTCTACAATTTGCATACAGGACAAATCGGTCTGTGGAAGACGCCATTAATATCTGCCTTGCACATATCACTGAACACCTGGATAAACCGAAGACCTACGCAAGGATCCTCCTCCTGGACGTCAGTTCCGCGTTCAACACCATCTGCCCAAATATTCTGCATGACGACCTGGAACAGCTTGGTGTTGACCCAACCCTTTGCACCTGGATCAAGGACTTCCTTACGAACAGGACACAGCTAGTGAGACTCGGAGACTGCTCCTCCAGTGTGAGAACCACAAACACAGGCGCCCCGCAAGGGTGTGTGCTGTCACCGATGCTCTTCTCACTGTATACAAACAGCTGCACCTCCTCTGCAGACACCATCAAGGTCATCAAGTTTGCGGACAATACCACCATCGTAGGACTCATGGGTGATAAATCGGAGCTGGAATACCACAGCGAGATCGAGCGGATTCTCAGGTGGTGCTCAGACAACAAACTTGTACTAAACGCAGCAAAAACGGTGGAACTGATAGTGGACTTCAGAAGGAACGCCCCACCACCCAGCCCGGTCATCATAGATGGTACCGAAGTCACCAGGGTACATAGCGCACGGTTCCTAGGCACCACCATCACGGAGAACTTGAGATGGGACGAAAATACCTCTACAACCCAAAAGAAGGCTCAGCAGAGGCAACTGAGGAAGTTTGGAATGCCCAAGGAGCTACTGACCAGTTTTTATACGGCGACCATTGAATCTGTCCTTTGCTCCTCCATAATTGTCTGGTACTCGAGGGCAAATGCAAAGGACAGGCTCAAACTCCAGAGAGTCATCAATGTGGCTGTGAAGATCATTGGGTCGCCCCTGCCACCCTTGGATCTTCATGATGCATCAAGAATAAGGTCCAGGGCAAATAGAATCACACTCGACCCCTCCCACCCTGGCAATCACTTCTTCAGTCCCCTACGCTCGGGACGCCGCTACAGGTCCATCTACACCAAAACCACCAGGCGTAGGAACACTTTCTTCCCTCAAGCGATCACTCTCCTTAACTCAGACCCTCTCCCAAATGTCATCTCCTAAGCCCCTTCAGCACCTAGGGGCACTAGTGCACTAACTAGTATTCTTTGGTCATCTTTGCATAATACTCCATACACCATTGCATTATATGGTGACAATGTGTCATTGCTCTGGTGCAATGTTTCTTTATAAATTGTACTATGTATAGGGTTACTTGCACTGTCGTCACTTGCCAATAATGTTGAAATGTTTCCTTATAAATTGTACTATGTGTAGAGCTACTTGCACTGTTGTCACTTGCCAATATGCTGTAATGTTTCTTTATAAATTGTACTATGTGCAGTGGCGTACCTAGGGTATTTGACACCCGGTGCTGACTATCCACAGACACCCCCCCCCCCCAAAAAAAAAGTGACAACTGTCTAATACGTCTATAGTAGGGATTATATTGACTCCTATGAGGAAATTGACTATGTACTCGTATAGCGCTGTGGAAGATGTCAGCGCTAGTCCAGTGGTGGCTGGATGGTGTAATGGTTAAGGGCTCTGCCTCTGACACATGAGACCAGGGTTCGAATCTTTGCTCTGCCTGTTCAGTAAGCCAGCAGCTATTCAGTAGGAGACCTTAGGCAAGTCTCCCTAACGCTGCTACTGCCTATAGAGCGCGTCCTAGTGCCTGCAGCTCTGGCACTTTGGGTCAAAGCGCGATATAAATGTTATTTGTCTTGTCATATAGATACATAATATGGTAGGGCATTATACTATGACAGTGGTAGGATTAGATTGTGAGCCCCTCTGAGGACAGTCAGTGACATGACTATGTACTTCGTAAAGTGCTGCAAAAGATGTCAGAGCTATATAAATAAATAGTAATATGGTAGGTTAATTACCTAGGGCTATGATAGGATTAGATTGTGAGCTCCTCTGAAGACAGTCAGTGACATGACTTTGTACTCTGTAAAGTGCTGCAGAAGATGTCAGTGCTATATACATACATAATAATAACATGGTAGGACATTACGCTATGACTATGGTAGGATTAGGTTGTGAGCTACTCTGAGGACAGTCAGTGACATGACTATGTACTCTGTAAAGTGCTGCAGAGGATGTCAGTGCTATATAAATACATAATAATAATAATATGGTAGGATTAGAGTGTGAGCTCCTCTGAGGACAGTCAGTGACATGACTATGTACTCTGTAATGTGCTGCAGAAGTCAGTGCTATAGAAATACACAATATGGCAGGACATTAGACATTGGCCATGGTAGGGATTAGAGTGTGAGCTTCTTGGACTGTCTCCAGGACATTAGACATTGAGAGCTCCTCTGTCTCCAGTCCAGACAGTGCCTGTTGACTGAGACTCCCATTTTACCTCTTGCCCTGCCCACTCTGCCTGTGTTGAGGGAAATGGTGGAATAACAGCAGAATGGTGGTACTTGGTGGCGCGGTCACACAGGCAGCAGCACGCAGATTCCGTGGCTTGCCGTGAGTGACAGTGCTCACACATGAGTCCAAGAGAGTGTGTGTGTGTGTGTGTGTGTGTGACGTTACCGCCACTGAGTACCACTGTTGCTGCTGCTATTCCACACTGTCCGAGGTGGCCGGGCATCCACTCCTCCACTCACTGCTTCCAGCGGCGGGTACCAGCCTGCAACACAGGAAAAGGCTGGAATTTAACTGTGTCATGAACCGATGTGAGGGAGGCAGGGTCTGAGCAATGCCAATGATGCAGGTGGAGCAGATACTGTGCTGGCTGTGGTAGGCTGTAGCTCAGCCTCAGGCAGCAGCTGCATCATTTATTGACTTCCATCGGCAGTCCAGACTCCAGCCAGAAAGGTATACAATGCAGGGCTGCCAACCCAATTTCTAATTTTTCACAGACAAAACGCCCAAAAAATGACAGCCCAAATTTTAGATGGACAGGGAGCAGAGTCAGCAGCGTACTTTTAAGGAGAGCTGTGGGTGGGTCTAAACTGGCACCATTATTTGTTTTTTAGTATTTAAATAGTGCTCTCATCTTCCACAGTGCTTTATACTAGGAACAGATTTCCAATAGATTTCAGTATGAAATCTATTGAAAATCGATCTGATGGCATTTGTTTGCCATCAGATTTCCATTAGGTCCAATGCAAAATGATAAGCAATCTCAACAGATACACCCAATTTTCCATCATGTCAGATCGATTGAAATCAGCCACAAATCGATCAAATCAGCAATCGAATTGTGATCGATCATCGGCTGAGTTTATGGGCCCCTTTACAGTCACGTCACTATCCTCAGAGGAGCTCACAATTACTGCCAGTGTGCAAATAGTTCAGTGGGGGATGCATACTCATTTGTTTAGTTTATTAACAATTTACACCAGATTCACAGTCTGTGGCTCAGCATATCCTGTCAGATCATCCAGAGAAGGTGCAGCTCATAAGGTTATAAATATTACCTGTACTCCTGGTTACTACAAGTCTCAGCATGCTCTGACAGGACTTGCTGGCCCATGTTTCCAGAAGTGTATAAGTTTTTGCCTCTAAAGGGTTAAGCCATAGGAAAACAAATGGCAGGAGGAGACCTGAGTGATTAGTAACACAGAGGGGGTCAGAGAGATAGCTGCAGATCAGCAGACAGTTTCCTGCCTGTGTCCTAGTCTATCAGCAGCCCCCACCCTTCACACCACAGCAAGCTGATAATAATGCTAGTCTCACAGACAAGCTGTCCTGGAGGGCGCTTTGCACTGATCCGGAGGTGAAATACAACGTGCAGTGCCCTGGGGAAAATCACCTCTCCTGCTCTCTCTCTCCCCCCAGCTGGATGTGGCAGGACGTAATTCACCAGTGAGACCAGCTGGGGAGAATAAGGAGCCTCACTAAGCTGCAGAACGCTCAATCACCAGGATCTTTCTACTCCTCTCCCCTCAGTTTTGCCCAAAAGTCCATCTACAGAGCTCAGCTGTATACACAGCACAGCAACTCACACACCACTTGGCTCTCTCACTCCCCTGCGCACGGCGCACGCTGCCTGTTACTGCTTCCTGGTCAGATGTGTGTGGGCGGCTCCCTCGGCTGCCTCTCTATTTTCATTTGAGGGAGAGAGAAGCCAGCACCAAAGCGTGTCACTGATTGGAGGAAGGAACAAAGGAGGTGCGGAGGCTCTATTGATTTATGCTGCTCAGCTACACGGGGATCAGCCACTGCCACCGCAGATTGCACGGTTTGGCAAAGCTGATATAATTAATGTACTAGGCTGGCCTTTTTGACACCCCCTTTGTCATGTGACACCCGGTGCGCCACGCCCCCCTGCGCCCAATTAAAGGTACGCCACTGACTATGTGTAGTGTTATTCGCACTGTTTGTCATTGCCAATATGCCTTGTGTCCACAAATAATACCGGGTGCGGCGCCTGTCGCACTTGGCGAATAAAGTGATTCTGATTCTGGTTCAGGTCAGCCTGGAAGGGCAGACACACATTCTAGGCTGATAATGAAGAGCAGGCCGGATAGACACCATCCCAGTAGAGATGGCCCGAACCTCTGATTTTCGGTTCGCGGACTTCCGCCAAAAGTTCGGTTTGCACGAACTTCCACAAACCGCAATAGACTTCAATAGGGAGGCAAACTTTGAAAAATAGAAACACTTATGCTGGCCACAAAAGTGATGAAAAAGATGTTTCAAGGGGTCTAACACCTGGAGGGGGGAATGGCGGAGTGGGATAGATGACAAAAGTCCCCGGGAAAAAACTGGATTTGACGCAAAGCAGCGTTTTAAGGGCAGAAATCAAATTGAATGCTAAATTGAAGGCCTAAAGTGCTTTAAAACATCAATCGGGGAGTGTAATTAGAGTACTGCCTTTTATAAGGGGGGGGGGCTCCAGGAGGGAGTGTAGCCTGATTGGCTACAATGTGCCTGCTGACTGTGATGTAGAGGGTCAAAGTTTACCCTAATGGTGCACTATGGGGGCGAACCGAACTTCTGGTAAAGTTCGCGGTTCTCCGCGATCGCGAACCCCCGGAAGTTTGCCTGGAACCGTTCGCCGGCGAACCGTTCGGGCCATCTCTACATCCCAGTCAAAGTAACTTGACCAGGGATTGAACTTCATCCCAGCCGATATCGCCTTTCCCATGAGAAATCTATTCCTTTTCTCCAATGGATCATCAGGGGGGTCTGTATGGCTGATATTGTGGTGAAACCCCTCCCACAGTGTGATGTCAGCACCTAGGTGCTGACATCACACTGTGGGAGCTTTGTTGCATTGTGGGAAATAACAGCTGTTTCCAACTGCCAAAAAAGCAGCATCTCTTTCCACAGAGAACACCTGCCAGCAGTAAAGATGTCACCATGTGATAAATATCAGAATGTAAATCAGGGAGAGGAATGATTTTACAATAGGCAAACACTTACTAAATCATTTATAAATTACTAGTCTACCTAAGCCTGTTTAAAAACGGGCTCTAGATAGTGATACCGCTGCCACCGCCGCTGCATGTTAGTGCGCATGGGCGCACCCGTCCACCGCACGCACGCCTGCCCGGCTCCCTGGCCCGTCCTCTTGTCCCAACGGTTGTCTGTGCGCGCCCAGCCGGGCTGCAGCTCTCTTAAGCTGCTCCAGACCTTGTCTCAGATTTCTACACCTTTAAACCTATTTGTGCTGAAACTGGACCCAAAATACAGAGGATTTCCACCCACCACGACTAAGGCTACAACTACAACCAACCAGAACAATCGGATTACTTTGGATGGAAGAGATTTAAACTGGATTGAAATCCTCCATGAAGCTTACCACTGCTGAACACACCAAGCCTTCTAACAGCTGACCTGAAACAAGACCTTCAACCTCTCTGAAGACTTGATTGCCTGTGATTGCCCTCACTCCACCCTGTGAGTAATCCTTTATCCATTATCCAAGGCATATGCACCAAGTGACTATTTTCCACATTTATGTTATCATTTATCATCTAACTCTAAAACAAGGAACTTTACTTAAAATAAATCTATGATCCAACTCTGTGTAGGAATGAAAGGAGTTTGCACAGATCCCCTTTGATCTCAGCAGGACTCCAGAAGTACAAGCTATCAGAACAAGTCTATTGTCTCTAATGTCAACATACAAATACTCATCAAAGGAACTTTTCTCTGCCTGCCCTCCAAAGAATCAATTACAAATTAACACCTCACTAGCTCTCCTTTTAAAATCCTTTGGGATACTCAGGAAAAGCAGAAGGGGGCGGAGAGGTAGTGGATCCAAAAATAAACACCAGGGAAGCAACACCAGGCAAAGGATAACAAGTTTGACAGTGAAGCCTAAAAAACATCCCCAGAAAAGTTCAATCACAGCCACACTCTGCAACGCCAGATCGATAAATAATAAGACTGCAACTATACATGACCTAATAGAGCTCTCTGATTTGACCTTTTTGACAGAGACCTGGCTTGGGAAGCATGCAGGCCCAACTCTTGAAGCAACCGTGCCGACCAATTATTCAGTTTTGCACTGTGAGAGACAAGTCCGCAAGGGTGGGGGGGTTGCCATATGCTTCAGATCCTCTTTGAACATAAGGCCCCTGCCCATAGGCCCCACTGAAACCTTTGAATGTATTGCAGCCCAACTGTCAGCAGAAGTAAACATCAACATATTGCTCATATACCGCCCCCCAAAAAATGGTCCAGCCTTTCTTAAGGAAATATCTGAACTCTTATCCTGCCTAACAGTGGAACACCCTAGATGGATCATCCTGGGAGACTTCAATGCATGGGTGGATGATCACGACTCCCACCTAGGAAGTGAACTACTTCTCATAATGAATGAACTGGGTCTCTCTCAGGCTGTCAACCTCCCCACCCACAAGAAAGGGCACACCCTGGATCTTATATTTCATTCCGGACTTTTAATATCACACATGGATATAAACCCAGTGGTATGGTCAGACCACCACACCATCCACTTCTCTCTGACAGCACCAGCGATAAAACACAGAGGGAAAGAACTCATAAAATACCGTTCACTGAAAGATGTCTCACCCCAGCACGTTCAGAATACCCTCAACTTCGACGCATTAACCAATCATTGTGCAGACCCAGACTCCATGGCCCTGATGTACAACCACGCAGTGTCATCTGCCTATGACGCCCTTGCTCCAGTTCGCATTAAACGGTCTACACCACTTCACCATGCACGGTGGTTTGACAGCTCACTAAAGGACATGAAGAAAGAAGTGCGCAGACTAGAAAGGAAGTGGCGAAAATCCCAGAATTCAAACGATAAACACACCCTTGTCTCTCACCTGGAAAACTACCAAAATGCGATCACCAAGAAAAAATCCTTCTACCTATCACAGGAGATCGCAAAGGCCGCCAACAGGCCAGCCCAACTATTCCGCACAGTTGATAGACTATGTAATCCATCCTGTCTAAAACCTACTATAACTCCCTCAAAGGAGCTATGCGAGAAATTTGCTTGCTACTTTGCTGACAAAGTATCTTCTATTCGGTCTCTCATTCAATCCACAGCACCCAAGACTCATGCAACTCCTGGAAATAGCTGCAAAAACAACCTAACACCCTGGACTGACTTCAAAAGTATTAGTGAGGAAGAGATCTCAGACATCCTCCGTCGCCTCCGCCAGACAACCTGCGACCTGGACCCTGGACCAACTAAACATATGCTGAAATGCCCTGACCTGCTTGGTCCAGCATTTCACAAAATAGTAAATTGCTCTCTGCAAGCAGGGAGGTTTCCTACCTCTCTAAAAGAAGGAATCATCAAGCCCCTTCTTAAAAAACCTTCCATGGATCCAGATGCTATGAGCAGCTACAGACCTGTCTCCAACCTCCCCTTCTTAGGTAAAGTTATTGAAAAGGCTGTCTATCTGCAACTTGAAACCAGGCTGTCAGTAAACAACATCCTGGACCCTCTACAATCTGGCTTTAAGAAACACCACAGCTGTGAAACAGCCCTCATCCAAGTCTGCAACGATCTGCTCATGGCAAGGGACAGAGGGGAATGCTCCATCCTAATCCTGTTGGATCTCTCAGCGGCTTTTGATACAGTTGACCATGAAATCCTGCTTAACAGACTGCAGGAGTACTGTGGCATCAGTGGATCAGTCCTCCAGTGGTTCAGATCATTCCTGACTGACAGAACACAGAGAGTATCCCTAGGACCTATAATGTCCAAACCTGCACCTCTACAATTCGGAGTGCCACAAGGATCAATCCTATCCCCTCTGCTGTTTGCAATCTACATGTTGCCACTCGGCACACTTATCCAACGACATGGCCTGACGTACCACTGCTACGCCGATGACACACAGCTATACCTGTCCTTCAAACCTGGTGGAACAGACCCTACCCCAAAAATAAACTCTTGCTTAGCTGAGCTACAGGCATGGATGAATGATAACTGGTTGAAACTGAATGCTGACAAAACTGAGGTCCTGTTTGTCCAAGGCCAGTGCCCGCCATCAAAACAGCTCTATCCTAAAGCAACACCAATCAGGATTGGGAATTCAGACATAAACAGCTCCAACCTTGTGCGCAGCCTTGGCGTACTAATCGATGGGGAATTGAGTTTCAGAAACAAAATTTCATCTGTAGTTAAATCCTCCTTCTTTCATCTGAAGAACATTGCAAAGATTAAACATCTGATTCCCCCAGAGGATCTTCCAACCCTAGTTCATGCCTTCATCACATCACGGCTGGACTACTGCAATGCCCTTTATGCTGGCCTCCCCCAAAAGGACCTGCGTCGCCTGCAATTAGTGCAGAATTTTGCTGCCAGATTGCTAACAAACCAGCCTCGCCACTGTCACATTACACCGATCCTTCGCTCACTGCACTGGCTACCAGTAGAATGGAGAATACAGTCCAGATTGGACTGCTGACATTCAAATCCCTGCACAATCTGGGCCCTGGATACATGAAGGACCTGCTGAAGCTGCACCACACCTCTCACAACCTCAGATCAGCAAGTTCTGTAAACTTGGTCACTCCCAGAGTGCACCTCAAAAAATCTGGAGATAGAGCCTTCTGCCATGCTGCCCCTACTCTCTGGAACTCCCTACCACACCCAGTAAAGACAGCACCATCCCTGGAGCTATTCAAATCCAGACTGAAAAGCCACCTGTTTAGCCTGGCATTTCCAGATTTATAAAATTCTTCCTCTGTACCACAATGGTCTGAGCCATGCTTATGCGCTTTGAGTCCTACGGGAGAAAAGCGCTTTACAAATGTTATTTGTTGTTGTTGTTGTTGTTCTGTGCTGCGCACATGTGCAGTACAACAATCCCAGGGACACACAACCATGAGGAGGATGACACAGGGACAGTTAGGGATTATTATAGAGGATTATTGTTAGAATTAAGCACTTTTTTAATTACGTTATTTTCACTACAGTTCCTCTTTAAAGGGTAACATTTGGATAAAGTGTGACTCGATAGGCATGCCAGAAAAATAAAAGATGTTGTTGCCAGCAGTTAGCTATGTACACACCTGCAATTATTGTTGCCTGCAGGGATTGGGACTGAATCCCTCTGGTAGTTATGTTACTATGGAGGCTGGAGAGAGGACATTTGGCACATAACAGGCCATGAGGGGTAAGCAGCGAGAACAATAGTGTTGGCCTGTACAAAGGCAAGATGACCCAGCAGGCCGTACCTCTCACTAGCGCATCAGGCCGCCCCTGCTGAGAACCTAGTGAGTGTGCAGCAGCCGCAAGGCATTAGCAAGTGATCGGGCCTGCCACGGCCAGGAACAACAATCGCAGGTGTGTATGAAGCTGTATTCTTTATGTATTATTTAAGGGGTTTTTTGTCGTTCTGACACTAAAGGGTTATCTCTGACTCTAAGTTCTTTGTACACACAAACTTGTAAACAGGCCTTTGTATGACATGGTGGCTATGTGATCCTTAACCTTTCCCTTCCAGAGTTGACTAGTCAGAATTATTAGCGATTTGGAGTATTGACCATCACATCACCAGTATCACTGCCTGTAATAGAAAGAAAAGATGGGTCACTTGAGGAGTTAGCTCAGAGGCAGCGGGGCCATGGGCACCTACCCCAGTCTTTCTCAACCTTTTCACCCCGGGGGAACCTATCAAATAGTTGTTGGATCTCAGGGAACCCCTGCATTAGTGGAGGGAGTAGAGATTTATTTTGCAGGTGCAAAGGCAAAAAGAGGCACCCAGGGTATATTAAAACTAGGGTGAAAACAGTAAAAAAAATGAGGTGGATTACCTCAATAAAGACAAAGTCATATAATAAATGAAGTTTAATATGCACTGACAATGCATTTCATGGGTCTGTCCCACTTCCTAAGGCCGATTAAAGTACCAAAGTAGCTGTGAGCCAAAATTCAGCTGCCTCTGATAACAGAACAGTTCTAAAAAGTTCAAAATATCATTATTCTTCTGTTTGGGAGTTGAATGAATCAGATTTTATGTCACACTGACATGGCTGCTTTTTACACTTCAGTTACAATTCAAGCCCTGAAATTAAAAATAAGAATATGAAACTTCAAAAAAGTTTTATTGCCCATTAGTAGAACACATACAATTAATGATCTCATAAGTTTATCTTCAGTTCAGGTTTGCTCGAAGCTGTCCTTACTAAATAAACCGGAATCTGTTTACGTTGCATTGCGCCTTGGGTTATCTGTGAACGGTGAATAGTGCAGCTGCATAAATGATACAGTGTAGAGAATCTCAGAGTTAGACATCAAACCTCAAATAAAAATATCATTGCACCAATGTATCATGATCAGGGACACCGGTGCATAAACAGAGGGCAGTAATGTTTTTGCTGGGCATTTATTCTACCAAGGAACAAGCTGGAGAGGTCCGCTGCCAAGTCTCCGAGAGAACACATTCCTCCTGATAATGCCACATTCTTTCTTGTGTCTCTGAAATGGACTGTGACGCTGGTATAGTCAGCGTACTGCAATGTAGGCCAATTTATTCTCTGGACCTTTTCCCAGAAGCCGTAGATCCAGATGTCTCTAGTCACTGGCACTAGAGGATCCTTGCCGCTGTATGGGCAGTCTGGCAGGTGCGAACCACAAAAGCCAGCAGAATGTGTCATTATTCTGTTATATAGGGAATAATCAGTCGGAAAGCCGATGTGTAAATAAGCTGCTAATTCTAGTGAGCCCTTGTTATATAGCGCGAGATGGGCTCCCATTCATGAAAGCTTGCACATCGTCACTGTCGCCTCTCTGTTATCTGTAGTGCCCCGCTGATTGGTCCTTGTAGCGATTGCGGTGGCAGCCGGCCAGGCGGGTGTGCGCAGACCTCACTCTTCTTGCTTAAGCTAAATGTCAAAGGTGATGAGAGTGATTAAGTGCTTCTCTTGTGTTCTTATCACACTTATCTCTGGCACAAGTGGATTAGCTGCCATCTTGCTAATGAAGTCAGGGAGGATGCTGAACCCTTATTTACAAGCAACAGCAGTGTTAGTTACGGACGGCATTACATGCAGTTATGGTATGTACAAGCATTAACCACTTCCCAGCCACAGGTTATTTCTCCTTAAAAACCATAGTAATTTTTACATCACTCTTCTCCCATTCATTTGCCAATAACTTTATCGCTACATATCACGCCAAAATGATCTATATATTGTTTTTTACGGGACAAGCTACACTGTCTTTGGATGTTACTTTTTGCTAAGAATTATTTTATTTTACAGTGTATATGCATTTGAAAGGGAATAATAAAGAAAAAAAATAAAAAAAAAATAATTTCTCAGTTTTCAGCCATTATAGTTTTAAAATAAAATGTGTTATTGTAGATATGACCCCCGCGTGTTATTTGCCCTTTTTTCCCGGTTATTACAATATTTTATTTGTAAATAAAGGTGTATTATTTTTTGTTTAGTGTTTCTTTATACTATATAAATAATTAGAAGAATTAGAAGAAAAAATAACAGTAGTATAACCTCATGACATTCATATTAAAGAGAACCCGAGGTGTGTTTAAAGAATGTTATCTGCATACAGAGGCTGGATCTGCCTATACAGCCCAGCCTCTGTTGCTATCCCAAACCCCACTAAGGTCCCCCTGCACTCTGCAATCCCTCATAAATCACAGCCATGCTGTGAGGCTGTGTTTACATCTGTAGTGTCAGTCTCAGCTGCTCCCCCGCCTCCTGCATAGCTCCGGTCCCTGCCCCCGTTCCTTCCCTCCAATCAGCAGGGAGGGAAGGGATGCAGGCGGGGACTGGAGTTCTGCAGGAGGCGGGGAGAGCAACAGACTGACACTATAGAGATAAACACAGCCAGCTCTGACAAGCTGTTTGTCAGCAGCGTGGCTGTGATTTATGAGGGATTGCAGAGTGCAGGGGGACCTTAGGGGGGTTTGGGATAGCAACAGAGGCTGGGCTGTATAGACAGATCCAGCCTCTGTATGCAGATAATATTCTTCAAACCCACCTCGGGTTCTCTTTAAGTCCCTAAGGTAGGGGGTGGAAAGGGTTAATCACTAATCAATTAATCAATAAAAAATGTATTTATTTGTATAAACTATAGTGTATGTGGTAGGTGTATTTTTACTTTTTGGCCACAATATGCTGCCACGCTTTTTTCCTGTGTATTGTGTACAGTACACAGACAGTATTATGTGTATGTGTTTTACTTTCACTTTGAGAAAGAACACTGGCCTCTAGCTGATGCTGACTTTCATTTGTTACAGGCACTTTGATTGGCTTTGGGAACATCTGTTCCCATTCACCTATCATAGACCGGCAGGATGGTGAGTGAGGTGAATGGCAGCGCAGATATGTGTACCATCGATTGGTAACTGTTTTTTAAAACCTAACTGAACACAATGCTCAACATAGCGAATTCTAGTTGCGGTCATAAGTGAATATAAACAGTATATAGGTAAAAAGTGCTGCAAGGATGTCTGATTTATGGGCCAAATAGGCTTAGAAGTGCAACCTGAGAAGTATATGGAAGCTACCATACTCCTTGTTAAATAATGCAGAGCAGAGTGCCTGGCTCTCCTGCTGATTCTCTGCCTCTAATACCTTTAGCCACAGACCTTGAATAATCATGCAGATTAGATGTTTGACTTAAGTTTCACTGCATTTGCCCCATGCTTGTTTCAGTTGAGTGCTTTAGACACTTATGATGCTTGAAAGAGTATCAGGATGCCTGACAACTGGTATTGTTTAAAAGGAAATAATTATGGCAGGCTCCATATCCCTCTCTGGCGAGTTGTCCTTTAACCAGTTTACTACTACAGGTTTTTTTCACCCTTATGGACCAGATAAATTTTCACTATTCAGCACTCCTTCCTTTCATTCGCCAATAACTTTATCACCACTTATCACAAACAAAATGATTATATCTTGCTTTTTTCGCCACCAAAAGGCTTTCTTTGGGTGATATGTTTTACTAAGAATTATTTTATTCTAAATGCATTTTAATGGGAATAATAAGAAAAAATTGAAAAAATAATAATTTCTCAGTTTTCGGTCATTATAATTTAAAAATAAAGTGCGCTACTTTGGATAAAACCCACACATTATATTTGCCCATTTGTCCCAGTTATTACAACTTTTAAAATATGTCCCTAGTCCAATTTATTGTGACAGTATTATATTTAGAAATAAAGATGTATTTTTTCAGTTTTGCATCGTCACTAATTACACGCCCTTATTTGCAAAAATAAAAGTAATAGACCCTCGTGACATACATATTAAAAAAGTTTAGTCCCCAAGGTAACTATTTTTTTTAAATGTCATTTTTTTATATATTCAAGTGTTTTACTTTGGTAACTATGGGAGAGTGAAGGAGGTAAGGAGGTAATTTTAATTGGGGATTTATTTATTTTTATTTAATTAATTGTACTAGGGTACAGCTTTACTATTTGGCCACTAGATACCCCCCTAGGTTTATTCCTGTGTACTGTGAACAGTTAATGTATGATTTTACTTTTACTTTTTCAATGACCACCGGCATCTCATTGATGCCAGTGATTATTGATCACAGACACGCGTTGATCAGTAATTGGAAACATGCGTTCCTATTCACCGATCAGTCTACTAATGGGTGACGACATGAACGTATGCAGGAGCAAGTGCACAGTGTGTTCTAAATTGTAATTTTTCTGAATTTAAAAACTATTTAACCTTTGCACTGTTATAATCGATTTTCTCAAAAACTAAAAGGTCTTTTTGTGCCTTGTTCCCACTCATCTCCTTAACATACTTACCAATTTTAGTGGCAATGGCATCTATGGGGGCTTTGCTATTAACTGTTAAAATTGACACAAAGCTATACAAAAATTATGCAAAATTGCGAAATACCGGTTCCTGACTATGTCTACAAACAAAATTAATGGCAATTTTCCCTGAAATTTCACATTATGATTTTGCATCGTAACTGCGAATTAACGATGCAAAATTACGATTGTGCACAATTTTTGCTCATCACTAGGGCAGAACCCTTGAGCTCCCATGGCTCTGGCAGAGGACCTGAGTTCAAGGTAAAAAGATATGCAGCGCATAAGGGTGCATAGATAGATTCCCCATGAAATTCTAGCAATTCTAGACTGAGAGGTTTCTTTCCATGCAGGGGATGTTATGGGTATAGTAATAAAATGGGGCACCTTAAAGAGAATCTGTACTGTGAAAATCTTACATAAATAAACATACCAGCCTGTTTGCTGTCTTCTCCTAGCCCCCTCTGTGACATTTTCGCCGCTCCCCGCTGCTTTCTTGGTGATAAAATCACTGTTTTATTCATTGTTTTTGTAAACAATGAAGATGGCCGCCAAACAGGAAATACATCATCAGAGCAGGTGCCTGTTTGCAGAAGCTCCTCTCAAATGTGACTTGATTGCTGGAATGTTACTCCCATGTGTTGCCTTAGCTGCTTGTCTGAGCTCTGCACTGATCTCTCTGCACTCACAGCTGTTTGAAATGTCTCAGCTCCACCAGCCTTGCAGAGATGCTGGCTGTGACTCATACACACACAGGAGAGCCTGCAGGGGGCGTGCATAACTTCTCCCTATCAGAGCAGAGAAAGTGCATTCCTCTTTGTCTCGACAAGGCTTGACAAGAAAAGAAGATTAGATCTATTACAGAGACAGTGCAACTGAATTTTTAACCTTTACAGCAAGAAAAAAAGGAAAAGGAACACAGCCTAGTTATACGCATGAATGGCTCTGTACATACAGGTTTATTTCATTATGTTACCTCTCACTTTTAGAAAACTTTAAGACACAGCTGAGCATATGTTGTTGTAGTTGAAGTTTACAGTATATAGGTACTATCAGCACAGTATATACTGTATAGTAGATAGCAAAGAGGCGCATCAAAATCATAAGACCACATTCACAATATTTGCAGAGGGTTTCAGAATCCAGCCTGTCTCTAGATTTTAGGAATGACTTTGACCCAAGGTCACTTCAATTTTGTGCCTTGGAGCAGCTGGTGTCCTGGAGGGGAACGAATAAAGCAAGATAACTTTCCAAAAAAGAAACCATCTGGGTTTATAAAATGAGTACATTATGTGTACAGGCGTAAATATAGCACTAGATCTTGACTGCTTTATAAGTCATACCTAATTTGTATATAGAAGAGCTGATTATCGACAAACTGTATTTTTTCTTTTTTGTTATATTTTCTTAAAGTGGAACTACAAACAAAATGTTTCTGCTGCTACAACAAATTAGCCAAATTCTTACACATTCTAAGAACAAACTCTCTTTAAAAAGGCACCTGAAGGGGTTAATAGGTCTACTTTTGTTTTCTCATGGGAGCCTAAGCCTAGCTGCCCAAGCTTAGAGATTGCTGTTTAATTTCTATTTGCAGGATGTAAAGCTCATTCATAGTATAGCTTTTGTGGGCAAACTAAATTAATGGAATGCTGTACATTAGGAAATAGCAGTGTGGGGCTTACAGACTGTATTGGCTATCACATTATAATGCCAGATGGCTGCTTCTGGAACTAGATGAACAGAGATGATCATGAAGGTCAGTTTTAGTTTCAAAAACTTTTTTATTAGGTAGCCAAAGGGTCATTGCAAAAATTACAACATGATAGGCCCAAAGGGCCAAGCAATAACATTAGAGATAATGGAAAACGCTTTGTAAATCTCATGAGGAAACAAAGTGCATAGTTACATCAATAGTCATAACGTGAAGAAACTGCTGCAAAGTCTGCAACACTAAAAAGCTCTGAGCTACCATAGATCAGAAAAGAAAAGTAACAAGTAAAATCATAAAGAGCTAGTAACAAAACGGTGATCACCTGTGCTGTACTAGGAGGAGGAGAAATAACAGAAGAAACTATCCACAACAAACAATGGCCTCAATTCTGGTAGGGGTTTCAAACAAATTACCTCATGTACTGTAATTTACCTCATGAGGTAATGACATTTAGCAATTCTGGTAGATTTTAGTCATGTTTTACCACATGCTGTAAATTTTAGTCATGAATTACCTCATGAGGTAAATTATACAGTAATTTGCAATTTACCAAAAATCACTATTCTTGTGGAAATTAGGGGGCATGTTGGCACATAATTTACCGATCAGTTTAAGACCTGCCTGTACCTAGCGGTAAAGTCAATTTGTGTGCATTTTGCAGTTTTTAGTAGAGTTCCTATTGCTGTTTGAGTGGAGTTTCTATTCAGGCTGTGTAAAAGAGAAGAATTGTAGAAATAAAACTTCAAATATTTACTGGATTTTTTTTTATAGGGGGATGCCTATACATATACTGTTCATAGGTTGCTATAAAATCAAATACACCTTCCTATCCGAAGACTATCCTAAGCAGGGGCGTAACTAGATTCCACCGGGCCCCCCTGCAAAAATTCTGAGTTCACCTGAAGCCATCCGGCTGCCAAATAGGTAACTGCAAGGTCCTTATAATAGTATTAACAGGTCACCTGCTGGGGGATGGTGGAAGTTCAGGACAATGCAAAGTCCTCAGAGCCATCTGCTGGTGGAATGATGGAATTTCATGACAGTCCTGATCTATGCTGCCATCAGCAGGCAGAGAGCGATAGCACAAGGTTCCTGACAAAAGGATTGTTTAGAGGGGATCTTACCATTAGGTAGAACATGCCGTAAGCTTGTAATTCCACTTCGGGTCCACATTAAGGTCAATTTTAAGAAGACATTTGATTTTTCATATTGTTCCTTACTATATCATGTTTTTTTGATTTATTGCTATCCAGCAAAAGTGAAAAACTGTAACCAAAATGACCTCCTTATTCCACACTGCGACAAAATACAGCACATCTGAACATCCCCCAGTGAGAGATGGCTTCACATAGTTTTAGGACACGCCCAGCTATGCTCTAATAATCCTTCCTATTATTTTGATGCAGCTGCACAGCAGGATGTGAGTGGTTTGGACTGTGCATGTGAAGTCACAGGGAACTGAGGCCCCACCCACATATGGAGAACATTTTATCTGACAGGTATCATAGGTCATGTGACTAAAATTCTAACTCAAAATTCACATAGTTTATAGGCTTTGTTTTTATAAGGCTATCAGCAGGCTGTGCAGCAATGCTTTTGCTCTTATGGGTGGCAAAGATGTAACTAGTTCTCTCACTAAGCAGTTCAAGAGATCCGGGGTCATATCTCACCCAGAACACTTTCTGCATGGAATTTGTATGTAATCTCTGTTTGTGGGGGTTTCCTCTAGCCACTGGAGTTTCCTCTCACCTCCCAAAACCACGCTGATAGGTAATTTGCCTTAGACTATGTTAGGAACATTAGACTATGACTAATTAGATTGCGAGCTCCTCTGGGAGACAATGAAGAGGAACTTTACTGATAGTGTGTAAAAAATAAATCATGACATTGAACAAGAAGTAAAAAAAAACAGACGATAGATCACAAAATGATTGATACTAGACATGTAATTTGTCCTTGTAGTTTGATTCTCAGTGAGCCTGCAGGTCAGCATCCTTACTGCATCTTTTCTGCTGGCATACTTGAGAAAAAAAAATGGGCATCCCCAACTGCCCTTACAAACACACCCACTAACAATGTCATGGGCTAAAAGGTTGTTGTTTTTAAAAAAATATATGCAGAGGATGATACTGCTTGCTTGGCAGTTGGCAACAGTTGTTATCTCCCACAATGCAACAAGGTCAACAGACTGACAACTGTAATACCTATAGCAATGACGTCATACTATGGGAGGGGTTTCACCTCAATATCAGTCACATAGACATCCCTGATGATCTATTTGAGGAAAGGTAAAGATTTCTTGTGGGAAAGGGAAGTATCAGCTTCTGATTGAAATGACATTCATCTGTAGTGACATGACTATATACTCTGTAAAGTGTAAAATGTCAGGGCTATAAACTGCACATACATAATAATGATAATAATGTTGGAGTGCCTCTTTAAATGAAAATAGCTTCATAACTGCTATGACCTTTTCAGCTTCCCATTGCCTGAAAGGTGACATTTTCAGGCAAAGTCTAGAAATATGCTCACCAGTCACCACCATATCTGATTTTATTATCCTGCAAAAATATGATACCTTCCTGAAAATAGATACCTACAGAAATCTACATTTTAAAGCATGAAACAAAAATACCTTATTACCTGCATATTATTTTGCTGACATCTTTCCAATTGTTTCAAATAAAAAAAAAAACAATTTTCTTCAACTTTTTTAAGCTATTGCGACCTGCCAGGAAAGCTTCTGTAAGGGCTCGTTACCACTAAGGACGTTTTTGCCCTTTTTTAAAGCGCAGGCGATTTTCAAAATCGCCCTAAAAACACTTGTGCAATGATTCCCTACGAGAGAGTTCACATCTGAGTGGTTAATTTCCGATCTCCTCAGCAAAGCGGTGCCTGTACCTTTTTTGAGGCGATTTCGCCTCAATGTAAGGTATAGGAAAAACGCTCACAAAATCGTTTTGTGCAGCGATTACGTTCGCGTTTTTAATAACAAATACATTGTATTGTTTCTTTTCCGGGTCAAAGAGTTCACTTCCTGACTTGCGTCAGAGAGTGAATTAAAAAACCACTGTGGAAAAGCGCTTAGAAAAGCTCTATTAACAAAATAGTAAAAATAATATTGTTGTAATATGCTAATTTTGAACTTCATTCCTTGTTACTACTTTTCTGGCAATACCGGTATATTTTTACTGTTAATTATTTCAATAAACTTTAATTGCAAAAAAAAAAACTTTATCCAAAACTTAAATTAGGTGTCAAAAGCTTTAGGATTTTTGGATAACAAACCTTAAGTAGTGAGCATTCTGGCGGATGTTTTTTTTTTCTTTTTTAACTCCTTGTTTCCTTTACCTTTTCTTTCTCTGCTTATCTCTCCTTTTTTTCTCTTATATTTCTCTTTATGTCTTTTCTTTATTCTCTTAAAAATAAAAGAAGGGAAAAGAAGAAAAAAAAAAGAAAGAAGGAAAAACACAAACCAAAGTCCAATGCAAAAAGTGTGCCGATAGTCCACATTGTGTGTGGGCTGTGGGCTGTGGGCTGTGTTCCCCACAAACTGAAACTCCCAGAAATCCACTTCTGCGCTCCAACCAATTCAAACTACATATACCGTGCTTCAAACAGCCTCCACCAGAACAACCAACATGAGGTGACAACCAAATAGGAGGCAAGAGGCTGAGGATTGTGAATTTGGCTACAGAGTTTTGGGCTGCCTTTTAAGATCCAAGAGGCTTGATAATGACCGCCTCAGACGACAATCGGGTGTTTACGGCACCCGACATGTTCCGCTCATTGGCCCTCCATTGTCCCCGTCCCCCCCACATAGCAACTCAGGGCTTCATCAGTTCCACAGCTGACATGAGCGTGTGCAGGCCATCCCAGCGATGTCCCCAAAGGGGATCAGGTGCTGATCCCTGACGGGCGACATCAGTTGGGCATGAGAACGAACCCTTCAAAGGACCATTAATGCTGAATAAAAATGAAATTAGGACTTACCTAGGGCTTCCTCCCGCCCCCTGTAGCTTGTGAGGTGCTTCAGCATCCTCTTCTCCCCTCTCCTGGTCCCGCTGGAGGCTCCGGTAATTGGCAACTCTCTGGTAAAGTCGCACATATGCACCTCGCCATATGCCCGTTGTCTCATCAGGCCGGTCGCAGTAAGCCTCCTGGGCATGTGCGGATCAGTATTTAGACAACCGCGCATGCGCTGGGGGCTTATGGCGAGCAAAGTGAAGACGCGCCGGGTGCACAGCAGGAGTGAGCACGTGCGACTTCAGAGAGTTGCCAATTACCGGAGCCACCAGCAGGATCAGGAGAGGGGAGAAGAGGATCCCTGGAGGACCTGGCGGGCTACTGGGGGCGGGAGGAAACCCCAGGTAAGTCCAAATTTCATTTATATTCAGCGCTCAGGATCCCTTTAATAGATTTCAGTGAATCAACCTTAACCTCCCTAGCGTTCTGGACGAGCTCAGCTCGTCCAGAGACGCTAGAGGGCACCGCTCAGGCACCGCTGGGACGATTTGAATGATTTTTTTTAAACAAACACGCAGCAAGCACTTTGCTTGCTGCGTGTCCTACCCGATCGTCGCCGCACGCCGCCGATCCGCCGCTACCATGACGTCGATGATGTCACTCCGTCGTCGCCATGGCGACGGGGGAAGCCCTAAAGAAAATCCCCTTCAGAACGGGATTTCCTTATGGGCGTGATCGCCGGCGGCGATCGGTAGGGTGGGAGGGAAAGAGCAGCAAGGGGAGAATCATGTAGCTAGCACTAGGCTAGCTATATGATATAAAAAAAAAAATCGGGCAAAAAAAACCCCCGCGGGAATCAGAACGCCCAGCAGGTTAATGTATTTTGATAGTACTGAAATTGTTCCAGTGAAATAGGGACATAGGGAAAGAGTTGCAGTGAAATATAAGGAGGAATAATTCCTGAGAGATGTTTTGTGAATTAACCCGACTGCAGTAGCTTATCAGTTGATGGGAAGCTGCACTGCACAGTAATAAACACACTATTCAGCCTGAACTTAGCTATCTCACGTCCTTTCTCTTATTCCAGCAGCAGCTTCTCTGCAGAAGTCCAGCTGTCAGTCAGGCTAAACTATAATCATTTTAGTTGTATTTCCTAAGTTGTGCTAATACCATATATTGAAGAGAAGATTAATGTCATCCTCTTTTTTTGTTAAGTTGAGTAGCAGGAAAAGAGAGGAATTAAAAGCTTTGGGCACTATCCTGTATGAAGTGATAGAACTAATCAGTATTCACAGCTGTTGGTAAAGACCAGTTTATACACAGGGTCATAGCATATGTCTATATTTATGTGCAAGATTTTGCTGCGGTGCTTTATTTTGTAAACTTGGAATCTTATATATACTCTTTATATACTCCTTAAAGCATGCCTGGAGTGTTGTGGCGTTGTGAGATTAACATGGATTATACAGTATAGTGCTAGTTCAATTAAAAACTTGATTAGTTTCCTGTTTTTCCCTACTAAGGTTCATAAACCCAGTGCTTTATCTGTGCAGATGAGGCAGTGGGACCAGCATTTAAATGCAGCTCTCCTGAATAGTGATTGAAGCCAAAACATTTGTATCTGGCTGAACAAACACTCCTGATAACAGGTTCATATTAAAAAGTTCTTAATTACATTATTTGGGAGCTAAATGAACCCGATTTTATGCAACACTTATGTGGCTGCTGTTTACAATTCACACATAGGGCCCCATCATATTCACTTTTTCTCCAAGTTTTCTCCTAGTTGATATTTTCACTTCTTATCAATAAAATGTCTTTAAAGAGACTCCGACCAGTACTGCAAAGTACTTAAATATGCATACCATTCTGTAGTACTCTCCTCTTTCATTTGATGCCTGAATCGCCGTTCTACACCAAATAGTTTTCGTTCGATTTCAATTTCAAAATCGCAGCTGTCATCTTGGCTATGTTATAACTTCCGGGTCACCCCTGTCTTCTCTGCTAGAGAAGTGCATCACTGAATGAAGCAGGAAGAGGAAGTGACACATATGGCCATTGCAAGAGGCTCCTCCAGAGGGGTCATAGCACGACTTTGTTAGAAGTGCATGCATTTTATAGCGGCAATACCAGGGGGAGTATGGATAAAACAAGTGGCTGGTAAGTGTGCTGACACACTCAATTGTTCGTGGGTATGCTTAAAGGCATATCCATGAGAGGTGCTCAGAGTCCCTTTAAGCAAGAAAATACTCAAAATAAGTTTGACAGTACTTTTTTACCTACTTAATGGTACTTCAATTGCAAAATGCTGAATGTTATTATTTATTTTTTTTAAACAGAAGATGAAAATCTCATAGGAGAAAGCATAAGAGAAAAAAGTGAATTTGATGAGACCCATAGGACCATATGCAATTCACTTTTTCTCCTGCGTCTTCTCCCTGGAGATACATTTCATCTTATATTTAGACTAACTTTTCAGCAATCTACAATTGAAAAAGTACCAAAAGTAGGTGAAAATGAACTATTAACTTTTTTAAATATTTTCTTGCTTTCTGGTGTTTTAAAAGGCATTTTAATGACAAGTTTGAAAATATCACCTAGGAGAAAACTCAGGAGAAAAAGATAATTGCATATGGGCCATTGGGCCATATGCAATTCCCTTTTTCTCCTGCGTTTTCTCCTAGGTGATATTTTCACAACTTGTCATAAAAAAGCCTTTTAAGCCATCAACAAGCAAGAAAATATTCAGAATAATTTTGATAGTACTTTTCACTAACTTTTTGGTACTTTTTCCATTGTAAAATGCTGAACAGTTAGTTTAAAGAGACTCTGTAACTTCAAAAAGATCCCCTGGGGGGTACTCACCTCGGGTGGGGGAAGCCTCCGGATCCTAATGAAGCGTCCTCTGTCCCACGGGGGTCTCGCTGCAGCCCTCTGAACAGCCGGCGACAGGCCCGACTGTAATTTCAATATTTACCTTTGCTGGCTCTAGCGGGGGCGCTGTGGCTGCTTTCGGCTCGGAAATAGACGGAAATACCCGATCTCCGTCGGGTCCACTCTACTGCGCAGGCGCCGGAGACTTGCGCCTGCGCAGTACAGCGGACCCGACGGCGATCGGGTATTTCCGCCTACTTCGGGGCCGACAGCCGTCAGAGCGCCTGCGCAGGAGCCAGGAAGATAAATATTATGTCACGGCTGTACGGAGGGCTGCAGTGAGACCCCCGAGGGATGGAGGACGGCGTGGGAAGCCTCATTAGGATCCTGAGGCTTCCCCCACCCGAGGTGAGTACCCCCCAGGGGACGTTTTGCCGTTACAGTTCCTCTTTAAAGAGAAAATAAAAATGGTTTCCTAGTCGATAACTCAGGTGAAAAATGTAATTGAATTCACTTTATCTCCTGAGTTTTCTCAGGAAGGAGATAATAGGAGATAATTCTTCATCTTCTATTTAAAATAACTTTTTAGCACTTTTCAACAAAAAAAGTACCAAAAAGTACCGGTAGGTGAAAAAGTACTATCAACATTATTTGGAGTATGTTTTTGCTTCCTGGTGGCTTAAAAGGCATTTTATTGACACGTTTAAAAATGTAACCTAGGAGAAAACTCAGGAGAAAAAGTGAATTGCATATGGGCCATAGGCTCTTATGCAATTCCCTTTTTCTCCCAATTTTTCTCCTAGGAGATAATTTCACACCTTATCAATAAAATACATTTTAAGCCAACAAAGCAAGAAAATACTCTAAATAATTTTGATAGCATTTTCCACCTATTTTTGTTTTTAGTATTTTTTAAGTTGGAGAGTTCTGAAAAGTTATTTTAAACAAAAGGTGAAAAATTATCTCCTTGAAGAAGACATAGGAAAAAAAGTGAATTGCATAAGGGTCAAGGGCCCATATGCAATCCCATTTTTATCCTGAGTTTTCTCTTAGGTGATATTTATTACCTTGTCAATAAAATACCTTTCAAGCCACCAGCAAACCGGAAACAGTCAAAATAATTTCACAGTACTTTTTTTCACCAACTTTTTCAATTTTTCAGTTGTGGAGTGCTAAAAAGTTATTTTAAAAATAAGATGAAAAAATAGGAGAAAATTCAGGAGAAAAGGTTTATTGCACATGGGCCTTTTTTCTCCTGTGCTTTCACATGAGAAATTCAGTAGGCCTCACTGGTGTTCATAATTCTCCATGCACAGTCCAGATGGAGTCCCAGGTCTTTTGTTATGTCGAATTTTGCCTTAACCACGGTCACTCTGGAAACACCTGATGTGACTTCCCGGTAAAAAATGTTATTTACGGAAATTGATTTGGGTTCAGCAATTGGTTGGTTTTATACTTGAGTCAGTCAAAATTCAGTCAGGTCCCAGGAAGGGCAGCATAGCCCCTTGAGAGGGTAATGACACCATTCCTTAAATTGAGGAGGCTCTTATCGGTGAGTATGAAAGAAAATTTGTGTCAATTTTCTGTGAGTTGTGTGTGTAGAGAGGGGAGGTAGTTGGGCTTCCTCAATGGCTGAGAAGATACAGATATACAAGTTTTTTTTTTAAACCAATTTGCACTCTTTATAGGCTTTCTAGTGGCTGGAAAGTGTACTGGTGAAGTGCTCTGCCTCCGACACAAGAGAGCAGGGTTTGAATCTTGGTTCTTCCTGTTCAGCAGACTTTTGGCAAGACTCCCTAACAGTGCGCCCTAGTGGCTGCCGCTCTAGTGCTTTGAGTCCGCCAGGAGAAAAGCGCGATATAAATATTTTGTCTACCTATCGCTGATTTCTGCCTAGATCCTTTTCTGACCTAGATATGAGGCCTAACTTACTGTTGTGGGAAGTGGATGAGTATTCTGGCCCCTTACTTATATGTTGTAAGCGAATAAGCAACAACCTTCCATTCATGCACTATGAAAGCTATAACTGGAATAGAAGTGTCAGAGCAGGGATTACATTTCATGTGCCGCTAGCGCTAGAAGCCGAGGTGCCCATAGGCTATGTGTTTCCCACTTGGAAACATGCCTGCTGATGATCATCGCAATTAGATTAGAGTTACGGCCAAGGCAGCTCACAGGGGAGTAAATTTGAGCGCACCGTCCTGCCATAATAAGAGGGTTTATAGCAAAACACACTATTACAGAGGTCAAAGGCAAACCATACATAACTTCAAGCCACAGCTTTCAGTATTGTGCCGTTCAGTATGTTTGAATGAAACTCTCACGCCAAGTCTGCGAGGCTCTTGTGACTGCAGGTCAGGTTTTATCTACAATTCAGTAGATTGTTTCTATTTATAAATCACTGAAAGTAGAACTCTTGTCTAATAAAATGTAGGGTGTTTAACCACTTGAGGACCACAGTGAAAAAAAACCCTAACGACCAGGCTAACTTTTGTAAAAATGGCCGCTGCAGCTTTAAGGCCAAGCTGCAGGGCTGCACAACACAGCACACAAGTGATTCCCCCCCCTCCTTTTCTCAGATCGCTCCCCGGATGTTTATTTGTTTGTTTATTTTTTACTCAATGTTTGTTTTTTTAATAAATGTTGCTATTTTTTTATATGTTTATATTTCCCCCTCCCTCCCCCCCGCAGGTCAATCCATATGATCAGCTGTCATAGGCTTCAGCCAATGACTGCCGACCACCGCCGACAGTCAGGAGGGGACATCCTCGTCACACAGTTGTCCCCAGTACAGCGCTGCTGCTGATCGCAGCGCTGTACAGTGTGTGAAGACGGCGTCTAACAGTCTCCTGAGCGGCAATCGCCGCTCAGAGACTGAAGGCAGGGCGGAGCTCCGCCCCCAAGCAAGAGATGCGCGCGCACCCTGCACGCGATCTCCTGCAAATCCCAGCCCCAGGACTTGACGCCAATCGGCATTAGGCGGTCCTGGGGCTGCCGCCGTGGCCACGCCCATCGACGTTAGGCGGTCCCAGGGGGGTAAAATCGGGCACTTTGGGCACAGCGTACCGCAACATGGGAAGTATGAACTTCCCAATAGGGTTACATTAGGCTGCAGTAGCAGTGCGGCAATTTGCAGCATTGCACCGCGCCAGTGTGTAGGTTAGTGGATGGGAGGAGGAAGGGATGAGTGAGAATGCTCTCACTCATCCCTAGGAGAAGGTTAGTGTAAGAACAGGATAAGACAGACAGATAGCAGAATGTCGGTAACATCACCAATATTCTACCAACTACAGATAACCGTTGATAGTAGATACATTAATACAGTATTGTATATTAACTCCTAAGGGACACTGATGTGAAGAAAAAAAAAACCTTATGATATAAAAAATTGTATGTGTAGTATGAATAATCAATAGAACATTAGCAGCAAAGAAAAGACTTGCATATTTTTATTTTCAGGTATATAGTTGTTTTTCTACAACATTGCATCATTCTTGAATATTTGCTGTTTACAAATTACAATCTGTATTTTGAACTTCCTGGCAGAAAAACTTAATCAAACAAGAAACAGTGCAAGACAGGTTGAGATAAGTGCTTCAGAAAATAGCATTGCGCTTTGACTAAATTGAAATTGCTCAGGGAAGCTCTTTTGCATAGATAACAAGTGAAGTTTCTTAACTCTTCCTGTACTGGAAACAATATGAGACTCATATCTGTGCTACTAATGTTCAATTTCTTAGCTGTACTACACATACAATTCATTATATCATACGTTTATTTTCACTTCAGATTCCCTTTAATAAACAATTTGGCCGGTGACTTAGACTATGTTTTCGATTTTGGCCCCTTACATGATTGAGTTTGACACCCCTGCACTAGAGGCTCTGGTTTACTGCACCTGCATGGCCGTACATGCTCAGGTGCAATGCAGCCTGCATTTGTTACCATCTCAGCTAGATGTGTATAAGCTGTGCGCTCTAACATCTTGTCAGTGTACAGGAATAGAGTATGAAAAAGGCTTATTAGCCAAAAGCTTACTCTTTTTCATTTAGCTTAGCCAATAAATGGTATCAGCCTGATTCAAAACTTCCTGCTATAGCTATTAGGGTAGGCAGTTGGAGGTGAGGGCACAAATGTGTTTGGGTCCTGATCTTGCTATCACCTGAATACAGCTGTTCCCTCTCCACACAGGGTATAGCTATGCACAAGAAGTACGGACGGACTGAACCACGCAGGTCACACAACATCATGTGACATGTGCCCTTCGGCATTCACAAGCTGTTTGAGGCCTGGCGTGTACAGAGAGGTTTGCAGGCCATCTGCTGTATCCAGGTGTACACCTGCCCACAAGGACCGTCTTCCTCTCTGGATATTGTTACTGGCATTAATGTCATATTCAGGGCTGAAAGGAATTTGGTGGATTTTATTTGCTCTCATTGACCTCAAATAATTGATTAGTGCTGGAAGAAGGAGCAAGTCATGTCTGATGTATGCCAGGGTAGCTGTGCAGAGGGAGCGCGTGATGAGGAGCCGCTGTGCCTGTGATTTGTAGCCCTTCACACCCCCAGCTTCAGAAATTGTATTATGGATCATTACCGGTCCCCTGAACTGTGCCTTCTCTCCCAGCAAGCACAAAGCTATATTCTAGGGCTGTCTTTACCAGATGGTCTTATATACAGTAATAACCCGAGGGTGGGAAAACTGCCTTTCACTTCCCCTGCCCTGCCAGTCGTCATTGTCTGTGAGTTCAAATGGATTTGTTTTATGTATTTAGATGAAATACTGTACTACTTTCCTACAGCAACTGGCAATCCCCTCAATTCAGATCTATATAGTGCAATGATTTGTGGTGAGCAGTATTTAACCGTTTCCCTGCCACATTACAGTTCATTTTTTCTCCCTCCTCCTGTATCTTCCCCAGCCTGGAAGCCTAATGCTTAGGTACGCACCATACAATTTTCTGACAGATTCACAGTCAGATTGACTATTTCCAACAGGTCTGATCTGATTTCCGATCGATTTTCCAATCAATTTTCCATAGAAGTAAAAGGAAAATCTATCAGAAAATCGTTTGGAAGGCAGATCGGACCTGTTGGAAATAGTCAATCTGACAGTAAATCTGTCAGAAATTTGGATCGTGCGTACGCAGAGCCCGGGACAAGTCCTCCAGCACCCAAGGCTGAGACACCAAAGTGCACCCCTTCATTACTTCCTCCCCAGCCGTCACACACTGATTGTTGTTACATTAAGAGGCGCCTCAGGGCTCCCAACCCCCCAACACCTTAATCTCTAGTTATCTGGCTTCAATTACTGCCATGTATCCAGGGGTGTAACGAGAAATCACTGGGCCCCCCTGCGAGACTTTGGATGTGGCCCCCTCCTGCCAATACCCCCGGGGGATGGGGACAAAACAGCACTGTACACAAGACCCTGCTTAACACTGAATAGGGACTGTCTACAAATCTTTGTCTGCAAAACTTTGTATGAATCCTTATCAGTGGTTGAGCAGATGCAATCATTACAACAATTGTGCAGAGAGCAGAAAGTTTTTTTCTCTCCTTCCACTTAGTTGTCAGTCTCTCAGTATGGGCCCCCCTGTGGCTTCTGCCCCCCCCCCTGCGGCTGCATCCCTTGCAGGGACTATTGTTACGCCTCTGCATGTATCCCCTTTTCTTATTTCTCTCTGCTTCAAACACAATAGGGGAATTATTATTATTATTATTATTATTTAGTATTTATATAGCGCCGACATATTACGCAGCGCTGTACAGTGTATATATATCTTGTCACTAACTGTCCCTCAAAGGAGCTCACAATCTAATCCCTACCATTGCAACATGTCTATATTATGTAGTGTAAGTACTGTAGTCTAGGCTCTAGGGCCAATTTTTTTTAGGGGGGGCCAATTAACTTATCCGTATGTTTTTGGAATGTGGGAGGAAACCGGAGTGCCTGGAGGAAACCCACGCAGACACGGAGAGAACATACAAACTCTTTGCAGATAGTGCCCTGGCTGGGATTCGAACCAGGGACCCAGCGCTGCAAGGCGAGAGAGCTAACCACTACGCCACCGTGCTGCCCTATATGATGGCTGAGTGAGTTGTGTGCCCCCTCCTACTTTACTGCGCCCTGAGGCTGGAGCCTCTCTCGCCTCTGCATCGTCCTGGCCCTGTGTGTAACTAGCATTATGCAGAGTGGGTGCAGGGAGCGCATTAATATTTACCTGTCTTGACGCTGGATCAGCATTCCACTTCCTCCAGATTGGGCGTTGCAAAGCCGGCATGTCCTTTTGGGTCACAATCACATGATATGACATGTGATCTGGACCCAGATGATGATGTCAGCAATACAGCGCCACTCAGTGGTGGAAGAGGAGTAGTGTAAGAGACGCTTACACTACCCCTCTTCCACCAACTGCCGGCGCTGCAATGCTGACATCATCCTCTGAGTCCCATGCATCTAGAACAGGTCAGCATTGAAACGTTGTGGGTGGAAGAAGAGAAGAGGAAGAGGGGTGTCGATTCAGCGTCTGGAACAGGTAAACATGGAAAGGCTCCCTGCGCCTGATTTGCATGTACTGTGTGAGAGGCTGGCCGAGAATAGTCGGCTGAGACAAAATTGCTGTGAGTTATTGAAATGACACAACTTGGGCAAAACAGGAAAAAGATTAAAGAGGAACTGTCAGCCATACTATTTCAGAAAAAAAACTCATATATAAGTAGATAAATACTTGTTCTACTTACATAACATATGTATTGCACTGTCCTCATATTGATTTTAGTGATTTTTCTACAGAAAAAAAAGAGAAAATCAGTCTCAGGATTCTCCTTTTTAACTGTGTCTATCTTGAAGCCAATTCTGATGTAATTTCTTTCCTTACTCTCCTCTGCTTGATTGCGTATGCATTGCCTGCCCTCCCCCCAGTCTTAAAGGCACTCCCACCCAGCTCTGCAATAGAAAGTGCATTGTCTCAGCATGAGAAATATTGGCCAATCAGAGAGGCTTTAGCCAATCAGGCTGCATTAGTTATGTCTGAGGGGAAAGTAAAGAAGCAAAAAAAGACAACCCAGCATGCACTACAACTTCCTTTGTGCAGCAATGTACCAAATAAGAGTCAGGTAAACTGGGAACCGATTATTTATCAACAAAAAAAGTAATAGTGATTTTTAACTTCTGGATTGCCTGGTTAGCAGCCTTATAATTTGTTTACCAGATAAAAATAAAGAATTGATTTTTGATTTTATGCCCGACAGTTACACTTTAATGCAAACCTAAACTGAATGAAAAAAAAAATACAAAATAAATAATTAGTGGGATAAAGTGGGGCATCATTATAAACAATGAGCAAAAGTCGGAGTGTAAATATATGTGACGTAGCGCCATAGCATAGTGTTTACCGCACGTTTGGCTTTTATACAAGCATGTTTCAATTGTACCTGCGGTGGATTTTTCTGAATGAAGTTAAAAAGTTACTTAACCCTAAGAAAAAAATCAGTTTAACTTACCTGGGGCTTCTTGCAGCCCCCCGCAGTCATCCTGTGCCCATGCCGTCCTTCCGCGACTATCCAGCAAGCAGCAGCGACCCCCTGAAAGCTGGCCGGCCGTGGCCAGTTGGCGTCTACTGCTCACTCCTGTTGCTGGGAGAGTTCTGCACATGCGCAGTTGCGATTTTCCCGTACTGCACATGTGCAGAACGCTGCCATTCATAGGGATGCAACGAGGAGGCGCATGGCCAGCCAGCTTTCAGGGGGTCACCACTGCTGACCAGAGGGTTTCAAAAGGACGGTACGGGCACAGGATGACTGCAGGGGGCTGCAAGAAAGCCCCAGGTAAGTTAAACTGTTCTTTGTATTTTTTAACGTTAGATTTCCTTTAACTCTAAAAGTTTTTGCTTCACTGTTATGCAAAGGTTAAACAATCCTACCGAAAAAATACCACTAAAATCTGACTTTTCTGCAATTGGATCCTTTTAGCCGGGAAGGGCGTTCCATCCCTCGCAGGCCATTCATCATTCCTGTCCCTGCAGCATAGTGCTGTGTGTAATCATGAGCTATCTCTGTACATCGTTCAAAATAGCTGTCCTTAGTCCTGAGTGAGCAGCAGTACCAGCAGAAAGAATCTTTGGCAAGGACAACTTATATATCAGGAGAGAGTGATGGTCACATGACCTGCCCTGTCACCCATCCAAGATGGCTTCTCCCGTGGAGAGAATTTCAAAGTTTATGGGAAGGACACAGAAAGAGTTTGCAGAATTGGAAACACATAAAAAAAAAGGCTTCAGAATGTAACTACTGTTATAGCGTATAAAACCAACTTTGAATTCGAATGATGTACATAGTAGATGCTTAAACACAATTATTAAAATGAAACTATATTTTCTCCAGAAAGCAGTGAGGGAGCGTGACAGTATTCATCATTCCCCATAACGATCCCTAAAGCAGGGGCGTAACTAAAGATCATGAGGCCCCCATCAAAACTATGATGGCGCCTCCCGATGTTCACATCCTTTCCCTTGCCTCCCCTGGTGACCCTCACAGCCTGGAGGCCCATCTTTCAAGGGTCATAAGAACAAGTATAGGTATCATAATCTTCATACCCATAACAAGTGTAGCCACAAAAACACTTGTTCTGGAGAATGGAACCCTGTATCAGAGGAAGGAAAGGTTAGTAGTTTGGGGGCCCCTCACTGCTCTGGGCCCCCCGATCTCTGGGGCTGCTCCATTATAGTTACGCCCCTGCCTTATTGTCAGGAACCATGCACAACCTTCTCCTGCCTGCTGGTGGCAGCATTTGCATGGACTCCCGGGACTTTCATTGTGTCACCAGCAGTGGGCTCTGTGGACTGTGAGCAGCCCTGATTTTCTGCAACTCATCACATGCATCCTGTTATCACATGGACTATTTAAGGACTACCTCGTCCTCCACCTAATTGCCAGATCTTTGAGTTTCCAGGCCTGGGCTTCTGGACATCCTGGTTTCTGTTCCTTGCCCTGATTTCTGTACATGCCTTCCTCTTGCCAAACCCTGTTTATTCTGTCTGAGACCTTGAGTTTACCTTATCCCTGGTACTGTACTTTATCTGATTACCTGTCACTGACCTTGCTCTCCTGTTTGACTCTGATACTCTGCCTGATCTCTTGTTACCGCGTATGATTGTATATATTTGTATGTTGTTACTTTCTGTATATATTATTGTACAGCAGAAGGAAATGGCAGCGCTTCCAAACAGACGCTGCACCTGAATTGACTACCTGCACAAGTATGCAGAGCTCGAATAACGGGCAGATTACACACCTTGCATTCAAAACAGGTACAGTAAAGTGGGGCGTTAGCTTCAGCATAAGTTGTGCACAAATTATCCCTAATAGACTCTCCTACGGCGGTGACGTGCCCCACAGGAGAGAAACTAACCACTAATCTAGCAGTGAAACATATCAAAAAGTGAAGCATGTTCAAACAGTGAAAATTGTACAAAACAAAAAAAAAGGGTTCAAACCTCAAACTAATGTAACAGTGAAGCATATTCAACAGTGAAACATATGCAACAGTGAACCCTAGCTAGTCTAAAATTAAAAACATAATCCTTACCTGGTGCAGCTAGCCATAAATGGTATACACATTTGTTCAAAAGACAGTAAGCAATGGGCAGCGCTCACAGGCTGCAAGTGAAGTGAAAGCTCCAGAGATATGCCTAGCCCCTTGGGACTAAATACACACCTTGAATACAAATCAGATGCAAATTATGTGCTAACACTAATCTAAATTCTAAAATTTGAATGCAAGCTGACACCCCTGGAGGCAGCTAGCCTGAAGTATACTTAACGCCCCCCTTTATTGTACCTGTTTTGAATGCAAGGTGTGTAATCTGCCCGTTATTCGAGCTCTGCATACTTGTGCAGGTAGTCAATTCAGGTGCAGCGTCTGTTTGGAAGCGCTGCCATTTCCTTCTGCTGTACAAAACTTAAGTATACTTCAGGCTAGCTGCATCCAGGGGTGTCAGCTTGCATTCAAATTTTAGAATTTAGATTAGTGTTAGCACATAATTTGCATCTGATTTGTATTCAAGGTGTGTATTTAGCCCCAAGGGGCTAGGCATATCTCTGGAGCTTTCACTTCACTTGCAGCCTGTGAGCGCTGTCCATTGCTTACTGTCTTTTGAACAAATGTATATATTATTGTGTAATTAGTTGGATAGATAGTCAGGTGTTGTTTATATTTGTCACTGCTTCCTGGATTATTTGTATAAATTGTGTGCTGTGCATATGTTTGCATGATATTTGCATTCACATTTGTATGCCTGCATTTTCAATAACTTATTATTATGACTTATTATTAATAACTTTATTTTTGCACCTTATACCCTGTTTCCATTGTCTGTATACTGCAAACTGTGGTCAAACCCTGTTTCTCCATTCAGGTCTGTGACAGAAAGTTCTGGCCTACATTTACTGACCACTGCTGTTATACAGGATACTGAGAATCTGTTGTCTGGCCTGGTGCACACCAAAAACCGCTAGCAGATCCACAAAATGCTAGCAGATTTTGAAACGCTTTTTCTTCTTTTTCTGTAGCGTTTCTGCTAGCATTTTGCGGTTTTGGGAAGCGTTTTTGGTGTAGTAGATTTCATGTGTTGTTACAGTAAAGCTGTTACTGAACAGCTACTGTAACAAAAACCGCCTGGCAAACCGCTCTGAAGTGCCGTTTTTCAGAGCGGTTTGCGTTTTTCCTATACTTAACATTGAGGCAGAAACGCATCCGCAATCCAAAATCTGCAGCAGCCCGGGAGTATGCGTTTCTGCAAAACGCCTCCCGCTCTGGTGTGCACCAGCCCATTGAAATACATTACCCTAGCGGATCCGCACCCGCAAGCGGATCGCAAACCGCAGCGGAAACGCTCTGGTGTGCACTAGGCCTCTTTCAGAATGAGTCCATAAGATCTGGATTATTATGCATTATTGGCTGAGGATGCAGAGGATGAATGCTGTGATTTCTTTGCAAACTATCCCAGAGAAGAATTGCTGAAGTTAATTAGCCAATTGTATGGTTATTTTAAAGGGACTCCAAGGAGTAATTAAAAACAAAATCGGAACTTACCTGGGGCTTTCTCCAGTCCACCGTAGGTTGGGAGGTCCCCCGGCGTCCTCTTGGCTTCTCTCCTGGTCCCTCTGCAGAAATCACGACGGGCGACACCGGGGCCGAGTGTCGGGCTGACACTTCCTGAACGATGACTCCCATCGTCATCACGCCGGCCGCTACACGTCATCACGGTGGCCGGCGTGACATTACTGCGCATTACTGCGCATCACTGTAAACCGCGCATGCGCAGTACTGGGAACGGGAGAGGAGCCAAGAGGACGCCGGGGGGCCTCCCGGCCTACGGTGGGCTGGAGAAAGCCCCAGGTAAGTTCCGATTTTATTTTTAACTACTCCTCGGAGTCCCTTTAAAGATGGTTGTTTTTATCCACCGGCTTTGAATGCATAATCAAACTGTGGTATGATCTTGCATTCTCCACTCCAGGAGACTGCTAACTGCCTCCATTTACCAACAAAAAGGTAATGGTAGCCATGGATCTAGCGATTCTGATTCAATCGACAAAGTGATCGACTTTGTTGAGGAATCAAATTCAGTATGGTTGATCGAAAGGCAATCGACCAGTGACCCACACAGTACAAGCAATATCCTATGCGATTCACCTTCACTAATTGATCTGAATGATGTTGTGCCTCCACGCTCTGAATGCAAAATCGATTCAGAGTTCATCGAATGATACGTAAACAGTAACCGATTCTTGTGCGATCGACCAATAACTTGTCTGTGATCAAACCCTGTTTCTCCATTCAGGTTTGTGACACTTATAGTGAAGCATGTCCAGTGTTCAATAATCTGTTGCAGTGGTGTTAATAAATTGTACATCAGTAGATGGATCCAGGGACTGGGCATGCTGGACTTTCAAGCCACAGTTGGTGGCTGGGTGTATTGCTTGCTTCACTACTTAAAGTGTACTTAAGGTGGCTAAAATAAAAAGTTCCATATTTACCGAGATAAAGGGAAGCCTCTGGATAGTCTAGTAACTTCTCGCATCCTCCTCAGTCCTCACCCCCTTGGTTGCTACAGGTACACGCACACCCTCAGAACATATAAGAGTTTGTTGGGTAGGTTATCATGATCATGGTCATCTTCATGCACGAGTGCAGCTGTACTGAACGTAGGTGCAGTATGGAGATGCTTGTGCATGAAGAAGAGCGCAGACACAAATTGCAAAGGGTCCCGGGCAGCGGCAGTTGTCTGGAGGATGACGTGGAAAGCCCCTGGAAGATCCCTCTAGATAAGGTAAGTATCTATTTTGTTTTGTAGTCATACAGAATCTTTTTAACCCAATAGCAGCTTCAGTAGCGTTACCTTTCAAGATGATAACCGTGGCGCCCCTACAGTAGATAAGTGCAGTGCTGCTGTGTGAGGACGAATCCTTGCATCCAGGTAGTCAGATATGTAGAATAAACACAGCGCAGATGTACTCTTCTACGTAAATAGTAAGCTTCTCCACTCCTCCCCCTGTATGCATTCAAGAGGGTCCTAATCCACTTTTTTATCCCCTGAAGACGGCAATAGCCGAAACTAGTCGGGACAGGAGCGGGCAATTAAGCTACAGGATCGAGTTGAGGGGCCAGAGTACCACTTTTAGTGGGAAGCGATATCAGCCAGGGAGGGTCCTAAGTGGATTAGGACCCTCTTGAATGCATACAGGTGGAGGAGTGGAGAAGCTTACTATTTACGTAGAAGAGTACATCTGCGCTGTGTTTATTCTACAATAGCGTTAGCTTGTTTGAGATAAGTGCACTGCTATTGACCTCGGTCGTCAGAACTCATGCTGAAATTTCTTGGACTGCTTTGATGTCTCTCTGCCAGCAGAAAATATAGAAACTGAAAGCAGAAGTCCTCTATTATTATCCAACACTGCCCTCTAGTGACAAGTGGCCATAAATACACATTACAGCTTTACTAATTAGAAGCAAAGAAATATAACAAGTAAGAAATAAAAACATGTGCTAAAATAAATTGGCTGCTAAAGAGTTAATCATCCCTCAGGAAGCCACTCCATCATGCTCATTGCTCATTGCTCCCAAGCATGCTCATTGCTCATTGCTCCCAAGCATGCTCATTGCTCCCAACTGTTCCTCTTTCTTCCTCATTTGTCCCTCTTTCAGGACTGATGCACAGTTCTATGTAAATATATGTATTTTTCTACTGAAAAATGTGTTTACTTGACTTATACTTTATTCCCATACTTTAAATTGATATATTTCTTATTTTCATGTTTTAATATGAAGGAAAATGAACCAGGATATAAAGGACCAGTGTGGTTTGAATGGTAAAATAACATATTTTTCTCATAAAATCTGACCAGGGGTACGCTGGGGGCGGTTAGAGGCGTGGCAGGGGTGAGGCTTAAGTGTCCCTATTTCCTATCTCAAAAAGTTGGAAGTTATGCATGTTGCCCCTCCTTTCCTCACCATAGCAACAGATGTGTCTGCACACTGTACAGCACTTGACTTTTTAAAACTGTCATGCAAGGAACTGAGCCGGGTCCCCTTGGGCGACAATCGATGTACGTGTGTATGCACTTTAAAGGACACCCGAGGTGAAAATAAACAAATGAAATAAACAATTGTATCTTTCCTCCATCTCCTAAAAATTACCTTTTAAGATATTCCACAGTTTCATTGTATTTTAAATCTACTTTTTAAGTTTTTACTTTTTTATTGTTATAACACATTCATTAAAGTATGCAAGAGCTAAAATCTATGAACTATTGATCTTTTTTCTCTGTTTCCTGCTCTCAGATGCCATTTTCTACTAGGAAAGTGTTTTATAGTTGTAATTTCTTATCCGTGAGGGTACTTAAAGTAAACCTCCAGACTAAAAATCTACTCAGCAGCACTGAAAAGGCTTGGTGTTTCTTTAAAAGTTTCATAGCATCAGAACCTCGTTTTTTCTTACCAAAGCCTAATTTTTAGCTGAACAAAAGCTAAGCTCCGCCCCATCAAAGGGATTTCTGATGTTATTGTTCTCATTGCTTAGCAACTAGGAGAGGTGATCAGCACACAGGACAGTTGGAACTGTGTCTCATGCTCCCTGTCACCTCTGTTCAACCAAAAAGATGGCTGCCCTCATGAAATCACAAACATTTGCCTGTTTTTTTAAAACAGGGTGGATAAGAGATTATATTACCTATCTATTTTAATTAGCATAACTAATGTAACTTAATGACAGTATATTTGTTTAGGCTGAAGTTCCTCTTTAAATACCTGATGTTTAACTCATTCAGGCAGAGAACGAAAAAAAGGAAAACAGCCTAGTTATTTAAGTGCTTGGCACTGTACATACACATGTCTATCTCATCATGTCACATGTCACCTCGGGTATCTTTTTAAGCTGTCAATGGATGGCCAATCAAAGGGATGTACTCCTCTGCAGGCGCTGCCAGCAGCAAGGGAAGCATGCAGTAAGCACAGCACTGCACCCCACTCGCTGATGTTTTTGCGCCTGTTGTGAAAACAGCAGTCATTTGGGGAAAATATCAATGCTAAAGAAAGCATTATTTTCACTATGGTGCCTCCATTGCAAACATTCTCCAGGAGACTTCTGCCCATCTATGGCCACTCCAATGATCAGTAATCTCTCTGGCAGAAATGGGTCTCCTTTCGTCTCCATAATTTAAATTTTTGAGACAAGAAAGACAGAATTCCTTTGTGGGTTTTTGTTCCCTGTATCAGTTTTCCTATTCCTATTTCACAGGTATTTCCCTCCTAATAGGAAAGCCCTCGCCTTGGATTTGCATGACATCACTGGAAACATCGCCTTTCAGGTGTTGTTCTAAGATTTCAATTTTTAATCTTGTTTATCCCAGTTTAATTCAGTGATCAAACGACAACCGAGAAGCGTCTTTTTCTAAATTCCTTTTGAAGCTGAAAGTTTTTGCATTAAAGATGTTTACACATTGACACAGCTGAGGAAGAATAGTAAATTCTCTCTGTTTAATGGGCTGCACTCTCTTTTGACATTTCTGTGTGCTTTCCCTGATAGCACTTATATACAGGAACAGAAGTACCCTACCATGGGCGTAGCAATCACCCCTGCAACCCCTGCCATCGCAGGGGGCCCCTCCTCCTCCCTCTCCCCAAGCACAAGGTCAGCCAATTAGCAAAAAAAAAAAACCCTGTTCAGTCACAAAAAAAAAGTGTCCAGGAGCATGTGTAATGTTTTCCTGCTTCCAGAGCACTCTGCTGCCATTCGCCAGCTCCCAATCACGTGACCCGTATGGGGTTCAGGGATCAAGAAAGGGCCCCCTGTTATCATTTTTGCAGCGGGGCCCTATTAAAGGACCTCTGTTGTGAAAATCATAAAATTTAAAATACTTGTAAACACATAAAAATAAGAAGTCCATTTCCTCCTGGGTAAAGACTAACCAGCAAGCTCATGGTGATTCAGAACTCATTGAAGTGTGTAAGGGGCTGCAATGGTCCTAAAAGCCCTCTTGCTAAAATGCTATGGAAAACAAAAGTTTGCTTTCTTAAAGAGAATCAGTATTGTTAAAATCGCACAAAAGTAAACATACCAGTGCGTTAGGGGACATCTCCTATTACCCTCTGTCACAATTTCGCCGCTCCTCGCCGCATTAAAAGTGGTTAAAAACAGTTTTAAAAAGTTTGTTTATAAACAAACAAAATGGCCACCAAAACAGGAAGTAGATTGATGTACAGTATGTCCACACATAGAAAATACATCCATACACAAGCAGGCTGTATACAGCCATCCTTTTGAATCTCAAGAGATCATTTGTGTGTTTCTTTCCCCCTGCAGCTATCTTCCACTGAAGTGTCAGGCTATTTCTTCCTGCAGAGTGCAGACAGCTGTGCCTGTATGTAATTCCTCAGTATGTGAAAGCCCAGCCAGCTCAGAGGAGGATTTATCCAGCTTGTAAAAGATGATAGAACAGAGAGAAGCTGCACTAATCTAAATATCACACAGACAGTGTGCAGAGAGGGGCCTGGATGGGGGAGTTCATAGCAGAACCACAACACTGAAGAACTTGGCAGCCTTCCAGACACAGGCCTGACAAGTCTGACAAGAGAGAGATAAGTTGATTTATTACAGAGATGGTGATAGTAGAACGTGCTGCAGTAAGCCAGAACACATTAGAATAGCTTTTGGAACTTGTAGGATGATAAAAAACAGGATGCAATTTTTGTTACGGAGTCTCTTTAAAGAGAATCTGTATTGTTAAAATCGCACAAAAGTTAACATACCAGTGCGTTAGGGGACATCTCCTATTACCCTCTGACACAATTTCGCCGCTCCTCGCCGCATTAAAAGTGGTTAACAAAAAGTGGTTTAAAAAGTTTGTTTATAAACAAACAAAATGGCCACCAAAACAGGAAGTAGGTTGATGTACAGTATGTCCACACATAGAAAATACATCCATACACAATCAGGCTGTATACAGCCTTCCTTTTGAATCTCAAGAGATCATTTGTGTGTTTCTTTCCCCCTGCATGTCTCATGCACTGAAGTTTCAGGCTGCTCTTTTCTTCCTGCAAACAGCTTTGCTCTTGTCTGTAATTCTTCAGTATGTGAAAGCCCAGCCAGCTCAGAGGACGATTTATCCAGCTTGTAAAAGATAAGAGAGAAGAGAGAAGCTGCCCTAAATAAATAATACACAGGCAGTGTACATAGAGGGGCCTGGAAGGGGGAGTTCATAGCAGAACCACAACACTGAAGAACTTGGCAGCCTTCCAGACACAGGCCGACAAGTCTGACAGGGGAAAGATACATTGATTTATTACAGAGACTGTGATAGTGGAAAGTGCTGCAGTAAGCCAGAACACATTAGAATAGCTTTTGGAACTTGTAGGATGATAAAAAACAGGATGCAATTTTTGTTACGGAGTCTCTTTAAAACAGAAAGAACTTGCGATAATTCAGGTTGGAGTGAGCTTGAGATGTCTCCCAGTGCATCACTGCTGAATATATGCAAATTAACCATTGTTGCCCTTAGAAGCTAAACACACCTCCAGATCCGCTGGAATGCAATGATGTGTCAGCGTGTAATTAGTACAGAGCCAGAATAATCCAACATGCATACAGACTGTTTCGGATTGGTTGATCCTCATCAGTGCATGGCATGGATTAAATTGGCTCTATGAAGTAGATTTCAAGCCCTACCTCATAGAGCCAAATTAATCCATGTCATGCACTGATGAGGATCAACCAATCCGTACAGTCTGTATGCATGTTAGATTATGATGGCTCTGTACAAATTAATAAGCTGACACATCATTGCATTCTAGCGGTTCTGGAGGTGTGTTTAGCTTCTAAGGGCAACAATGGTTAATTTGCATATATTCAGCAGTGATGCACTGGGAGACACCTCGGAGCTCACTCCAGCCTGAATTATCACAAATTCTTTCTGTTTTAAGAAAGTAAACTTTGTTTTTGTTCTCCTGAGTAAAATGAGCCATAAGTTACTTTTCTCCTATGTTGCTATAGCTTACAGTAAGTAGTAGAAATCTGACGTTACCGACAGATTTTGGACTAGCCCATCTTCTCATAGGGGGTTCTCATAAATTTCTTTATTTTTAAAAGCACTTAGTAAATGGCAGTTGATGCGTCCAACTGCTAAAAAAGTGTGCTATGAGCAGGTAGGCTGGCCAGCATCTTTATATAAATCATTTTCAGGTAGTGTCTTTATAAATAATAAAGGCCATGCTGAGAATCCCCCATGAATAGATGGACTAACCCAAAACCTGTTGGTAATGTCAGATTTCTACTACCTACTGGAAGTGACAACAACATAGGAGAAAAGTAATTTATGGCTCATTTTACTCTGGGAGAAATGTACAGTACTTCTTATTTTTATGTGTTTTACATTTTAAGATATTCGCAACAGTTCCTCTTTAAGTCTAGTTACGCCCCTGTACTCTACCCTTTGTGCAAAAACATTTATTTTATCTAAGCAGGAGTGTAACTAGAGGAGAGCAGTCCCTGCAACTGCATGGGTTGGGTGTGGGGGGGGGGGGGGGGCAGAGCTGTAATGGGGCCCCAACTACCTCCTCTGATAAATGGGTCCATCCTTCACATCAGGTGTTTTTGTGGTTACACTTGTTATATTATTATTATTATTTATTGTATATATAAAGCGCCAACATATTACGCAGCGCTAAACATTAATTTAGGTTACAGACAATATTTATGGGTGACATACAGCAATATGACAATACAGGAATACAAGAAAACCAGATCACACAGCACAGTATTAGTACAAGGTAATGCTTAGTCAGTCACTGGATGAAGCATGGAGATTAGGCAAGTTAGGTTCACTCAAATGCATGGAATGGGTTCACAGTAATGGAGGTGCCAGATCAGGTAGGACACAAAAGGAGGAGGACCTTGCCCAAAGGCTTACAATCTAGAGGGAGAGGTAAGGACACGAATGGTAGGGGACCAGAGTTCAGCTGTAGGTTTAGAGCACTTGTGAGGGGTAGTAGGCCAGAGTGAAAAGGTGAGTTTTGAGGGCTTTCTTGAAGATGTTGAAGGAGGGGGCTGCCCTAATGGGTGGAGGTAGGGAGTTCCATAGTGTTGGAGCAGCTCTTGAGAAGTCCTGGAGGCGTGCATGGGACTGGGTGATGCGGGGGGCGGTTAGGTGAAGTTCATTGGAAGAGCGGAGTGAGCGGCTAGGTGTGTACCTCTGAGTAAGATCGGAAATGTAGGTTGGACAGGTTTTGTGGACAGATTTGTAGGTCAGACACAGTATCTTGAATCTGATTCTGGACTGGATAGGAAGCCAGTGGAGGGATTCTAGGAGGGGATCTGCCGTGGTGGAGCGATGGGAGCAGTGGATAATTCTGGCTGCCGCATTCATGATGGACTGCAGTGGGGCTGTTCGGGTCATAGGGAGACCAGACAGCAGGGCATTGCAGTAGTCAAGGCGGGAAATTATGAGGGCATGGATGAGGAGTTTGGTGGTGGCAGAGGTCAGGAAAGGGCGAATCTTACAGATGTTACGAAGGTGGAAGTTGCAGGACTTTGTGAGGTTTTGGATGTGGGAAGTGAAGGAGAGTGCGGAGTCCAGGGTGACACCCAGACAGCGGGCTTGAGAGGTAGGGCGAATGGTAGTGTGGTTAACAGTGACATGCACATCTGGGAGATTCGTGGATGGCCGGGGTGGGAAGATCATAAATTCCGTTTTGTCTAGATTTAGTTTCAGGAACCTAGCAGACATCCAGGAGGAGATGGCGGATAGGTAGGAGGAGACCTTGTCCATGGTAGTGGTGGATATGTCAGGGGTGTGGAGGTAGATCTGGGTGTCATCTGCATACAGATGGTAGTTAAAACCCATGGAGGAGATAACCTTGCCAATGGAGGATGTGTATAGGGTGAACAGTAGGGGGCCAAGGACCGAACCTTGGGGGACTCCCACCGAGAGGTTGTTGGGGGTGGACGAGGACTCATTGAAGGTGGTCGTGAAGGAGCGGTTGGAGAGGTAGGATGAAAGCCAGGACAGGGCGAGATCGTGAATGCCCAAGGACTGGAGGGACTGGAGGAGTAGGGGATGATCTACTGTGTCAAAAGCTGCTGACAGGTCAAGGAGGAGGAGAATGGAGTATTTACCTTCAGCTTTAGCTAAGGCAAGGTCGTTGACCACTTTGGTGAGAGCAGTTTCGGTTGAATGGGCAGGCCGAAATCCAGATTGGAGTGGGTCTATCAGTGAGTTAGCATTGAGGTACTGGGTCAGGCGTTTGTGAACCAGACGCTCAAGGAGTTTTGAGGCAAAGGGGAGGAGGGAGATAGGACGGTAGTTGGAGGGTAGCGAGGGGTCGAGTAAGGGTTTCTTGAGCAGGGGTAGTACAATGGCCTGCTTGAAGTCTGTGGGGAAGGTGCCTGTGGATAGGGAGAGGTTGAACAGGGTAGTGAGGACTGGGGCCAATTCCGTGAAGTGAGGCTGGAGTAAATCCGAAGGGATGGGGTCAAGGGGGGAAGTAGTGGTATGGGAAGTCTGCAGTAGGTGGTTGACTTCCTCGGTGGTAGTAGGAGTGAAGGATGTGAGGGGAGGATAGGGTGGAGGAGGAGCTGGTTGGGAGGGGGTGGGAGGTGAAGATTGGAGATTGGATATTTCCTGGTGGATGGAGACAATTTTGTTGGTGAAGTGGGTGGCTAAATCTGTGGCAGAGAGGGAGGAAACGGAGGGTGGGGGGGGGGGGGTGGGTTTAAGCAGGGAGTTGAAGGTGGCAAAAAGACGCCGGGGGTTGGAAGCTTGTGCTCCGATGAGCTTGGTAAAGTATTCCTGCTTCGCATGAGCAAGGGCAGTGTGGAACTGCAGCAGGTTGGTCTTGTACTGTAGGAAATCCTGGTTAAGTCTAGTTTTTCTCCATTTCCGTTCAGTGGCGCGTGTTTGATAGGTGTGAAAATCATGATGGGCACACTTGTTTTATGACCCTTGTGAGATGGACTAAACCAAGTAAAGTGTAATCACTCACGGGGTACCACGTATCAAAAATGCTCTATTCAAATATCAATGACATATAGCCTAATCCAACCCACTAAAAACATTTAAAATAAGTCTACAGAGCACTCTGGAAAACACCACTTGCACAGCCATTCATGAAACACCACGCTGCGTACCATTACCACACACAGTGGTTTTCTGCAGGGTTAGAAGTGCAGGTAGTACATTGTAGTTCAAAGTGTAGTTAGTAGCCAGGATTCGTTAATACACTAACTGCCGTTGATCATACAATGCACAGGCGGCACATGTTAATGTGTATATTTCCCGTAGGGTCTCACCACTCCAGCTCTAACGGACAGAGATCCTCCTCGAAGTTAGGCAGTGTTGGTGTACACATGATATGATGGTGTTTCTTGCTCACCACACTCAACCCGACCAGGAAGTTCATTTGCCGGGGAGCGGCATAGCATGAGTGTATCTAGTTGTAGCTGCAGCCCACAGAGAAGCTTTGGAGCAGTTGCGGGATGTAACCCCGCTCACCTACGCACTACACCCTCCACTAGCGAGCTTCGTCAAGGTGCAAGATGGGTCACGGGCTGTGAGGGTCACAAGGGGTTGGCTAGTGGCAAGTATAAGGGTGTAAACATTGGGGGATCCCACCATGGTTTATAGTTATGCCCCTGCTCTTAAAGAAAATCTGTATTAAGAAAAAACGCCCCTGGGGGTAATCACCTCGGGAGGGCGGATCCTATCGAGGCTTCCCCCGTCCTCCTCCGACCCTTGGCGGCAGCGATATAGCTCCCTGAATGGCAGGGATGTAAATATTTACCTTCCCAGCTCCAGCGCTAGCGCAGTAGCGCCTCTCGGCTCCGAAATAGGCAGAAATAGCCAATCCCAGTCAGGTCCGCTCTACTGCGCAGGCGCAAGTTTCCTGAGCCTGTGCAGTACAGCAGACCCGGCTGGGATCGTCTATTTCTGTTTATTTCAGAGCGGAGAGCCGCAACAGCGCCACCTGCTGGAGCCAGGGAAGGTAAATATTGCGCAGCCTGACAAATTGTCAGCTGTGCCTTCCAAGGGGCAGACAGAGACCACCGTGGGACGGAGGAGGATGAGGGAAGCCTCGATAGGATCCAGAGGCTTTCCCATCCCAAAGTGAGTATCCCCCAGGGGCACTTTTTTTTGATACAGAGTCTCTTTAAAGAGAATCTGTACTCTAAAATTTTTACAATAAAAAGCATACCATTCTATTTATTATGTTCTCCTGAGCCCCTCTGTGCTGTTTCTGCCACTCCCTGCTGCAATCCTGGCTTGTAATTGCCAGTTTTAGGCAGTGTTTACAAACAAAAGACATGGCTTCTAACTAGAGTGTGATAGGCTTGAGAGTAGCTTAGTCTCTGACTCATACAGAGCTTGGAGAGGGTGTGTATAGCTTCTGCCAATGATAAGCAGTGCAGCACATTCCACACATTCCAGCCTCAGCCCGACAGAGCCGACAGATGAGAGAAGATTAGTTCATATAACAGAGATAACACAGCCACTGTGCAACTAGAAAAGACTGCAGTAACACAGACCACATTAGAACAGGTATAGGAACTTATAGGATAGAAGAAATAAGGCTGAAAATTTTGTTACAGAGTCTCTTTAAAGCAAACCTGATCTCAAAACTTCCTCTCTGCTCTAAAAGATAAGCAGCAGCATAATAACCTTTAAAGGAATACTGTAGGGGTGTAGGGGGAAAATGAGTTAAACTTACCAGGGGCTTCTAATGGTCCCTTGCAGACATCCTGTGCCCGCTCAGCCACTCACCGATGCTCTGGCCCCGCCTCCAGTTCACTTCTGGAATTTCAGACTTTGAAGTCTGAAAACCACTGCACCTGTATTGCCGTGTCCTCTGTCCCGCTGATGTCACCAGGAGCGCACTGCACAGGCCCAGTATGGTCTGTGCCTGCGTAGTACGCTCCTGGTGACATCAGCGGGAGCAAGGACACGGCAACGCAGGCGCAGTGGTTTTCAGACTTTAAAGTCTGAAATTCCAGAAGTGAACTGGAGGCGGGGCCAGAGCATCGGTGAGTGGCTGCGCGGGTACAGGATGTCTGCGGGGGACCATTAGAAGCCCTGGGTAAGTTCAACTCCTTTTCCCCCGTCCCCCCCTACAGTATCCCTTTAAAGGAAAACATTTCTTTGTTACGGCTGATACAAATCCTGAAGTAAATCTGCAGTGTGTCTACTTCCCTCTTTCATCGAAGCATACATAGGGTTAACATTCTGTGTTTTACTAATTAGCTGCTCTGCCAAAGGAGCCAGCTGACACAGCTGAGACAAAAAATTACAGAAGTGATTAGTCACAGATGAGGGGGAATTAGACTATAAATAAATACAGGATGCAGTTCTCTATGTTTTCCTTCTGTCCTGTGCAAGAGTTCAGGTCCACTTTAAATTAAGGATGTGATTATGTAGAGAAATAGAGGATACAGTGGCCCATATGCAATTTACTTTTTTCTCCTAAGTTTTCCCCTAGGTGAAATTTTCACACCTTAGTAGTAAAATAACATTTAAGCCACCAGCAAGCAAAAAAAAAAAAAAATACTCAGAGTCATTTTGATAGTACTTAGTACCTTTTAGTACTTTTTCAATTGCAGAGGGCTGAAAAGTTAGTTAAAACAGAAGATGAAAAATAATCTCCTAGGAGAAAATGTTGGAGATAAAGTGAATTGCATATGAGACAAGGGCCCATATGCAATTCACTTTTTCTCCTCAGTTTTCTCCTAGGAGATAATTTTTCATCTTTAATTTATAATAATTGTTTAGCATTGTGCACTGGAAAAAGTACCTAAAAGTTGGTGAAAAGGTACTGTCAAAATTATTTTGAGTAATTGTTTGCATATTGATGCTTTAAAAAGCATTTTATTTACAAGTTGTGAAAATATCACCTAGGTGAAAACTCAGGTGAAAAAGTGAATTGCATATGGCCCAAGGGCCCATATGCAATTCACTTTTTCTCTTGAGTTTTCTCCTGGGTGATATTTTTAAGCTTGTTAATAAAATTCCTTTTAAGCCACCAGAAAGCAAGAAAACATTCAAAATAATTTTGATAGTACTTTGCCTACTTTTTGGTACTTTTTTAGATGAAAAGTGCTGGGAAGTTATTTTAAATCAAACATGAAAAATTATCTCCTAGGAGAAAACTCAGGTGAAAAAGTGAATTGCATATGTGCCAAGGGCCTAGTTTTCTCCCAGGTGATATTTTCATAATTTGTAAATAAAATGCCTTTTACACCACTAGCAAGCAAATGCTCAAAATCATTTTGACAGTACTTTTTCACCTGCTTTTTGGTACTTTTTCCATTGCAAAAGTGCTAAAAAGTTAACGTAAATTGAAGATGAAAAATTATCTCCCAGGAGAAAAGTCAGGATAAAAAGTTAATTGCATACGGGCCAAGGGCCCATATCCAATTAACTTTTTCACCTGTGTTTTCTCCTAGGAGATAATTTTTCATCTTCGATTTGAAATAACTTTCCACCACTTTTCAACTAAATAAAAGTACTAAAAGGTAGGGGAAAAGTACTATCAAAATTATTTTGAGTATTTTCTTGCTTTCTGGTGGCTTAAAGGGCATTTTATTGACAAATTTAAAAATATCACCTAGGAGAAAACTCAGGTGAAAAGGTGAATTGCATATAGGCCCTTGTAAACTAACTTGTCAGCATTTTGCAACTGAGAAGGTAACAAAAAAATAGTTGAAAAACTACTATCAAAATTATTTTTGAGTATTTTTGTGCTTGCTGGTGATGTAAAGGGCATTTTATTTACAAGTTGTGAAAACATCAACTACCGGTAGGAGAAAACTCAGGTGAAAAATCTAATTGCATATGGGCCCCGTGTGTCAAACTAAAGTAAATAAAACATTTGGTCTTATTTATTGATTGATTAAAAGCTGCTATTGCTTTCCAGGTGACCCTCATGCTTAGCAGAAGCCAGGGGGGCCATGAGTTGAGTTGTCTATAGCCACCAGGGAGGAAGACAGTCGCAACCGGAACAAGGAATTGGATGATGAGTCAACAGATCTAGCAGCCACAACTATTGATTAAAAACAAGCAGCAGCATATCTTGGACAACAGTTAAAAGCAGCCCTAAATGGCACCATGTCTGCACAATATTAAGCGTGACCTACAATCACACATTAAGCATGTCTCTTCTTGAATTAGAATAATGAGCAAAGCAATGGAGGAGACTGTCTATGCCTTTAATAATTGTTCCCCATTGCAAGATAAGCAGGAAATTGTACTTGCAGATGACATTAAACACTTGGAAAATAGGTCCAGGTGGAACAATCTGCATTTTATAGGACCTCCTAAAAACGATAAATCTGGAGAACTGTTTCACTTCTGTTCACATACAATTCCAAAAGCACTTATTTATCAGGCCAATTTATGTGGAGCACGCTCACCGACTCAGGTCAATAGGGTCTGATTGCAAGTACCAGGACTCCTAATTGCATGATATTTACACTACTCAGAAAAATCCTCAATACTTAGAGCCTTCAGATCTCAGAAGCAGATTGTAATTGAGGGGAACATTCTTACTTCTTCTGATAATTCTAGAGAAGGTTCTAAATAATAATGTTAAGCTTTCAACTCAGAGTGTCAGTCCCTTGGTTGAAAAAATACTTCCTGTCAAATTACCTAGTAGCTTAAAGGGAACCTGAAGTGATAAGTATATGGAGGCTGCCATATGTATTTCCTTTTAAACAATACCAGTTAGCTGGCAGCCCTGCTGATCTATTTGGCTGTAGCAGTGCATGAATCACACCAGAAACAAGCATGCAGCTAATCTTGTGAGATTTGACACAATTTTAGAAACACCTCATCTGCTGCATGCTTGTTCAGGGTCTATGGCTAAAAGGTATTGGAGGCAGAGGATCAACAGGACTGCCAGGTACTTTGTATTCTTTAGAAGGAAATACATATGGCAGCCTCCATATCCCTCTCACTTCAGGTGTCCTTTAAATCTCCATTTACCCTAGCTTTTGTGAAGGCATTCCAGACCCAGAGGCCAGATTGATGACATCATTCACCACAAATGGACTTGTAATATATTGTACTAGCCGACCCGCGGCGTAGCATACGCCGCATAAGAGGGTAGAGGGCAGGAAGGGGGTATTGGGCACAGCGGTGGGGAGAGGGGTTGGACCCCCCCTCAACTGGGTCCCCCATGTGTGCTCTACTTCCAGCTTAAGCTCAGCAGGAACCCCCCCCCCCACCTGGGTCCCCCATGTGCACTCCCCCTCCAGCTTAAGCTCAGCAGGACCCCCCTCCCCCTTAAGCTCAGCAGGAGCCCCCTCTCACCTGGATCCCCCATGTGCACTCCCCCTTCAGCTTAAAGGGAAGGTTCAGGGACTATCCCAAAAAAATAAAAATCCCCATCCACTTACCTGGGGCTTCCTCCAGCCCGTGGCAGGCAGGAGGTGCCCTCGGCGCCACTCCGCAGGCTCCCCGTGGTCTACTGCGCAGGTTCAGTAGTTCTGAGCCTGTGCAGTACAGCCCGGAGGACGTCCGAGGACGTCAGCGAGCCGCCGTGAGGCGCATTTTGGAACGCACAAGAAGCCCAGCCTGGCCAGGTCGGGCGCGCCACCGGGAGCCCGCGGAGCGGCGCCGAGGGCACCTCCTGCCTGCCACGGGCTGGAGGAAGCCCCAGGTAAGTGGATGGAGATTTTTATTTTTTTGGGATAGTCCCTGAACCTTTTTCACAATTACTTCAGCGCTGATGGGCATCAATAATTCAATCCACCACCACACCCTTCAAAGTGCAGGCTTACCAAGCGGATGAGAGACCCAGATTATAAGGTCTAAACGTTTGTGGTAACCAGCGAACGATCACTACTTCTCCATCATATATGATCCAATTCCTTCTTCATAAACCATCACGATTATCCTCAGCATAAAACCATAAAACAGATCTAAGTGTACTCCGTTTTCTTAAAAACATCAGCTTTTATTGCTCAAAAACGTCATAAACGATCATAAAAGAATACTCACATCCGGGTCCTTTTGAAAGGGACCCGCAGTATAAAAGTGCGTTTCAAATAATGTAAGGTGCCGTTCCTACATCAACCACTCGTAGGCCCAGGCCCGACCGGTTTCGCTATGGCGTCATCAGGGGCTTGCTTACCGAGTGGTATCAATTGCACACTTTAAATAGTATTCCCATCACAGAAACTACTATCGCGGGGACGCCTTCGTATTCCTCCGACGTCATTTCCGCCACTACGTAACACTGTATCCGCCGCTTGAAACGCAAGCGCGGCGTCTATCCCTCATCTCCAACGTAGCGTCACTTCCGCTTCTCCTCATTGGGTCAACCCCTCTCTGAACCACACAGAGCGGGGAAATTGCGTTCAGCTATTACGCTTGGACCGCACGGAAGTGGATCTAAATCACAAACACCTCCGTGCATAATATATAAATGGTTGGTATAGGACGGCTCCCCACTTACAATATACAGCAACATACAATATAAATTTATAAAACTGATCTTCTAAAATGGAGTACAATGTATGAAAAATACACAATAAAATAAAAATATATAATACAATTGCATATCTGACTATCCACTTAATAGATAACCCTCCCTACAACTCTTCTGCCCTCTAATGGTCATTCCCCTCACTGCACCTTCTAAATAAATAACCCTAGGGTCCAATTGAAATTTGGGAATGAAGAATTTGAGATAAAACAGTTCATTACCTGTGAAACTAAGTATGTGGTGTATTTATTAACTTGTCCCTGTGGGAAATATTATGTGGGTAGAACCAAAAGGACTCTTAGAGAGAGAGTAGGGGAACACATCAATAATATTAAAAGTGGTTTTAAAGAACACTTTAGGGTGTGCCATCAGCAGGACCCGGGGGGGCTAAAGTTTTGTGGGATAGAGAGAAATCTGGGTAATTGGAGAGGTTCACACAGGGTTAGAGATATTTCTAAGGCTGAGACCAAATGTATATTTGCCCTTAATTGTATGGAGCCTAATGGGCTTAATATTGAGCTAGACCTTAATTGTTTTTTGACTGATGAATAAGGTGGGAGTTTATTTATTTAGAAGGTGCAGTGAGGGGAATGACCATTAGAGGGCAGAAGAGTTGTAGGGAGGGTTATCTATTAAGTGGATAGTCAGATATGCAATTGTATTATATATTTTTATTTTTATTTTATTGTGTATTTTTCATACATTGTACTCCATTTTAGAAGATCAGTTTTATAAATTTATATTGTATGTTGCTGTATATTGTAAGTGGGGAGCCGTCCTATACCAACCATTTATATATTATGCACGGAGGTGTTTGTGATTTAGATCCACTTCTGTGCGGTCCAAGCGTAATAGCTGAACGCAATTTCCCCGCTCTGTGTGGTTCAGAGAGGGGTTGACCCAATGAGGAGAAGCGGAAGTGACGCTACGTTGGAGATGAGGGATAGACGCCGCACTTGCGTTTCAAGCGGCGGATACAGTGTTACGTAGTGGTGGAAATGACGTCGGAGGAATACGAAGGCGTCCCCGCGATAGTAGTTTCCGTGATGGGAATACTATTTAAAGTGTGCAATTGATACCACTCGGTAAGCAAGCCCCTGATGACGCCATAGCGAAACCGGTCAGGCCTGGGCCTACGAGTGGTTGATGTAGGAACGGCACCTTACATTATTTGAAACGCGCTTTTATACTGTGGGTCCCTTTCAAAAGGACCCGGATGTGAGTATTCTTTTATGATCGTTTATGAAGTTTTTGAGCAATAAAAGCTGATGTTTTTAAGAAAACGGAGTACACTTAGATCTGTTTTATGGTTTTATGCTGAGGATAATCGTGATGGTTTATGAAGAAGGAATTGGATCATATATGATGGAGAAGTAGTGATCGTTCGCTGGTTACCACAAATGTTTAGACCTTATAATCTGGGTCTCTCATCCGCTTGGTAAGCCTGCACTTTGAAGGGTGTGGTGGTGGATTGAATTATTGATGCCCATCAGCGCTGAAGTAATTGTGAAAAAGGACTGTTGAGGAAGTCTATCTGAGGACTTTTTACTTGTAAAAACACACGATTGGTTCGCACGATGGCCAGGGGCCCCGGACCTCTCTCACTGGCCGGGGCCCCAAGGCCAATGCGCGATACCTGGAGGGGAGTGCAGGTGGGCCTGGACCTCTCACACCCAGGCTCTGGACCTCTCACATCCAGAAAACCCACCAACACTGCCTCCATACTGAATGCTAAATTCGACACACACAAGCAATAGAACACAGCAATACATGCATGCAGCTACATTTAAGTCGTCAGCAGGTGCTCGACAGACTTTTTACTTGTGGCAGCTTTTAGGAGCATTATAAGTCCTTGGCGCAGATATATTTATGTATATTAGTCCCTGAACCTTCCCTTTAAGCTCTGCAGGAACACCCAAGCCCCCCACCCCCACGGTCCCCCATGTGCGCTCCTCCTCCTGCTTAAGCACAGTAGCAGCCGCCACTATTAGTAAGAGGCAGCGGGCGGAGATGACTCACCTCTTCCGTGTTCCATCATGCGTTCCACTGTCGTCATTTCCTGCAATGCCGCACACTGTATTGGTGTAATTTGCCTTTTTAAAACAGAAGGAAATCTGCAATAATTCAGCTATAAGTGAACATTTGTGGCTACCCACAATGTACTGCTACTAATTATGCAAATTACCCCTTTTCCCCCTTGGTAAGCCAAGCAAGGATCCAGAGCCACTGGTGTATAGCAAGCATATAGCTTTACATTTTACTCAGTCATATCAAACCCACATGTAGACAGCCTGTTTCAGACGTGTGGTCCTCATCAGTACATGGCAGGGATTGATACAGCTGTATGAGATAGGGCTTGAACCAGTACAACAGAGTAACCAAGCAGCTCAGGGTGACCCAAACCATTCAGAATGTATAGGGGGATAAAAGGGACCAAAATGACCTCCTACTAAAAAAAGCAAAGCTTGGTGTAATTTGCCTTCCTAAAACAGAAGGAAATATGCAATAATTCAGCTATAAGTGAACATTTGTGGTTACCCACAATGCACTGCTCCTAAATATGCAAATAATTCCTTTTCACCCTTAGTAAGCCAAGCAAGCATCCAGAACCGCTGGTGTATAGCAAGCCTATAGCTTTAAATTTTACACAACCATATCAAACCCACATGTGACAGCCTGTTTCAGACTTTTGGTCCTCATCTGTACATGGCAAGGATCGATATGGCTGTATGAGATAGGGCTTGGACCAGTACAACAGAGTAACCAAGCAGCTCAGGGTGACCCAAACCACGCGGAATGTATAGGTGAATAACAGGGACCAAAAAGACCTTCTACTAAAAAAAAATCTAAGCTTGGTGTAATTTGCCTTCTTAAAACAGAAGAAAATCTGCAATAATTCAGCTATAAGTGAACATTTGTGATTACCCACAATGCACTGCTACTAAATATGCAAATTATTTCTTTTCACCCTTGGTAAGTCAAGCAAGCCTATAGCTTTAAATTTTACACAGTCATAACAAACCCACATGTGACAGCCTATTTCAGACATTTGATCCTCATCAGTACATAGCAGGGATTGATATGGCTGTATGAGATAGGGCTTGGACCAGTAAAACAGAGTAACCAAGCAGCTCAGGGTGACCCAAACTACTAAGAATGTATAGGAGGATAAAAGAGACCAAAAAGTACTCCTACTAAAAAAAGCAAAGCTTGGTGTAATTGTCCTTCTTAAAACAGAAGCAAATCTGCAATAATTCATTCAGCTATAAGTGAACATTTGTGGTTACCCACAATGCACTGCTACTGAATATGCAAATTATCCCTCTTTGCCCTTGGTTTGATATGACACTACTTCTTCTTCTTGCTTGGACCAGCCCCTTCTTCTTGCTTGGACCGGCTCTGGGGGCAGGGCACTACTTCTTCTTCTTGTTTGAAGGTTGAGGCACTTACTCTATTATATATATAGATAGATTGTAAAGGACGTTATTAGTGCAGTTGTAAGGCAGAGGCTTGTAATCACCACCGGGTCCTGCAGCATTTCTGCTGATTTCTGAGGCGATTCAGCCTCAATGTTTATTATAGGAAAGAGGAAAATCACTCTGAGAAGATCAGATCGATTTTCCAAGCGTTTTTGTGACAAAACCAGTACCACTAGCAGTAGTACTGTACATAAAAAAGCTACACAAAAAACGCTCCAAAAATCACTAGGTATGAATAGAAAATCACTAGACACATGCCTAGAATCGCCTTGAAAAATCACTGAAAAAAAGCGCTGAGCATTTGCGATTACGCCAGCGCTTTTTGGTGTGCACTGGCCCATAAAGTGTGCTCTATTAAAGTGGACCAAAACTCTTGCACAGGACACAATACAAAGTCTTCATTCCACATATATGTTGCTTATAAATTTGCTGTGTTCTGTGTTAACTACTTCTGTGTTATTTGTTTATTTAGCCAGATCAAACTGTCTTATCAGTAACTGCAAATCCTCTGCCAGCTCCCTCATACATAAACACTGAGGCTTAACCCTTTCAGTAGGAAACTGAATGCCAGTTAAAGCTTCAGGTTTTTTTTTAGGATTTCCATAGATTGTAATGAAGATTTTTTTTGCTCCCAAAAAGCATCATGCTGTAGCTAATCCTTTAGAGCAGAGAAGAATATCTGAGTTTAGTTCTACTTTAAGTTCTAGTGCATACGCTGATTTAATCTAATTTCCAATAATCATATAATGGTATAATTTAAAATGTGACTATTTGATTAATTTGCACTGTTACTGTAGTTACTGTTAATGTACATAGTTGAAGTAGGATATTGGTATTCCATGTTTCTCTTTTCCGTTCCATAATACTGGAAGCAGATGATATTGAGGTTTACAGATTGGTTAAATATGTTGGATTTATGGGACTCAATGTTAAATGAAGCAATAATACATGAAATTACATTTTTCAAAAGACATGTTGGTCTCCAATGTCAATTTTCTGCATTTGATTGCTGTGTAAAACTTTTCATGCTGAAAATAATGTTTTTATTTGACGTAAAATACTTTGCCGCTCCTGTTTCAATTACATTTCTGACCTTATACTGTATACAAAACACCCCAATATGTGCTCTCTCTGCTTCTCCAATTCTTCTTCTTTATTTATATAGCAGCAACATCCATTCTTAAAGGGAACCTGAGGTGAGAGGGGTATGGAGGCTGCCATATTTATTAACTTTTAAGCAATACCAGTTTCCTGGCAGTCCTGCTGATCTTCTGCCTCTAAAACTTGTAGCCATAGACCCTGAACAAGAGTATGAAAATCAGATCTGCCTTTATATATGACAAATCGGAAAAGATTAGCTGTATGCTTGTTTCAATATATGCTTGTTTCAAAGATTAAAAAACAGACAGCAGTCAAGCGCACATTTTCTCTATCAATTACATTAGCTTCTGTGATAAAACATGCATGTTTTCACACGTACAGACACATATGGTGTGCAGAAAACACATACAGAAAACCAACAGACGAGTGTGCTCCCAGCCTCGGCTTATTACACTCACTCTGTCCATCCCTGGTGGAGCAGAACTGGCTCTACAGACTTCTCCAGCATCACTACAGTACAGAGCACTTGGGAAGGGGTAGAGAGGTTGGGTGTTGTACACAAGAGCCTGCTGCACACTGAATAGGCACTGTCTACAAAACTTTATATGATTTCTTATCAGTGGCTGAGCAGATGCAGTCATTAGAACAATGGTGCAGAGAGCAGGAACCTTTTTCTCTCTGTGTCCAGACTCCTCAACCATCACTACAGTACACAGCACTTGGGGAGAGGTAGAGAGGTGCTGTACACAAGACCCTGCTGAACACTGAATTGGTACTGTCTAAAAATCTTTGTCTGCAAAACTTTATATCAGTGGCTGAGCAGATGCAGTCATTAGAAGAGAGAAGAAAGAACTTTCTCTCCATGCCCTTAGTTGCCAGTCTCTCAGGATAGGGAAAATAAACTCCCCCCCCCTGCGGATTATGGACCCCCCAGTGGCTGCATCCTATTGTTACACCCCTGAGGACAGGTGTTGCTTGGTATAGTGCATAAGTGCATAAGCTTACTCTGTGCATTTGCAGGAGGCGGGAGTCTTTTGCTCACCCATATTCAGGACAGGTGCTGCTTGGTTCAGAGTACTTGCTCCCTCTCTACCCAAGTGAGTATACAATTGCCTTTTTTTCTTGCAGGTCGCTCCCAATTCACATAGCATACTTGTTCCCCTTTAAGCAAATGGGGTAATGCTTGAGAGAGGTTAGAGTGGGTACCATGGAAGAAGCCTGCACGAGGCGTACCTGCTAACACCTATTGCTTTTATGTGGAACTGATGTCTCTATTGCATGCAGTTCTCAGCACCTGTGTATACGGGCTGAGAACTGCATAAGCTTAGTGTGTGCATTTGTAGGAGGCTGGAGTCTTTTATTCACCCACATACAGGACAGGTGTTGCTTGGTTCAGAGCACTTGCACTTTCTCTATCTATGGTAGGTCATATGTGTGCTGACTACAAGGGCTTACATTGTTCTGTGATTAATTCAGCAACATAATCTGGTAAGCGCATTGCATGTGCATGGTTCAAAGTGGTGGAGGTGATTGATCACCTGGCATGAGAGGGTGTCACTAGAATATTAAAAGTTTACCCTAAAGGTATTACACAATCCCCTGGTTTCTGTACATTGCTCCGGGGTACTGTGAACCAATACATTAGGGGATCAAGTATGGATTTAAAAGAGAGAAAACCAGAGAATGTGCACTTACCTGGGGCTTTCTCCAGCCCACCATAGGCAGCAAGGTCCCCCGGCATCCTCCTGGCTCCTCTCCCGGTCCCGCTGGCGGCTCCGTTATTCTGTGACTTCGGCCTGAAGTCATCAGGATTGCTTCCCGCTGCGGACGATACACTTCATCTCGATGGCTGGCTACGCCTCATCACGCCAACCAGTGTGAAAGTCGTGTACATGCGTCCACAGCGGGAAACAGCTGTGGACGCAAGCTTTCATCTTCTGGTTATTTATCGATCTTGGTTTCTTTATCTCAATAGCGTCTGCTTCTTTTCACTGATAGACCTTAGGATCTGCAGTGATAAACAGTTCTACTGCTTCTTCTTCCCTTACTTGACATTCTTGATCCTCCCTCCCTCAAATACCCATGAAATATTTTCTCCATTGTTCCATAACCATTCCGAGAGTTGTTTCCTGTTTGCTTGAGGTAGACTGTATGAATAAGCATATAGCCACTACATTTCATGTTTTTGCCAAAACTGTCTTTGTACGTACGTGTCAAGGTGCTGGACTCTTCCATCTTACATATCTCTTCATTTATTTCTTTTTCATTTTGTCTGTCTTCTTCCTCATTTGCCCATATTTGCTCTTTGATGTTATTCTCATCTTGCTTCATTTTTTAGCTCATATGTTTATTTACATTCTTTATCCTTCCAAAACTTATTTTACGTCTCTACTTACATTCTGCTAGGTTCTCAGCAACAAATCGGTATACCCAGCTTGCATTGAGGGCATGATGGGTATGTGTGTGTGCTGCCCACAAAAGCAATTAAAGAGGAGTGTTTTCCAATAATTACATAAGAACTAGCTGAAGACCCAGCATTGCTCGGATATGTATTTGGTTGTTGTTAGGCCATTTTTTTTATATCCTTGGCACACAGTCACTGAATGACAGAGTTTGTGAGCTTTGGAGCCCCTGGCATTGATAATGTGAGAATAGGAGCAGTCTATTCAAACAAATCTAATTGGCTGTTTGTGGCTCTGCCCCTTTTCTGAATTTGAACTCCAGCCACCCAATGGCTAAAAGCCAATACCCACCATATGATTTTTACGCTAATGATTTTTTGCAACTTTTTTTGCGATATTGCGCAACATCGTTTAACTTAAGTTTATTAAATGATGTTCAATGACAGACAACTGCGTGCGATAATATTTTCCTTTGAACGACCGGCATGATGGATCTAAGCATGCACGGTCGAAATGATCGCCATTGAACCCTGCGCTAATTACCACGATCATCCAATGACGTGTTCGCACCCGTCGTTTGTAACCAAGTTTGCAATTGCGGATGATGGATCAGACAACGATCATTTATTGGATCGTTCTTATCGCCCCGATCCATCTTCTGTGGTCTTCTGGTGGGTATGTAGATTTAGTATAGCTGGTTTGAAGCCTCTGGCATTAGTAGTGTAATGGTGGCCATACACGGTACAATAAAAACGTTTGATTTTCCCGTTTATTCGATCTAAATGATCGAATTGAATGAAAATTGAAAATATTTTTTTTTTTCGATCAAGAAATTTGAACGATTATCCCGTTTTTTCTGGAAAAATGATCGGACATGCTGGAAAAATCTTTATATTCGATCTAATGGAATAATCGAACTAAATTATCTAATTGAAAAATTGTACCATGTATGGCCACCTTAAGAATGGCAGCAATTAAAATATTGCCCTTGAAAATCAATAGGCGAATTTTGATTGGCTGTTGTAGGCTCCACCCACTTTCCTGAATTTTTAACCTCAGTCATCAAGTGACCAACCGCGCCAAGTGTGTTCGCATTGGCAGTAAAAACAGAACAGATCATAACGGATGCAAACCTGATCCATTGTTAACCTATGGATCCATTCGCATTGGTCCATTCGAACAGATCCATTCCGCATGCTCTGCTGAACTAGGACTGCTGAGCCCAGAAAATGGACCTTTCCAGCCAGCAAAAATCTACTTTGGTGATGGGTGTCTGGGGTAACAGAACTGAACCAACGGAATGGAAACAGAACAGAAACGGATCCGTTTAGAGTGAAAACATGGTCCGTTTTCATAGATCCATTTCCCAGAAAGTGGCCCTTAATCTTACTAAAATAAATGGATTATTACATTTATTTGGTTGAACTGCTTTGATCACACTTCTGCTGAATGTAAACGTCTCTATATGCTAAACCTTAAAGATAGTATAGTAGTCATCAGAATATCTACAGGAATCCTGTGCAATGGTTGAAAAAAAGGAAAAATAAATCCCAGGAGAGATGAGAAAAAAGCTGCTGAAGTACATCAGTCTGGAAAAGGTTGCAAATCCCTTTCTGAAGTTCTGGGATTTACCCAAATTGACTGAGAGCTATTAGCATGAATTAGAAAGCTTTAGAAAACCAGTGACTCTTTCCAGGAGCGCCCAAAATTACTGCAATTGTAGCTCATCAATAAAGAATTCTCCAGGAAGCCATAAAGCATCACAGAAGAATCTGCTATGAGTTGAAGTACTCTTTGGACTCAGCTACACTCATAGTTCATGTTTTCCCCCATAAAACCTTAATAAAAAATGAGGTTTATGCAGAAATAGGAAGGTGGAAACCACTACTATGCAAAAGTAACATCTGTTCTCATTTCACATTTTCAAAAAAAGAAAAGAATAAGCTTTTATTTTTCCAAATAATTTGGGATTTAAAGAGGAACTGTAACCAAAAATAAAAATGCATCCCAATCAGTAGCTGATACCCCCTTTCCCATGAGAAATCTATTCCTTTTCTCAAACGGATCACCAGGGGGCTCTGTATGGTCGATATTGTGGTGAAACCCCTCCCACATGTGATGTCAGCGCCTCACAGCCCTGAGGTTCTGACATCACACTGTGGGCCCTTATTGCATTGTGGGAAATAACGGCCTGTATCCAACTGCCAAAAAAGCAAGCAGCAGCTACTTCCAGTGACATCATCTGACAGCAGTAAAAATGGGACCATGTGATAAATGTCTGAATGTAAATCAGGGAGAGGAAAGATTTTACAATAAGCAAACACCGACTAAACCATTTATACATGTTACGGCCAGAACCCGAAGTTTGGCCACTTCTAGTTCTGGCCGGCCACTTCGGGTTCTGGCCAGCCAATTTGCGAAGTGGCCGCTGCGCTGCGGCCAATGTTAGAAATGGATTGTTTACTCTGATATTAATGTATCTTCTGGCCGCAGCGCAGCGGCCAAACGTATAACCACTTAGTTAATTTGTTGCAATTAAGCCGGCGGCAATGTAACAATTCAAGCCGCCGGCTTTTTATCTGCCTCTCTCTCTCTCCTCTTATGGCCAGCCGGCGGGGGACACGCGAGTCCCCCAGAGTCGTTCGTCGCAGCAGGGGCAGCAGAGCGGGGAGGCTGCAGACATTGCTTCTGCCAGCACCCGCTCTGCAAGAACGGCAGGATTCCCCTGCCGCGACGAACGACTCCGGGGGGACACTCGTGTCCCCGCCCGGCTGCCCATAGGAGAGCGAGAGAGGCGGAGGGAGGAGAGAGAGGCGGGGGGAGAAGGAGAGAGAGGCAGATAAAAAGCCGGCGGCTTGAATTGTTACATTGCCGCCGGCTTAATTGCAACAAATTAATACGTTTGGCCGCTGCGCTGCGGCCAGAAGATACATTAATATCAGAGTAAACAATCCATTTCTAACATTGGCCGCAGTGCAGCGGCCACTTCGCAAATTGGCCGGCCAGAACCCGAAGTGGCCGGCCAGAACTAGAAGTGGCCAAACTTCGGGTTCTGGCCGTAACATACATAATAATTGTAAAAATTAAGCACTTTTTTATTACATTATTTTCACTGGAGTTCCTCTTTAAATTCTCTGAACAAGTCAGCCATAAATGGAACACTTTGAATTTCAAACTTCGCGCAATGGCGACATCTGGGTGCATAGTCTGATGGGGAAGACCTATGGAAGCTGCCATAATTATTTCCTTTTAAACAATATACCAGTTGCCTGGCAGCCCTGCTGATCTTTCTGGTCAGTAGTGTCTGAATCACACACCTGAAACACGCATATGGCAAATCCATTCAGACTTTAGTCAAAAATATCTAATTTGTATGCTTGTTCAAGGTCTAATGCTGGACATACATGGGTCAATCCGGTGGTCGATTAGCCGCCGGATCGACTCCCGCCGTGTCCCTGATCGTCCGCGCGTGTGCCTGGATCGATTCCCGCTCTTCCCCGCCGGCGCTTATCTTCCGCTCGATTCGCTGCTATTGTCCGCCCGCGGGTATCGAGCGCGGAATCGATCCCCGTGGTGATCGGACACGTCGGATATTATCAATCGAGCCATCAGGCTCGATTGATAAGCCTCCCTCGACGCCGTGTATGCCCAGCATAAGGCTTAAAGTGTTAAGGTGCCCATACATCCGACAATGTTTGGGCAGATTGAAAAAGAGACAGATCTCTCTCAGATTGAATCTGATTAGAGAGATATCTGTCGGCTGCCCGTACATTGCAGGCTGATTCCCGATCGATTCCAGCATGAAATCTCATGGAAATTAATCTTGTGACGCCGCATCCGCCTCCTCACTGCCTCCCCTTCCCCTCCGCTCTGTACCCCCTAATGTAAAATGTTCTCTTTGTGGCACCGATTTTCATCTGATTTCGATAATAATCAAATTGGATGGTCGATCGGCCGCCAAGTCGATAAATGTATGGATACCTTTAGAGGCAGATGATCAGCAACACTGCCAGGCAATGTGCATCGTGTAAAAGGAAATACATATGGCAGCCTCTGTATCCCTTTTACCTTGGGTTCCCTTTAAATATAAATGGCAGAGAAGAAATGAATTAAAAGGCACATGTGTTGTATTTATTCAGTATCCTCTGTGGTAGTGTAGATCTTGGTTTATTTTGGTAAAGAAAGTAGACAGATTACTTTTGATCATATGTTTGTTCCTATGTACTTCAGGAAGCAGGTGGATCCGGTGTTGATACATAGTGTAAATGTTGTGTTATTCAAGGCTCGTGGGAGAAAGCCTTCATGGTGTACTATGCTTTGCATGCTTCAGATTTGATAGGTACCATGGAAATGGCTCAGCTGTTGATCCTTCAGGCCTAACATCTAAAATGGGATGATTCAGTCTTGTCTAACTACAGCAAGATGAGTTATTTCCAGGGAGTGCAAATCACTCTTTTTCCACTGGGAAACCGGGCTGTTTCAGACAGCAACTGAGCTGAAGCCTTTAAAGCAAACCTGAACTGAAAATAAACATATGAGATTATTAATTATATCTGCTGTGGTAAGAGTATGTCGAAGCTTCCTAGTGTCTCATATTCTCATTTTTATTCTATATTATTTTCATTGAAAGTGGTTAAATTTTGACTCTGAATTGCTTACATCAACCATATCAGTGTGATATAAAATCTGGTTTATTCAGCTTCCAACAATAGGAAATAAATAGATTTTATGCTTTTCAGCACTCTCCTGTTATCTGGACTATTTGCATAGCCTGCTTTGTTTCTGTTCACTTTCAGGAGAGCTGAGGCTGTATTTGACTGCCTCATTTGCATATATGAAGCGGAGCAGTGCTTTTCAGCGCTGCTAGATTTGGGCGCAGCCGGCGCCTCCATAGACTACAATAGGAATCACTCCTATTGCAGCGCTCAGTGAGTAACGTCGGCTCCGTCAGAAGATGGAGCCGAGGTTGCTTAAAAAACACAATAATTCGGCCTCCAGCAATCGCTGGAAGCCAAATTATTTCATTCCCACACTATCCATGTCGGCCTGGAGGGGGAATAGTAATTATATCGGCCCGGACTTGTGCAGAAGCAGGATCAGCCATATACCGCTGTATCCTGCGCCCAAGTCTACCGGCGCCGATTTCAAATGTACTCCATATGAAGGACCTTTTTGAAACCTTTGCGTTGGGGAGGAGGGGGGGGGGGGTTCGGCAGACAAGGCTTAAGTAGACTTTGGTACTTTATTTACGCGCTTCTCTCATATGTTATATGTAATTTCTGGTATGCTTTAAGACCACATGCTTTATGTGGCTCCTTTTTGGAGAAATTCATCTTTTAAGAGCACTGATTGGACTCAACTTAAGATCAAAATGTTTTAGCATGCAGCAGTGGTTGGACACCAAATAGCAAAACAGTTTGTTTATGCTTATTCACTCTGCATTTTGTATTCTGAAAGACTTTATCATTTTACTTTAACACACGGAAGACATTTGTTATATCTGTGCCTTTGCTTTATAGTTCACATTTAATGCAGTGCTTACAGCTTTTCAGAATCCCTTTTCCCTCTCTGTTTCCCATACCCTGTCCTTATCTTTCTAAGCAACATTTCCCTGACTTTGTTTATTGATTTGACTAGACTACTTGCTCTGTGAGATAGTTGATGTATAGTGTTGTGTTTATCTTTATGCTGTCCTGAATTGACTGTTCTTATTGCTAGAGCTGTCTTTGACATATGGAATCTTTGTATTGTCTATGCACATCAACACTTTGTCATATGTGTCTCTTCGCTTTGAAACAGAATAAAATTAGATTTTGCCCAACTCACAGCAAATGTTTACACAATAAATCACCATCCTTTTGTCAAATGTGCTGTTTTGTAAAAAGAATAGAAAGCATTCAGTATGAAAAGCATGCTATCATTCTTGAAATGGAGAAGTGGCAAATCTTTTTTTTTTACATAACTGTAGATATTTCTTGTTTTTCAAAGTGAAGCTTGCATCTATGGCATACCTAGGCAGATTTATTATTATTATTTGATGGATTTATATAGCGCCACCATATTACACAGCGCTGTACAATACATAGGATTACAGACAATGATAACAGGTGACCGACAGCACAATACAGGCAATAAGCAATAAGATACAAAAACCTAATACAGGTAATAAGCAATAGGATAAAACACCACAATACCAGTGCCAGATCATACACTGGAGTGGTAGCCCCAGCGATACAAGTTCCCATTACTCTGAATAGAGTACAATCAAGTATGATACACAAGGAAAGAAGGCCATGCCAAAGGCTTACAATCTAGAGGGAGGGGTGGTGACTCAAAAGGAAGGGGGCTGCGTCGAAAAGTTCTTGGCAGAGAGAGTTAGGGCAGCGTTAAGATGGGGTAGGAATCCTTGAAGAGGTGCGTTTTGAGGGTTTGTTTGAAGGTTCTCAAGGAGGGAGCAAGCCTGATGGCCAGTGGGAGAGAATTCCACAGCATGGGATCAGCTCTAGTGAAGTCCTGTAGTTGAGCATGGGAGTGTGAGATGCGAGAGGTGGTTAGGAGGAGGTTGTTGGAGGAGCGAAGTGGCCAGGTGTGTATCTGCTGACCAGATCAGAGATGTAGGTCGGCAGGACTTGTGTTTGTAGGCCAAACATAGGATCTTGAAGATGATTCTGAAGTGAATTGGAAGCCAGTGAAGGGATGCATAGGGGAGATGTGGAGACAGAACGGTGGTATGACTAGATTAGTCTTGCTGCTGTGTTCATGATGGATTGTAGGGGGTTGATGCGGTTCTGAAGAAGGCCTAACAGAAGGGTGTTGCAGGGATTTCTGTTTTCTTACATATATATCTCCTCGCTGCCAGTAGCAGAAATACGCTATTGTAGGCCCCTATTTAAAGATAAATAATGTAATGAATAAAATTGCTTATTTTTTACAATATGCATCTATAAAGGATTTAGTTAGTGTTTGCCCTTTGTAAAATCATCCCCCCCCCCCCTCTGTATTGGGGGAGGGGGTGTTGGTTAGGGTTAGGCATTGAGAAGAAGGTCTCGTGTTAGAGTAAGGTTAGATTAGGCCATAGTAAGACATCGGTAAAGATCACCAATATTCTGCTAGAAGACTTATGCAGAGGTTCATAATAATCTCTGGCACCAGGATTCCCACCGCACCCATTTTAGATCTATAGGCCAACTGTAAATTTTACACTGGGACTCCCACCACCCAATAATAACTGCATGATACAGAGCACCGAAATAAACCCCTCTAGGGCTGCCACTATGTGAGGCAGAGATGGATTAAGATGCAATGGGGCTCTAGGCAAGGTAGTAGATTTGGGGCCCCTTGTGGTCTTGTTGGTAAGCTGAAGTGGCAAGAGAAGGAGGCTGGTGGGCACCTTGGCACCCACTAGGCCCCAGGCATCTGCCTATGTTGCCTGGTGGGTGATCCTGCTCTGTGTGAGATGGGTGGTTAATGGTTTGTTAATGATTGCCACTATACTACGCACATGATGAGGCGATCATGATGACCAATAAAGAGCTAATGCAGCAACTGGAGGAGGCCCCCTAAGGTCCAGGGGCCCTGGTGAAGTCACAACCTCTGCATCCTGTTGCCATGCCGCTGTGTACAGCACCACAAAATATGCCGACACAATATATAAATCAATAAAAATAAAAGATACAAATGCACAAGAAGTAGTAAGAACTAAACACTCTTTTGTATTGCTAGGCATTGTGGGTCAGATACAAAGAGTTCCCTGCGCATGGAAACAATGGAAGCATGTCTCTGCTGATGAAGGTGGCAGAAATATAGTCTGAGCAGCCTTGATGTTAGGGAGATACTGCCCTATAAATAGATGTCTGAAAAGTTCCATTAGATCCACCAAATCAGCCTCCTTTGTGAAGCTAAACTGCCCTTGATCTATCAGTGATAAACTGCAATCTGCTTCCATGCTTGTCTCCTATACGACGTGCCTGATCATAAACTAGATACGGGGATAGGAGCTCATCTAGGATGCTCTGGGATTCCAGTTGTATTGGCTTATCTCTTTATTGGCCACTATTTCTAGCAGTAAATCAGTCATGTCTTTAAATTGCAGCAGAATGTGATCTTCTCTTTAAAGCGGAATATAATCCTGCATTTCAAATTTGCTCTAAAACATTATTTACAGCATATTATATGCAACCAGCATTTTTTTTTTTTACTAGACTAGCATTGGAAGTGTTACACACAGAGCTTTAAAGTTCTGTGGAGAGAACTGCAGGCGCATCCGAAGCTTACATATATACATTTAAATAAACAGAATGTAACAAGTGAGGAATGTTACACACTCTTTGGCTGTCCTCCAGCTCCTGCACAGTCAGAGAGAGTGAGTCACATTCCACAGTTGTTACATTCTGTTTAGAAAAATGTATCTATCTAAGCATCGGATGCGTCTGCAGTTCTCTCCATCGAACTTTAAAACTCTGTGTGTAACCCTTCCAATGCTGGCCTAGTAAAAAACAAAATGCTGGTTGCATATAATATTCTGTAAATAATGTTTTAGAGCAAAGTTGAAATGCAGGGTTATATTCTGCTTTAAGTAGTAAATTGAAGTCTTTAGCAGAGCCTGATAAAGAAACTAACTCAAACCGTACTAAGAAAAGCTCAATGATATTCAATTCCTGAAACTCTCACACTCTTTTCTCCATAGGGCTGTCATCCATAGACCACACAGGGGCGCATCTGAGCAGCCATACTGTTTTTGCCATCTGCAAACCCCCCCCCCCCCCCGCACTCATGCACCTTCAGTAGTGCCTGGATAGTGTAATGGTTAAAGAGACACTGAAGCGAAAAAAAAATTATGATATTATGATTTGTATGTGTACTACAGCGTCTCTCCAGCGTCTCTCCCGCTTCCGGTACCATGTGACTCCCGATGTCACATGGTACCGGAAGTGGGAGAGACACTATAGTACACTTACCGGCATCAGTGAAGAGGAGATCAGAGGACACAGCGCGCAGCGGGGGATTAGGTAATGTATGTCAGCCCGGCTTACACTGCATTCACGTAACGGGGAGAGAGAGGCGGACATCCGTAGGGAGAGGGCAGCGGGCACTCAGAGACACGGAGGCACCACAGCGGCTGGGAAGGGAGGGGAGGTTTGAGGGGAAACTCTGCCCTAGGAATGTATGCCTGATGTGCTGCAATGTGCACTCTGCATACAGGGCACTTGGGGTGGGGGAGAGAGAGAGGGGTCTATAGGTGGGCAAACTAAGGAATCACAAGGCACACAGAAGGGAGGACACAGCTGCAGCCATACAGGGCACAGGGGTTCAATGTTGGGCAGGTGCTGGCTGCAACTGGGGAGTTAGCTATTATCCTCTCCTAGTTTCCAAGTGCAGACATTACTTCTGGTCCCCAAGTGTAGAACCAGTAACCCTCCTAGTCCCCACCTGCAGCTATCAACTATCGTGGGCCGACTTATACTTGAAACAATGAAAAATACCAGCTTAAGCGGGTCAAATCTTGGGGTCGACTTATACACGAGGTCGACTTGTATCCGAGTATATACGGTATTTCAACTGTAAGTGAACTGTTACTGTTTACTTTTTCTCTGCTAGAGGAGAGGTCATTACTTCACAGACTGCTCTGAAAGACTCATTTTGAATGCTGAGTGTTGTGTAATCTGCACATATTATAGAATGATGCAATGTTAGAAAAAACACTATATACCTGAAAAATTAAGTATGAGAATATTTTCTTTGCTGCTAATCTTCTAGTAATTATTCATAGTACACAACCAATTCACTATATCATATTTTTTTTTCGCTTCAGTGTCTCTTTAAGGATTCTACCTCTGACACAAGAGACCTGGGTTCAAACCTCAGCTGAGCTCTTCCTGTTGAGGAAGCCAGCCATTCAGTAGGAGACCTTGGACAAAACTCCCTAACACTGCTACTGCCTACTGAGTGTGCCCCTAGTGGCTGGAGCTCAAGTGCTTTGAGTTAGCCAGGAGAAAAGCGCAAGAAATGTTTTGTGTCTTGTCTTCAGGGGGCCATCATAGGTCTCCATAGCCTTGTGGCCTGTATGTGAGTTTGCCATTCCAAGGCTGCCAGGCAGGACCGGGGCAACCTGGGTATTTGCCCCAGGGCCCCTGACCGGCTGCGACCTTCCAGGTCTCTCCCTAACTTCACTATTACTCTCCTGGAAAGTCTTAACCAGAGCGTCTCACCTGTCTTGTCGGGTGCGGTCCTTCATTGGTCCATGGCTCAGTGCATCCCTGTCAGATGAAGATGGAGAGCACAGAGCCATGGACTGACAGAGAAGTGTGCCTGCTGGAACATCCACTGGGTCATGGAAGAGAGGTGCCCCTGTGAGGAAGACAGGAAGGCAGGGAGCCAAGGATCAATGGACAAATGGAGGGGCATGCCCGCTGGGACAGGTGAAAGGTTATTCTAAGAAGACTCTGTAGGGATCCAGGCAGCAACAGTTAAGTTGGTGGGAGACCAGTCAGGGGGCCCGGGGCTGGGTAATTTGACAACAACAAAGGGACACCTAATGCTGTTTTAGAGAAGGGGACGGTCAGGTATGTTGAAGAGGGTCCAGGCTCGGACTGGGCCGAAGGGGAGACAGGAAAATTCCCAGCGGACCCGTGCTGACCAGGAGGGGGGAGCAGCACAGGAAGGGGGAGCTTGCAGCCACACAGCAGCAGAGAGGCCCCTCACCTGGGGTCCCCCTTCCGCACTCCCCCCTCCAGAATTTAGCGCAGTGGCAGCGGCCGGGCAGGCAACGTCTCACCTCTTCCTGGTTCCGGCACCAGAACTCTGCATGTCAACCGTCTTCTGTCTGCAACGCTGCTCACTGTACTTCCTGATTAGCGGAAGTACAGTGATCGGCACTGGAGACAGAAGATGCGTGGCACGCAGAGCTCCGACACCAGAAAGAGCCCTCCCTCATGCACACGCTGACTCATCTCTATGCTTAGCACTCTCCCTCCCATGCTATAAAACTGTTTATATAATAATTACTTCATTTTGCGGTCCTATCCTCAGAGAGGGCAAGTGAGGCCATATAGTGATGTCACTTTCCTCATTTAGGTATAGCATTTTTTAACACCTCCTACCACTGCTCTCTGTAGAAAAGACCCTCCCCCACACAATGCATCTGTCTGGCTGCACTTCCTGCTTTCTAGAAACAGTTTACTGCAGGATCAATCAGGTAAATACATTTAATACATATGGCCTCTTTTTTGGAAAAATAGTTTATCATGGGTTTTTGCTCTGAGTTTTCGCCCTGTGCTGTTGGATAGCATCCCCTTGTAGGCAGTTAATGGCGCTACCCCCAACCCCCCGTTAGGAGGAGCACCATTACCTGCCTACAAGGGGATGCTACTCTAGCCCACCATCCATGTGGAGTGCATTATGTTTCCCCGCACTCAGCTTTCATCTCTGTACTCACATCCATGACCTACATCTTTCGGCATACATTGCGACATGCATCTTCCGGGCATGCATTGCTACTGAAAGCGAGCTCCACAGGCAAAACCTTTGAACTGACGGTGACTGTAGACACCTCCTGGGGAACATAGTGTGCCCCACTCAGATGATGGGCTAGAAGAGCAGTGCCCCCAAGGTAAGTAATGGTGCTCCCCAACCCCCTGCTCCCAATGGCACAATGCTTTACAATGCTTTAAGGGGAGGTCCATTGTACAAAGAAATGGAAGGAGTTTAATAACACTTTAAAGGAGTTGTCAGGCTAAATTTAAGAAAATAAGCGCTACTTACCTTACTTCCTCCAGCCCCAAGCTCCCAGCACGTCCCACGCCGCAGCTCTCCCTGCAGCCGTTCGCCGGAGCTTCGACCCGGTCCCCGGCGATGACGTCAGAGCGACCTGGAGTTCGCTCTGTACTGCACCTGCGCAATCGGTGCTGTCAATCCCCGCCACGTGGGCCGCCTGCGCAGTCCGCTCCGGCCCACGTGGCGGTGATTGGCAGCACCGATCACGCAGGCGCAGTACAGAGCGACCACGTCATTGGCGGGGTCCGGGTCGGAGCTCTGGCAAATGGCTGCGGGGAGAGTTGCGGCGAGGGACATGCTGGGAGCTTGGGGCTGGAGGAAGCCCCCGGTAAGTAGCGCTTATTCTCTTAAATTTGGCCTGACAACTCCTTTAACAAACTGGAGTGACTGAATAAAGAGTTTCTCACTCACCGTATTTCTGGATCAATTCTATTTCCCAGATCCGTTCTGTTTTCCTGTGACATAAATTTGATTGAACGGTAAAAGACAACATCCCTTTTGCTTATATAATCAGATAATTAGTGAAATGTAAAAGACTTCCCTGTTGACGAAAGTGGCTCACAGATCCATGGCTTGCATCGATTTCCATCATTTGCATTTTTTCAATTCATTTCAGTAACTGAAAAGCAATTACATTCGTGTAATAGTCTATTAGTCGCTACACAGAAAACAATTCCAAATCAATGGCATTGTTTAGTATGCCCCCATTGTTTTGTTTCATAAATAGAGATATTGTAATAGAATTTCACGTCATGGCTGCTTCACACACATCTGTTATGGATATCAGGATAATTTGGTTAAAATGAACATTAACACATTTGAATAAGTTAATATTTATTGTGTGTTCATGAGGGAAAGGGTAATAACGGTACCTGATCAGGCCACATGTGCCCAGCTGCTGCACGGTATTATGGTCACTGATGGGGGCATAGGCGAACTAGGCAGAGAGCACAACGGCTGTGAAACTGTTAGAGAAACACATAGGGCTTGATTCACAATGCGGTGCTAACCCAGTTAGAGACTTTAGGCATGATAACCATTGCACCACGCTGGTGAAAAGCCAGTTTAGGTGTGATAAGTTTAGGCGTGATAAGTTTAGGCGTGATAAGTTTAGGCGTGATAAGTTTAGGCATGATAAGTTTAGGTGTGATAAGTTTAGGTGTGATAAGTTTAGGCGTGATAAGTTTAGGTGTGATAAGTTTAGATAAGTTTAGATCGCGTGCAAAGTCCCGCACGCAAAGCAGCGCCATTAAACTCTATGCAAAGTGCACCAGACTTTGCTAGCGCAAAACTTTTGATTAGCTGTGCACTGCGGTGCTAACCCAGTTGGTGCTTAAACTTATCACGCCTAAACTTATCATGCCTAAACTTATCACACCTAAACTTATCATGCCTAAACTTATCACACCTAAACTTATCATGCCTAAACTGAGTTTAGGCATGATAAAGGGCTTTTCACCAGCGTGCTAACTGTTAGCACCGCTTTGTGAATCAGGCCCCAAGCCTTTTCAGTACTGCTGAGTAGATTTTTAGTCTGGAGGTTCACTTTAAGAAAAGTACTTAATAGCAGTTCTACAGATAGTGCAGCAGTGCAGGCTAGACATGATGTCTGAAGTGCTCCTCCCACTGTTGCCAGGTGTCCTGTGAAGCTGTTCTGTGCTTAACCCTTCCAGTGCTGAGCATTGATGCAATACAACAGATGTTTTTACAACAGTGCAAGGCAATTGTGCAAGGATTTCCAAGCTCACTATTCTTATATACTTCAAGTCTGTAAGGAGCAGAGACATAACTATAAATAATGGGGACCCCCAGCAAAACTTTGATGGGGCCCCCAATGTTCACACCCCTTCCCTTGTGACCCTTACAGCTTGGGGGCCCATCTTGCAAGGATCATAAAATACTGTAAGTGTAGACCTTGTGATCTTCACACCCATAATTAGTGTTGCCACAAAAACACATGATCTTAAGGCTGGACCCTTGTATCAGAGGGAGTGATGTAGTAGCTGGGGCCCCTTACAGGTCTGGGCCCCCAGCCATCCCAGGGGCTGCTCCCCTGTAGTTACGCCCCTGGGAAGGAGGTATTATCAAAGTCACGTGAATTGCAATGTGACATGAAGGGCAGTGAACTCCCCCTGACCCTGTCCCCTCGTTCGGGTGCTGAAAAATGTCGGTCAGGAGTATTCGGGTGTTCTATACCTAATGCTATACCGAATTCGAACATCAACATTACCCAGCAGCACTCAACCTAATTTTTCCATATAACAATAATATTTTTTAGCACTCAGGTGACTCAAAGCACCTGACCCTGCATTCTGCAGTCTCAAAGGTTCAGGGAAAGAGGGTTTTTTTTTAGCTTTTTCTTAACTACCGTATATACCGGCGTATAAGATGGCTTTTTAATCCTTAAAAATCTTCTGAAAAGTCAGGGGTTGTCTTATACGCCAAGTGTTACTGACGGGTGCCAGGAGGGTGCCAGACAGAGTTGTAATTACCTATGCTGCAGTCATCCGGTTAATAGAGAAATAGATTGCACTCTCCGTTTAATAGCTTCTTGCGTGCAGCCGCTCCCGCGGGTAGCAGTGCCACTTCTGGGGTCACCTGACTGGTGACATGTGCGCTCCACAATCCAGCCCTTGAAATCTCTTCCATGAGCGTCATCAGTGGAGCCCAGTCAGGTGACCTCGGAAGAGGCACTGCTACCCGCGGGAGCAGCTGCTCGCCAGAAGCTATTAAACGGAGAGTGTGATCTATTTCTCTATTAACCGGATGATTGCAGCATAGGTAATTACAACTCTGCCTGGCACCCGGCATGCTCACACTCAACTACAGGGGTAGTCTTATATGGCAAGTATACCCCAAACTCTATATTTTAAGAAGAAAAGTTGGGGGGTCGTTTAATATGCCCACTCGCCTTATAAGCCAGTATATACGGTAGTTAGCTCAAACTGGATGCATGTAAACGTCCAGTTTATGGCGCAGTAACATAATCAGGGCGTACAGGTGCATTCTGTAATTTGGGGTGGGTGCATGCACGCTCCCACCGCTTGTTCATGGCAGGACTTAAATGTGAGTGATCGATGAACGTGAACATGTGTTCTCTGAGCCAATCAAAGTCCCTGTGTATGAATAAACATGGCTTCAATCGGGAGCCATGATCATTCATAAAAAGTGAAAGTAAAAAGTAGTGTAAACAAGTGATCGAACATGTCCTGGTAAAACCGGATAGTATATAGTGCTATCTTGTGGCCAGAAAGTAAGATCAAAACACAAATACATTTAAAAACTCCTATTCCCTAGTTATTAACCCCTTCCGTTCCATTCCCAAGTTATGAACCCCTTCCTTTCTGTCAGCACGTGGTTAATGCATTGCGTCCCTTGCTCTGGATTTATCGCAGCCTCCCCAAACTTGCAGTCTGTTTGGCGGAACGAGCCCAATGTGAATGGATCCTATTGATTGACAAAGGATCTGTTCACCTTCATTAGGATCTGGTCCATTTAGTGCCACCATTTTTAATGTCAGTGTGAACATGGCCTTATCTGAAAGTTTTATACCTATACAGTAGAATCTCATTACAGTAAACTCTGATATATTAAACCTCCGGATATAGTAAACTCAGTCCTCAGGTCAAATGTCTCTGTATAAATATACAAAGTATGACCAATTCTGATATAGTAAAATACTTTTCCTGGTCCCTTGGAGTTTACTATAAAGGGATTCTACTGTAATAAAGTACCACGGCCATTTCTTGTCACATTTAACTGTGTGGTTTGTCTTTATGTTTTAGTGTATATTATGTATTTGTTTATGTATTATTATTATTATTCAGGGGTTTCCCCTCGTTGCACTGCCGGCAATTCCATGCAACATACATGATTCACACAGAGAGATGAGGTTCTATCTACAATGGGTCCCCAGGGCAAAAGTGACCTGGGCACCTCCAGTATAGCAGTCAGAACTATTCCCCCCCAGTATAGTAGTTAGATGTTCCCCCCTCTAACCAGTATAGTAGCCTAATGTGCTCCCTCTTCCCTCAGTATGGTTGGATATGCCCCCTCTCCCTCCAGTATAGTTAGATATGTCCCCCCGTATAGTAGCCATATGTGTGCTGCCCCCCACTAGTATACTGGCCAGATGCGTCCCCTAACGACCTACCTCGCACCCCCAGTGTTACAAAGAGCAGCGGGGAGAAGCAGCACTCACTCACCTGCTCCAAGTTCCTAGCACTGCAGATCTGTATGTCTCCACATAATTTAGTGGGGTGGTAGTGGACACTTGTTGGGGGGCCCTATGAATGAGGGGGCCCATGGAGCACTTGCCCCCTTTGCCTTTATGGTAGCGCCAGCCCTAGACCCACTGCCTTGCCTGATCTGTGCAGGAGGATCATATGCCTTCTTTTAATGCGTTGAAAATGTTGGCTCTCTTCGACTGGCCTACATTGGCTACACTTGATCTCCATCAGTGTCATTGCCAATGAACAAACCAAGCTCAGCATTTCAACATGATAGTAATATTTCCACTCCGACAATGAGATCTTTTATCCTGAGCCCCGAATCAAGGAAATCTATCTTATTATTTACAGAGTATCAACGTTCATGGGTGACCTATGCGAAAAAGTCAATGCAGCCGAAATCCATCTCAGCCATGGCAGCGAGCCTGACAGCCGTAGAAACAGAATACTCGGGCGGCGTTTAGGTGCTGTAATTTACAGATAACCTATTTGCCGCATGAAAGAGATATAAATGGCGGGAAAAGATCAATGTATACGCTGAGATTAAGCAACTGTTTCATTAATCCTAATGGAACAAAAAGACAATTTGTTACTGGATCTTTTGCCGCGCCGAACCCTATTGTATAAAAACACAATATTAATTAAGATACTTAACATATAAATACAAAAGGCTTGTCAGTGAAAGAGATGTTAGGGTCCTTTTTCTGAACCATAAATACAATCTCACTTTATCACTAATTAATGGATTGCAAGTCTTCAGTTACAGTCCTTAACCACACCACTGAGTCTGTCAGACTCACTGATGAAACGACACTCCTGTATTATGGAGAGAGGCGGACAGACAACAGTCTCTGCCTAATTGAATGTGCTACCAGATATTCTTGGATTACCACAGGTTACTTCTAACTATTTACCACCGTCCTTAAATTACTTTTTATTTCTAAAAGACAGACTGGAATGCAATTTTTAGCAGGAGGATGTGAAAAAAAAACACATCACTCCAATTCTGTTATCATATAAAGCAGGACTAAAGTTAAAATACAAATAAAGTTTATTGAGTGGTACCTCTTATTTTAACAGCAAAGCAGACCATACACGATGTTGCCTCTCAGACAGGGAAGTTTCTAGGCTATATTGCTCCCAATGTGAGGGTGTAAAAATTGTCCCCCTTTCCCATAGGTGCCTCCAATATAGGAAACCCGTTATAGTGCCCCCAATATAGGTAGCCAAGTATAGGTGCCTCCAAAATAGGTAGCCAAATATAGGTGCCCCCAATATAAGTAACCTGGTATTGGTGCCCCCAGTATAGGTAGCCAGTTAAGGGAGTCCCCAGTATAGGTAGCAAGGTATAGGTGCCTCCAATATAGGTAGCCAGTTATAGGTGCTCCCAGTATAGGTAGTAAGGAATAGGCACCTAAAATATAGGTAGCCATGTATAGGCATCCCCAGTATAGGTAGCCAGGTATAGGTGCCCCCAGTATAGGAAGCCAGGTATAGGTGCCCCCAATATAGGTAACCGGGCACAGATGCCCCCAGTATAGGTAGCCAGGTGTAGCTGTCCCCAATACAGGTAGCCAGGTATAGGTGCTCCCAGTATAGGTAGTCTGGTAACGGTACCCCAGTATAGGTGCCGCCAGTATGGGTAGCCAGGTATCGGTATCCTAGTATAGGTGCCTCCTGTATACATTGCCAGTAATAGGTGCCCCCAGTATAGGTAACCTGGTATAGGTACCTCCAGTATAGGTAGCCAGCTATAGGTGGCCCTATAGGTAGACTGATATAGGTGCCCACAGTATAGGTACCCTGGTATAGATGCTGCCAATATAGGTAGCCAGCTATAGGTGCCCCTAGCATAGGTAGCCTGATATAGGTGCCCACAGTATAGGTAGCCTGGTATAGGTGCCCCCAATATAGGTAGTCAGGTATAGGCACCCCCAGTATAGGTAGCCAGGTATAGGCACCCCAGAATAGGAAGCCAGGTATAGGTGCCACCAATATAGGTAGCCAGGTATAGGTTCCCCAAATATAGGTAACCTAATATAGGTGGCCTGAGTATAGGTAGCCAGGTATAGCTTTCCCCAACACAGGTAGCGAGGTATAGGTGCTCCCGGTATAGATAGCCTGGTAAAGGTGCCCCCAGTATAGGTAGCCAGGTATAGGTGCCCCCAGTATAGGTAGCCTGGTATAGGTGCCTCCAGTATAGGTAGCCAGCTATAGGTTCCCCTAGTGTAGGTATCCTGATATAGGTGTCCCCAGTGCAGGTAGCCATTTATAGGTGCCCTCAATATAGGTAGACAGGTATAGGTCCCCCGAGTAGAGGTAGCCTGGTATAGATGCCCCCAATATAGGTAACCAGGTATATGTGCTCCCAATATAGGTAGCCTGCTATAGGTGCCCCCAGTATATGTAGCCAGTAGTAGGTGCCCCCAGTATAGGTAGCCTGGTATAGTTACCCCCAATATAGCTAGCCAAGTATAGGTTCCCCCAGTATAGGTAGTCTGATATAGTTGCCCCCAATATAGGTAGCCAGGTATACGTGTCCCAGTATAGGTAGACAGGTATAGATGCCCCTAGGTTTATCTCAGCGTCACCACCTGGGCGGTGCCGCTGAGGAGAACCTTGAGGAGAGCACATTTGAGAGACCATATCTCTAAGCCCCCAGGTTTATAGCGCAGGAGAGGGGAGCAACAGGCACACACAGCCGCATGGGGGGGCTACTCCCCATGGGAGGACTGGCCAGGGGGGAAGGGGGGAGATTTCCACCCAGGCTGCCTCTCATTTATTGATTTAGGGCTGGTACATTGCCTGGTGCATTCATATTTTTGTATAAGGTGAACCACTAGGCTGGCTGAGTGAAATAAACCCCCAATTACAGAGCAATTAGAGGGCGGGCAAGCTGGTAAATATACACAGCATGATGCAGAGCAGAGGCTTGCCTGCAGGGTCCGTGGGAAAAAATCTGTCTGGTCTCTCACCATTGTTAAAATGACTGCATGTGCACAGCTACATAAGGTATTGTCTAGGTTGAAAAGTTTTCGACAGTCCCTAGACTCCAGAAGGGCTGCTTGCAAACAGTCCCTAGCCTCCAGATGGGCTGCTGGTAGAGGAACGATGAACGCAATGGTAACCCCGGCCGTTGTAACTCAAAATGTATTACATGCCCCCTGGTGCCAGTGCATTTATACTTTACCTGTCACCCTATCTCTGAGTGTTCTTGCTGTATTTCCGACATGACTACTGGCATATAGCACGTGCGGCACGTGTGTGATGTCTGGGCTGCCGTGAAAACGGCCTCTAGTTTGTGTTTTCCCTCCAGGCCAAAAGGTCCCAGTCCTCCCCTCCCTCCTTCATCCAGGACCCGTAAGTGCTCTACCCTCTAGAAGTTTGCACAGCAGGTGTCGCAGGCAGGGAACACTGACTCACCTCTTCCGTGTTCTATGCAATGGAGCTTCACGCGTTGCTGGCCTTCTCTGTCTCCAGTGCCGCTCACTCTACTTCCGCTAAACAGAAAGTAGACTGAGCAGAGCTTGAGACAGAGAAGACCGGTGGCGTGTGGAGCTCCATCGCATGAAACCCAGAAGAGTTGAGTCTGTGTTCCCTGCCCGTGGCAGGAAGGGAAGGGAGAGCACTGAAGGGAGCCCGAGGTAAGGAAGGGGGGAGATTGGTCTGTGGCTGTGTGTGCCCAATGCTCCTCCCTCCTGTGCTGCACTCCCCTCCTGACACCCGCCTCGCCCGCCCCTAAAAACAGCCCTGCTCTCAGATCATTATCTGATCAGAGAGGGAACTATCTGATCCACTCCCTCCGCACAATACACACAGATTTTCAATAAATTTCAGCATAAAATCTACAGGAAATCTGTACCCACTTCCTGTCGGGTCCCTCCCTCCCCAGCACCCAGGGCCGGATTTAGGCCAAGGCCACCTAGGCCATGACCTAGGGCCCCACAGAAGGAAGGGCACCAAAGCAGCAGGCTGAACTCATGCAGCATTTACAAACTTGCAAATACTGCAATGCAGGGAGATCAGGCGAGCGCCTGACGGCGGAACTCTGGTGCTAGCTACCTCTGCAGCAGCTACCTTGTTCTCTGTGCACGTTTGCATTGTGGCCAGCAGCTGTGGCCACAATGCAAACATTGTGCATTGGAGATGGAAAGCATTGGAGATGGAAAGGAAGAGGAAGCTTCTGCACTGGAGTCGAGTGGAGAAATGAGTGACACTGATGGCTGCTGTAGTGTGAAGGTGAGTCGGCTACCTATACTGAAGGGGGGTGGGAAAAGGAGGGATTGAGGGAGTCATCTGGCTATCTATACTGAAGGGGGGCGGCTGGTGACAGCGGCCTTGGGCGGTAAAGAGTAGAAATCCGGCCCTATAGGGTGTGTACCTACCTAGCATTAAAGAGTACCTGAACTCAGAACTTCCTCTCTACTCTAAAAGATACGCAACAGCATAATAACCTTTAAAGAAAAACATTTCTTTCTTACAGCTGATACAAATCCTGCAATAAACCTGCAGTGTGTCTAATTCCTGCTTTCACAAAAGCAGACATATTGTTAACATCCTGTGTTTACCAATTACGTACTGACACAGCTGCATGATCAAATTACAACTTGTGATTAGGCACAGATGAGGGCAAATTAGACTGGCTAAACTCTCTAAATACATACAGGGTGCTTTTCTCTATGCTTTCCTTCTATCCTGTGCAAGAGTTCAGGTCCACTTTAAGACAAAGCTTAACATGACAGGCTCTGTCTTTTATGCTTCAAGTGCTCTTTAAGTTTTTATTAGGCTGTTGGGGGATGTAGGTGTACAAGGCATGAGCGATGTCTCCCCAGCAGCTGTCCCAGAATAGCCCATATCTCCTATTAAGATGCTTCTGCTTTCTTCATGCTCTTAGATAGCTACATCAAGACGTAATCCAATAAAGGCAGCGAATGGTGAATCAAAATAACAGACTGTAAAAAAAAGAAAAGTTGACATAGCCCAGAGGAGAGATGAGCATCTAGTGCACACAAGTGTTGTGACGGTAAGGTGGGAGAGTAATTACTTTCTAGCGGGTATCCAATCAGATAACACAAGAACGCCAGCATCTGATTAGATCATTCCTCGCTAATTGAGTTACTAATGGATGGCTTGTTATAGAAAACATGAACTAGACATTGTTCTTCATTCACATAGTGGAGATCTAATCTAGGGGAAACCATATGAACTCTTGCCAAGACCTATTAGTTAATGCACGCCATTATCTGATTTAGAAAAACGGGGTTTAGATGAATTTACATATATCATTTGTATACAAAAAAAGTTTCTAAGAAGACTCTGGCACATTAAGATTAATTCAGGCAGGGAAGCTTACAATGACTTGTCCGCCGGTGCTTCCTCCTGTGTCTTCCCTCCACCACCTGGTGGTCCTCCATGTCTCTTCTCTCCCAAGGTGCCTGTGTGATGTCACAAACACTAGAGGCCTCTAGTGGTCACATAAGGTACATGCCATGGTGCCCCTAGTGTTTGGCTTTTAGCAATTGCCATGAGACACAGAGATAGACTTGGGAGAAAAGAGACAGAGAGTTGCTCCGGTGGCTATGGAGGGAACACACGGGAGGAAGCATCGGCAGACAGGTGATTGTATTTGCTGTCTACATCACTTGGCTCGAGTGGGAAGGACATACATGGGGGACTTGGGAGGTGCATAAAAAAAGAGGTGTGCTATATAAAAAATACTTTGCTACTTTCTCTACCCATGCCTAACCCTTAAAGAGAACCAGAGACGAAGCACCCTCATGTATTTTACCTTATAAATCAGTGGGAACATGACAGTAAAAACCTAATCTGATCTTTGTTTCATTGTTCTCTGTTTAATCTGACTGTTATCACCTCTGATAAGAATCCCCAACTGAGCATTCAGTCTAGCTTTGCCTGGAATGATTATAGCTGAGTCTGTTTTCTCTGGTGTCTTTTCAAGTCCAAGCCTGCCCCCTTGTGGCTCTGCTATAATGACTCAGCTATAATCATTCCCGGCAAAACCAGACTGAATGCTCAGTCGAGGATTCTTATCACACCTGATAACAGAAACTTAGCAGTGAGGATGAAACGGAGAGCAGGGTAGGTGTTTTCTCTAATGTTCCTACTGATATATATGGTAAATACATAAGGGTGCTTCGTCTCTGGTCCCCCTGCCAATGCCTAACCCTACATCCTACCAGTGAGTGAAATTGAGGATTGATCTTCCATAGTAGGCATTCAATAGCAAGCAGACAGTCATGCACAAATCTAGACAGAATCTGGACAAACATAAAGCCAGCCAGAGAATAATATTTTTTACTTGTATAAATCCAGCATTATCGGCAATTGCGTATCTGGAAGGGTGCAGAAAGGGCTCGTGCCATGGGCGCCACAGCATCATGGGCACCATGTCTACCCATGTACTGCCATGCCTGCTCCTGGGCTGTGCCACCATGCCTCCCCTTCACTTGGACCTCAGATCAGATTAATTCTGTTATTTGGGAATCATAACTACTTAAATTGTGTATATAGGGTGCACTTGAATTATTTTATCTTGATACACCTGGCTGTTTAATTTATTTATAGTGAGGCGCAAAATTATTTATTCTTCCTGGTACTCTTTATGGTCTTAATCCATATATGGTGCTCAAATGAATTAGCTGTAATGGTGAGGGAAAAGGTCAGTGTTAGGAGTGGTGAAGGAAAAGGTTAGTGTTAGGAGTGGTGAGGGAAAAGGTTAGTGTTAGGAGTGGTGAGGGAAAAGGTCAGTGTTAGGAGTGGTGAGGGAAAAGGTCAGTGTTAGGAGTGGTGAGGGAAAAGGTCAGTGTTAGGAGTGGTGAGGGAAGAGGTCAGTGTTAGGAGTGGTGAGGGAAAAGGTCAGTGTTAGGAGTGGTGAGGGAAAAGGTCAGTGTTAGGAGTGGTGAGGGAAAAGGTCATTGTTAGGAGTGGTGAGGGAAAAGGTCAGTGTTAGGAGTGGTGAGGGAAAAGGTCATTGTTAGGAGTGGTGAGGGAAAAGGTAAGTGTTAGGAGTGGTGAGGGAAAAGGTTAGTGTTAGGAGTGGTGAGGGAAAAGGTTAGTGTTAGGAGTGGTGAGGGAAAAGGTCAGTGTTAGGAGTGGTGAGGGAAAAGGTCAGTGTTAGGAGTGGTGAGGGAAAAGGTTAGTGTTAGGAGTGGTGAGGGAAAAGGTCAGTGTAAAAATGGGCGTGGCTATGACCGGATGGGGCAGAGCTAATTTAAAAGTGCACCCAAGTTTTAGTCAACCTTTCTCCAGAAAATTCACATCATTGCGCAGCTTTTCTCCAGAAAATACACAAAATGTCAGAAGCTTTCAACATAAAATACACGTAATGCGAGAACATTTCACCAGACATTACACGTTATGTGAGCAGATTTCACAAGAAAATACATTCAATCATGTCGGCAGATTTGACCAGAAAAAAATCATTCAATCTTGCGGTACATTTGACCAGAACATACACAATGTCAGCACCAGATTTCACCACAAAATACACAATATCGGTAGTTAAACTGACCACAAAATACACAATGACGGTAGTTAAACTGACCACAAAATACACGACGGTAGTTAAACTGACCACAAAATACACAATGACGGTAGTTAAACTGACCACAAAATACACAATGACGGTAGTTAAACTGACCACAAAATACACAATGACGGTAGTTAAACTGACCACAAAATACACAATGTCGGCAGTTAATCTGACCACAAAATACACAATGTCGGTAGCAGATCTGACCACAAAATACACAATATCGGTAGCAGATTTGAGTGTTGGCAAGCTGATAGCCTGGTGGGTAGGTGGTTAAGGGTGAGCAGCCTGATTGCCTAGTGGGTAGGTGGGCAGCCTGCTGGGTAGCAGTGGTGGGTAGGGGGGCAGCAGTGGTGGGTAGGTGGGCAGCCTGCTGAATAGCCTGGTGGGTAGGTGGGCAGCAGTGGTGGGTAGGTGGGTAGCATGGTGGGTAGCCTGGTGGGTAGGGGGGCAGCAGTGGTGGGTAGGTGGGCAGCCTGCTGGGTAGCAGTGGTGGGTAGGTGGGCAGCCTGCTGGGTAGCAGTGGTGGGTAGGTGGGCAGCAGTGGTGGGTAGGTGGGCAGCCTGCTGGGTAGCCTGGTGGGTAGGTGGGCAGCCTGCTGGGTAGCAGTGGTGGGTAGGTGGGCAGCAGTGGTGGGTAGGTGGGCAGCCTGCTGGGTAGCCTGGTGGGTAGGTGGGCAGCCTGCTGGGTAGCCTGGTGGGTAGGTGGGCAGCAGTGGTGGGTAGGTGGGCAGCAGTGGTGGGTAGGTGGGTAGCAGTGGTGCGTAGGTGGGTAGCAGTGGTGGGTAGGTGGGCAGCAGTGGTGGGTAGCCTGGTGGGTAGATGGGCAGCCTGCTGGGTAGCCTGGTGGGTAGGAGGGCAGCAGTGGTGGGTAGGTGGGCTGCAGCGGTGGGTAGGTGGGCAGCAGCGGTGGGTAGGTGGGCAGCAGCGGTGGGTAGGTGGGCAGCAGTGGTGGGTAGCCTGGTGGGTAGGTGGGCAGCCTGCTGGGTAGCCTGGTGGGTAGGTGGGCAGCAGTGGTGGGTAGGTGGGCAGCAGTGGTGGGTAGCCTGGTGGGTAGGTGGGCAGCAGTGGTGGGTAGCCTGGTGGGTAGGTGGGCAGCCTGTTGGGTAGCCTGGTGGGTAGGTGGGCAGCAGTGGTGGGTAGGTGGGCAGAAGTGGTGGGTAGCCTGGTGGGTAGGTGGGCAGCAGTGGTGGGTAGGTGGGCAGCAGCGGTGGGTAGGTGGGCAGCAGTGGTGGGTAGGTGGGCAGCAGTGGTGGGTAGGTGGGCAGCAGTGGTGGGTAGCCTGCTGGGTAGCCTGGTGAGTAGGTAGGCAGCAGTGGTGGGTAGGTGGGCAGCAGTGGTGGGTAGGTGGGCAGCAGTGGTGGGTAGCCTGCTGGGTAGCCTGGTGGGTAGGTGGGCAGCAGTGGTGGGTAGGTGGGCAGCAGCGGTGGGTAGCCTGCTGGGTAGCCTGGTGGGTAGGTGGGCAGCAGTGGTGGGTAGGTGGGCAGCAGCGGTGGGTAGCCTGGTGGGTAGGTGGGCAGCAGTGGTGGGTAGCTGGTGGGCAGCAGCGGTGGGTAGGTGGGCAGCAGCGGTGGGTGGCCGGGCCGGTGCACCTGTAAAAGAAAAAAAACCCATTCACTTACCTGCAGATGAAACCTCTCTTCCGAATCCCAGGCAGCCTCCGCAGCTCCTCTTGAATGTCCCGCGCCGTCTCCTGCTGCGTCACCAGTGCAGGGCTACGGGAAGATGGCCACCGAAGCCCGCACTGGAGACAAAAATAGACGGCAAGATGGCGTCGGCGGCCATCTTGCCGTCTATTTTTGTCTCCAGTGCGAGCTTCGGCGGCCATCTTCCCGTAGCCCTGCTCGGGTAAACTGAGGGCGGCTATCAGCCGCCCTGTCAGTGCCCGTTGCCGGCGCCCGTGGAGGGGAAGCGCCGAAGGAGGGGACCCAGGTGAGGGAGATGTGGGGGGGTATTTCCCCCCTCCCCGCCGACGCTGCCACCCCTCCTTCAGAGCTGCTTCCCCTCCTGTGTCATCAAGGCTTCTGGGGAGGCCTTGATGACACCCCCCCTGGAGCTGACACCCGGAGCGGAGCGCTCCTGGCCGCCCCATGGTAGGGACGCCACTGGGTGAGGGAAAAGGTTAGTGTTAGGAGTGGTGAGGGAAAAGGTTAGTGTTAGGAGTGGTGAGGGAAAAGGTCAGTGTTAGGAGTTGTGAGGGAAAAGGTCAGTGTTAGGAGTGGTGAGGGAAAAGGTTAGTGTTAGGAGTGGTGAGGGAAAAGGTCAGTGTTAGGAGTCGCGAGGGAAAAGGTCAGTGTTAGGAGTGGTGAGGGAAAAGGTCAGTGTTAGGAGTGGTGAGGGAAAAGGTCAGTGTTAGGAGTGGTGAGGGAAAAGGTTAGTGTTAGGAGTGGTGAGGGAAAAGGTCAGTGTTAGGAGTGGTGAGGGAAAAGGTCAGTGTTAGGAGTGGTGAGGGAAAAGGTCAGTGTTAGGAGTGGTGAGGGAAAAGGTCAGTGTTAGGAGTGGTGAGGGAAAAGGTTAGTGTTAGGAGTGGTGAGGGAAAAGGTTAGTGTTAGGAGTGGTGAGGGAAAAGGTTAGTGTTAGGAGTGGTGAGGGAAAAGGTAAGTGTTAGAAGTGGTGAGGGAAAAGGTTAGTGTTAGGAGTGGTGAGGGAAAAGGTCAGTGTTAGGAGTGGTGAGGGAAAAGGTCAGTGTTAGGAGTGGTGAGGGAAAAGGTTAGTGTTAGGAGTGGTGAGGGAAAAGGTCATTGTTAGGAGTTGTGAGGGAAAAGGTCAGTGTTAGGAGTGGTGAGGGAAAAGGTTAGTGTTAGGAGTGGTGCGGGAAAAGGTTAGTGTTAGGAGTGGTGAGGGAAAAGGTCAGTGTTAGGAGTTGTGAGGAAAAAGGTCAGTGTTAGGAGTGGTGAGGGAAAAGGTTAGTGTTAGGAGTGGTGAGGGAAAAGGTAAGTGTTAGGAGTGGTGAGGGAAAAGGTTAGTGTTAGGAGTGGTGAGGGAAAAGGTTAGTGTTAGGAGTGGTGAGGGAAAAGGTCAGTGTTAGGAGTTGTGAGGGAAAAGGTCAGTGTTAGGAGTGGTGAGGAAAAAGGTTAGTGTTAGGAGTGGTAAGGGAAAAGGTCAGTGTTAGGAGTGGTGAGGGAAAAGGTTAGTGTTAGGAGTGGTGAGGGAAAAGGTCAGTGTTAGGAGTGGTGAGGGAAAAGGTCAGTGTTAGGAGTGGTGAGGGAAAAGGTTAGTGTTAGGAGTGGTGAGGGAAAAGGTCAGTGTTAGGAGTGGTGAGGGAAAAGGTTAGTGTTAGGAGTGGTGAGGGAAAAGGTTAGTGTTAGGAGTGGTGAGGGAAAAGGTCAGTGTTAGGAGTGGTGAGGGAAAAGGTCAGTGTTAGGAGTGGTGAGGGCAAAGGTCAGTGTTAGGAGTGGTGAGGGAAAAGGTTAGTGTTAGGAGTGGTGAGGCAAAAGGTCAGTGTTAGGAGTGGTGAGGGAAAAGGTCAGTGTTAGGAGTGGTGAGGGAAAAGGTTAGTGTTAGGAGTGGTGAGGGAAAGGGTTAGTGTTAGAAGAGGTGTGGGAAAAGGTTAGTGTTAGGAGTGGTGAGGGAAAAGGTTAGTGTTAGGAGTGGTGAGGGAAAAGGTCAGTGTTAGGAGTGGTGAGGGAAAAGGTCAGTGTTAGGAGTTGTGAGGGAAAAGGTCAGTGTTAGGAGTGGTGAGGGAAAAGGTTAGTGTTAGGAGTGGTGAGGGAAAATGTTAGTGTTAGAAGTGGTGAGTGAAAAGGTCAGTGTTAGGAGTTGTGAGGGAAAAGGTCAGTGTTAGGAGTGGTGAGGGAAAAGGTTAGTGTTAGGAGTGGTGAGGGAAAAGGTAAGTGTTAGGAGTGGTGAGGGAAAAGGTTAGTGTTAGGAGTGGTGAGGGAAAAGGTTAGTGTTAGGAGTGAAGGGGGAAAAGGTCAGTGTTAGGAGTTGTGAGGGAAAAGGTCAGTGTTAGGAGTGGTGAGTGAAAAGGTTAGTGTTAGGAGTGGTGAGGGAAAAGGTCAGTGTTAGGAGTGGTGAGGGAAAAGGTTAGTGTTAGGAGTGGTGAGGGAAAAGGTCAGTGTTAGGAGTGGTGAGGGAAAAGGTTAGTGTTAGGAGTGGTGAGGGAAAAGGTTAGTGTTAGGAGTGGTGAGGGAAAAGGTTAATGTTAGGAGTGGTGAGGGAAAAGGTCAGTGTTAGGAGTGGTGAGGGAAAAGGTTAATGTTAGGAGTGGTGAGGGAAAAGGTTAGTGTTAGGAGTGGTGAGGGAAAAGGTTAGTGTTAGGAGTGGTGAGGGAAAAGGTTAGTGTTAGGAGTGGTGAGGGAAAAGGTCAGTGTTAGGAGTGGTGAGGGCAAAGGTTAGTGTTGGGAGGGGAATGTTAGGATCATAGCGTAGGTGTTCAAAGAGAGAAAGGTTAGTGTTAGATAAGAGGACAGGGAGGGAATAAGAAGCAATATTTTTCCAGAGCTAAAAAAACACAGGCAACCATAACAAATCTATGCAATTTTTTGTTGTTGTTTTTTTTGGGGGGGGGGGCACACAATTTTTTTTTTTAAGTTTTTTTTGCCAAGGGAGCTATGTTACCCAGATATGCACCTGATTAACAGGCAGACAGAATGCTTCTTGTTGTAATTGCTATTGCATTAAGGTGTCAGTATCGCTTTATCGCTTGGTCTCACTGTTCTGGACGCTCAGTGGGGCTTCAGGGATGCAGCCATGGTTGCTATCAGAAATGACCCCCGGGGGTGGGGGGTGGGGGGTGTGTTGGGGAGTTGCCTACGACCTACCCGCAGCGGGCGTGCATGCGCACTACGGAGCCTCCCATCTTCAGGAGCACTCGGGCTCCCGAAGCCTCCAGTGGCAGAAGAGAGCAGTCTTTGACCGATCGGTTAGAGACTAACGGGAGTGACGGCGCTGGAAGGAGGGGACCAGGACAGACGCGTAGCTAGGGGTTTTCAGTGCCCAGGGACAAAGACAGTTTTTGTGTCCCCCTTTGGACAAAATGGGGGTGGTCATGGGCATGGGTGAAGTCAAAAGTTATTTAGATAGCTATATGTGCCCCCTTCCCCCATTCAGATGACCAGATGTGCCCCCCTTTAAATAGCCAAATGTGTGCCCATTTAGTTAGCCAGATATGCCCCCTTCACTCTGTTTAGATAGCCAGATGTGCCCCCTTTAGATAGCCTCATTCTGCTGCTGTTAACGCTTCTGCAAAGTGAGGGAGAGAAGCAGAGGCACTTCGGGCAGCCAGTGAGCCGCCTCTCATGCATGTGGGGGTGCAATGGCCATGCTGGGCGCCCTCACAGTGCTGCGCCCGGGGACATATGTCCTCCCTTGCCCACCCATAGCTACTCCTCTGGACCAAGAGAGGAAAGGGAGGGCTCTATAGGACCCAGAGCCTTCCCCCCTCCTTAGGTAAGTATCTGTTTTTTTTTATTTATTTATTTATTATTTATTTATTTATTTATTATGTATTTATTTGTTGTATTTATAAAGCGCCAACATATTACGCAGCGCTATTTAAAATTCACTTCATGCTCACTTTAAAACCCTTTAATTCCCTTCATCTCAGGTTTACTTAGTACCCCTTCATTCTGACTGCAGTACCACCTAATGAGAATTGCCACAGTCACAGGCGTCACATAGGTGTTGTAATTAGCACAAGTGGTCTTGTGACACAAGAACATAAGGAATCATTACAAGCCTCTTAGGTTTCTGCTACTTGAGATCCCTCCTATCTCACACTAGTCTACGTTTATTAAGCTGTCTGCATGTCTTACAGGTGGCACCCTGAATAGATCTATTAAAGAGGCAAATAGCAGAACATATTACATGGGTTGTGAGCATAACGTGGCTCACGCAAACTATGCGGCGGGTGTTACGTCATTTGCATATCTCCCAGTTAAATGTATGGGCACACGCAGTGCATAAGTGCGCAAGCTCCAAGGCGAGAGGACTATATCAATGAGATTTCATTACAGCGGACCTGAACTCAGGACTCCCTCTCTCCTCTAACAGATCAGCAACAGCATAATAACCTTTGGAGAAAAACATTTCTTTGTTACAGCTTACAGAACTCCTGCAATAAATCTGCAGTGAGTCTACTTCACACTTTCATGGAAGCAGAAATAGGGTTAACATCCTGTTTTAAAATATTAGCCGTCTGCCAAGGACTGCTGAATTTCCGTGCTGACACAGCCGAGAAGTCAAATTACACTTGTGATTACTTACAGATGGGGGGGGGGGGGGGGAATTAAACAGGCTCAGTCTCCACTAAAAACACACAGGGGCCCATGTGCCATTCATTTTTTTCTCCTGAGTTTTCTCCCAAGAGATAATTTTTTCACCTTCTTTTTAAAATAACTTTTCGGCCTGGAACCCACTGCAAAACGCTATCGCTAATCGCAAGCGCTAGCATTTTGTATGAGCAGTTTGTCAGCGGTTTCATGAGCGTTTTAGGAAGTGATTTTACAAAGTGTATCAATTTGCCAGCGATTGTGTAGCGATTAGCGATTAGCATTTTAAAGTCTGATTGGTCCTTTTAATTAATTTTAATTTTGTTACAGTCTGTGGTAACGTTAAAACGCTTTTATATACGTTTATATACTTTACATTGAAGCGCTAACGCTCTCAAAATGCTGCATGTCCTGCGTTTGCAATTTGAGGAATCGCAAACGCTCCAGTGGAAGTTGCCCCATCCATTTACATTAGCTGAGCGTTTTGGCAAAACGCTAGCGTTCTGTAACGCTCCAAAAATGCTCTCAAAATCGCCCTTGTGGGTTCCAGCCCTCATGCAGTTTTCAATTGAAAAAGTACTAAAATAATAGATGAAAAAGTGCTATCAAAAATATATTGTGTTTTGTCGCTTGCTGGTGGTTTAAAGAGAAACTCCAACCAAGAATTGAACTTTTTCCCAATCAGTAGCTGATACCCCATTTTACATGAGAAAGACAATGATTTTCACAAACAGACCATCAGGGGGCGCTGTATGACTGATTTTGTGCTGAAACCCCTCCCACAAGAGGCTCTGAATACCGCGGTACTCTGGGCAAACTGCCACAATGTAACAATGTTCACAGACAGGAAATGGCTGTTATTAGCTGTCTCTAACAGACAGAGCAGCTAGAAACAGCTAAATAACCTGCCCACAGTAACAATGTCACCATGTAATAAATGTCAGAATGTGAATCTGGTAAAGGAAAGATTTTACAATGAGCAAACACTGACTAAATCATTTATACATAATTATGGTAAAAAATGAAGCACTTTTTTTACTACATTATTTTCACTGGAGTTCCTCTTTAAGGGCTCGTTTCCACCATAGCGAATCCGCATGCGGCGACGAGATGCGGATTCGCTTGTTACACTGAAGTGGCCGGGGCTGTTTCCACATGTGCGGCGTGCGGGAGCGATTTGGCGGCGGGCCAAATCTGCACGACGGGACCCACAGAATTCGCCTGCGTCGGGAATCCGTGCGAATCGCCGCTAATGTATTTAATAGTAAAAACGCATGCGTTTGTTACATGCGTTTTTACCCGCGATTTCGCACCTTTTTCAATGTTATTTTGCCCTGGCAGTGTCATGGTTAATTTCGCATGGCACCCTGCCATGCGAAATCGCACGCGAAATCGCACGCGAAATCGCGGGTAAAAACGCATGCGGAAACGCATCCGCATGCGTTTTTACAAGCGTCGGAATGCCGGCGAAATCGCGTCGCAACAGTGGAAACGGGCCCTTAAAAGGGCATTTTATTGACATTGTGAAAATATCACCTTGTGTCCCGAGCAAGAGTTCAGGTCCACTTTAAAGGTAGCCTAAACCATGCTAGTTACTTGTGTGTCATGCTGAGCTTTTGACTTGTTAGTTGTTTTTTAGTTACACACCTGTCACTAGCATGTAGCCAGTGGAGTCAGACCAACAGAGTTTAAAACATTTTATAGGCTGTATCTGAAAATGGTCATTTGTTGAATTTGCAGCATTAGGAGGTCATATTTGTATAATCAAAAGCTATTTCAATCAAAAAACATCTTTACAGGTCAAGTTATGTATTAACATAGGACCCATTATTTGATAGCAGCTTCAGAATTCTTGCATCCATTGAACTTGTAAATTTTTTGTTGAGCGTTGAGCGTTTGCAGGATGTCAGAATAGCCTCTAAGCTGCTGTTTGGATGTAAACTGCCTCCGACCATCATATATCTTTTGCTTCAGGATGCTCCAAAGGTTCTCACTATGATGGAGGCCACAAATTAGTTTCTTTTCTTTTATGCTGATAGCAGCCTATGATGCAGAGGTATTCCTTGCAGCATGAGCTGGTGCATTGTCATGCATGAAAATGATTTTGTCATGGAAAGCACGGTTCTTCATGGAAGAAAGTGGTCAGTCAGAAACTCCACATACTTTTCAGAAGTCATTTTCACACCTTCAGGGAGCTCACAGGGGCTGACCAGCTCTCCCCCCACGATTCAGACCCAAACCATAACTCTGCCACCTTCTTGCTGATGTCCCAGCCTTGCTGTAACATGGTGGCCGTCCACCAACCATCCACCACTCCATCTGTCTTGTCCATCCAGGGTTGCACGGTACTCATCAGTAAACAAGAATGTTTGAAAATGATTCTTCTTGTAGTTCTGTGCCCACTGCAAGGGAGGCTGAATGGAAGGTTTATGCATAATTGATGTCTTCTGGAGGATCCTACAACTTGATGTTCACAGGACTCCAGAGCAGTGGCATAGCTAAGGAACTGTGGACCGCAATGCAAGTTTTACAATGGGCCCCCCAAGCACTCTATACATAACAACTGATACGGAGCACCAAAACCTGTCAATGGCAACTACAGTGTCAGAGGTGCAAGAAAGAGATGGGGAACAGTTTGTTAATGATAACCACTATTCAAAGTATCTATAGAAGTGATTAATATGAGCACAGGACCAATAAAGAGCTAATACTGCAGTTGAGGGAGGGCCCCACAACCTCTGCACCCCCTATTGCTACGACCCTGCTCCAGAGGCACCACCAGCTTCAAATACCTATTTACTGCTTTGTTATGGCATCTAAGCTGCTGCTCTGTTCATCTGATGTATTTGGCAGAACCCTTCCTCATTTTGCTTTTATCGGCACAAACCTGTGTGTGCTCTGAGTCGGCCACAAATCCTTTAACAGTACGACGATCATGCTAAAGTTTTCATGAAATATAAAGGTTTTCATACCTTGCCCAAGGCAGTCAACTTATTTCACACTTTTTGGCAGCAGAGAGATCATTTTTCCTTCTTATATTGTTTGAATATGGTGGTCTGCTTAATATTGTGGAACACCCTTTTTTACTAGTTTCTCCTTTAATCAGGCTCACCAGGCATGATATGTGCATATCTCAGCACTGTGCTGCCCAAAATTACACCACCCCCTCACCCCACTTAACACTAATAAAAAACCAGGACTGCTTCTTAACGTTGGAATTATTTTATTAAGGCCAAAGCAGCCCTTAACTAACTTTTATACATAAATAACTTTGTAAACAAAAATACTCTTATTACAAAACCAGTAACCAAAAAATGTTCTGGGGAAAGGGCTCCGGGTGAAATTTTGACCCACTGAAAACCACAACTGGCATGCAGCCTGCAATCTGCCGGCCCCCGCCGCATGGACCGGCTCAGGGACAACTGCACGCCTCATTTTACCATTCTCTTCGAAGACACCCTTCCGTTATCCTTCAACCATAGGTGGGATAAGTAATTGCCCCCCACCCTAATTGTAACCATCTCCGGAGCCCCATACCCCGCAAGCTGCAATGACATAACCACCGTCACACAATAACCTTCACTTCGTAACCAACAATAGGGAGGGTGGGTGGGAAACACGTCCTGTCTCCTTGCTGTCCCCCGAGCGTCTGCCGCTCAAGACGTCACTTCCTCCTGACGTCACTTCCTCCCGCCTCCTGTCCTGGGCCTGCCACCAGCGCGCATTACCCGGCCGCCTCCTACCGCTCCGCCCACAACATTAACCCCCTCACAGCGAGCCAGCACTATCATGGGGCCCTACACTCCACGCCGCTGCGCTTATCTCGCTACAGGCCATCTTGATATGTGCATATCTCAGCACTGTGCTGCCCAAAATTACACCACCCCCTCACCCCACTTAACACTAATAAAAAACCAGGACTGCTTCTTAACGTTGGAATTATTTTATTAAGGCCAAAGCAGCCCTTAACTAACTTTTATACATAAATAACTTTGTAAACAAAAATACTCTTATTACAAAACCAGTAACCAAAAAATGTTCTGGGGAAAGGGCTCCGGGTGAAATTTTGACCCACTGAAAACCACAACTGGCATGCAGCCTGCAATCTGCCGGCCCCTGCCGCATGGACCGGCTCAGGGACAACTGCACGCCTCATTTTACCATTCTCTTCGAAGACACCCTTCCGTTATCCTTCAACCATAGGTGGGATAAGTAATTGCCCCCCACCCTAATTGTAACCATCTCCGGAGCCCCATACCCCGCCAACCACACGGGCGTGAACACCTTACGCCCGTGAGGCCTACAAATAAAGAGCCCGCTGGATACCATCCGTCAAAGCCAGGGACCACAAGTCGGTCCCTATCTCATTGAGATGCACCCCGTCCCTACTCAAAATCAATTCTGTCTCTGTTTCTAAGTCCGTGTGTCGGACAGCCACCCCCCCATTCCTAATAACAAAGTGTGATATCTCCCTATTCAATTTTTTTCTGGCACGATTTACCCGATCCACCGATCTTGCTAACCTCCAACTGTTGCGTGTTACCACCTCCGACCAAACAATGACTGTAGCCGGGAATTCAGACCTGATTAACATGAAATCACACTTAATGTCTTTTATGATTTGCCTCGTAGAACGAGAGGCCAAATCATTCCCTCCCACGTGCAAAACCAACACATCTGGAACCCGATCCCATATCACCAACTGACGAAATTCCGGAATGACTCTATGCCACAGCATTCCTGGCCTCCCGATCCACCTTATACGGGCCTGGCTCCTAGGGAAACCCAGTTGTCGCCCATCCGGCCGAACTCGAGCTCTCCTGGCTCCCCGCGCCACGTAAGAGTGACCGAGGATCCATACCAGCCGCGCTGCTTCATCTGTAATAGAAAGAAAGAAAGGGAAAAGGGAACACACCACACACCACCACCACCAACATAACAACTTGTGCTTACATCAAATGAGGTCGTATGTAAGAATGAAATCTTGCCGACTCCCATCTCCCAATCCTCTTTATCGTTTTCTCATCCAGCCCCCAACGAGCTGCCTCTGTGGCAGCCCCTATGCGAAAGGAGTGAGAAGCAAATTCTAACGGGGGAACTCCCACCCTTTCCAAACTTTTCCGGAAAACGGACACAAACTGGAACTTGGTTAAGGGGACCCCGTCCAAATGGCACAGGAAGGACAAACTTCCCTTTGGACGCACCCCTTTAAATTGGGCCAGCACCTTCACGGGGCAGACAGGCGAGCCTGCAATCCCCTGCAATGTGATGGCCCTTCCCTTGCCTGCCTGGTCTGTTTTTGAACGCCTCAGAAAAATCTCAACGGATCCTTCAGCGATCGTCACGTCCCCATCTAAAATACCCGACGCCGTCTTCTTATTGGGGCTAACCAATTCACTTATACAAAACGCCCCGAAAAAAGCTAAAACAAAAGCTGCTGTAAATAACGCCGCTTCGAATTCAGAACTGCACAACTCCGGTAGTTTATCCACCAGGGCGGAAAGGAGTTCAAACGTAACCGGCCGCCGAGAATCTTTTGTAACTGGATTGGACTTAAAACCCCGCAAAGCTAACCGCACCCTAAAATCTTTTGTGATATCGGATTCACCCCTTAATTTAAATAAAAACGCCAAAGCTGTCACCTTTTTGGCCATAGCCGGGGGGGACACCCCCGCCGCGCCATTGGATACCATGAAATTAAATAGCAGACACAACCTATCCGCATCTGACCGAGAGCCTCCCACTTGAGCAGCCAACGTATCCCATTGATTCCATACTGCCGCATACGCTGATCTAGTTCCTTCAGTCAATGACCGAGACATCCATTCCTCTATCTTCCGAACGGGATCTCCCATAACTCCTGAGGGCAAGGAATCCCGAATTGCGTCGCTCCAGGCACGAGGTTTCTGAAACGTTGCCACTGAAATCGAGAAAGCGCATCCGCTACATCATTCTCGGTTACAGGCAAATGCGCCGCATGTATGAACATGTTATACCGTAGGCAAACCAGAACCAAGTACCTCAGTAGCCGAATTACCGGGACCGAAGAAGCTGACACCTGGTTAATAGCCGTGACCACCCCCAAGTTATCACAATTGAACTTAATCTTTTTATTAGCCAGCCGCGAACCCCATATTACTGCCGCCACCACTATGGGAAAAAGCTCCAAGAGCATCAGATTTTTGGTAAACCCAGCTAGTATCCACTCCTCAGGCCATTCCGCCGCACTCCAGCTACCTGCAAAAAATGCCCCGTACCCATGAGCGCCCGCCGCGTCGGTGAAAAGCTCCAGGTCATGATGCAAAATGCTGTCTTCCATCCAAACCGCTCGGCCATTAAAGCTGGAAAGGAAAACCTTCCACATCTGTAAATCATCTCTATGCTCCCTGCGCAAACGCACCCGATGATGTGGAGAGGATACTCCCGCGGTCGCCATTGATAATTTTCAACACAAAATCCGCCCCATTGGGATGATCCGGCACGCAAAATTTAATTTACCCAACAATGATTGGAGCACGCGCAAAGTGACCTTCTTGTGTGATAGTACCTCCTCAATGACCCCCCGCAAATCATCCACTTTATCTTTGGGTAACCGGCATTCCATTGCCACTGTATCTATCACTATACCTAAGAATCTAATCTCTGTCTGAGGACCCTCTGTTTTTTCCTCCGCTAGCGGGATACCGAAGCTTGCGCAAATCTGTCGCATGGTTGCCAATAAGTATTGGCATGTCTGGGAATCCTTCTCACCCATGAACAAGAAGTCATCCAGGTAGTGTATTACAGATCCTACCCCGGACTCTTCCTTTACCACCCACTCAATGAAGGAGCTAAACTTTTCAAAGTAAGAGCAAGATATGGAACAGCCCATAGGAAGGCAACAATCAACGTAATAATTGTTGTTCCAAAAACATCCCAACAGATGAAAACTATCCCTATGCACCGGGAGCAGCCGAAAAGCCGCTTCCACGTCCGATTTGGCCAATAATGCGCCCTGCCCCAAACGCCTCACCCACCGCACTGCCACATCAAAAGACGTGTAAGCCACTGATGAATCCACAGGGTCAATGCCGTCATTCACGGACCTGCCCCTGGGATGTGATAAGTGGTGGATGAGGCGAAAGGACCCCGGCTCCTTCTTGGGCACAATGCCCAAAGGGGAGACAACCAAATCATCCAGAGGAAGGGACACGAAAGGTCCGGCCATCCGGCCCAACCTAACCTCTTTTTCCAATTTTAATGATACAACCGTCTCGTGGCCCGATACCGACTTCAGATTCCGAAAGGGGGGGGAGGAGCGAAAGGCTCCCGAACTAGGAATACGAAAACCTTCGGCAAAACCACGACGCAAGAATTCAGCATTTTCAACATCTGGGTATCTATTTAAGTACCGTTCCATCTTTTGAAGCATCACTGGGGTCCTCCCTTTTTCCGGAAGATTCTCCCCCTTTGCTCTTCCCTTGTTTGTAACAACGCGATCCCGGGTGACTCCCCCCGCAATTGGCACACTCATGTTTAAACCGACAGGAGGAACCGAACTTGCATGATGAGTCATTGAACTTCCAACAAACTCCCGGTCGCTTACTGGCCAGCTGCCCTGAACTACCGGAGCTGCTGGCCCCCCCTTGAAAGGACTGAGAACCCTTACTAGCCGGAATCATAAGTTTCATCCAGAGGATGACATCATTATGGTCCCACCTGATCTCCGGACGTACTGCCTTACGCTGCCTGAACTCCTCATCATAACGGAGCCATGAATTGCCTCCGTATGACCGATAAGCCTCACTTATGCTATCTTGGTAACCAAACAAAGCCGAACAACATTCGGGCTGTTTTTCTCCTATCACACTCGCCAAGATGGCGAAAGCTTGTGACCAATTCTGATGCGTCCGCGGTATGAGCCTATACCGCCTGCGCTCCTCCTCCTCTTTCTTGCTCTCATCCGGCTTTCCTCTGTCTAAGTTAAACTTAGCTAGCTGTAACAAGGAAAAAATCTCGACGTATTCTCCCCGCCAGATTTTTTCCTTTACCTCCTTCTTCAAATGTGTGCCTAATAATGCCTCCAGGCACAAGTAGACTTCACTCTTCGCCGAATCAGATAACCTAACCGTGTCCACTTCCTTCTGAGCTACCGTAGTGACTTCTCCCGTGACCAAAGTGGGGGCTTCAACTGTTGGAGCCGACACTGTCACTGTCGATGCCACCGGCCCAAGGAGGGGACCCCTACCGATACTGGGTGTGCTGCAACTACAGGCGCTGCCGCTGGCGCAGTTGCCACCGTAGGCCCAAAAAACGGTGCCATTACAGGTACTGATTGTGCTGTGACTGCCTGGGGTACCCAAGCCGCTACGGGAGACACTGCATTAGCTACGCTGGCCCCCTGCAATGCATCCCGAATTCCCATAAGAAGTGTGTTTACAAAGGACAACGCTGGTGCGACCGCGATGTCCCCTGCCGCCTGCGGGGGTACCAACCCTCTAGCATTAGCTAACGCTACCACACTGTTATCTACCGCATTGTGTGCTGTGGGAAGTGAATGAATTAAATTAATCTCACCTGTCTGCACCGGACGTCCGTCCCGACCAGCCGAACCCCTGGATCGCACTGAACCCCTGTCGTCGAGATCCTCCTCCGACTGAGATGACGCTTCTTCGTTATGCGACTCATTGCCACGTCCCGGCTGACTGGCTGGAGCAACCGGCACCAGCCCGCTTCGACTGTTGGAAGACCCTCTACTGGACGAAGAATGGTGACTCCGCGCACCCTTGGTGCCCGAGCCGCTGCTCTCTCTGCTACTCGACCCTCGAGCGTGAGATTGGGCCTTTCCCTTCCTCTGGGCCCCTTTAGCTCCTTTTCCTTTTCCGGATGCCTGCTGTTGGGTAGCTCTGGCCTGTCCCTGGCTAGGCCCAGCCGTGGCTGCTGCACCTCCTGAGGAACTCCTGTGCCCCTGCCGTTTTCCCGCTTGTAAGGCCTGGTGCACATTGCTGGGACCTGCTAGCACGGGCTCCTGCTCATCCTCTGGTGCCCTGCCGCCTGTATCGCTCCTCTCCACCTCTGACCCACCTGCTTCTCCTGATGCCTCCGCCCCTTGTCCGCTCCCTGCTGCCGCCGTAGTTTGGCCCTTGCGGGGTTTCGCTGGCCGCTTGGGGGTAGGTGCAGGAGGGGATGCTATGGGGCTTCCTGAGCGCCGTGTAGGCCACGGGGATGCTGCGGGACTCAGCCTGTCGGGCGGGCGAGTCACCCGCGCGCTGGAACGAGGTGCCGCTCCGCCTCCCGTCATGGCCGCCATCTGCAGGGAGACCCACTGGGGGCCCCGCGATTCCGCTTCTGTCCGCACCAGTCGGAGTAGCTCCTCCACCGTGTCCGCCATGACGCACTTCTTTTTCCCCGCAAGCAAGACACGTCCTGTCTCCTTGCTGTCCCCCGAGCGTCTGCCGCTCAAGACGTCACTTCCTCCTGACGTCACTTCCTCCCGCCTCCTGTCCTGGGCCTGCCACCAGCGCGCATTACCCGGCCGCCTCCTACCGCTCCGCCCACAACATTAACCCCCTCACAGCGAGCCAGCACTATCATGGGGCCCTACACTCCACGCCGCTGCGCTTATCTCGCTACAGGCCATCTAACTAGTTATCAGAGGTGTCCGAGATTGATTTCAGTGATCAAAAAAGCCCTGAGACACAATACCATCCATAAGTTGATATGAAAAACAAAATATTTAAAGGGACTCCGAGCTCAAGTAAAAAAAGAAAGTTGTACTCACCCGGGGCTTTTTCCAGCCCAGTGCTGGTCGGGAGGTCCCACGACGGCGTCCTGGCTCCTCTCCATGTCCCCGCTCCGGAATGGCTGACCGGCCGCAGCCCGGGCGACACTCTGCTGAGTGTCGGGCTGTTCCTTCCGCGTATGACACGGCTGACGTCACACGCTGGCCGCCTCGTGTCATCACGGCGGCCGGCGTGAAAGTACTGCGCATGCGCGATTAAAGCGCGCATGCGCCGTACTGCCAAGCCGGCCGCCGTGATGACGCGAGGCGGCCGGCGTGTGACTTCAGCCGTGTCATACGCGGAAGGAACAGCCCGACACTCAGCAGAGTGTCGCCCGGGCTGCGGCCGGTCAGCCATTCCGGAGCGGGGACATGGAGAGGAGCCAGGACGCCGTCGTGGGACCTCCCGACCAGCACTGGGCTGGAAAAAGCCCCGGGTGAGTACAACTTTCTTTTTTTACTTGAGCTCGGAGTCCCTTTGATCTTTATGACACTGAAATTTGCTTACACTTTGCATAATAACTTGGAACACAATGTAAAACAATAAATCTATTTTTAGGTTTTTAAAGTGAACTAGAGACGAAGCACCCTCATGTATTTTACCATATAGATTAGTGGGAACATTAGAGAAAACACCTACCCTGCTCTCTGTTTCATTCTGCAGTGCACAGCTTGTTTCTAATCAGCCCTGATAAAATCCCCGACTGAGCATTCAGTCTGGCCTTGCTATAATGACTCAACTATAATGATTCCTGAGCAGAGTCAGCAGGGGGCAGGCTTGGACTTGAAAAGACATGAGAGAACACAGACTGAGCTATAAATATTCCTGAGCAAAGTCACACTGAATGCTCAGTCTGGGATTTTATCAGGGCTGATTAGAAGCAAGCTGTGCAGTGCAGAATGAAACAGAAAGCAAGGTAGGTGTTTTCTCTAATGTTCCCACTTATATATATGGTAAAATACATGAAAGTGCTTCGTCTCTGGTTCCCTTTAAACTTAAAATAAAGATTTTGAAAAAAAAGTAAATTTTAGGAGTAGGAAGATAGATACATTTGTGCATCTCTTCTTTTTATTTTCACCTCAGGTTCACTTTAATTGCCAATTTAATAGCATCTGCCTTGTCGTTATGCTATTCAAGTCTCCTGTGACACAGGTGACATCCCAGTTATCTGCCTGGTTTGCCTGTAGTATTTAAAGGGGAACTGAAGAGAGAGGTATATGGAGGCTGTCATGTTTATTTCCTTTTAGACAATACCAGTTGCCTGGCAGCCCTGCTGATCCTCTGCCTCTAATACTATTAGCCATAGCCCCTGAACAAGCATGCAGCAGATCAGGTGTTTCAGTGGTTCAGACTTATAAGTCTGATCTGACAAGACTAGCTGCATGCTTGTTTCTGGTTTTAATCAGATACTACTGCAGAGAAATAGACCAGCAGGGCTGCCAGGCAACTGGTATTGATTAAAAGGAAATAAACATGACAGCCTCCATATACCTCTCTCTTCAGTTCCCCTTTAAGTGGGTTATACAGGTATTATGTCCATATCTTACTGAGTGCCAGCACAATGCCAGGTTTCGCTGCCCATCACATTTTGCTGCTATGTCAGGGCATTTTCTCATGTGCATACACAGCAGGATCCTTTTCTTCCTCCTCCTGCCTACGGCACTGCCTTGCCCATCATCACGCACATGCGCAGTACAGTCTCAAATACAGTTCACTCTAAATTCTTTAAATTGTAGGCCTCTTACACACTCTACACACCCCAAATTATGAGGGTATGGAAGGGACCCCTGATTTCCCTCTGTGCAAATTTGCAGCGCCCGAAACCCTACTGGTTCTCGAGATATGGCTTACAAACCTATCTTGTGAACTAACAGGGCTTGGGGCTGCAAATTTGCACAGAGCTGGGTCAGGGATTTCCTCCATACCCTCAAAATGTGAGGTGTGCAGGGTGTGTAAGAGGCCCACAATTTATATAATTTAGAGTGAAGTATAAATGAGAATACACTGCGCATGTGCGTGATGAAACACAGAACAGTGACATACGCAGCAGTAGAGCAGCCAACATCCTCTATTTTGTTGCATCCATTTTAAATGCAAGCTGTGTAACCTGCCTATATTTAGGCTCTGCACGTCCAGGCAGTTAGTCAATCAGATGAAGCCTTCCCTGGGAAGCGCTGCCAGCTCCTCCTGTTGTATAGAAATGTAAGTTTACTTATGGCTAGCTGTATTCATGTGCTATTTCAGTTTGCATTCCGTTTTAATCTGAGTTTAGGGTTTAATGCATAGTTTGCATCTGTTTTGAATACAAGGGGCTCGATTCACAAAGCGGTGCTAACTGAGTTAGAGACTTTAGGCATGATAACCATTGCACCATGCTGGTGAAAAGCCAGTTTAGGCGTGATAAGTTTAGGTGTGATAAGTTTAGGTGTGATAAGTTTAGGCATGCTAAGTTTAGATAAGTGTAGATAGCGTGCAAAGTCCCGCACGCAAAGCAGCTCCATTAAACTCTATGCAAAGTGCACTAGACTTTGCTAGCGCAAAACTTTTGATCAGCTGTGCACTGCGGTGCTAACGCAGTTGGGGCCATATCCTATTCAAGGTGATAAGTAGCTTGCAGATGCGAGCTACTTATCACCTTGCCATCGCGCGAGGATTACTGGCAAATCCTATTGCCCATATACTTCGCGCGATGGCCGATCGTTAGGGAGCATTACTCAGGCGAAAGCCTGAGCGATGCTCCCTATTACCGAGCGATGGGGAGTGAGGTTTACGCTGTGGTGCTGTCCATCAGCACCACGGCCTCACTCCCCACACATGCGCACTCGTCCGCCGAACATCGCCGACATCTTCCGCCGCAGCATCTGGGGGTCTCCTTTAATAAGGAGACCCCCAGAGCTCCCCGTCGGGTCGCCGCACAGTTTAGAAGCCAGCGCGCAGCTCTGCCCGGCTCCTCTGTCATACGTACCGCCGCCGATCACCCGCCGCCTCTCGCCGCAAAATCCGTCACGTAATTACAGTGTATCTAACACTGTAATTACTGTGCGCATAGAAGGAGCCCGGGCAAAGCATCTTTGAATCTGCAGCCAGGCTCCCCATTGGTCTGCTGTGTGAGCCATTTTATTGTAATTACGTGACGGATTCACTGTAATTACGTGACGGATTTTGCGGCGAGAGGCGGCGGGTGATCGGCGGCGGTACGTATGACAGAGGAGCCGGGCAGAGCTGCGCGCTGGCTTCTAAACTGTGCGGCGACCCGACGGGGAGCTCTGGGGGTCTCCTTATTAAAGGAGACCCCCAGATGCTGCGGCGACGACGTGCGTTAGCTAGTTTAGACCTGCTTTTTGCATGATAAGATAAGGGTAATTGGATTCCGTGTTAAGAACTCGCTGGGCGATTATATCGCCCAAGCGAGTTCTTTTCCGCCTGGGGGGGTCTAAAGTTTAATTAGATTAGGCGATGCCCCCATCGCCTAAGTTAAGAACTCGCCAGTGCTTAGCGCTGGCGAGTTCAGCAATAGAATATGGCCCTTGGTGCTTAAACTTATCATGCCTAAACTTATCACACCTAAACTTATCATGCCTAAACTTATCACACCTAAACTTATCACACCTAAACTTATCATGCCTAAACTGAGTTTAGGCGTGATAAAGGGCTTTTCACCAGAGTGCTAACTGTTAGCACCGCTTTGTGAATCAGGCCCAAGGTGTGTATTTAGCCTCCAGGGGGCTCTGCACGCCTCTGTTGGTAGTCATTTCAGATGCAGTCTTATTAGGAGCACTGACAATTTCGCTGTATTCCCAAAAAATGTGTACCGGCCATCCTTACAATTTGTTTTACTGTATCTGCCTGGCTTGCCTACGTCTACAAATGACCCTGCCTGGGTTATACTTCCTAGCTTCTATATTGCCTACATGCCCAGTGGGCTTTGCTCTGTTGACATCAAAAGATTAAACTATCCATTTTTTGTATACACACTAAATGGAGCCAGTGGCGTAGCTAAGGAGCTCTGGGCCCCGATGCAAGTTTTACAATGGGGCTCCCCAAGCACTCTATACATAGCAATTAATACGGTGCACCAAAATATTCCAATGGCAACTACAGTGTCAGAGGTGTAAGAAGGGGATGGGGAACAGTTTGTTAATGATTACCACTATTCAAAGTATCTATAGAAGTGATTATTATGAGTACAGGACCAATAGAGAGCTAATACTGTAGTTGAGGGAGGGCCCTTCGGGGCCCCTCTGGCCCAAGGGCCCCGATGCGGTCGCTACCTCTGCACCCCCTATTGCTATGCCCCTGAATGGAGCTATGATTATTCTACAGGTGCTCACTGTTATGTCTAAATAAATGGATCTAAATCAACAGATATAAAGCAATATTCATTTATTGAAAATATAATACAAAATTCATAGAAACTCTAAAAACAACATGAGATGGCCATCCCCTCACACCGAAACACCCACGCATACCCTCAGACATGGGTCCATCTGAAAATGGCGCAGGGAGAAAAATGGCGCACCGTTCTGCTGATAAATGTATCATAAAACGCTATTTACCGTTTTAATGTAAATACAATAAAACGGTAAATTTCGTTTTATGCTACATTGATTGCAGAGCGGTGCGCCATGATAAACATGCAGGGCTAGTATAGGCAGCGGGGGCTGGGGGAGAGAGGCAGCGGGAGACTAGAGGGCTTAGGCAGCGGATGTATGCAGAAGCATACGTTACCTTATCCTGGGCCAGCGATCGCTCCTTCCCTCCGCTCCTTCCATTCGTTTGCTGTAGTCCCGCAGCCGGCCAATCAGCATGCGGAGACTGAAGCCACATGGTGATTGGCCGGCTGCAGGACTACAGTAAACAAATGGAAGAAGTGAAGGAGCGGAGGGAAGGAGCGATCGGCGGCCGGGACAAGGTAACGTATGCTTCTGCACACATCCTCCCCGCTGCCTATGCCCTCCAGTGTCCCGCTGCCTCTCTCCTCCCCCGACTCCCGCTGCATTCTTGACAGGGCCGGATTTCTGGAAAGGCCACAAAGGCCACGGCTTAGGGCGATAAAATCAGATAAGATAAGAAGGGCGGCATGACTTGGAGAGAGAAGAGGTCATATGTCAAAATTAATCACCTCTTCTGGTCCCGCAGCGCAGCCAGCCAGCGTCCTGCTCTGCACTAATAGCTGAATTCCAGAGTTCCCCAATTCCAGCAAGTCTCTCTCTCAATCAACATCTGCTGTCACCTCATCTGATGATCAATTCCTCTTATCATGATCATACAAGTTGATGTGAGAAATACCAGGGATTTACATTACAAAGCAGATAGAACTAAGTTCCGCTGAGTTTTAATGCAGGCATTCAAAGACATCAGTGAACCCTGCTAATTTCTTCACTTTCTCCTTTACAGTTGTGACACACTGACCCCAGCAGCTGTAAATTACACTTTCTTTTCTTTAGTCATGGGCGTAGGGCCCGTGGTCGCAGCGGTCGCCTTGGCGACCGGGCCCGGCTCCTGAGGAGGCAGGGGAGGGGCCCGGGGGGCCCATCTCCGTTTGGAGGGCCATGCGACCGTGCGCGCTGGTAGGAGGGAGCCGCAGCCGCGGGGAGGGCAGCCCGACCTCTCCCTCCCTTCCTCTCCCCGGGCCCCCCCCCCCCTCAGATGCAGAGTGCAGCTCACGGAAGCGCTGTAGGCAGAACTCACCTCCCTGCGTTCCACTCGCCGCTGATCTCCTCTCTGGCTGGCTCTGCATAGATGTTGTTACACACGCAGCTTCCGGCTAAACAGGAAGCTGCGTGTGTAAGCATCTATGCAGAGCCAGCCAGAGAGGAGATCAGCGGCGATTGGAACCAGGGACGGAGGTGAGTTCTGCCTACAGCGCTTCCGTGAGCCGCTCACTCTGCATCTGAGGGGGGGGGGGGGGCCCGGGGAGAGGAAGGGAGGGAGAGGTCGGGCTGCCCTCCCCGCGGCCCCCCCCCTCCATTATGGGGACGGGGCACCTATCTACCTGCCCTATCCTGGGGGGCAGCTACCTAATCTATCCTGGGGGGCAGCTACCTAATCTAACCTAATCCTGGGGGGCAGCTACCTAATCTATCCTGGGGGGCAGCTACCTAATCTATCCTGGGGGGCACCTACCTAATCTAACCTATACTGGGGGGCTCCTACCTAATCTAACCTATACTGGGGGGCACCGACCTAATCTATCCTGGGGGGCAGCTACCTAATCTATCCTGGGGGGCAGCTACCTAATCTAACCTAATCCTGGGGGGCAGCTACCTAATCTATCCTGGGGGGCAGCTACCTAATCTATCCTGGGGGGCACCTACCTAATCTAACCTATACTGGGGGGGCACCGACCTAATCTATCCTGGGGGGCAGCTACCTAATCTATCCTGGGGGGCAGCTACCTAATCTATCCTGGGGGGCAGCTACCTAATTTATCCTGGGGGGAAGCTACCTAATCTAACCTATACTGGGGGCACCTACCTAATCTATCCTGGGGGGCAGCTACCTAATCTAACCTAATCCTGGGGGGCAGCTACCTAATCTATCCTGGGGGGCAGCTACCTAATCTATCCTGGGGGGCACCTACCTAATCTAACCTATACTGGGGGGCACCTACCTAATCTATCCTGGGGGCAGCTACCTAATCTATCCTGGGGGGCAGCTACCTAATCTAACCTAATCCTGGGGGGCAGCTACCTAATCTATCCTGGGGGGCACCTACCTAATCTATCCTGGGGGCAGCTACCTAATCTATCCTGGGGGGCAGCTACCTAATCTAACCTAATCCTGGGGGGCAGCTACCTAATCTATTCTGGGGGGCAGCTACCTAATCTAACCTATACTGGGGGGCACCTACCTAATCTATCCTGGGGGCAGCTACCTAATCTATCCTGGGGGGCAGCTACCTAATCTAACCTAATCCTGGGGGGCAGCTACCTAATCTATCCTGGGGGGCAGCTACCTAATCTATCCTGGGGGGCACCTACCTAATCTAACCTATACTGGGGGGCACCTACCTAATCTATCCTGGGGGCAGCTACCTAATCTATCCTGGGGGGCAGCTACCTAATCTAACCTAATCCTGGGGGGCAGCTACCTAATCTAACCTAATCCTGGGGGGCAGCTACCTAATCTATCCTGGGGGGCAGCTACCTAATCTAACCTAATCCTGGGGGGCAGCTACCTAATCTAACCTAATCCTGGGGGGCAGCTACCTAATCTATCCTGGGGGGCAGCTACCTAATCTATCCTGGGGGGCAGATACCTAATCTATCCTGGGGGGCAGCTACCTAATCTATCCTGGGGGGCAGCTACCTAATCTAACCTATACTGGGGGGCAGCTACCTAATCTAACCTATACTGGGGGGCAGCTACCTAATCTATACTGGGGGGCAGCTACCTAATCTATCCTGGGGGGCAGCTACCTAATCTATCCTGGGGGCAGCTACCTAATCTATCCTGGGGGGCAGCTACCTCATCTAACCTATACTGGGGGGCACCTACCTAATCTATCCTGGGGGCAGCTACCTAATCTAACCTATACTAGGGGGCACCAACCTAATCTAATTTATACTGGGGGCACCTACCTATCTAACCTATACTGGGGGCACTTACTTATCTAACCTGTATTGGGGGCACCTAGCTAGCCTATACAGGTGGCAACTAAACTGGCTACCTATATTGGAGGCACCTACCTAACTAACCTATACTGGGGGCACCTACCTATCTAACCTACGCTGGGGGCAACTATTCTGGCTACCTATATTAGAGGCACCCACCTAGCTAACCTGTACTGGGGGCACCTATCTATCTAACTTATACCGGCGGCGCCTGCCTATCTCACCTATACCGGGGGCAACTATACTGGCTTACCTATGCCTGACTACCTATACTGGGGGTACCTATAGCTGGCTATAGGGATTTTGATATGTGTGTGCATCCGTCGGGTGTTGCCGGGGGAGGGAGGGCTGTTGTTGCTGGGGGGGGGGCCCACATCCAGATTCCGCATCGGGGCCCAGAGGTTTGTAGCTACGCCACTGTCTTTAGTCTACTTAAATTTATGGCTTTAGGGTTTTTTTTTCTTCCTAGCCAGCAGTGGTCTCAGTTATCTCTTTCCTGACTCATTTTCTGTTCCTACCATCTATGAGAGGAATAAAAATGCTGTTTGCTTTACTTTCATTGCTAAACTGTCACTGTCACCGGAGCTGTTACTACCTCTATGCTAGTCTGTATAGTTTGGCATCCTTCTCCTTTCCTGTAGCAGTAGAGCATTGTACCATTTTAGCCACAGTGAAAGCAGAGAGTTTTGAATGAGGATGATACCATTTATTGGCTTAAAACAAAAAAAGTAATCTTTCTGTGAATAAGCCTTCTTAAGACTTTGTTCCCGTATACTGTCAATATGTTAGAGCACACCACCATATGTACTTTCAACATTCAAAAGAGATACATAGATTTTTCAAATATAAATAAATATCATTCAGATGCTTTAAAGTGGAGCTGAACTCTTGCACAGGACAGAAGGAAAACATAGAAAAATCTACCTTGTATTTTTTAGAGAGCCTGTGTAATTCCTCCTCATCTGTGTCTAATCTGACATTGTAATTTGATCTCTCCTGTGTCCCCTGACTGCCACAACATCTAAACTAGTTTGAAAGCACAGGATGTTAACAATATGTCTGCTTCCATGAAAGCAGGAAGTAGACACTGCCGATTTATTGCAGGATTTGTATCAGCTGTAACAAAGAAATGTTTTTTTTAAAGGTTATTATGTTATTGTGTATCTTTTCAAGCAGAGAGGAAGTTCTGAGTTCAGGTCCGCTCTAATTACAACCAAACATCCAAAGTGGGTATTGACAGGATGTTTGCTACTTACCTGTTCTCTGTTTCTCTCCATTAAGCTGTCCTGTCACCTGTTTGTGGCTATGACTGCAGCCAGTCGCACAGAGGACAAAGAAGCAGCGCATGCTCTGGCCACTCACGCTCCCTGTCACCTGTATGTGGCTATGACTGCAGCCAGTCGCACAGAGGACAAAGAAGCAGCGCATGCTCTGGCCACTCGCACTCCCTGTCACCTGTTTGTGGCTCTAACTCCAGCCAGTCTCACAGAGGACAAAGAAGCAGCGCATGCTCTGGCCACTTACGCTCCCTGTCACCTGTTTGTAGCTATGACTGCAGCCAGTCTCACAGAGGACAAAGAAGCAGCGCATGCTCTGGCCACTCGCGCTCCCTGTCACCTGTTTGTAGCTATGACTGCAGCCAGTCTCACAGAGGACAAAGAAGCAGCGCATGCTCTGGCCACTCACGTTCCCTGTCATTTGTTTGTGGCTATGACTGCAGCCAGTCTCACAGAGAACAAAGAAGCAGCGCATGCTCTGGCCACTCACGCTCCCTGTCACCTGTTTGTGGCTATGACTGCAGCCAGTCTCACAGAGGACAAAGAAGCAGCGCATGCTCTGGCCACTCACGCTCCCTGTCACCTGTTTGTGGCTATGACTGAAGCCAGTCTCACAAAGGACAAAGAAGCAGCGCATGCTCTGGCCACTCGCGCTCCCTGTCACCTGCCTGTGGCTCTGACTGCAGCCAGTCGCACAGAGGACAAAGAAGCAGCGCATGCTCTGGCCACTCGCGCTCCCTGCCACCTGTTTGTGGCTATGACTGCAGCCAGTCTCACAGAGGACAAAGAAGCAGCGCATGCTCTGGCCACTCACGCTCCCTGTCACCTGTCCGTAGCTCTGACTGCAGCCAGTCACACAGAGGACAAAGAAGCAGCGCATGCTCTGGCCACTCACGCTCCCTGTCACCTGTTTGTGGCTCTGACTGCAGCCAGTCTCACAGAGGACAAAGAAGCAGCGCATGCTCTGGCCACTCACGCTCCCTGTCACCTGTTTGTGGCTCTGACTGCAGCCAGTCACACAGAGGACAAAGAAGCAGCGCATGCTCTGGCCACTCACGCTCCCTGTCACCTGTATGTGGCTATGACTGCAGCCAGTCGCACAGAGGACAAAGAAGCAGCGCATGCTCTGGCCACTTACGCTCCCTGTCACCTGTTTGTGGCTCTGACTGCAGCCAGTCTCACAGAGGACAAAGAAGCAGCGCATGCTCTGGCCACTCACGCTCCCTGTCACCTGTCTGTGGCTCCAACTGCAGCCAGTCTCACAGAGGACAAAGAAGCAGCGCATGCTCTGGCCACTTGCGACTTGCGCAAGTTTTCTGCTCCTGCCCAGATGTGCACAGCAACCAACGCCAGTATAGTGTTATGCATTCTTGACAAGTACATATATCAGCGTCATTTCTCAAGTATGCATTCCCAGAACACTATTGGCTGCTGTGCACATTCGGGCAGGAGCACAAATTGCAGGAATTATTGAGCAGACAGAGCATCCTCTGATTCTTGCCTGGCTGAATGGGAGGTAGAGCAGCACAACTGAAATGAGCCCATTCAAACCAATGATCGATAGTCAGTGTTGGTCAGAATGTTTTTTGGTAGTGGTGGTGGTGGCGGGGGGGGGGGGGGGGGGGGGGTAGATGACAGCAGGCCTAGGGCACTGGAAAGTACAAATCCGGCCCTGATTCTTGAACACTTATAACGCTATTTAGCGTTATAAGTGTAAGGCACACTGCCTGTGCCATTTTTTAACACTTATAACGCTAAATAGCGTTATATGATGTAAGTCTATGGGGCGCCCTTTGTATTCCCCTGGCGCTGTGCGCCATTATTAACTGTCACGTCAGACATACCACTGGCCAGTATTGATGGAAAAAGCAATGGTGAGCTCACGCAAGAGAGGAAAAATTGGTAAATGGGTAGTCGCAGACAGTCCACACTGTAGCCCGCTACAAAGTCCTGCGTTGTTAGCAGAAGCGATAGTATTCAGCAGCAGCAGTGGAAAGAGGTTGGACATCCAGTTTCTGTGATTAGAGTTACACTTTAAGGTGTGACGCACTGCTGTAAGAGTGTTGTGTTTATTTCATGGAGCACTGTTCTCGGTAACACCATTTCACACGGTGTGCAGTTTGCTGTGACGGGCAGCATGAATACGAGTGGCTTTCTGTGTAGGAGCTCAGCGAAACATGAAATGCATTATTTATGCAGGTGCGATGTGAAATGACAAAATGTGCTAAAGTAAAGGGAACAGATGAAATAAACATCCCGGCACAGCCACAGGTCTTTCCTCTGTCATCTCTTCCTTTACCAGGGATTCCGACAAGGCTTTTTACTTGATGCTGACAACAGAGCGAGACAAAGCCCAGGCTCAGTAATTGGCTCGGTGAACAAAGCAACTTACAGTGCATGGAACTCTGCTGAAGTTGGCACGGCTGATTGTAAAGTATATACGGTAAAAACGCAAACATGAAATTCAAATGATGAAAAGCAATGTGTTTGGAATGCTTATAGGAAATAAGGATCGGTTCACATTTGTTTTAAAAAACGTATCCTTGGCCGGACCAAAACGGGAGCCACGGATACCAATGTTAAATATAGCTGTCGTCTTTACCCTATGGGCGATCTGGGGGATCCATTTTAAAAAACTGAACGGGGGGGTCTGGATACACGGGGGGGTAGGGCAAGGCAATACAGATCTCCCTCTACACAGGCTATTTTGTACACAGGAACGGATTGAGATCTGGATTGCCTACTGCCTGTTTAGAGCCAGGACAAGGTCCTCCAGCACCCAAGGCTGAGACACCAAAGTGCGCCCCTTCATCCTCCCCACCCCAGCCGTCACACACTGATTGCTATTAGACTAAGAGGGCCACAGGGTCCCCAACATCCCCAACACCTTAATATCTAGTTATCTGGCTTTCAGTCACTGCTATGTATTCCCTTGTCTTATTTCTTTCTGCTTCAAACACAATTAGGAATGACAGCTGAATGAATTCTGCGCCCCCTCCTACACTGCGCCCTGAGGCTGGAGCCTCTCCAGCCTATGCCTCGGTCCGGCCCTGTGCCTGTTCCTCCCCTCAACGTCACCCCCGTAGGTGTCCTCCGTTAGCCTGAGGGGGTAGCAGCCAGTAAGCGGGACATCGGGCACAGTGGAGGGGAGGGCGGTCGGCAAGCCCACTGTGCCCACTGCCCCCGTTCCAGGCTGCTAACCCCTCCAGTTTGGCACCCCCACCCACGGCCAGGGTTGGGGATACGTTTCCACGGACTAAAAACATATGCTGCAAAAAGGACATTTTTTGCAGAACTGGGAGAGAAATTTTTTTTTTTAGAAAAACGGTGTGGACCGAACCTAAGGAGAACACTGTACAATTTTACAGAATTTAAGGAATGTATCTCTAAATTAAAGGATACCTTAGCTCTTGTTAATTTTCAAATGCCCCTCATGCCGACTGTTCCCTCCGTTCTTTTTTATCCCCCTCCATTATCTTGTAAAGGCCCTCCAAAGACATCATGATGACTATGTAGTGGGCATGGGCAGAGCCCTCCCGGCTGCGGGCGCTGGACCAAGGATGCGCGTCGTCCGGCAGCACCTGCACACTGCTCACTGACCTGGCCGACCCAGGGATGACCGGAAATTTTCTGAACGGCAAGCAATTGTTTGAAAACAATCTCACAATGTGGGTATATGCGCTTGATTACACAAATGACGTTTGGCGATACGCAGTGATCCGTCACGACGGATCGGATTTTTTAAGATCCCTGACGACTCCTGCGCAAAGTACCACTATTGCTTAACCACTCGTTGCGCCCGTCGTGTGCCGTAACGTACGTGACATCCCAAGTTCCCGCGGGTAGGAAGATGGATCAGGGAATGTTCTCCGTCGAGTGGCGTCATTGTGAGGTTCCCCGATCTATCATCAGGTGAGTATTCGGCTTTAAGCTGAATACTCACCGCAGCAACGAGGAAGATGGATCCAGCATGGTTTCTCTGACGACGAGCATCCCACGATCCATCTTGTGGCCGGTAGGCATGTGCGACGTCACATAACGTTACATGAGTGGCGGAAAAGAGAAGGCAATCGATTGCAGTACTTTGTGCGGAGTCGATAGAGATCTTAAGATCCAATTCGCTGTAACGGTTGTTATTTCCTGTTCTCATGTCACAAGATTGTGGAAACGATCCCTCGCATGTGCGTAGCAATCCCCCCTGCAACCCTCGCCATCGCAGGGTGGCCCAGAGGCTTTGTCCCTCCTCCTCTATCTCCCCAACCGCAAGGGCAGCCAATTGGGAAAAAACCCTCCCTGTTCACTTACAAAAACCGTGTGCAGGAGCACAGACGCTGCTACACAGCACAACACTCTCTGCTGCCCTTCGCTGGCTCCCAATCACGTGACCCGCATGGTGTTCAGGGACCAAGGGGGCCCCATGCTATAATTTTTGCAGGGAACCCCTATTAAGTCTGGTTACGCCTCTGATCACTGATTGCTCAAAATATTGCCGGTACTCGGGAAAATCACGTCGTGGGTACGGTCCTTTAATCACACAGGACTTGCACACACCTTCCTCCCTCTGCCAGGCAAATAAATACTGTAGATGGGACATTTGTTGCTGCAGGTTTACAAAGAGAGCCTCAATGCACTCAGAAATTATGGGGCTAACTTTGCAGAAAAGCATTAAAGTACCACCGAACTGATCAAAAAAGTGGATTTTTAATTTTTTTAGGGCTTTTTTCAGCTGCTCGTAGTCTGTCAGATCCTCAGCCTCCTCCTGGTCCTCTCACTTGTGCATCTGTCCTCTCTGAAAGACATGTGACTAGAGTTCTAGTTGCAGGTACTGCACATGTGCAGTCATGGTTGCCAGCCTCCTCTATCCCGCTCCCAACGCCAGGAGCGTTCTGCACATGCGCAGTACAATTCTTTTGAGACTGCAAGTGCAGGACGCTCCCTGGAACGGTTACCTGAGGTCAAATAGGTGTCCGGATGGGACTCCACACGGGCAGTGGCTGCGACTACAGCTCTATTTGCAGCTTTTTCAGAGGGAGCAGTGGCACAATTGAGCGGACCAGGAGGACACAGAGGGACCTGACAGATTACGGGTGGCTGGAAGAAGCCCCAGGTAAGTAATGATCACTTTCTTTTAGGCCGATTCGGTGGTATTTTAAGGCTTTGGGAACTGAGAAAAATAGATGCATTCCCTATTTTCTGTCTGATAATAGAAGTAATTTGAAGACAATAAAAAAACACATAAACCAACAAAATCCAGAAAAAAACTGTTAAAAAAAATAGCTTCCAGTAGAAATATTGAAAGTATGTGACTACATACATGCTGCCAGGTCACAGAGAAGAGGCACCGAGGAGATGAAGGTGGAAGAACACAGACTGGAGGGAGAATGCCATGCCCCCCATCCAACCTGACCAAGATCTTTTGTTTGGACCAATCGATACTTTTGATTGATTTTGCCCAGCAATCAATTAAAATGGCTATGTGGGGCACCAATCTCCAGCACATTTGCTCAAAGTGCCAGGTATGTGCACTCTTTTGTGAGTACTCTGTAGTGGCACCAGGGAAGCGCTATCAATTAGGGGGAGACCTGATGGGCCCATCAGCCAGTTCTGGGGGGGGGGTAGGGGCGGTCCAATAGATTTTTAGATTACATTTGGTCCCAGTAAACAGATTGGTGTCGAGCAGAAGCATGGGGATGCTCATTGAGTAGCAAAAGACCAATGAGAATTCTCAGCAACAGGGAAGATTTTCATTGGCTCATGGTTGACCAATGAAAATTCTCCCTGTTGCTAGGGTAAACTGGACTAATGTAAACCCCATGCTTCTGCCGGCCCGTTTATTGGCTTTGGGACTGAGAGGATGAGTCAGTAGTGGCAGAATCAGGGACACAAATTTTTGTGAAGGTGGCAGACAGTGGCGGGTGGAATGGATAGATCGAACTGAATGGACACAACGAATGGCAGAGCAGATGCAAAACGGACGGCAATGGAGCACAGAGCACAGTGCTGTCATCTTGCATCTAATCTAATGAGATCTGAGCCTTACTTCATACCTCCCAGTAATGCCGTATGAGCGGGCGTGGACAGTGAGGGAGTTGGACCTTGCTTGGAAGTGTTGACTGCAGACAGGAGTAATCATCACGTGACTGAATAATTAACCACTCAACGACCGGATCACGCCAATTGGCATTAACATGGCGGCAGCCCCACGACTGCCTAACGCCTAATTGGAGTGCAGTCCTGGGGGCGTTCTTTGCCGGGGATCATGCGCGCCGATGCGTGCACAGCCCTGCTTGAATGACGGAGCGCCACTCCGCCATCAGACTCTCAGCAGCAATCGCCGCTAGGAGACTGTTAGCCGGTCAAACCGCCGTCTATTTACAATGTACAGCACTGTGATCGCTGCCTATGATAGCCTGGTCACTGGGGGGGGGGGGTGTAAGCCTATGGTCCTGAAGTGGTTAAGATACATAGCCTTACTTTTTAACATATTGTTATTCATTTATTGCACCAGAGCAGGATCATGCACAAGGCAACCTAGGCAAGTGCCTGGGTCCTAGTGGCCATCAAGGGGCCCACCTGGCCTTTTTTGTCTGACCCCACTTTATCAGCTTTAACAGCTTGCAAAAGGGGCCACAGCGGGCCCCAAAGCTACTTCTTGGCCTAGGGTCTCTCTTCATCTTAATCCATCTCTGTATAGCGCTTACATTTTCTACAGAACTCTACAGAGTACATTGAAGAATATTATTAGCTGTCTCGTATTAGCTGTCTCAGGCTCAAAGTCTAAAGCTAGATACGTCAATGAAGTTACCACCTTCATTATGTTTTGCAAAATGGGGAGAAACCAAGTTGCTCAGAGGAAACCTATGTGAACTCAGTGAGAACATCACAACTCCATGCAGATAATGCTGGCCAGAGATGGGCCCTAGGAGTCTAGAATAAGTGTTTAGCATAAGTGACATGTCCACTTTAACATGAGTTCTTTAGCTATAAGCTATGATTTCATAGCAAGCTGAGAGCCTCTTCCTCTGTGTGGTCAGGAGACCTCCACATGTTGTTTTGCAGGGAGAAGAAACAGTAATTGAAAATCCAACTCAGGTTAAGGTCAAGCCCAGATGGGGTATCTCGTGTTATGTAAATGAGCGTGTTCATGCCACCTGATATTGTTCCTACTATTTCAGACATCTTCTGGTTTAATTACAAATGAGGTCGATACCTGATATTTGTCTGCTCTCAAATCACAGAGCCACTTGTGTTTAAAATTAAGTGACCGACTCAGAGCTGCCCATAGAAAGCAAAGCAAATTTCTTTCACATACGTAAAGAAAATAAACATAGCAGAGGGAACGCGTTTGCTAAAGTAGATGAACTGTAACAGATAAAATCCTGGAACAACAGTGGAAAAATTCCCATGCATGGACAACACATGGCAACCCTTTAGCAGTCAATTTATGAAGAGGCTTTTTTGTATTTCTTATTTGTTACACTTCCTTGCTAATAATTAGTACAGCTGCAATGTGTATTTATGGCCACTTGTCACTAGAGATGTAGCGAACGGTTCCCGAACCGTTCGCCGGCGAACATCTCTGAATACATGGGGCTTTTACTACTTCCGGGTCGCTCTGACCCGGAGTAGTACGCCTGCGCTGCCCGGCGAAGCGCGTCCTAGATCGCTCTCCTGTTGCCGGGCACTCTCTGCGCATGTGCATGACGTCATGAACGACGTCACGCACATGCGCAGAGAGTGCCCGGCAACAGGAGCGCGATCTAGGAACCGCTTCGCCAGGCAGCGCAGGCGTACTACTCCGGGTCAGAGCGACCCGGAAGTAGTAAAAGCCCCAGAGATGTTCGCCGAGCGAACAGTTCGCAACATCTCTACTTGTCACTAGGGGGCAGTGTGAGACAATAACAGAGGTCTTCTGCTTTCTGTTTCTATATTTTCTGCTACCAGAGAGACATCAAAGCATTCCAAGAATTTACAGCACAACATGTTCTGCCTACCGAGGTCAAAAGTAGTACACTTATCTCAAACGAGATAATTCCTTTAACCACTTGAGGACCCACCCTTTACCCCCCCTTAAGGACCAGCGCTGTTTGTTGGGATCTGTGCTGGGTAGGCTCTGCAGCCCCCAGCACAGATCAGGCAGCACGCAGAGTGATCAGATCGCCCCCCTTTTTTCCCCCATATGGGGATGATGTGCAGGGGGGGTCTGATCGCTCCGGTCTGCAGGCATGTTGCGGGGGGGGGGGGGTCACCTCAAAGCCCCCCTCTGCGGCGAAATTGCCCCCCTCCCTCTCCTACCTGTCATGCCCAGTGATCCGGGCTGCACAGAACGCTATCCGTCCTGTGCAGCCAGTGACAGGACGTCCCCTGTCACATGGCGGCGATCCCCGGCCGCTGATTGGCCGGGGATCACCGATCTGCCTTACGGCGCTGCTGCGCAGCAGCGCCGTACAATGTAAACAAAGCGGATTATTTCCGCTTGTGTTTACATTTAGCCTGCGAGCCGCCATCGGCGGCCCGCAGGCTATTCACGGAGCCCCCCACCGTGAATTGACAGGAAGCAGCCGCTCACGCGAGCGGCTGCTTCCTGATCAATTAGCCTGCAGCCGGCGACGCAGAACTGCGTCGCTGGTCCTTCAGCTGCCACTTTGCCGACACACGGTATAAGCGTGCGGTCGGCAAGTGGTTAAAGCTGCTAATGCTTTAAAGGCATGCATCTCAATTACGTAGCGCATGTTGTGCAAATAGTGCTCCTCGCATTACCTAAGTAATGTGTGTGTTACTAGTGTAACACATGTTACCTACGGAGCCTAACGTGCGATGGACTAGAAACACGCGCATTAACTTGGTAACATGAGTTGCGCTATTTGCAAAACACAAACTACTTAACTGGCATATGGTGGCTTCCATATTTTTTTTCCTTTTAAATAATACCAGTTTCCTGGCAGCTTTGCTGCTCTTACTGGCATCAGTAATGTCTAAACCACACACCAAGCATGCAGCTAATACAGTTAGACTTCAGTCTGATCTCTGCATGCTTGCTCAGGGTCTATGGCTAAACGTATTAGAGGCAGAGGATCAGCAGGACAGCCAGGCAATTTGCATTGTTTAAAAGGAAATAAATATGTCAGCATCCATATCCCTCTCACTTGAGGTTTCCTTTAAAGCAAACCTGAAGTTAATATAATCACTGGCCTTTTTTATCTATTTCCTACACCATTTTTTTTCTGGCATGCAAGAGCTTTAGGACTTGTAGTTAATTGCCCTATGGTTTAAAGCAGATCCTCTTTCGGAGTGGTGAGTTAGTGGTGAGTTATTATATTGGTGGCCGCTCACTTAGCATTGGTTTATATATGTAGGTTTATTGTAGCTGTAAGAGACAGAATAACAACAAAAGACAACTGTCCATGAAAGCAATTAATCAGATTCCAAACTAGTCACCATGGGCAAGACTGAAGAGCAGGCCAAGGATGTCAGGGACATCCGCAAGGTCTCCCTACTCATGATAGCACATGTGCATCCCTTTCTGCACATCTGAATGATCCAGAAGAGAGTTGGGTGGACGTTTTGTGATCAGCTGATACAAAAATTTAGCTCTTTTGCATCAACTCAACTCGCCGTGTTTGGAGGAGGAGGAATTCTGCCTATGACCCCAATAACATCATCCCAACCATCAAACATGGGGGTGGACACATTATGCTTTGGAGGTGATTTTCTGCTAAGGGAACAGGGCACCTTCACTGCATTGAAGGAACAATTCACCATGTTACCATCAAATCTTGGGTGAGCACCTCTTTCCCTCAGCCAAGGTACTGAAAATGGGTCTTGGATCGATAATCCAGCATGACAATGACCCAAATCACACATCCAAGGCAAGAAAAGAGCTCAAGAAGAAGCACATAATGGTCCTGGAGTGGCCTAACCAGTCTCCAGATCTTAATCCAATAAAACACCTGTGGAGGAAGCTTAAGGCTCAAGATGGCAGACATCACCCTTGAAAACATACTGCCTTGGATTAGATCTGCAAAGAGGAGTGGACCAATATCCCCTCTGAGTTGTGTAAACCTTGTGGTCAACTACAAGAAATGACTGACCTCTGTGATGGCCAGCAAGGGTTTTGCCACCAAATACTAAGTAATCTTTTCAAGGATTAAATACTTGTTTCACTCATTAAATTGGACATCAAGCTCTGACTTTGGGGCACTGGGTTTTTTGAGGGTTATTTTGTTGTGTGTTATCTCTAGAAAGTTTGTTTACCGCAGAGAAGCACAGCAGATTCAAACCATCAGACTGTGTGATTAATATTATAGATTGTCGTAGAGTGACTACCCTAAAAAAGAGAAGACATTCTACTTAAAGAGCAGTAATATTTGTGAGGGGAACAAGACAAGATTTCATAGTGGAAAAACATAGCATTCACCGGAAAAACATCTTGTTATTTAGTAAGTACCGGTACTCAACTTTTTAGGTCATTAAATAAAATTAAATGTCCACACATCTTTTGAGAGCTAATCTTGTTCTCGTGATCTATTTTTTTTGTGTGTGTGTGTGTGTCCCACTCAGAGGCGTAGCTAGGGTTTTCAGCGCCCGGGGACAAAGACTATTAATGCGCCCCCCAAAGTCAAGCGCGCCAAAAAGGGGCGTGGTCACATAATAAATGTGGGCGTGGTTATGGGTGGAGCCAAATGTATATGGAGGTTAGCAGGCTCACGCTCACCCACCCTCCCTCAGTATGTACCTTCCAGCATGTTCCAAGACAAATTCAGCAATCATGAGCCCCCCCCATCAAGACAAATTCAGCAATCATGAGACCCCCAACATAACCAACTCAGCAATCATGAGGCCCCCAACAAGACAAATTTAGCAATCATGAGGCCCCCAACAAGACAAATTCAGCAATCATGAGGCCCCCAACAAGACAAATTCAGCGATCTTGAGGCCCCCAACAAATCATGAGGCCCCCAACAAGACAAATTCAGTAACCATGAGGCCCCCAACAAGACAAATTCAGCAGTCATGAGTCACATAAATAGACAGCATTTCACATAAATAGGTAGAATGCCCCCTTAATATGGTAGACACCTCTCACCTGGCAGCAGTTCTCCAAAATACACTCAATCTGATGTGGTTCCCCAAAAATAGGTAGCCCCAGGTCTATAGTTGTCCCCAGAATAGGTGGCCAGCAGTATAGATGTCCCCAGAATAGGTGGCCAGTGGTATAGATGTCCCCAGAATAGGTGGCCAGCGGTATAGATGTCCCCAGAACAGGTAGCCAGGGGTAGAGATGTCCACAGAACAGGTAGCCAGGGGTATATGTGCCCAGTATATGTAGGCAGGGATATGTGTGCCCAGTATATGTAGCCAGAGGTATATGTGCCCAGTATATGTAGCCAGGGGTATATATGCCCAGTATATGTAGCCAGGAGAATAATATGTGCCCGGTATATATAGTCAGGCGTATATGTGCCCAGTATATGTAGCCAGGGGTATATATGCCCAGTCCATGTAGCCAGGGGGTATATATGCCCAGTATATGTAGCCAGGGGGTATATATGCCCAGTATATGTAGCCAGGGGGTATATATGCCCAGTATATGTAGCCAGGGGGTATATATGCCCAGTATATGTAGCTAGGGGTATATATGCCCAGAGTAGGTAGCCAGGGGTATATATGCCCAGTATATGTAGCCAGGGGGTATATATGCCCAGTATATGTAGCCAGGGGGTATATATGCCCAGTATATGTAGCCAGGGGGTATATATGCCCAGTATATGTAGCCAGGGGGTATATATGCCCAGTATATGTAGCCAGGGGGTATATATGCCCAGTAGATGTAGCCAGGGGGTATATATGCCCAGTAGATGTAGCCAGGGGTATATATGCCCAGTAGATGTAGCCAGGGGTATATATGCCCAGTAGATGTAGCCAGGGGGTATATATGCCCAGTAGATGTAGCCAGGGGGTATATATGCCCAGTATATGTAGCCAGGGGTATATATGCCCAGTATACGTAGCCAGGGGGTATATATGCCCAGTATACGTAGCCAGGGGGTATATATGCCCAGTAGATGTAGCCAGGGGTATATATGCCCAGTAGATGTAGCCAGGGGTATATATGCCCAGTAGATGTAGCCAGGGGTATATATGCCCAGTAGATGTAGCCAGGGGGTATATATGCCCAGTAGATGTAGCCAGGGGTATATATGCCCAGTAGATGTAGCCAGGGGTATATATGCCCAGTAGATGTAGCCAGGGGGTATATATGCCCAGTAGATGTAGCCAGGGGTATATATGCCCAGTAGATGTAGCCAGGGGTATATATGCCCAGTAGATGTAGCCAGGGGTATATATGCCCAGTAGATGTAGCCAGGGGTATATGTGCCCAGTAGATGTAGCCAGGGGTATATGTGCCCAGTAGATGTAGCCAGGGGTATATGTGCCCAGTAGATGTAGCCAGGGGTATATATGCCCAGTAGATGTAGCCAGGGGGTATATATGCCCAGTAGATGTAGCCAGGGGTATATATGCCCAGAGTAGGTAGCCAGGTGTCCCCCTCCCTGCCTCCCCAGCAGGAGGGGAGCAGCGCAGAGAAGAGGGAGAGCTGCTCTCTCACCCTCGCTGTCCCCTCCATTAATGTCCGGGTGCTGGCAGCGGCGGGCGGAACTTACCTCCGTCTCGTCGCAGCGCGGATGGATCTGCCGCTACTCTGGTCTAGTCCAGACCAGAGCAGCGGCTGCGGGATCCGAACTTCCGGCCGGCGCTGGAGCGAGACGGAGGTGAGTCCCGCCCGCTGCGCCAGCACCCGGACAATAACGGAGGGGACAGCGATGGAGGGAGGGAGAGCCCTAAGGTGAGAGAAGGGGGGGAGATGGCCCCCTTCTCCACCGTCCGCATAGCTCTCCCTCTTCTCTTCTCTGCGCTGCTCCCCTCCGCAGAAAAAAAAAAAAAAATCAGCTCAGCTGGGCGCCCTTAGGGACCCGGCGCCCGGGGGCACTTGACCTACCCCGACCCCCCCTAGCTCCGCGCCTGGTCCCACTGACACTTGTGTTGCATAGACAGCCTTGGCAATTCCTACTGTGTGTGCCACTGCCAGGCCCAGCACATGCAGTGACTACTACCTGTGTGTGTGACAGGTGCACATTGTAATACCCACTGCATATACCTACCTGTTGTTCACTGTGTACCCACCCACCTCCGTGAGCGCACACAGTGTCACTGTGCCTTTCCGGTACCTGTCTGTGTGTGACAGGTGCACATTGTAATACCCACTGCATATACCTACCTGTTATTCACTGTGCACCCACCCACCTACATGAGCGCACGCAGTGTCACTGTGCCTGTCCGGTACCTGTCTGTGTGTGACAGGTGCACATTGTAATACCCATCACTGCATATACCTACCTGTTGTTCACTTCAGTACACCCACCCACCTATGTGAGCGCACGCAGTGTCACTGTGCCTGTCTGGTACCTGTCTGTGCGTGACTGACAGGTGCACATTGTAATACTCATCACTGCATATACCTACCTGTTGTTCACAGTGCACCCACCTACCTACGTGAGTGCACGCAGTGTGATATACCACTCCGTGCATACCTGTTAACTGCACCTGTGTGACTGCACATTGTATTAGTCAAGTCAGTGCATAACTTTCACTTCATCCCCCCCGATATGGACAAAACGGACAAAACAGGTAGAGGCAGAGGTAGAGGCAGACCCAGAGGAAGGCCACCCGGCAGGTCTGTGCGAGGTCATGTTGATGTGATTTTGTGCTGCCCTGGCCCAAAGTACAGTGCTCAGAAGAAGGCACGTCCCATCAACTCCCAAGATTGTCAGGACGTGGTTGACTTTTTAACACAGAACACCTCATCTTCCGCAGCCACCAGCGCTACTACAAGCACCACAGCTGCTGCATTTGACACTTCGCAGGAGTTAATTGGTGGGGAATTAACTGATTCACAGCCATTATTGTTACAACCAGATGAAGGCGCTAAGCAAGTTACACCACCTCATATGTCTGAGTTAGGCGACACTATGGACGTAACGTGTGAGGATGATGACGTACCTGCTGTTGGTGCAGTTTTGAAGGTGTCTGAGGCAAGCGAAGATGGGCAGGATGATTATGATGATAATGATGATACGCATACCACGTGGGATCCTAAGAGACAAGATGACCAAGGGGACAGTTCAGAGGGGGAGCCAGAGAGAAGTAGGAGGAGACGAGTTGCTGAAAGAAGCAGGGGGAGCTCATCGTTAGAAACAGCTGGTGGCAGTGTCCGGCGCCAGCCAACATGCCCTTCAACATGAGCTGCTGATGCCACCATAGTGCCATCACCCCAGGGGGGCTCAGCGGTTTGGAAATTTTTTAGTGTGTCGTCCGTAGATCAGAGCAATGCCATCTGTTCTCTCTGCCTCCAAAAATTGAGCCGTGGAAAGGCCAACACTCACATAGGGATAGCTGCCTTACGAAGGCACCTGCAGAAAAGATACAAACTGCAATGGGAAGAGCACCTGAGCAAAATCAGCACACAAAAGAAAAGCCACCCTCCTTCTCCTCTTCCTCCTTCAGGTGCAGCATCTTCAGCCGCTTTCTCCCTTGCATCTTCACAGCCACCCTCCTCCACTCTGCCTCTGCCCTTGAGCGGTTCCTGCTCCTCTGCCCACAGCAACCAGGTGTCCATGAAGGAAATCTTTGAGCGGAAGAAGCAAATTCTGCCAGTCACCCCCTTGCCCTGCGTCTGACAGCTGGCTTGGCTTGGCGGAACTGTTAGCTCGCCAGCTGTTACCATACCAGCTGGTGAACTCTGAGGCCTTCCGTAAATTTGTGGCCATTGGGACACCGCAGTGGAAAATACCAGGTCGCAATTATTTCTCTAAAAAGGCAATACCCAAACTGTACTGTGAAGTTGAGAGGCAAGTGGTGACAACTCTGGCACACAGTGTTGGGACAAGGGTTGGGACAAGGGTTCACCTGACCCTGGATGCCTGGTCTGCCAAGCACGGTCAGGGCAGGTACATTACTACACAGCCCATTGGGTCAACCTGGTGACCGATGGCAAGCAGGGAGTACGTGGCTGTGCAGCGGACCAACTTGTGACACCTCCACGGCTTGCAGGCAGGCCTCCTGCCACCTCCTCTCCTCCTGCTACATCCTCTTCGCTGTCGTCATCCTCCTCCTCCTTGGCTGAGTGGCAGTTCAACTCTACTGGTGCTGCGATCTCCTCTCTAGCTACACAGCCCCATCTCCCCCTATGCTACATGCCAGGTACGACGGTGTCCCGCCATCTTAGACATGTCTTGTCTCAAAGCGGAGAGTCACACTGGAGCAGCTCTTCTGGCTGCTCTTAATAAACGGGTGGATCAGTGGCTGACCCCGCACCAGCTGGAGATCGGCAATGTGGTGTGTGACAACGGCAGCAATCTCCTTTCCACTTTGAATTTGGGAAAGCTGACACATGTATCCTACATGGCACATGTGCTGAATCTAGTCATTCAAAGATTTGGGTCAAAGTACCCAGGCTTAGGACGTCCTGAAGCAGGCCATGAAGTTGTGTGGGCATTTCAAGCGGTCTTACATTGCCATGGCACGCTTTGCGGACATTCAGCGGGAAACAACTTGCCGGTGAGACGCTTGATATGTGATAGCCCGACTCGCTGGAATTCGATCCTGGTCATGTTCTCTCGCCTGCTAGAACAGGAGAAAGCCGTCACCCAGTACCTGTACAATTACAGTAAAAGGACACAATATGGGGAGATGGGGATGTTCTTGCCCAACAACTGGACACTGATGCGAAATGCATGCAGGCTCATGCGGCCGTTTGAGGAGGTGACCAACCTGGTGAGTCGCAGTGAAGGCACCATCAGCCACTTGATCCCATACGCTTACTTCCTGGAGCGTGCCGTGCGTAGAGTGGTGGATAAAGCTGTGGAGGAGCGTGAACATACACAGTTATGGGAGGAACAGTTGTGGGAGCAATTTTCATCAGAACCAGATGTTTCCTCAACACCTGCGGCAGCACAGAGGGGGGAGGAGGAGGAAGAGTCATGTGGGGAAGAGGAGTCAGACTCGGATGATGAGGAAGGTGTTTCTTTGGAGGAGGAGGAGGAGGTGGCGGCAGAAGAACAACTGCAGCAGACGTCGCAGGGGGCTTGTGCTGCTCGACATTCCCGTGGTATTGTTCGTGGCTGGGGGGAGGAGGAGGACTTAGCTGACGTCACTGACGAAGAGCAAGAGAAGATGGATAGTATGTCTGGATCCAACTTTGTGCAGATGGCATCTTTCATGCTGTCCAGCCTGTTGAGGGACCCCCGTATAAAAAAAACTCAAGGGGAATGAACTGTACTGGGTGGCCACGCTACTAGACCCTATAGGCACAAAGTGGCGGAAATGTTACCAACTCACCTGAAGGCAGAAAGGATGCAGCACATGCAGAACAAGCTGGCAACTATGCTTTACAATGCGTTTAAGGGTGATGTCACAGCACAACGCAATAAAGGTACCATTGCCAGTGATCCTCCTCCCATGTCCACACAGGCAAGGACAGGACGCTCCAGCGATCTCATGGTGATGTCGGACATGCGGACATTCTTTAGTCCAACACCTCACCTTAGCGCTTCCGAATCCACTCTCCACCAACGCCTGGACCGGCAGGTAGCCGACTACCTGGCCTTAAGTGTGAATGTAGACACTGTGAGCAGCGATGAACCCTTGGACTACTGGGTGCGCAGGCTTGACACGTGGCCAGAGCTGTCTCAATTTACCATCAACTTCTGACTTGCCCTGCCTCAAGCGTCCTGTCAGAAAGGACCTTCAGCGCAGCTGGAGGCTTTGTCACTGAGAAGGGAAGTCGCCTCAGTCACAAAAGTGTTCAGTACCTCACCTTTATCAAAATGAATGAGGCATGGATCCCAGAGGGCTACTGCCCACCTGAAGAATAAGTCAGTCCCCACACACAGCATCTCTGCCTGCACGCCGTGTGACTGGCTGCCTGCCCCAAGACTAAGTTGCTCCCCACACAGCACCTCTGCCTGCAGGCCACTTGACTGCCTTCTCCGCCACCACCAACAGGGTCCAGGACTCCAGGTGGATTCCTGAATTTTTAAGGCTGCTGCTAGCAGCACTGAAGCTGCAACAGCAAAACAAAAGGCATGTACATGTGCCAATTCCCCTTCGTGATCATTACCTTGCCGCAGTGAAGGGGCTTGCGTATCACAATGAAACAATGACCGCCGGCTATATGAGTGTCTCGGGGGGTGGCACACCAAAGATAATAAGGTTGTTGCTTCATTGTGGACAGACCAAATTTGATCAGCTGGACAGTCACTGTTCTGTCATTCAGCTACCTCAGCCTGTCTGAGTTAGGTGACACTATGGACGTAACGTGTGAGGATGAGGATGATGACGTACCTGCTGTTGGTGCAGTTTTGAAGGTGTCTGAGGGGGTTGCATCATAAGAGGGTAAAGGGTGAAAGGCAGTTCTTTTTGGTAAAGAATAACTTAACTACTTCCCATACCTTAATAGTAAGTATCATTGTGGAGGGTAGGTCAGTGTAGACCCTGGCCCCTCTAAAGGGCAATAAGGACAGATCCTATCACAGCCGCTAGATACTATATTATTGAACTGAGGAAGCGTGTAGGACCTGCAAAAAGCATTGTCTTTCGTGTTCAATAAAAATTCTTATCCCTTGCACCTCATTTCGAGGAAAGACTAGTTCATTCTTTTAAACTTTGTATAAATACTTTTATATCCCTGTGGTTCCTCCTCTCACTCATCTCATTCATAATAGAGCTAAGTTTTCATTTTTTTGTAGATTAATATATCATTTTGAAAATTAATTTACAGTTAAACCCCCAGTCTTTATTTCATTTTTTATAGCATTTTTATAGCAAAATCTTCAAGCAGTATTTGTAAACTAGTAATAAAGTAAATCAAGACTTTTAATATTCAGTTGCTTACAATGTAATGTCTCTACAGAAGTCCAAGGACAGGGAGGATTCCCATTGGTCTTTTGCAATCTAATAGAAGACTGATGCTTTTGCTTGGGCTTGAATCTACAGTATATACCGCCGCTTCTTCTGTGCAGAGGACCCAAGCGTTGTGTCAGCACTCAGTGGCAAAGGACCTAAATGGGTGACAGCAGGTGGAGCAGACAGGCAGCGACGCAAGCGGAACTGAATGCACAGTGGAGGTATGTGAACGATGCACGTGGACATGTGATGGAACCTGCGTGGATCCGCTGTTACCGCTACGTTGTGCATCCAAGAAGACCAGCAGAAAGCTCATCGTATCCAACAAACTTGGACTTTCTCTGATAATCATCTAAGATTTTTAACCTTTACCTGTATCAACAACAAAACATTTTTGAACCTCCCATAGGACTTAGGGATGGGGAGTATCGCAAAAAATTAAGCCCCTAATTCCTCCAACAAATCTAGTTCATGCCTTCATCAGATGACGGCTGGACTTTTGCAGTGGTACACAGGCAGAGGCGGCTCCAGGATTTTTTTTTTGGGAGGGGGGGGGTGCTATGCAGGTGCTGGACCAACTTCTGGGGTAGCTGATGACCCATGGGCCGCGAAGCGCACCGCGGCAAAAAATGGGTGAGGCTATAACCTGGGGTGTGCACAAAATGGGTGTGGCCATGACTGGATGAGGTTGGAGCTAACTGTAATTTAAAGTGAACTAGAGGTGAGAGTGATATGGAGGCTGCCATATTTATTTCCTTTTAAACAATACTAGTTACCTGGGAGCCCTGCTGATCTATTTGGCTGCAGTAGTGAACTAAATTACACCAGAAACAAGTATGCAGCTAATCTTGTCAGTTCTGACAATATTGTCAGAAACCCCTGACCTGCTGCATGCTTGTTCAGGGTCTATGGTTGAAAGAATTAGAGGCAGAGGACCAGCACGGCAGCCAGGCAACTGGTATTGCTTAAAAGGAGATAAATATGGCAGCCTCAATATTATTCTCACCTCGGGTTCCCCATAAAAGTGCAACCCAAAGACAGTGGGCCCAAGTTTTGGTGACCCTTTCCCCAGAAAATTCACATCATTGTGCAGGTTTTCTCAAGAAAATACACGTAATGTGAGCAGATTTTCCCAGAAAATACGTTCAATCATGTCGGCAGATTTGACCAAAAAACACTTTCAATCATATGGCAGATTTGACCAGAAAACGCGTTCAATCTCGTGGCAGATTTGACCAGAAAATAGTTCAATCATGTCGGCAGATTTGACCAGAAAATACGTTCAATGATGTGGCAGATTTGACCAGAAAATATGTTCAATCATGTGGCAGATTTGACCAGAAAACACATTCAATCATGTAGCAGATTTGACCAAAAAACACATTCAAACATGTGGCAGATTTGACCAGAAAATAGTTCAATCATGTCGGCAGATTTGACCAGAAAATACGTTCAATGATGTGGCAGATTTGACCAGAAAATATGTTCAATCATGTGGCAGATTTGACCAGAAAACACATTCAATCATGTAGCAGATTTGACCAAAAAACACATTCAAACATGTGGCAGATTTGACCAGAAAATAGTTCAATCATGTCGGCAGATTTGACCAGAAAATATGTTCAATCATGTGGCAGATTTGACCAGAAAATACATTCAATCATGTGGCAGATTTGACCAGAAAATACGTTCAATCATATCGGCAGATTTGACTAGAAAATATGTGCAATCATGTGGCAGATTTGACCAGAAAATACATGCAATCATGTAGCAGATTTGACCAGAATACACTTAAATCTTGTGGCAGACTTGACAAGAAAACACTTCAGTCATGTAGCAGACTTGACCAGAAAACACTTCAATCATGTAGCAGACTTGATCAGAAAACACTTCAATCATGTGGCAGACTTGATCAGAAAACAGTTCAATCATGTCCACCCTGCAACCATGCCTTGATCTGAGACACACATATATATATATATATATATATATATATATATATATGTATATGTATATATATATATATATATATACATATACATATATATATATATATATATATATATATATATATATATATATACGCGTTGAGTCCTATGGGAGAAAAACACTTTACAAATGTTATTGTATTGTATTTGCAGCACTTGCCAATTGGTGACAATTCAATTACATTGGTGAACGAATGACAAGTCAGGTGCACCCAAGACAAGATAGTGCATTTCAGGATAACCTCTCACAGAACTATTTCAGCACGAATTGCTGAAAAACCCATAGCCCAGTCAGAGTGCCCATGCTTATGCCTGTCCTTTGCCAAAATCACCCACAATGGGCATATAAGCACAAGGCTGGACCATGGAGCAATTGGAGAAGACAGCTTGCTCTGATGAATTGTGTAATCTTTTAGAAAATGTGGGTGTTACATGGACATGAATTACCTACATATACCAGTAGATTTTTGCAAACCACACTCACCTATTCATGATCGCAGTATTCCCTAATAGCGGAGATGTAGACGGATCCGCTGGTAACATTTTAGATATCCCAGGGCCCCTTCTGTGATCTTAACCTCTTGAGCAGAGTTCCCCAACCCTGTCCTCAAGGCCCACCAACAGTACATGTTTTGCAGGAAGCCACACACAATCACATGTAGGGTAATTAGTGTCTCGGCAGAGCTGATTAACTACCTCTGTAGATTTATACAAAACATGCACTGTTGGTGGGCCTTGAGGACAAGGTAGTGGAACTCTGCTCTTGAGGACTTATACCCCCTAGTGGCACTACACAGCTTTAACGGTTTATTGCTCGGTCATACAACTTAGCACCCAAATGAATTTTACCTCCTTTTCTTCTCAGAAATAGAGCTTTCTTTTAGTGCTAGTTGATTGCTGCTGCTATTTTTTTTTATGTTCAATTAATAAAAAAGCCTGAAATTTTGTTAAAAAAATAAAACATACAGATAAGTGAATTGACTTCCCCCTAAATTGGCCCTAGACTAAGATACATGCACTACACTATACATACATAGACATATAGCTGTGGCAGGGATTAGATTGTGAGCAGAGATGTCGCGAACGGTTCCCGAACCGTTCGCCGGCGAACATCTCTGCATCATGAACGACGTCACGCTCATGCGCAGAGAGTGCCCGGCAACAGGAGCGCGATCTAGGACGCACTCCGCCGGGCAGCGCAGGCGTACTACTCCGGGTCATAGCGACCCGGAAGTAGTAGAAGGCCCAGAGATGTTCGCCCGGCGAACGGTTCGGGCCATCTCTAAGTGTGAGCCCCTCCGAGGGACAGTTAGGGACAAGACTGTACCCTGTACAGCGCTGTGAAAGATCAGGATGTAAGTGCTATATCAATACTTAAATTATTTATTAATAAAATAAACAGCCTGGTGCCGATTGCTGACTGGCAGGCTGGTGTCCCCTGTATGCAGTGACGGGAGAGCGCACTTGTGCGAGCTCCCGTCAAATCTCGTTCCTCGCGAGATGACACATATATGCGTCGTGAAGGAGCGAGAGAGATGCTGTCCCGCCGCCATTCCGTGTTAGGCAGTCAGGAAGACCATGTCTTGTTAAGTCAGAACTGCTTTGGAAGCACAAAAGGTGGACATGGTGGGAATCAATGTGTGTGATGGCAGCATAGCAGAAAGGTATTGCTCTGCTATACAGACGGTCCCCTACTTACAAACAGGTTCCATTCTGAGAGATTATTATTATTTATTGTATTTATACAGCGCCAACATATTACGCTGCGCTGGACAATAAATAGGGATACATACATTGTAACAAGGGGTGACAGACAGAGAGGTGGCAAACAGTTATACAACATAGCACAAGGTTATACATGGAATCAGGGTATAAAATGCGGTTTACAGAGACTTAGCAAATCAACTTTGAGTTAGTCCATAGGAAGGGTGTCATTGCTGGGGTAACAAAATTAACCACTTGAGGACCGCATTGTTAAACCCCCCTAAAGACCAGCCTGTTTTTTCCCTAATTGGCCACTGCAGCTTTAAGGCCAAGCTGCAGGACCGCACAACACAGCACACGAGTGATCCCTCCCCCTTTCCCCCACCAACAGAGCTCTCTGTTGGTGGGGTCTGAATGCTTCACATTTGTTTATTTTTTTGTTATATAAATATTTATTTCCTTTTTTTAAAATAAAAATAGCCTTTTTTTATTTCTTTTCCCCTGCTCCCTCTCTCCCACCGCCAGCCAATCAGGGTGATCAGCTGTCATAGGCTTCAGCGTATGACAGCCGATCACTGTCCAGCCTATGGAGGGGACAGCTGTGTCACACGGTTGTCCCCAGTACAGCACTGCTGCCGATCGCAACGCTGTACATGTAAATAGACGGCGATTACGCCATCTGACAGTCTACCGAGTGTCGATTGCCACTCAGAGACTGAAGGCGGGGTGGAGATCCACCCCCCAAGAAGGAGATACGCGCGCAGCCTGCGCGTGATCTTCTTCAGTAGCCGGCTCCAGGACCTGACGCCAATTGGCGTTAGGTGGTCCTGGGGCTGCCGCCACGTCCATGCCCGTTGGCGTGGGGCGGTCTTTAGGTAGTTAAGAAGGACACACTAAGGGAGGGGGGCCCTGCCAAAGGCTTACAATCTAAAGGGTGGGGGAGGAACACATAAGGTAGGGTTGTGGAAAAGGTGGTTGACTGAGAGAGTTAGAGTGTGGTAGATGTGGGGTAGGCCATTTTAAAGAAATATGTTTTGGGGGCCTGCTTGAAGGTGTTGAAGGAAGAAGCGAGTCTGAGGGGGAGTGGAAGGAAGTTCCATAGGGTGGGGGCAGCTCTTGAGAAGTCTTGTAGGCGTGAAGGGGATTGAGAAATGCGTGGAGAGGTCAGGCGGAGATCATTGGAGGACCGGAGGGGGCGGGCATGTATATATCTGTTGACGAGCTCAGAAATGTAGGTTGGGCAGGTCTTGTGCACAGATTTGTAGGCAAGGCACCGAACGTTAAGGGCCCGTTTCCACTTGTGCCGCATGCATCTGCGAGATGCACGGCGGCACCTCCGGGTCTGCGGGTACGCAGAAGAATCCAATCAGCCGTGCCATGCACGGCTATGGGATTCGCAGCCTCCCACACAACTTCGGATGGAAAAGCCGGCCAAATCGTTAGCGCTATTACTTCCTATAGTAGAGTTTCCCCGCGCGATTTGTCTGCGGGGAAACTCTGCGGATTTGGCGTGGAAACCGTGCAAGTAGAAACAGGCCCTCAAACTGATCCTGAAGAAGGTAGGGCTTCGAAGAGAGATTGTTTGAAAGTTTAATTTGTTTGTAAGTTGCGCATGCGCATCATGTCCATGCGCTTATCTTGATCACTTGCTCGTTGGCGTGAGCGTTCTGCGCATATGTGGTTATCGAAATAATAAATCGTGCATGATGCTCACAGTGATGGGCGTGTGATCAACATGGGTGCCTGGATGGACCGCCCAACGCAACTGCGCATGACTCCTGGCCGGGTCCTGCTGCTAATGGAGCTGCCAGCAGGAGAATGGAGGGGACCCAGAAGACGCCGAGGGACATTACAGGCTACGGGGGCTGGAGGAAGCCTCAGGTAAGTTCAGCATTCCATTGTTGACCTCTGTTCAGGGTTCCTTTAAATGTGGATAAATGATTTCTTTCTGACAACCCTGGATTTGCTAACTGCAACACACACAATTGCTCACTCCCAGCTAAAGCAATTCCCTACCTGTATTTGGTCAGCAGACACCAGTCAGCCAATCAGGTGTACTGTCCCTTGTACACCCTTTGCCTGCCATACCAAATCTAACAGGAATTGCATAAATTAGCATTCAGGTGGGAGGCTTCAGTTGGACGCAATTGTAGATTACATCTTTTACAGGGACGCCCCGTGTAGGCACATTTCCCACACGGTCCCCTCCCTAACCACTCACCTGTCAACCGCATCCTGGAAGCTGCAAAAAAGAAATTTAAAATCACAAACACTGGTTCGCACGATAGCCGGGGGGCCCAGTCTCTCTCACTAGGCGGGGCCCCTAAACCACCATGTGATACCTAGAGGGAAGTGCTGGCGAGCCCTGGTTCTCTCACCCCCAGGGAATTCAACCCCACTGCCTCTAAACTGAATGCTTACCTCAACAAACACAATGGCTCACTCCCAACTAAAGCAATTTCCTACCTTTATTTGTTCAGCAGGCTCCAGTCAGCCAATCAAGTGTACGGTCATACAGAGGCGGACATAGGCCCGTGCAGGCCGTGAAAACCCTGAATTTGTACATATAGTATAAACTACATTTTTTTGATAGTTTTCAATGTGCTTTTAGAGTGTTTAAACGTATGTATAACAGTTTATACAATACTTTTAAAGCTAATGGGAATCGGTTATTAAATAAAAAAAAAGTCAGATACTCACCTAAGGAGAGGGAAGGCTCGGTCCTATTGAGCCATTCCTCTCCTCTCCCGGTGCCTTCAGTGCTGCGCTGGCCCTACAGGCTCTTGGGCCCTGGGGCAATTGCCCATTTTTTCCTATGGTAGCTCCGGCCCTGCACTCGTGCTCCCGAAGCATTTCCGAAGCCTCCCTTCGGCTGGGAGACAGCGGTATTTGACCGAAACGGTTGAATACCACTACGGGGGAGCCAGGACAACAGCGGGGACTGGGAGAGGAGAGGGGATGCTCTATGGGACCCAGAGCCTCCCTCTCCTTAGGTAAGTCTCTGACTTTTTTTTTTTTTTACGAATTCCCATTCACTTTAACAAAAATATGTAATACAAATGTATATATTATATGTATATTTGTAGATGAAGACAACGTTTGTATCTCTGAAACGTTGTAACTGGAGTTGTTTGTAAGTAGAAGACTGTCTGTACACTGTGCCTGAAAAGTGTAGGGTGCGTCAATCAGTATTCTCTGGAAATTATATCAGAAATGCTGGCAGATACGCAGTCTGGCTAGCTGCAGCATTTTTGTTAGACGGTTCCTTTATTTTAATTTTACAACATGATCTCTTCTCTTTCTTTGCATACAAATATAGTTCATATTATGCATCATCTTTGCCAAAAGGAATTATATGTGGTTATCCATTGCAACTGATTGAATTTTCTTATCATTGGAGATTTCATGTTATTGCTCATACTCTTGCGCCATCTGCTGGATACTTGTTTTACTTACACAACTACATAACTGTTCCTGCAGTAGGACTGTGGAGTGTGAAACAAAGAAAATGAAGAGGCTGTCTTACAAAATATGAAAAAAAGTGACCATCTTACAATAAACGGCCAGTTCCAGTTGAATCCATAGTTTAAGATCCACCAGTATTCTTTCTAACTCACAGTAACCATGAAAGACAATGAGGTGTATTCAACTGCAAAAAGTTTTTTGTGTGGGTGTATGCAATAATCAGAATCAGAATATTTTTATTTGCCAAGCACGATTGGGTTGTGCCCAGAATTGGATGTGGCAAATTACAGGGCTTAAGTAAGAGATAGGAAATATTACACATACACATACAGCATTGTAAGCACAATATACTGCAGTCTAAGTGAGATACATTGAAGAGGTAATGGCTCAATGCACAGTTTGTCGAACCAACCAGTGCCCAAAACCCTTAGTAAGCAGGGGCAAACCCAGGATTTTCAAAGGGGGGGGGGGGGGAGGTTCCACAAAAAGTCTCTTTCAGAAAGTCGCTCACTACTGCGCATGCGCTAGCGCAGAATTTGCCCACAAAATAGACACACATTGGGTAGAGCCAGGTGACCCCCGTATAGTAAGATCCCCAGGTATATAGGCAGTGTAAATAGGCAGATCGCCCCTGTATAGGCAGTGTATATAGTAAGATGCCCCCTGTATAGGCAGTGTATATAGTAAGATCCCCCAGGTATATAGGCAGTGTAAATAGGCAGATCGCCCCTGTATAGGCAGTGTATATAGTAAGATGCCCCCTGTATAGGCAGTGTATATAGTAAGATCCCCCAGGTATATAGGCAGTGTATATGGGCAGATCCCCCAGGTTTATAGCCAGTGTACATAGTAAGATCCCCCAGGTATATAGGCAGTGTATATAGGCAGATCCCCCAGGTTTATAGGCAGTGTACATAGTAAGATCCCCCAGGTATATAGGCAGATAGCCCCCTGTATATAGGCAGTGTATATAGGCAGATCACCAGGTCAGTCCAAGTCAATTCTACCACCAGCAGGCAGGAAATGGCAGTACATGGTTCATGACAACAGGTGAGTAAAGCATGCTCTGCTCTGTGTATGGCTTTGCGAGGGGGGCGCTAATGGAGGAACAGGCACAGCCTCAGGACTTTGCTCACAGAGGAAGGTGCCTCCCGAACCTTTGCCTCGGTCTGAATCTGACTGCACTCACATTTCCTGATACTCTTCAACAAGGCCAGCCAGCATTGTTCATGGGGGATTGGAAGTCAGGATATGCCGCATGGCCAAATTAACACTGTTTATCTGGTTTGAAGAACATTGGGATAGGAGCATGTGATCACCAGCCATAGTGACAGCTGGAGTGTACAGTGCAGCTGGTCTGATTTTTAGAGTGATGCCTTTTACTTAGGAGACTGTCATGGAGTGATGTCTGTTACTGGGGAGTCTCATGGGTTGCTGGCTGTTAATGGGGGTCTCAGGTCCTCCTATGTCCCCCTGCATCCTCCTCTTACCCCCAGCTCCATGCCATGCTGTTCCCTGTGTCCTTCCCCCAGCTACAGCCTATGGGGAAGAAGTATTGCAACTTGTGTTTCTACTGGAGCCCTTGTTTTTACAGGCAGGGCCATGGCTCCATTATTGGGCCAATCACTGCATTTGCTGAGTAGCAGCAAGTGCAGTGATTGGCCCAATGACAGAGCCATGGTCCCACCAGCGAGACCAGCACGCAAAGGGGGTGCGCAAAAGGACAGAGCATGGTTTTAAATGGGAAGGGGCTGGTGAAATACAAAGGAGGAGGAAGGCCAGCTAAGCTGGGTGTGCACCAAGGTTATGCAGGCATTGAACAGCCTCCAGGTATGGCCAGCTGGTATATTTATTCTTAGTTCAGGTACCCTTTTAATCTCATTTGAAGTAAGTTAATTCAAGGCTTCCCTGAGACTTGTGCAGAACTATCTCTACCCTCACCAATTCAAGCTAAGTAATGTTGTCCTCCTGCCTCTAGGGGGTGCTGTCAAATTGCTCCTGTGAAAAAACAGCACAGGCAGGTGCAAGCATATTCCAGTATTTATATGTTAACAACCCCCATGTCATGCTCTGCTTCTGTTGGCGACATCCCTGTGCGGTGCATGGACTTCCTCTATTTGCCAGCAAATGTCCTCATGAACTTTGCCCTGCATCATGTTGTTTCTCTGTCTGCCAGCAGAGGGCTCACTCCTCCAGGACTTAAAAGACAAAAAATAGAAACCGAGAGCCCAATCTAACGTAGTATTTGTGATAAAACTGAAATGAATTATTTAGTATAAGAAATATACTTACAAATGTGGGTCACCTCAAAGGCGACCACTGATCAGGCAGGTGGGGAGAATTAGGATCTGACCCCACTCAGGTTAAAACAGTCGCTATCTGTAGACAGAAAAAAGGTTGGGGAAACTCCCCTCCACCAAGGGGTGGACTAGATGTGTGTAAAATTCCAAAATAACAGAGGCGCCAAAGTAGAGTAAAAATGTTTAAAAACCATTTAAAAGGAAGGGGGTGGGTGGATGCACCTCCCTCCAGCAAAAATGATCAGGCTAAATAAGCCGTTATAGATATAACAATAACATTTATTAAAATAAGTCTCCAGTTGTACAACGCGTTTCACGGGCCAACATCCCGCTTCATCAGGCAATCAAGTGTGGAGAACACCACGCTGATCATTGAAAAAACCAGAGCGCCTCTATGGAGCCTCCATAGAGGCGCTCTGTTTTTTTCAATGATCAGCGTGGTGTTCTCCGCACTTGATTGCCTGATGAAGCGGGATGTTGGCCCGTGAAACGCGTTGCACAACTGGAGACTTATTTTAATAAATGTTATTGTTATATCTATAACGGCTTATTTAGCCTGATCATTTTTGCTGGAGGGAGGTGCATCCACCCACCCCCTTTCTTTTAAACGGTTTTGAAACGTTTTTACTCTACTTTGGCGCCTCTGTTATTTTGGAATTTTACACTCCTCCAGGACTTGTATTCCTCTACAGACTGTTGGGAGGAGTTCTGAACAATCACCTTATCTCTCCGCACATGCACCCCTGCCCTGAGCACTAACCCAGAGCTAGTTCAGAGTTTCTGCATTCTGGCCCTCCTAGCCTGAGTTATTGCTCTTGTACTCTGATCCTAGTTACCCTGTATTCCTGTTCTTGTTGCCTTCCTGTGTATGATCTATTGCTTATCACTAGACAATTCTTTGCCAAAGCAACTACATTGTATGGTTTGATCTCCTGGTTTCTGACTCGCCTGCATGACTATCTGCTTGCCTTTTCCTTGTGTCCTTCGATTTGCCTTGTGTAAATATCTCTGTATGTATTAACCAGGTTCCGGGGTTTGTATGCACACTAATGAATATACACTGGGTTGCTCTGCATTAATACTGTATGCAGGACGGTCTAATTGCATGTGTATGCCTATTTGAATACACCTACCTTCAGGGCTATTATCTTGTGTTGTTGTGTTGTTACCTGGTTGTTGCATTTATTTCTATTGCTGTGCATGAGGTTAATGTACCTCACAAAGTCCTGCAACTTCCACCTTCGTAACATCTGTAAGATTCACCCTTTCCTGACCTCTGCCACCACCAAACTCCTCATCCATGCCCTCATAATTTCCCGCCTTGACTACCAGGGGCGTCGCTAGCCCTATTTTGGGGGGGCCCGTGCCCCCAATCTGTCCTGGGGTGCTACGGATCTCCCGGCCGCCGCTGCCCCGCACTGCCCTGCTGTCCCCGCTGCGCTGCCATTCAGACCTCGATCAGCGCCGGGCGACCAGATAGAGCGGGCGCTAGGACCTAGCGGACACCGCTGATATGCGGAAGTGACATCACTTCCGCATATTTGTGCCCAGGTCCCGCTGTATCTGGTCGGGTCGCCCGCTGATCCTGAGGTCTGAAACGGCAAGGTAGGTGGGGTGGGGAGCGCGCCTGCCACTCACTACCTAACGGGGGTCCCTGTCACTCACTCACTCACTAACGGGGGTCCCTGCTGTCACTCACTACCTAACGGGGGTCCCTGCTGTCATTCACTACCTAACGGGGGTCCCTGCTGTCATTCACTACCTAACGGGGGTCCCTGCTGTCATTCACTACCTAACGGGGGTCCCTGCTGTCACTCACTAACTAACGGGGGTCCCTGCTGTCACTCACTACCTAATGGGGGTCCCTGCTGTCACTCACTATTTAACTGGGGGTCCCTGCTGTCACTCACTACCTAACGGGGGTCCCTGCTGTCACTCACGATCTAAACGGGGGTCCCTGCTAGTGGTGCTCAGCAGAGCTCGAATATTCGAGTAGCTCGAATATTCGAGCTCTTTTTCAGCTATTCGAGCTCGGTATTCGAGCTCCGAATAGCTGTAGCTATTCGAATGGGCTATTCGAGAACACTCGAATAGCCCATTCACTATTCGAGCTATTCGAGCAAACCGGCGCTATTCGAGCTCGGTACCGAGCTCGAATAGCGTCATAGCCCAGATTGATGTGCTTAGAGCCAATCAGAGGGCTCCCAGGCCCTCTGACGGCAGCCAATCACAGAGGGGGACCCTGGCCAGCCCCTACCCTATAAATAGCGGCCGCCATGTTCGGGTTTTCCATGCTTGCCTGAGACTTGTACAGAGAGAGATCTGCTCCTTTGTGCTTTGGCTTAGCAAGTGCTCTATTGTGTTCATTTACCTAGCGTTTTTGCTCACCTACACCTGCCATATACACCTGTATTGTTGTTATTTAGATAGACATTGTATTTTAGTTAGTAGCTTGTGTGTTACATTAGAGACAGGCAGCTGCTGCAAGCTTACAGGTTTAGGCCTCAGGGGGGCCTTGCCTCTGTGGGCAGCTGTCCTCTGTTTATTTCTCTCATCATCTATACCAGTATTTCTGCTGTCCTTTACTAATAGTATTGTAGTTATACTGTACTAGGAGTAGGACACTCACTGACTGTCACTGTTTATAGGCTACTAGCTAGCTCCTGCGTGTGTGCACTCACTCACTGTCTGTGTGTACACACACTCTATTTCCTTCTGATTACTGATTGATTATTGTTAGTTGTACTTACTTACTACTTACTCTTACTGTACCCGTAGGGACACTCACTGTCACTGTTCATATAGGCTACTAGCTCCTGCGTGTGCGCACTCACTGTCTGAGTGTACACACACAACACACACTCTATTTCCTTCTGATCGCTGATTGATTATTGTAATTAGTTAGTTCTACTTACTGTTACTACTTACTCTTACTGTACTAGGAGTCTAGGACACTCAGTCACTGTGTTCATAGGCTACTAGCTCCTGCGTGCGTGCACTCACTGTCTGAGTGTACACACACCCACACTCCATTTCCTTCTGATCGCTGATTGATTATTGTTATTAGTTAGTTCTACTTACTGTTACTACTTACTTACTCTTACTGTACTAGGAGTCTAGGACACTCAGTCACTGTGTCCATAGGCTACTAGCTCCTGCGTGCGTGCACTCACTGTCTGAGTGTACACACACCACCCACACTCCATTTCCTTCTGATCGCTGATTGATTATTGTTATTAGTTAGTTCTACTACTTACTGTTACTACTTACTGTACTAGGAGTCTAGGACACTCAGTCACTGTGTCCATAGGCTACTAGCTCCTGCGTGCGTGCACTCACTGTCTGAGTGTACACACACCACCCACACTCCATTTCCTTCTGATCGCTGATTGATTATTGTTATTAGTTAGTTCTACTACTTACTGTTACTACTTACTTACTCTTACTGTACTAGGAGTCTAGGACACCCAGTCACTGTGTCCATAGGCTACTAGCTCCTGCGTGCGTGCACTCACTGTCTGAGTGTACACACACCACCCACACTCCATTTCCTTCTGATCGCTGATTGATTATTGTTATTAGTTAGTTCTACTTACTGTTACTACTTACTTACTCTTACTGTACTAGGAGTCTAGGACACTCAGTCACTGTGTCCATAGGCTACTAGCTCCTGCGTGCGTGCACTCACTGTCTGAGTGTACACACACCACCCACACTCCATTTCCTTCTGATCGCTGATTGATTATTGTTATTAGTTAGTTCTACTACTTACTGTTACTACTTACTTACTCTTACTGTACTAGGAGTCTAGGACACCCAGTCACTGTGTCCATAGGCTACTAGCTCCTGCGTGCGTGCACTCACTGTCTGAGTGTACACACACCACCCACACTCCATTTCCTTCTGATCGCTGATTGATTATTGTTATTAGTTAGTTCTACTTACTGTTACTACTTACTTACTCTTACTGTACTAGGAGTCTAGGACACTCAGTCACTGTGTCCATAGGCTACTAGCTCCTGCGTGCGTGCACTCACTGTCTGAGTGTACACACACCACCCACACTCCATTTCCTTCTGATCGCTGATTGATTATTGTTATTAGTTAGTTCTACTACTTACTGTTACTACTTACTGTACTAGGAGTCTAGGACACTCAGTCACTGTGTCCATAGGCTACTAGCTCCTGCGTGCGTGCACTCACTGTCTGAGTGTACACACACCACCCACACTCCATTTCCTTCTGATCGCTGATTGATTATTGTTATTAGTTAGTTCTACTACTTACTGTTACTACTTACTTACTCTTACTGTACTAGGAGTCTAGGACACCCAGTCACTGTGTCCATAGGCTACTAGCTCCTGCGTGCGTGCACTCACTGTCTGAGTGTACACACACCACCCACACTCCATTTCCTTCTGATCGCTGATTGATTATTGTTATTAGTTAGTTCTACTTACTGTTACTACTTACTTACTCTTACTGTACTAGGAGTCTAGGACACTCAGTCACTGTGTCCATAGGCTACTAGCTCCTGCGTGCGTGCACTCACTGTCTGAGTGTACACACACACCACCCACACTCCATTTCCTTCTGATCGCTGATTGATTATTGTTATTAGTTAGTTCTACTTACTGTTACTACTTACTTACTCTTACCGTACTAGGAGTCTAGGACACTCAGTCACTGTGTCCATAGGCTACTAGCTCCTGCGTGCGTGCACTCACTGTCTGAGTGTACACACACTAAATTTACTTGTGATTACTACTACTGATTATTGTAACTGCTAGTTGTACTTCCTGACTGTTAATACTTACTTACTGTACTAGGGGACACTCACTCAGTCACCTCACCAACCAACCCACTCCATTAAAGTACCCCACTTTTCACCCGCCCTTTTACAAAACTTTTGTCTATACGCCCAAAACATTGAAGATGTCTGGAAGTGGCAGCCAGCGCGGTTTGGGCAAGGGGAAGGGCAGCAAGGGAATCAGGAAGAGAGGGAGCAGCATTGTGGCAAGCCGCGGCCGCGGGCGCGCCACCATGCACAGTTCCGCAGCAGCAGCAGCAGCGTCAGTGGCTAACATTCCTCCCATAGCCACTGGCCGTGGACGCCTTGGGCGCCGCCCAGGAGGAGCATCTGCAACTCACGCTGCAGAGACACAGCAGCAGCAGCGTGTAGCACCTGCTCCCATTTTCCTCCAGCCGGGTCGGAAACGTCCCATTGAGGAAAAGGATGCAGACACTGTGGTGCAACTCATGACGGAGGATGAGCAGCCCGCCATCAGCTCTGCATCCGAGGCCTCCACCCTCACCACCACCACCCCTGTTCGCAGCAGCCGCCCAGCAGGGCCTGGGGAGGAGGCCAGTTCACCGTCAGTCGCCGACCTGTCACTCAGCACTCTTTTGACCCCAGGCATGATGAGTCAATTGAATGCTGTTGTTGGCGATTTGGAGGAGGAGATGCTGATGGGCACTTTGGGGGAGGAGGGATTGGACAGCAAGACTGTGGCGACAGTCAAGCGTCCCATCCATGCATCAGCAGAGGAGTTTGGGGGGTCATCATCAGAGCAGGACATGTTTCAGGAGGGGCATGATGATGATGACCCGGTGACAGACAGAGACTGGGTGCCAACACATCCAGAGGATGTCGTCCTCAGCAGCTCTGAGGAGGAGGAGGAGGATGCGGTTGTGGGCCTTGCAAGGAGGCGCATCATTGCAAGCATTGGCAGCGTCCCACAGCCTGCTGGTGTCTCAGGCTCAGCAGCAGCAGCAGCAGCATCAGCCAGTACCACCACCAGCCGCACCCAAGACCCCCCCCCCCCCCCAACCACCACAGGGAAACAGGCAGCAGCGCTTCCATGCCGTAGGGGGATGTTTTTGTCACCAATCTGGCGGTTTTTCACCATGCCCACAGTGTACAGCAAGTACGCCACTTGCAACCACTGTCAGCGGAAGTTGAGCAGAGGTGCAGACCCCTTGAAGTTCAGCACCAGCTCGCTGATCAACCACCTTTCTGCGAAACACTTCCACCAGCATGAGGAGTTCCAGAGGCTGAAGGCATCTGGTGCTGGCAGTGGCACCAATCCCATCACTGCACAGCCTTCAGCAGCAGCAGCAGCAACAGCAGCCACCCGCCCTCCTGCTCCTCCAGCAGCACCAGCAGGAGTGCGGAAACGCCCTGCTCCTCCCCCCTCTGCAACTCCTGCCGCCGACACTGAGGCCTGTTCTGGCAGCCAGTCCTCAGTGGCCTCCTCTGCTCCGTCTGCTGATTCCCGTGCCAGCAAAAAGGCACGCCAGAGCCTTTTGAGCGAGTCCTTCCAGGGGGTGGTTAGGGCTCTGCCTCCCAGCAGCCGTCGCGTGCGGCAGCTGAACGGCTTGCTGGCACGGGCCATGTGCTCCCAACTCCTGCCGTACACGCTCGTGCAGGAGGGGAGCGACATGCGGGCGCTGCTTGCTTGTGCAGCCCCAGACTGGCAGCTCCCCAGCAGACACTTCTTCGCCCGCAAGGCCATTCCTGCACTGCACCGCTTTGTGATGGCCAATGTGGAGCGAGGGCTGGAGCACGCGGTTGGTGAAAGGGTCCACGTCACCATGGACTCCTGGAGCAGCCGCTTCGGGACAGGCCGCTACCTGTCCTTCACTGTCCACTGGGTCAGCTTGGTGGAAGGGGGTGAGGATGGGAGAGCAGCAGCGGGCACAGCAGCAGCAGCAACACAGTGGGTGGTGCCACCCCGCAGGGTCAGGGGAACTGCAGCGGGTTCCTCCGATCCTCTGCCATCCTCCGCCACACCTGGCCAAACCCCCCGCCTCAGCAGCAGTGTGAAGGCCCGCCACTGCCAAGCGCTGCTGCACTTGGTCAGCCTTGGCAAGACCAAGCTGACGGCAGCCCACGTGTTGGCCAAACTCCAGGAGCAGGAGCGGATTTGGCTGACCCCCAGAGGCCTCAGAGTCGGAGAGGTGGTGTCCGACAATGGGGCCAATCTGGTTGCTGCCATAGACAGGGGAAACCTGACCCACATCCCCTGTCTTGCCCACGTGCTGAACCTGGTGGTGCAGAAGTTCCTGCGCACCTACCAGGGGATGGACGAGCTGCTGGAAACGGCAAGGAACGTTGTGCGTCACTTCCGGCGCTCGGCTGCAGCCTGTGCGAGCCTGGAAGACGTGCAAAAGGAGCTGGATCTGCCACGCCATCGGCTGATCATTGACGTTCCGACTCGCTGGAACTCCACCCTGGCGATGTTGGAGCGTCTGGTTGAACAGAAGCACGCTGTCAACCACTACCTTGCCCTGGCCACTGTTTCCGCAGCTCAGAGAAGGGACAAGACCAGCAACATCCCGTCCATCGTCCCCGATGATGACTGGAGGCACATGCAGCAGGTGTGCTTAGTGCTGGCTCCCTTCCTGCAGGCCACAAACATGGTGAGCAGGGACCATGCTATGGTCTGCGAGTGGGTGCCCCTGGTTTCTCTGCTGAACAGGGCACTCGATGCTTTGCTGGCACAGGGAGCGGCAGCCTTGGACCAGCAGGAGCGGCAAGCAGCTGCACAGTCCACCTCTGAGGGGGAGGAGGAGGAGGACTTGGTGGAGGTCCCTGACCTGGCTGCTGATGAGGGGGATCAGCGCAGTGCAGCTGAGTTGGTGCGGGGGTGGAGAGAGGATGAGGCAGCAGAGGAGGAGGATGAGGAGGACAGCACTGACGTCGATGTGCCAGCAGACGTGGCCCGCCTCTTCCCAATGGCAGCGCACATGCTGACGTGCCTGCGCAGGGACCCCAGGGTGATCCAGATGAAGCAGAGGGAGGACATCTGGATCAGCATGATGTTGGACCCACGCCTCAAGGGGAAGTTGAGCCAGTTCCTGCCGCCTGCAGGAGGAGACCCAGCGCAACAAATAAGGAGCTTGCAGCAGGCCCTTGTTGAGCGCTTGGAGGAAGCCTTCCCCCAGCCTTCCACCCCCACTGTCCAGCAGCCAGCACAGAGGCAGCAGCAGGTGCCTGCATCCAGCAGCAGCAAGCGCCCCACAGACCTGCTGTCTCTCAGCCACGAGCTCTACAGGACTGTAGAGGCTCCGGCAGCAGTGACTAGAGAGGAGATGCATGCAGCAGCATCCTCCTCCGGTCACAGCCAGCGCCTGACCCGCATGGTGGCTGACTACATGGGGTCCTACAGCGGGCTTGACAGCGATGCCCCTGTTGATCCCATGGAGTATTGGGTCAAGCGCATGGAGATCTGGAGCGAGCTGGCGCAGTACGCCCTGGAAGTGCTGTCCTGCCCCCCTTCCAGCGTGCTGTCCGAGCGCTGCTTCAGTGCAGCTGGTGGCGTGGTCACCGAGAAACGCTCACGTCTGTCTCACAAGTCTGTGGACAGACTGACGTTTCTCAAGATGAACCAGGCGTGGGTGGAAGGCGAGTTCCTGGCCCCTGTTGTCGGCGAGAGGGGGACATGAACTGGCTGCCGGAACTTAGTACCATCGTTAATGTGCCTTACCACCCTTTACCACCTCCTGGCTCCTGCTCACTAAGCCAGCCTGGTTCACTTTGACTATTACGTCGCCTGCAGCCACACATTTCACACCTACAGTGGGCTGCTGCTGTGTACTGCCCTTCTGCTGTCTGTCTGTGTTTCCCACTGCCAGGGTACACAGAATTACCTTCTGCTGCCACTCTGCCACCAGCTATTACGTCAAAACAATAGCTATATTGGTTGTAAAACCAAAACCAAAAAAAACCAATAAAAAAAAAAAAAGGTTTAATTTTTCTGAGGTGCCCGGGTTGAAAACTGTGTTGTCCCAGTTGTGTATTGGACACAATGTGGGCTGCACGACCGCTGTCTGGGACCTCCTGTTGTGTTTATTTACAGCCCTGGTATCACCGCTAGGTACCAGGGCTATTATGTCACGCTGCCTACCTGCTGCCACACTCACACTGCTCCTCCATTCCTCCTGCTGCTGCTGTCTGTCTGTGTTTCCCACTGCCAGGGTACACAGAATTACCGTCTGCTGCCACTCTGCCACCAGCTATTACGTCACAACAATAGCTGCTCACACTGCTCCTCCATTCCTCCTGCTGCTGCTGTCTGTCTGTGTTTCCCACTGCCAGGGTACACAGAATTACCTTCTGCTGCCACTCTGCCACCAGCTATTACGTCAAAACAATAGCTATATTGGTTGTAAAACCAAAACCAAAAAAAACCAATAAAAAAAAAAAAAGGTTTAATTTTTCTGAGGTGCCCGGGTTGAAAACTGTGTTGTCCCAGTTGTGTATTGGACACAATGTGGGCTGCACGACCGCTGTCTGGGACCTCCTGTTGTGTTTATTTACAGCCCTGGTATCACCGCTAGGTACCAGGGCTATTATGTCACGCTGCCTACCTGCTGCCACACTCACACTGCTCCTCCATTCCTCCTGCTGCTGCTGTCTGTCTGTGTTTCCCACTGCCAGGGTACACAGAATTACCGTCTGCTGCCACTCTGCCACCAGCTATTACGTCACAACAATAGCTGCTCACACTGCTCCTCCATTCCTCCTGCTGCTGCTGTCTGTCTGTGTTTCCCACTGCCAGGGTACACAGAATTACCTTCTGCTGCCACTCTGCCACCAGCTATTACGTCAAAACAATAGCTATATTGGTTGTAAAACCAAAACCAAAAAAAACCAATAAAAAAAAAAAAAGGTTTAATTTTTCTGAGGTGCCCGGGTTGAAAACTGTGTTGTCCCAGTTGTGTATTGGACACAATGTGGGCTGCACGACCGCTGTCTGGGACCTCCTGTTGTGTTTATTTACAGCCCTGGTATCACCGCTAGGTACCAGGGCTATTATGTCACGCTGCCTACCTGCTGCCACACTCACACTGCTCCTCCATTCCTCCTGCTGCTGCTGTCTGTCTGTGTTTCCCACTGCCAGGGTACACAGAATTACCGTCTGCTGCCACTCTGCCACCAGCTATTACGTCACAACAATAGCTGCTCACACTGCTCCTCCATTCCTCCTGCTGCTGCTGTCTGTCTGTGTTTCCCACTGCCAGGGTACACAGAATTACCTTCTGCTGCCACTCTGCCACCAGCTATTACGTCAAAACAATAGCTATATTGGTTGTAAAACCAAAACCAAAAAAAACCAATAAAAAAAAAAAAAGGTTTAATTTTTCTGAGGTGCCCGGGTTGAAAACTGTGTTGTCCCAGTTGTGTATTGGACACAATGTGGGCTGCACGACCGCTGTCTGGGACCTCCTGTTGTGTTTATTTACAGCCCTGGTATCACCGCTAGGTACCAGGGCTATTATGTCACGCTGCCTACCTGCTGCCACACTCACACTGCTCCTCCATTCCTCCTGCTGCTGCTGTCTGTCTGTGTTTCCCACTGCCAGGGTACACAGAATTACCGTCTGCTGCCACTCTGCCACCAGCTATTACGTCACAACAATAGCTGCTCACACTGCTCCTCCATTCCTCCTGCTGCTGCTGTCTGTCTGTGTTTCCCACTGCCAGGGTACACAGAATTACCTTCTGCTGCCACTCTGCCACCAGCTATTACGTCAAAACAATAGCTATATTGGTTGTAAAACCAAAACCAAAAAAAACCAATAAAAAAAAAAAAAGGTTTAATTTTTCTGAGGTGCCCGGGTTGAAAACTGTGTTGTCCCAGTTGTGTATTGGACACAATGTGGGCTGCACGACCGCTGTCTGGGACCTCCTGTTGTGTTTATTTACAGCCCTGGTATCACCGCTAGGTACCAGGGCTATTATGTCACGCTGCCTACCTGCTGCCACACTCACACTGCTCCTCCATTCCTCCTGCTGCTGCTGTCTGTCTGTGTTTCCCACTGCCAGGGTACACAGAATTACCGTCTGCTGCCACTCTGCCACCAGCTATTACGTCACAACAATAGCTGCTCACACTGCTCCTCCATTCCTCCTGCTGCTGCTGTCTGTCTGTGTTTCCCACTGCCAGGGTACACAGAATTACCTTCTGCTGCCACTCTGCCACCAGCTATTACGTCAAAACAATAGCTATATTGGTTGTAAAACCAAAACCAAAAAAAACCAATAAAAAAAAAAAAAGGTTTAATTTTTCTGAGGTGCCCGGGTTGAAAACTGTGTTGTCCCAGTTGTGTATTGGACACAATGTGGGCTGCACGACCGCTGTCTGGGACCTCCTGTTGTGTTTATTTACAGCCCTGGTATCACCGCTAGGTACCAGGGCTATTATGTCACGCTGCCTACCTGCTGCCACACTCACACTGCTCCTCCATTCCTCCTGCTGCTGCTGTCTGTCTGTGTTTCCCACTGCCAGGGTACACAGAATTACCGTCTGCTGCCACTCTGCCACCAGCTATTACGTCACAACAATAGCTGCTCACACTGCTCCTCCATTCCTCCTGCTGCTGCTGTCTGTCTGTGTTTCCCACTGCCAGGGTACACAGAATTACCTTCTGCTGCCACTCTGCCACCAGCTATTACGTCAAAACAATAGCTATATTGGTTGTAAAACCAAAACCAAAAAAAACCAATAAAAAAAAAAAAAGGTTTAATTTTTCTGAGGTGCCCGGGTTGAAAACTGTGTTGTCCCAGTTGTGTATTGGACACAATGTGGGCTGCACGACCGCTGTCTGGGACCTCCTGTTGTGTTTATTTACAGCCCTGGTATCACCGCTAGGTACCAGGGCTATTATGTCACGGCGAGCTGCCTGCCTCATTGACTGCCTGCTGCCACACACTCATCCTCCTCCTCCTGCTGCTGAATTTACCTCCTGCTGTCTTTGTGTTTCCACTGCCAGGGAGCACATACAATGGCGCTTCCAACATGCGTGCGCCCACCAGCTATTTGTTACGCTCAAAAATAGCTGCATTTCTTTAAAAAAAAATTTGAAAAGAGAAATACGTGAAGAAGAAGAAGAAGACGATATTGAAAAAGAAGGAGAAGGAGAAGATGAAGAAGAAGATGAAGAAGAAGATGAAGAAGAAGAAGATGAAGATGAAGAAGATGAAGATGAAGAAGAAGAAGAAGATGAAGAAGAAGAAGATGAAGAAGAAGATGAAGAAGATGAAGATGAAGAAGAAGAAGAAGATGATGAAGAAGATGAAGAAGAAGAAGAAGAAGATGAAGAAGAAGAAGATGAAGAAGAAGAAGATGAAGAAGAAGATGAAGAAGATGAAGAAGAAGATGAAGAAGATGAAGATGAAGAAGAAGAAGAAGATGATGAAGAAGATGAAGAAGAAGAAGAAGAAGATGAAGAAGATGAAGAAGAAGAAGAAGAAGATGAAGAAGAAGAAGAAGAAGATGAAGAAGATGAAGAAGATGAAGAAGATGAAGAAGAAGATGAAGATGAAGAAGATGAAGATGAAGAAGATGAAGATGAAGAAGATGAAGAAGATGAAGAAGAAGAAGAAGATGAAGAAGAAGAAGAAGAAGATGAAGAAGAAGATGAAGAAGATGAAGATGAAGAAGAAGAAGAAGATGATGAAGAAGAAGAAGAAGAAGAAGAAGAAGATCTAGAAGAAGATTAAGAAAGATAAAGAAGAAGAAGAACAAGTATATACAGTAACACTACACTACTGAACCAAATTAAGGACACAACTTCTCTTTCCACATTTTTTTTTAAAGGAACATCCCCACATAATCACTTGCTGTTGTTACTTGGAAAAAAAGATGTTTCTTGCATCATTCACCCTCAAAACAAGTGTTGGAAGCTATTTTGGGCCAATTCGAATAGTCAGCTCGAATAGTGAGCTCGAATACCGACTCGAATAGTGAGCTCGAAGTCCGAGGTCGAATCGAATAGTAAAAAATATTCGACTCGAATATTCGACTGACCTCGAATAATTTACTATTCGAATTCGACCAAATTCGAATTTTTAAAAGGGGTATTTGAGCACCACTAGTCCCTGCTGTCACTCACTATTTAACTGGGGGTCCCTGCTGTCACTCACTATTTAACTAGGGGTCCCTACTGTCACTCACTAACGGGGGTCCCTGCTGTCACTCACTAACGGGGGTCCCTGCTGTCACTCACTACCCAACTGGGGGTCCCTGCTGTCACTCACTACCCAACTGGGGGTCCCTGTCACTCACTACCTAACTGGGGGGTCCCTGTCACTACCTAACTGGGGGGTGCCTGTCACTGCCTACACTGTGGGGCTCCTGTCACTAACTGAACTGGGGGGCTCCTGTCACTACCTAAACTGGGGTACTCCTGGCGCTACCTTAACTAGGGGGCACCTGTCGCTACCTAAACTATCCAGGCCAGCCAGCCTAGCATCACCACCAGCCAACCAGCCCAGAATCACTATCAAAAAGGCCACAGCATCACCACCAGTCAGGCCAGCATTTACTTCAACCAGTCAAGCACAGCCCAGCAACACTGCCAGCCAACCCAGCCACAACATCGGCCACAGCATCACCGCCAGCCAGGCCACAGCATCACTGCCAGACCTTTCAGCTCACACATCATCCCCAATCCAGCCAAAAACAGTATTGCCAGGTACAGCAGCCAGTAGAGGAAAATTCAGAAGCCAGGTAGGGGTTTTTACCATATTAAGGGGGTATTCTGCCTATTTATGTGAAATGCTGTCTATTTATGTGCCTCATGACTGCTGAATTTGTCTTGTTGGGGGCCTCATGATTGCTGAATTTGTCTTGTTGGGTGCCTCATGATTTGTTGGGGGCCTCATGATTGCTGTATTTGTCTTGTTGGGGGCCTCACGCTTGCTAACTTTGTCTTGTTGGGGGCCTCATGATTGCTGAATTTGTCTTGCTGGGGGCCTCATGATTTCTGAATTGAATTTGTCTTGATAGGGGCCTCATGATTGCTGAATTTGTCTTGTTGAGGGTCACATGATTGCTAACTGCGAGACTATGGAAAAAAAATGAAGCCTCATCGGCTGTGTGAAGTTGGCCCCCCTACAATCAGCACAAATAAAAGTTCTACTATATTTGGTTAGTGCTACGTTTGTGCCAGTTTGTGCCACAAAAATAAACATTTGTTCTGCTTTTGTTTTAAAGATAATAGCAATAATTTTTTTTCGAAACAATGACATCACCCAGCCCCCCTACAACAGCGCACGGACACGAAAGTGGTGTCGTTGGTTAGTGCTGGGTTTGTGCTCATTTGTGCTGCAAAAATCACCATTCTATCTGTTATCGTTTTTGAGATATTAAAGGTTTTTTATAAGGGTCAAAAGTTCACCCATCCCCCCTACAACAGCGTACAGACACGAAAGTGGTGTCGTTGGTTAGTGCTGGGTTTGTGCTCATTTGTGCTGCAAAAATCACCGTTCTATCTGTCATCGTTTTTGAGATATTAAAGTTTTTTTATAAAGGTCAAAAGTTCATCTAGCTTCATTCACTTCACTATTGAGATGTTTCTGGTTTATTTAATGTACAGATAGTGCCCGGTTAACCAGATAGGGACTGTAGGTTCATTCTTCTATGTCCCCACCTCTGTTTGTACCCCCTCTGTGTACCTCTGCTTGTACCCCCCCCCCCCCCCCGTGCTCTGTAACCCCTCTCTGTCTGTTTGTACCCCTGTGCCTCTACCTACTCTGTGCCTTTGGTTTTACACCCTGTGCCTCTGTCTGTACCCCTCTGTGCCTCTGCTTGTACCCCTCTGTGCCTCTATTTGTACCCCTGTGCTTCTGTTTGTACCCACTTGCCTCCTGTTGTACTCCCTGTGCCTCTATTTGTACCCCCTGTACCTCAGTTTGTACCCCACCCCTTGTGCCTCTGTACCTCAGTGTGTACCCGCTATGCCTCTTTTTGTACCCTGTGTCTCTGTTTGTACCTCCTGTGCCCCCCCCCCCCTGTGACTCTGTACCTTTGTTTGTACCCACTCTGCCTCTTTTTGTACTCCCTGTGTCTCTATTTGTACCCCCTGTGCCTCCATTTGTACACCCCTGTGCCTCTTTTTGTAACCCTCACCCAAGTTTGTACCCCCTGTACCTCAGTTTGTACCCCTTGTGCATCTGTACCTCTGTGTGTACCTGCTATGCCTTTTTTTACCCCCGTGCCTTTTTTTGTACCTCCTGTGTCTCTGTACCCCCTCTGTGCCTCCGTTTGTACCCCCTGTGCCTCTGTTCCAGCTCTCTGCCTCTATTTGTACACCCCCCCACCCTGTGGTGGACTCAGTTCAGAGGTAAGACTCAGATCAGAGGTGAGTCCAACACTGCTGCGGGGACATGCCCCGGCACTGTGGAAGTTTTAAGCCGCTACTTTAAACTTCTGTACCTACTTTGTGCCTTTGGTTTTACACCCAGTGCCTCTGCTTGTATCCCTCTGTGCCTCAGTTTGTACCCCTATGCTTCTGTTTGTACCCCTCCCTGTGCCTCTATTTGTAACCCTCCCTATGCCTTTTTTTGTACCCCCTGTGCCTCCGTTTGTACACCCCTGTGCCTCTTTTTGTAACACTCACCCAAGTTTGTACCCCCTGTACCTCAGTTTGTACCCCTTGTGCCTCTGTACCTTAGTGTGTATCCGCTATGCCTCTTTTTGTACCCCCTGTGGCTCTGTTTGTACCTCCTGTACCCCCCCCCCCTGTACCCCCTCTGTGCCTCCATTTGTACCCCCTGTGCCTCCAGGTGCCTCTGTCCCTGCCCTCTGCCTCTATTTGTACACCCCCACCCTGTGGTGGACTTAGTTCCTCAAGTGGACTCAAACTTCCTCCATGCAGAAATGATGTCATCGCAATGGGATTGGGTCATTCATAAGTCGTGGACTATCTGTCCATTTTTTATAGCCCTCAAATTAAATAGAGCGCTGCAATAACTTTAAAGTTCCCCTTGCTTCAGATCAATGAAAGTTTGTTGCACGGATGCCCCGGCCACAATCTATAAAGCTTAAAATCAAACACAAGTCCATAGGCAGAAAACCAACATTAGCCCTACTGCTCAATAATTACTCATCTCAAATCAGGACTGCTTGGGCTGTGGCCCAGAGGGTCAACTTCTCTTTATCACTCCATCTCAGAATTGTGTTCCATGCTGTGCTCCATAGTTCTCACTTTTGGCTATGAACCCAGAAGTCTCTGATATATTGAGCGTGGTGTGGAACATTTAGGTGAGATGCAGAGACACAGCAAAGTTAAAGGCCCATACACATGGGCTACAATTGTAGCTGTCGCCAGCGCACAGGGGACGTGCTGACGACAGCTAGATGACAGCTCCGCAGCAGCGGCAGCCATCTACATGTCTCTGCTACAGGGCAGAGACGTGGCGGAAGCTATCGCCGAAGGGAGCATTCCCCGGCCGGATGCTCCCTTCACTTCACAGTGTTGCCTGTCGCTAGTCCGCATACACAAGCTGAGACACGTGTCGGACTAGCGACAGTTGCCGAGAGACAAGTTGCAGTAAAGGTTGGAAATTTTATTTCGCTAAATTATACAGAGTGTAACAAAATAATTCCATTTAACCAGATTTAAGGCACAAACAAGCCAACTGTTGACTGCGAACAGGTAAAACAACATTAGCTACTTCTGGTCAATGTAGTGCATGAAGAATAGCAAGTATGGACAAGATATAAATGTGGATACAAGGTATCTTCTAGTTGTGGATATCCACTCCCTAGTATTATTCTAACGTAAATGGAAGCTAAAGCTAGAGGTATGTGGAGGCTGCCATATTTACTTCATTTTAAGCAATACCAGTTGCCTGGCTGTCCTGCTGATCCTCTGCCTCTAATACTTCTCACCTCTGAACTGAGTCCACCACAGGGTGGGGGGGGGGGGGGTGTACAAATAGAGGCAGAGAGCTGGAACAGAGGCACAGGGGGTACAAACGGAGGCACAGAGGGGGTACAGAGACACAGGAGGTACAAAAAAAGGCACAGGGGGTATAAAAAAGGCATAGCGGGTACACACAGAGGTACAGAGGCACAAGGGGTACAAACTGAGGTACAGGAGGTACAAACGTGGGTGAGGGTTACAAAAAGAGGCACAGGGGTGTACAAATGGAGGCACAGGGGGTACAAATAGAGACACAGGGAGTACAAAAAGAGGCAGAGTGGGTACAAACAAAGTTACAGAGTCACGGGGGGGGGGGGGGGGAATGGCACAGGAGGTACAAACAGAGACACAGGGTACAAAAAGAGGCATAGTGGGTACACACAGAGGTACAGAGGCACAAGGGGTACAAACTGAGGTACAGGGGGTACAAATAGAGGCACAGGTAGTACAAAAAGAGGCAAGTGGGTACAAACAGAAGCACAGGGGTACAAATAGAGGCACAGAGAGGTACAAGCAGAGGCACTAGGTGTAAAAACCAAAGGCACAGAGTAGGTACAGAGGCACAGGGGTACTAAAAGAGACAGAGAGGGGTTACAGAGCACGGGGGGGGGGGGGGGGGGGGGGTACAAGCAGAGGTACACAGAGGGGGTACAAACAGAGGTGGGGACATAGAAGAATGAACCTACAGTCCCTATCTTGTTCGGTAACCAGGGACTATCTGTACATTAAATAAACCAGAAACATCTCAATAGTGAAGTGAATGAAGCTAGATGAACTTTTGACCTTATTGAAAAACCTTTAATATCTCAAAAACGATGACAGATAGAACGGTGATTTTTGCAGCACAAATGAGCACAAACCCAGCACTAACCAACGACACCAGTTTCGTGTCTGTACGCTGTTGTAGGGGGTTTTGGTGAACTTTTGACCCTTATAAAAAACCTTTAATATCTGAAAAACGATAACAGATAGAACGGTGATTTTTGCAGCACAAATGAGCACAAACCCAGCACTAACCAAGGACACCACTTTCGTGTCCGTGCGCTGTTGTAGGGGGGCTGGGTGATGTCATAGTTTCGAAAAAAATAATTGCTATTATCTTTAAAACAAAAGCAGCACAAATGTTTATTTTTGTGGCACAAACGTAGCACTAACTAACCAAACATGCTAGAACTTTTATTTGTGCTGATTGTAGGGGGGGCAACTTCACACAGCCATCATCATCATATGAGGCAATAGCATTAAACCTACTTTTTTAGCTTTTTAAAACAGAAAATAAAACTGGGAGGTTCTAAAAAAAGAATATATTTTTTCAGGAGTAGGATGGATGAAATTGTTTATCTTTTCAGTTTTTCTGCTGCCCACATTGCGATATTCTGGTAACTGCTGCCCACATTGCGATTTTCTGGTGCCTGCTGCCCACATTGCGATTTTTTGGTAACTGCTGCCACATTACGATTTTCTGGTGACTGCTGCCCACATTGCGATTTTCTGGTGACTGCTGCCCACATTGCGATTTTCTGGTGACTGCTGCCCACATTGCGATTTTCTGGTGTCTGCTGCCCACATTGCAATTTTCTGGTAACTGCTGCCCACATTGCGATTTTCTGGTTACTGCTGCCCACATTGCGATTTTCTGGTTACTGCTGCCCACATTGCGATTTTCTGGTGTCTGCTGCCCACATTGCAATTTTCTGGTGTCTGCTGCCCACATTGCAATTTTCTGGTAACTGCTGCCCACATTGCGATTTTCTGGTAACTGCTGCACACATTACGATTTTCTGGTGACTGCTGCCCACATTGCGATTTTCTGGTGACTGCTGCCCACATTGCGATTTTCTGGTTACTGCTGCCCACATTGCGATTTTCTGGTGACTGCTGCCCACATTGCGATTTTCTGGTGTCTGCTGCCTACATTACGATTTTCTGATGAACGCTGCCCACATTACGATTTTCTGGTGAACTCTGCCCACATTACGATTTTCTGGCCCACATTACAATATTCTGGTGAACACTGCCCACGTTACGATTGTCTGGTGAATGCTGTCCATGTTACGATTTTCTGGTGAACGCTGCCCACATTACGATTTTCTGGTGACTGCTGCCCACATTGCGATTTTCTGGTGACTGCTGCCCACATTGCGATTTTCTGGTGACTGCTGCCCACATTGCGATTTTCTGGTGTCTGCTGCCCACATTGCAATTTTCTGGTAACTGCTGCCCACATTGCGATTTTCTGGTAACTGCTGCACACATTACGATTTTCTGGTGACTGCTGCCCACATTGCGATTTTCTGGTGACTGCTGCCCACATTGCGATTTTCTGGTGACTGCTGCCCACATTGCGATTTTCTGGTGACTGCTGCCCACATTGCGATTTTCTGGTGTCTGCTGCCTACATTACGATTTTCTGATGAACGCTGCCCACATTACGATTTTCTGGTGAACTCTGCCCACATTACGATTTTCTGGCCCACATTACAATATTCTGGTGAACACTGCCCACATTACGATTGTCTGGTGAATGCTGTCCACGTTACAATTTTCTGGTGACTGCTGCCCACGTTACAATTTTCTGGTGACTACTGCCCATGTTACAATTTTCTGGTGACTGCTGCCCACGTTACAATTTTCTGGTGACCACTGCCCACGTTACAACTTTCTGGTGACCGCTGCCCACGTTACGATTTTCTGGTGACTGCTGCCCACATTACGATTTTCTGGTGACTGCTGCCCACATGACGGTTTTCTGGCCCACATTACGATTGTCTGGTGAACTCTGCCCACATTACGATTTTCTGGACCACATTACGATTGTCTGGTGAAATGCTGCTCACATTACAATTAATTTACAGTGAAACGCTGCTCCATTACGATTATTTGGCACCTATGGGGGGGGGGGGGGGCATCCAAATATTCGCAGGGGGGCCCAGTGATTTCTAGTGCTCTGGTCCCCTACCTTTCGTGTCCTTACCTCTCCCTCTAGACTGTAAGCCTTTGGGCAGGGACAGGGTCCTCCTCCTTTTGTGTCCTACCTGATCATGCACCTCCATTACTGTGCACCCATGCTATGCATCTAAATGAACCTAACTTGCCTAATCTCCATGCCCCCCTCCAGTGACTAAGCATTACCTTGTACTCCTACTGTGGTCTTTCTTGTATTCATGTACTGTATGTCACCCCTAAATATTGTCTGTAACCTAAACTAATGTCCAGCACTGCGTAATATGTTGGCGCTTTATAAATACAATAAATAAATACATAAATAAATAAATGTATGCTGCTGATAACGTTTATTTATTCCTTGCCTTTGTTAATAAACTCCCATCATTCATTTTATTCCTGGCCTTGGTTATTCAGTTATTTCCTGAACAGTGACATCTCTGCTGAGTTGGTGGTCTTATGCATTGCTCATTAAATGCTTTATGTGCAATGCATGACTCCTATGCAACCATTACACCCCATAAGTTGTGAAGGTGCTTTGCGTTCTCATTGGGTCAAAACCCCGAAAACCCACTTTGAGTTGTCAAAGTTTGTGTTAAGGTGGCCATACACATTTTTTTTTTGTATTTTGACCAGAGAAATGTGATCGATATGTCCACTTGATTGAATCATTTGAATCCGATACTTCAAATAAAACATTTTTTCTTTTATACTTTTCTATCTGATTTTGCCAACTCATCCAATTATATTTTTATTTTTTAAAAGAATGAAAATTGATTGCTTTTTCAAAATTGAAATATGCAATCCATCATTTATATAGAAAAAAATGGGAAAGTCGATTCATTTGATTGTGTCGTGTATAGCCACTTTTAATCATTTAAAAAAAAATTGTCTGGAAAATGAAGCAATGAGATAACTTATTGCTAAATGCTGAAATGTCAGCACTTTTTCCAATAAAGGACAGGTCAGTATTTTTGTATTTGTTAACATGTTAAAGTTACACAATTTCTTTTAATCTATTTATAACAGAATCCCTGCAGGATACTGAAAACAAGTAAACATTGTAGAAGATAAATAAACACAATGTCGCAGTATGCCATAAAAACCAGCAGGTGGCTCCCTCCAGTGCCACATTCCAGTCTGCATGGTGTGCTCTGCTTGCTATAAAAATATGGATAGAAGTCAACAGATATAGTCTGCCTAGTCTTAGATGAAATCTGTTTTGTGGTTTGAACTATTTGAATTGCCGCAGATCACCGAATATTACAGCAAAGTCCCAGTTATCCAGAGCTCAGGCAACCGGAAGTCTCAACTAACTGGCATGACTGAGAGGATAACGGGGACAGTACTATGGGTTTGTTTTTGTTTTTTAGGGGGGTTGTTGCAATCCACAAAATACTTACCATGCCTTCAGGCAACATCTTCTGTTCTTTCTGTAGCTCCTAGCGGCTTTCCATGGCTCCCAGTGTGTCACGTGACCCGACATGGGTCAGGTGACATGCCTCCGACTTACATGGAGGATGCTAGGAGCTACAGGGAGGCTAGAAGACATCGTCCGGAGGCTCGGTAAGTATTTTATGCTGCACGAGGTGGAGGGAGGGAGGGAGGTTTGTGCTTTTTTGGCAAGCACACGTATCCAGCATCAGGCGATCCCCGCCGGTGCCGGTACCGGGGACTTTGCTGTAGTTCCCTGGTGAACTGGTTAAGTAGTCTTTTCAGTGTTCTTACCAGCACACTTTTACACAAGGTGCATTCACAGGGGCAGGGCCGCAGGGCTGGCCCTTCTATAGGGGCAAACTAAGTAATTGCCTACGGCCCCAGAACTGGCGCCCCAGCCCCCCTCCTCCAGCCCCCTCCCCCAAGTCCATAGCGGTCCCTGGGGCCCCTGCAGAGTATTCACACTGGAGAAGACTTACCTGTCCCTCCGTCGCTCTCCTCCTTCAGTTTGTGTACTTCTGTCTTCAATCCCGCTGGCTGCCTCTTCTCTGTGACCTGGTGGCATGTTATGTGAGCACACGTATGCCATAGAGGCACTGAGAAGAGGATCCCTGCAAGGATGAAGATGGAAACTGACCAGACAGGTGAGTTTGCTCCATTGGGAATATACTGTAGGGGACCTGGGGACCACTATTCACTTGGGGGAAAGACCTCTGGAGCCCTGTCATTCAGATAGCAATCATAAAGGTATCATAGCCACACCAGTGCCATCTTAATATGCAGAGCAGCTGCAGAGGTGCACAATTACCTGATGCATTGCTGTGTTATCACCTCTTGAGCACTGCATCCTATAACCATGCAGCATTGCCTCTTTGTAGGATCCCAATGCATGTCATGTGACTTTGGGATGCTACCGCAGTGATGGGCTGCAGTGCAGAAGAGGATTGGGTAATTGTGGTTTGCTGCAGCTGCTCTGCATAATCAAAGGAGGCGGGTGTATGGGACACTGAATCTGGCATAAGTCTTTGTAATAATGGTGGCCATACATGTTACAATTTTTTCATCCAATCTTACCATTTCTATGTAATATAAGGTAACTGCCTAAATTATCAAATATATTCACTTAATTTACCCTTATACTACATAGAAATGGTAAGATTAGATGAAAAAATTGTACCATGTATGGCCACCATAAAGGCCCGTATAAATGCTCAATCAGTGTCCCCAGGCAGGGACAGGGACCTGATTGCTCGGGTGACATTGCATGGCCGAGATTATGCAGACGTGTTGCACGCCTGTAAGAGCAACATTTTTTTTTATGCGGGAGGGGGCGGTGCAGAACAGGATTGATGTCATGTGACGGACAGGGTAAGTGGGGAAGCAATGCTTTCGGCTGTCGCTCGGCTAAAGGGATCGCCAAGACGGATCGAGGACTCCCATTGGTCTATTTCATGTCCAATAGGAAGCCCCAGCAGTTTACTAGGCTTTTGCCGGGGCTCACACTTGTACTGCAGTGCTTGTCGGCGATGGCAACCCGAGCGTCAGCAACCTGAGCAATGGCAGTGACCACCACAGATGAAGGTAGGTGACAACAGAAAAAGTGATAAAGGTAGAAGGTGACAGAAGACAGAAGAATGAATGTGGTAAAGAGCCTAGCTGGTACAGACACCATTGGTTCCCATAGGTTTGCAGTTTTGTTTTTTTACTATGCATTTAACTTTGAGTCAAATATATATGTTGTGTACATGTTGTTGTGTTTTTTTAATTCTACAGTTTTTTCATATCTTTTTAAACCATTGTTAGCTACAAGTACCCAAATAATCTATATGAATATTGGGTACAGTACATAGTGGCAGTCACAATGGATTTGTCTAGAAGTGTAATAACTAAGGCTGGCTTCACACTGCAAACTGACGGTAGCATTGCGACATGCCCGCTGCACCGCATCACCAAAAACAGTCCTTCAGGGATGTTCCCTGTCTGGCCACCAGCCGAACAGGAAGTGACGCGCACTTGCAGTCACTTCATGCTTCGAATATGAGGAAGAGTATTGTAGAAATTCGCTTCCGTGCATTCGTGCCATGATGCCAACTTTTAAAAAAACCTGAGTCACCATCTGCGGTAGCAGTGCGGCAATTTGCTGCAACACACCGCTCCAGTGTGAAAGGACCCTCAGGGTTGGTTCCCACTTGTAAAGAAAACGTACCAGTTCGATACATTTTCTGCCCTGTAGCAACGGACATGCTAACGGATCTAATGTTATAAATAGCTTGTGCTTCCACTTGCTATTTTTGCCGGATCTGCTTGCTGTTTTGCTGTAAACGCAAGTTACGCAACACAGAGTCCTCACCTGCTGCATTTTTCCAGACAAGGCATTGGCAGCAGAAGCTGGCAGAAGCTGACAAGCAATGTCCAGGGTCGGCTAACCGTTTCCCTTCCGTGTCTCCTGCAGGGGGGAAACACGCATTTGCCGAACGTTGCTGAATGTTTACAAAGAACGAGACGCCAGGAGGATGCTGGTTCAGATGCCTGTCTGAACCAGCCTTTAATAAGTAGGAAAGATAATAAATAATAATAATCCGAACATTTATATAGCGCTTTTCTCCTGTTGGACTCAAAGCGCTCAAGAGCTGCAGCCACCAGGGGGCGCTCAGGAGGCCACCCTGCAGTGTTAGGGAGTCTTGCCTTGAACTCCTTACTGAATAGGTCCTGACCCTAGCCAGGGGAATATTCACTAAACTGGGGTAAGCGAAATAAGGTGTGTAAAGTCTTAGCATACGATGAGTAGAGCATAATGCAATACATTACATGCAATATGCTCTACTTAACGTGCATAACACTTTACACACCCCTTAGCGTTTTTGTGCAATTTTTTGTGTGGGACAGTTTTTCAGTTCTTAAAGAGAATCTGTAACCAAGAATTGAACTTCATCCCAATCAGTAGCTGATACCCCCTTTCCCATGAGAAATCTTTTCCTTTTCACAAACAGATCATCAGGGATCTCTGTATGGCTGATATTGCGGTGAAACCACTCCCACAGTGTGATCTCAGGACCAAGGTTCTAACATCACACTGTGGGAGCCTTGATTGCATTGTTGGAAATAACAACTGTTTACAGCTGTTTCCAACTGCCAAAAAAGCAAGGAGCAATTCCGTCCACTGACATCACCTGCCAGCAGTAAAAATGTCACCATGCAATAAATGACAGAACGTAAATCAGGGAGATTTTACAATGGGCAAACACTGACTAAGGCTGCTTTCACAGTGGGACGTTACAGGCGCACGTTAGAGCAGCCTATAACGCAGCCCACCGCACAGTAATTAAAAGTAAATGGGCTGTTCACAGTGCCCACGTTGCGTTACATTGTAACGCAAGACGTCAAGACAACGTACTGCATGCAGGACTTTATACGTTAGACTGCTTGCACATACTCAGTAATGTTGGGGAGGAGGGGAGAGCGGCCAGGCACACGGCTAATTAATATTCACTGCACTTTGTGACGTGTGCAGTGTTTACTTCCTGGAGCGGCCGCTCTGTGCGGCGATTGGCTGGCGGGGCCACGTAATGCCGCATGCGTCCAAGAGTACACATCACGACATCACGGACGCCAGAGTGAGCTGCACAACGCGGCTCGCTCTGACGTCCACATCCAAACCACCAGGCGTTACGTTAGGGGCACGTTATGCGACCATAACGTCCCCTAAAACACAACGTCCTGGTGTGAAAGCAGCCTAAATCATTTATACATAATTATTGTAAAAATGAGGCACTTTTTTATTACATTATTTTCACTGGAGTTCCTCTTTAAAGGACAACTGAAGTGACAAAAATATGGAGGCATATATATGTATATCCTTTCAAACATTACCAGTTGCCTGGCAGCCCTGCTGGTCTATTTGGCTGCAGTAGTGTCTGAATAACAACAAGCATGCAGCTAATCTTGTCAGATCTGACAATAACATCAGAAACACCTGATCTGCTGCATGCTTGGTCGGGGTCTATGGCTAAAAGTATTAGAGGCAGAGGATCAGCAGGCTAGCCAGGCAACTGGTATTGCATAAAAGGAAATACAAATGGCAGCCTCCGTATAGCTTAATTTGTCCTTTAACATTAGACTGTAAGGCCTCCCTGAGGGGCCGTTTAGTGACATGAATTGTAAAGTGCTGTGGGAAATGTCAGTACAATATCAATACATAATAATGCAAGTCTATTACATTATCGATCAGGGCCTTCTTCATGGCAACATAAGTGCACTAAAATTCTTTATTAGTGATCATTTTCATTGTCTCTCCTTCTGCATTGAACTCATTCCCACCAGACACTCTATACTCAAAAAGTGCAGTTAATTAATTCAGTCACATAATAGCAGTAATTTTTTCAATTCCAGTCCAAACATGCTAGATTACCTCACTGCGGATGTCTGGAGATGCATTTAGTAAACCAGGTTTTCTCTGTATCAATTACGGTCATATTTGTATGTACCGTATGTAGGCAATTTAGTGCAATCCCTGGACCTCAGTCTTGTACGTTATGCTGTTTTGCAAGTAGGAAACTCATGCTGTTGTGCTCTAACTTTTGTTTATATCTGTTCTCAGATCTGTTTTGGCTGTTAGTTTTGACCTATATACTGCCTCACTGCGATGGAAACTCATTGGGCTTGATTCACCAAGACAAATAGCATGCCTTATCAAAGTTAGCACGCCTTATCAAAGTTAGCACGCCTTATCAAAGTTAACACGCCTTATGAGAATAGCATAGCGAGCGCTACAAACCCGCAGGGGCTAAGGGCAGGACGAGTGGAGCTCTCGTCATTGCCAATTATCAGGTATAAGTTTGCTATGCTACTCTGATAAGGCGTGTTAACGTTGATTAGGCAGGCTACTTGTCTTAGTGAATCAAGCCCATTGTGCTCTGTAATTGCTTCACATTTAAAGCGGACCCAAACCAAACATTTTTTTAATTTTAAATATTTAGTTGCACCACTCTGACACATACAAAGATAAATAAACACTCCATCAAGCCTATGAGCATTTCAGTGCATGCTTTTCACCCTTCTCTTTTCATAACTAGGATTATACAGGTGGCAGACATTAGCAATTCCTCCTTTGCCGGACACCTCCTACTCCACCAGTCTGCCGGATTCTGTCCCGGCAATATGAAAGGAAGGGAGGGGTTCCTACAATAAATGTAAAATATTTTATATTTGTCATCATACAGCTGAAAAAAGGCTGCTATTTATCATTATAATTTAGAAAATAGATTTTATTTCAGAAACCTTGTATTTTTAATGTGAGTCCACTTTAAGGTGGCCATGTGGTGTATATGGCTTTATATGTATGCATGGTTACTATAGGTCTCCCTCTTGGCTGTTTACTGGGTCATATAGCACTTTTTCCACTATAGCTACTTTTCAAATGTAGGAACTATGCACAGCATGGGGGATTTTTCTCCACCTATTTTGTTGCCTTTTACAATCTGGCATGGGACTATCCTCTCTAGTATTGGCTTCCAGTATATACTCTGATTATACCAGTATATTCTGCTTTGGTTACTTTGCAGAGATTGACTATCGTATGCAATCGTAATCGCCCATATATTGGGCTGACAGGGCGATAAAAAAGTGCCATACATACCTGGATGTGGCTGTTTATATGCTTTTTCTTCTTGACAGTGCATATGTTACAAATGTAATGATCTCTAGAGACTATACTATTTTAAATTATGTGTGCTTATTGAGCACTTGCTGGTTTGGACTGTTTGATTAACTATATACAGTATATGTTCCTTTTTGATGCTGCAGATGTTTTTATGAACCGTCCTGAATGCACAAACCACGAACACTGGAAAAAATCTCTGCCTCTGAAGAAGCGACCTGGTCACTGGTCGCGAAACATGTGTTAGGCTATGGACATTATGACCAACAAGTATTAAGAACTTTTTTATGCTATATCACATAAATATTTATTGGCATTACTATTAAAAGTTATGTTTTATGCATAAGATTACTAGGCTGCTTTCCCCTCAATTTGCATTTTGTTTGTTTCTGATCTTGTATTAAGAGGGGTGGCCTCCCTTTTCCCCCAGATACGAGTACCAATATTTAACATATTTGTGTGCCGCTTCTGTATTTATGTACCCATGTTGCTATCTCTCTTTGTACAGCTTCATGGAATATGTTAGTGCTAAGTAACTGCACTTTCACTGACTAAAAAACAAAAGATCTCCTATATGCACTGCAAGCATTTGACCAAACTGTGTTAGGGACAGCATGGTGGCGTAGTGGTTAGCGCTCTCGCCTTGCAGCACTGGGTTCAAATCCCAGCCATGGAATTATCTGCACAGAGGTGTATGTTCTCCCCATGTCTGCGTGGGTTTCCTCTGGGAACTTCGGTTTCCTCCTAAAAAAATTGAGCATAGACTATGAAACATACACTACATAATAAAGACATAGGACAATCATGGGGATTAGATTGTTATCGACTGAGAGACAATTAAGGGAAAAGATAATAACTCTGTACAGCGATGTGGAAGGTGTCGGTGCTATATAAATACTAAATAATAACATGAATATACAGGTCATGCTGTGGATTTGACCCTGCAATTTGTTGGAATGACTTCCTGGCAAGAAGTGAATTGAGAGGAGAGATTAGTATGAATAGGAAAAAAGGGCACCTCCAGCGTACGCTGGAAATGTGGGCGACTGCGGCCCCTAGGAAACTTGGAGCACCGCATAGACCACAATGTTTATTGCAACTATAGCCACGTTAGTAAACAATTTGGGCACCAGAGGTGACAGATATAGCCGAAGCAACGTGGCGGTAGAGGGACCAATAGAAGTGGGGATTACGGTGCAGATAGTGGTGGCGGGGGAAAAAATACCCAGAGCAAGTGCTAGCCATTGGTGGGGGTGGGGGATTAGTTTTAGGAGTAGGTAGCGGTAGGTTTGTTTCAGGAGTAGATAGAGGAGGGTTAGTGGAAGTAGAAGGTCAGCTAAAGAGATAGCAGAGTATATGTAAAACTTACCAGATATAAACTAGTGTGACCCCTGTCTGAGCAAATGGCAGTGCTGTTTCTTGGGCAGTGCGGGCACGCAGACCGGTAAGTAGAAGAACGGGGGCGCAGGCAGAGGAGCATAACCGCTAGGGAGCTGGTGACGCGCAGCGCAGCCAAATGGAAGAAGATGATTACCAGTACAATCACCTTCCTTGACCCCTCCTGGGCTGCCTGCATCCGTTGTCAAGTCATCATCACGTCACCACCGCGTGATGACACCTGATGTCCTGTAGCGGTACTGCAGGCTGTCAGTGCGCGGCGCTCATGGAGGAGTCGGCTTTCCAGGCTCTATTCACCTGTGTCTTCTCGTGGTCCCTGCCTCCTGGCGGATGAGCGGCTGGTCACTAGTAAGTAGGCAGATATAGCTGTGGCTGTATGACTGTCCCTAAAGAGTAAGGGTTTACAAGTCCATGGGGGTGGGGGGAAGGGGGCGCAAATTTTACACTCTCGCCCTGTGTGCAATTTAGCCTATAAACTGCCCTGGCAAATGGCACAGACTGAGATGTGATCTTTGGGAAGTCCCGACTACAAATCCACAGACTCTTGCTAACGCTTATAGCAGGCATGTCCAAAGTCTGGCCTGGGGGCCAAATGAGGCCTGCCGAGCCATTTCTGGTGGGCCCCCCAAAGTTCTCTACAGTTGTTAATTCCATGCAGGCTGTAGCTGTGGTGCCGCAAAAATAGTGTTGTACTTATAGAGTGTAGTATTGCTGTAGTTCGGCCCCCTAGCACTCTCAAGAATAGTAATATGGCCCTTGGCTTAAAAAGTTTGGACACCCCTGGCTTATAGCAAGTGTTGTTTGGTTTTCTTTTTTTACTTGTATTACAAAGTAAGTCACTGCAGACTTAAGGTGAGTACACACATCGGATAAAAGTCTTTTTAAAAATGACAGATCACAGACCAGACCAATTTTACCCCATTCCATGTAGTATGAGAGCCATACCTGCACAGTCTATTCTGTTAGGTTGAACCCCCCCATTAGATTAAAAAATCTTTGCAAGATGATGTACACAAAGATGCTGTACACATGTAAAAGATCAGTATCTGCAAAAGATCTGTTCCTGCAAAATGCATTCATAGTATATGATATCTGCAGATCTCATGCTGGGTACGCACGTTGAGATTTCCCGTTCGATCCGATTATTTCAAACATGCTCGATTGGATTTCGATCGTTCCTGCCGTCGATTTTGCATACTTAACATAAAAAAAACGATCGAAATCCAATCGAGCATGTTTGAAATAATCGAATCGAACCGTTCGATCCCACGAATCGAGCGGGAAATCTCAACGTGTGTACCCAGCATCATACACACCTTGTTTAACAGACATTCATCTACAGATCAGATCCAACAGGATGGATTTTCAGATCTGCAGATGATTATCAGATATGCAGATGAATGTCTATTAAACAAGGTGTGTATGAGATCTGCAGATATCATAGACTATGAATGCAATTTGCAGGAACTAATCTTTTGCAGATACTGATCTGTTGCATGTGTACAGCATCTTTGTGTACATCATCTTGCAAAGATTTGTTATCTGATGGGGAGTTCAGCTCCATAGAATAGACTGTGAAGGTATGGCTCTCATACTACATGGAAGGGGGTAAAATTGGTCTGTGATCTTTCATTTTCCAAAGACTTTTATCTGATGTGTGTACCCACTTTTACACTCACTGGCCATTCTATTAGGTACACCTGTTCCAAGTGCTTGTTAACACAATCTATCACTTGGCAGCAATTCAATGCAATCAAGCATCTACATATGGTGAAGACACGTTGCTATAGTTCACACAGAGCATCAGAATGGGGAAGAAAGGGGATTTAGGCTGCTTTTGAACGTGGTAAGACTGTGGGTGCCAGAAGGTCTGGGTCTTTTATAAACTCCTGATCTGCTGGGAAAAAGAGAAAATATCCAGTGTGCTGCAGTTGTGTGGAGGAAAATGCCATGTTGTAATAAGCAGACTGCTTTGAGTAGATTGAAAAGTAACAGTAGCTCAAATAACCATTCATTACAACCAAGGTATGAAAATGCCATTTCTGGACACACAACATATTGGACTTGAAGTGATTGGCTACAGCAGCAGAAGACCATACCAGGTGCTATTCCTGTCAGCTATGAACAGAAAACTGAGGCCACAATTTGCAGACTCACCAAAATTGGACAATAAAAAAACTGGAAAAACCTTGCCCGGTCTGATGAGTCTTGATTTCAGCTGCAACATCCAAATGGTAGGGTCCGATTTTAGCATAAACATGAAAGCAGATCTATCTTGCCACTTGTCAACAGTACAGGCTGCTGGTGGTGTATTGGTGTGGGGGACATTTTCTTGGCACACCTTGGTCCCCTTAGTACCAATTAAGCATTGTTTAAATAACAGCCTACATGAGTTTGCTGATTATAGTTGCTGTTTTTGTCCATCCCTTTATGACCTGTGTACCAGTCTGCTAATGGCTACTTCCAGCAGGATAATGCACTGCGTCACAAAGGTCACATCATCTCAAACTGGTTTCTTGAACATGATGATGAGTTTACTGTACTCCAGTGGTCTCCACAGTCACTAGATCTCAATCTCACAGAGCAGGGTTTCTAAACTCAGTCCTCAAGTACCCCCAACAGTGCATGATTTCTGAAAATCCAAAGAGCTCTGCTGAGACACTAATTCCCTCACCTGTACATGTTTGTGGTCTTCTGCAAAACATTCTCTGTTGGGGGTAGGTATGGGACTTAAGAAACCCTACAATAGAGCACCTTTCTGATGTGGTGGAACAAGAGATTCCCATCTCAGATGTGAAGTCAACAAATCTGCATCAACTGTGTGATGCTATCATGTCAATATGGAACAAAATATACTGTATTAGGAATATTTCCAACACCTAGTTGAATCCATGCCACGAAGAATTAAAAGAACATTGTCGATTTACATATTTTTTTCAATTGAGATAGGAATTGTTTGGGAAGTACTGGTGTATACATTTCACTAGCAACCATTTTGTTTACAAACTTTACTGAAGCCAAAACTGATGGCAGAATGAACCATGTGGGGAGAGGAAATTCCCCTCACACTTCATCAGTTAACCCTGTGTGTAACTGTGTGTGTGAGAGATAGAAAGCTCCCAACAGCTGCAGCTTCTGTGTCCTGTGTTTCTGACTGAAGTGTCTGAAGAGAGCAGAGGAAACTTGTTATGAACATTTGTAATGGTCACAGCTTTTCATACTGTTTTTGCTTTCAGCGAAAAATACTCTGTAGTCTGATATGCAACACTGGCTGTGCATTGAAGCAGACACCCCTTCTGCAATTGATTTGTCCCAATATAGCTAAATCCTACACTCAATAAATTAAAGATTTTGCCTCTGATATTTAACATGAAAAGTAGGAAAATATTTACACAGCTACATAGACATTATTTGTACATTGTCATTTTAGAACACTTGGGCATTGATAGTATTCCTTTAAGGCAGTTCTAAAGGCGAAAGGGGTCCAACCTGGTACTAGAAAGGTGTACCTAGTGAATGTACATAACTCACCCACAGATCTCATTTTCTATAGGGAGGAGGGAGCAGGCCTATTTTGTAGATACTGTGCTATCATTTCTGGAGCCAGGACCACCACTTCGCTCTTATTCCTGGCACTCCTAGCTACCAACATACTTTAGTCAATGGGAGCCATTATGGCGATCGCCGGACCCCGAATCACAGTATTACCGGGATTTGAGCGGCAGCAGGGAGAGCCAATAGGTAAGCTTGTCAAAGCTGTGGCTCTGGAGATGACAGCAGCTACTGTGGTGAAGAACAGGCCTCAGCCTACCTAATTAAACAAAAAGTGTTGCAGGGGACAACATGGATGGCAGTGCTGAACTAGGGAGCACTAGGCTAACTCTGATTTTTGTCTTTAGATGCATTTTTATAATAATTACAAAAAAGATAAGTAGGCAATAAGAAACAGCACGAGTTGTTTTTAATTTACTTTAATAACATTTAATAACAACTTCCTACACAATATATTAAGATATATAATAATACTTCTTTATATTGTTTTTAAACCTTATAGATCAGAAGGCGTACACTTTTCAATTGCAGCATTAAAATGTGATAATAGTATGAAATAAACACACAGGCCCACTGCCCACTCAGAGCCTTGTAGATGGAAGCTCACATCACATTCACTAGAACTCTGCTAACATTCTTAAGAAGCTACAAGTATTTTTAACTGAGGTAATATATCAGCCTAGGCTGTTTGCACTACAGTTCCCAGAGTCCTTTGCCAAAAGAGGTGTTTGCATACAAGTTGAAAATATACAGTACACAGTGAAGATAAGACCATACTAAGGCTGTAACCATTATCACCATATCTGTCATGAGCCACCAAACAATGCAATTAAAATCCAAAAATGGTTACAAAATTGTAATGCATTACAGTACTACTTGGTTTGTTGTTACTAAAGCACTGATATTTGAATTATTTTCCAAGAGTTATTAAAGCCCCTCTTCACTTAAAGTTGTTTTGCCCAAGCCTTCCTGAACACTTACACTTTGCTTAGTTCATTAACATATATCCAGTTTCACAAAATACTAAATGCCTTCATTTTACAGGGTAGCAGTGTGGTCATGTGACTTGTGCTGGGAAATTGGTGGGTTCCCTCTCACACACTCAGGTAGAGCCTCTTGTCAGAGCCACACACCCCTCTCTGTCATGGAAGCTCAGAGACACCCTTTCTCTAGTGTCCTGACTATGGTAGTAGTGTGTAGCAGCCCAGCTAACTCCCCTCCTTCTCTTCCAGAATCATGTCTGTATTGAGGGGGGCGCAGAGCCAGGTGACCACATTGCTGAAGCTTCAAATTCAGATACATATTAATAAACTATTAGTGAGGAAGGTTGGGGGAAGGGGGCGAGGCAACAAAACCTCCATAAAACTAAGCTGAAAAGGGACTCTAGAACTCGTCTCCATCCCCAAAATTTATTTTTTGCAGATTTGGAGAGAGGGAAGGCGCATGTTTGTTAATTCTGTTTTTCCACTGGGGAGAAATCTTGGTAATTCCTAACACTGTGACACCAAAAGATTTAATCTGAACTAATGGTGTCACCTGGAAAAGGGTGTCAATGAATGCAGTAAAGAAAAAGTACAATTTATCTCTACCTTACCCTGCATAAGAATGTTACTGTTTTTATGTCAGCCACTTACAAACAGAAGTACCTACTTCCCAACTGGACACTAAAAAAAGAAAGAACCCCCTTTCACTCAGTCTAGAACTACCGTAAACTCTATGGGTGCAGCCTGGCTGTAAGAGAGAGGAGGTTTAGCATTGAGCGGTATATGCACAACACTATGCATTCATTTTTATTGCTTGGAAGAACACAGTTATTTTTGGATGTATGGAAGGTCGGGTGAAGCTTTGGTTGACACTAAAGAAAGTGGGGGTCCATCCTGCTGGATACACAGCTGGTGACACAGGGCACACGGTCACACTACAGAGAGAGGATAATAATTAAGAACATACATCAGACAATCCACTGAATTAAAGCATATTCAATTATTATTTGCTACAGCTCCCCAATTTCCTGTTCATGGAGTGGTTTACCAGAAGGCTTAAAGACCCGAGGCAACATAATACGATAAATAGATGTATGTAGAGGGCAAAACATTAATAACCAGGTTGTTTTACTAGTTTTGTTTTGCTGCCTGAAAGAGTTAATTTCTAGGCATGGAATTGAAATCTTTTGTCTTGTCAGTGCCTTGTCGCTAATATAGTAAACATAAGCAAATTACAGCCATAAAAGGTTTCCTGGCAGAATACAACTTCTGAGTGCTGGGCAGAGATGTAAAACAGTCAGTTGTTCATGAATTTTCACTCAAGGACACTTAATAGGCTGCTACTGAGCATAGGCAAGAAAACATTCACTCTATTTTGTAAATGTATAAATATAAAATAAAACCATGGGATATCTAAAAAAGTATTTTTTTAGGAGTGAGAGGATAAATACAATTATTTATCTCATCAGTTTATTTTAACCTTGGGTTTACTAAGCCAGGAAAAAAATAAAACATTATATAGGACATATCCACCTATTGATGTCAACATGGTTAGGTGTGTTTTCAATTTATTAAAATCTAAATAGTAATTTCCCATCGTTTCAACTGTTACCTGGTCCAAACCTCAATATTGTTGTGCAGGAAAGTGTAGGGGGACAAAGATCAAGGATAAGAAAAAAGATTGATCTACCTAGGTAAGTATTTATTTTCCTAATTTAAATATTCTCCTCCCTCCCTTCCCTCAGTGTTGCGCATAGTACTGAAGACTAAGCACCACGTAAACAAATTTGTATGGTGTGTGGCCACCTTAATCCAAATGGCTTATTTAAATTTCATGTATTGACTGACGAGAAGCACCCATAAATGCCACACTGGCAGTGCCGACTACCTTCTACATGACATCTCCTGTATCCTCTTGATTCCACAGTCAGAGCACGATATGTCGGCGTAGTGTGGGTTGCACATACAGGAAACCTTTTGGAGTTGTCCCTCAGACCCTCTTAGTGAAGCCATAGTGCTGACCACCCTGTCTTCTACCAGTGAGAACGTACAAGCACCCAGGCTCCTGGAAGAGGACCTGAGGCTGAGGGAGACACAGGCCACCCGTAGCTGCCCAGAAGAAAATTTTTGAAAGTTAATCAATTATTCTTCTCTACTCAATATTTTGACCATCCTCTTCTGCCAGTGTTCCCTTTCAGGATTCCCCTCTCTTTCCCCACTGACATTATATCCCCTTGTGGCCAATTATCTCACGTAACCACCTTGCTGCCTTATCTGGCTTCAGTGATTCCTCCCCGGGAAACCTACATTTCCTCCTCATTTCCTTACATCTCTATAATAAAACATGATAAGTGATAACATATGATTTCTTAGAAAGTTCACAATAATAACGCAGGATTGATGGTGACATGAATTGTACCTGATATCCTCAATAAGAAGAAAGCAGAAATACTGACTAAACAGAGACGGAATGTCGTCTAGTAATCTTGTTAGAATATCAAAGCTGTCTTAGATGGGAAAGATTCCAATTCATTATTAATGTAGCTGCAAATTACACTCGCTTTTAGCCTTTTCTTCCCTTTACTATTCATCTTTTAATATCCTACAATTACATTTTATATTATTCTCCGGTCATTTGTCTGGACCTAATTATAAAGTGAAATTGGCCGTAGCATTGACCAAGCAATATGAAAACAAAAACAGACAATGCCAGTGGATGATTCAGTCAACCCCAGAGCATTGCTGAGGATGCATTTTGCGGTATGTAGCCACCCACTTGCTGGCGGTCCAAAATACCAGCCTCTGCTTAGTGACAAAAAACATTGTGTCACAATCAAGCAAGTGTCAAGATAAATGAGTCAATTTATCGATCTATAAAACACATATATTATGTATAGTCAGTGGCGTAGCAATAGGGGATGCAGAGTTTATGACTGTCTGTGGAACTGAGGGGCACACTTGGTACCTTACCCCAGTCGCTGTATGGGTGCTGTAGAGGTAATGACCACCACTATACGCTTTGAATAGTGATAAGCCATTGTTTGTTCTCTGCTTATGCTGGGACTACACAGTTTGTTTTTAAGCTGATAAGATGGTTCGATAGATAATTTCTGACATGTCCGATCTCGTTTTTTCGATTCTTTGGCCGCTCGTTTTCTGATAGAAGTGAATGGCAAAAGATAAGAAAAACGAGAGGAAGATAAGAATCCAGAGCTGAATCGAGAGCTGAATCGAGCGGCAAAAACGATCGAGTGTAAAAACGCACGGCAGAAACAACCCGTGTATTCCCAGCATTACACCTCTCTCACACTGTGGTTGTACTTGGAGAGACAGTTTTGGTGATCACTATCATGTGATAATTACATATACAGTGCTATGTGTGGGCTTAGCAGCACCTACTGCAGGGGAGTAAAATGTGCACTGGGCCCATAGTTCTGTACCTACACCACTGTGTATAGTGAGTCTTCAGTCATCTTTAGCATATCATTAACATTACCAATATATGTTTGATGGGCGGAGACATGCAAATCCATCCCTCATGCAGCTTATTATTACCTTATGCACTAAGCCTTCCTCTGTCTTGTGTTGCTGCTCTCACTGGTGCTGTTTTCCTCTGACTTCCTGATGAGCAAAAAAAAAAATTAAAAAATATTAAATCTCTAAAAAAATCAAAAGGAAATAAATGATTGATAAGATGTCTGGTATATTCTTACAAGTGTGTCATTTGTTCGTTTTCTTTTACTTCATCATCTGTGAAAGAAGGGAACACACCATTGAAATATATTCATTGATGAAGACATCATAAGTGACTGTGGTTATGAATTGCTGCACTCCCTAAATAATAAACCATCCTCCTTTTTATTGCATTTTAGCCCTGCGTTTAAAGGATACCTGAAGCGAAAATAAACAAATGAAATAAACAATTGTATCTATCCTCCTTCTCCTAAAAATGACTTTTTAAGATATTCCACAGTTTATTTTATGTTTAAATCTACTTTCTACGTTTTAACTGTTTTATTGTTTTTTCTCAATGACACATTCATTGAAGTATGCCAGAGCTAACATTTATGAACTATTCACCCCTTTTTTTCTTTCCTGCTCTCAGAGGCTATTTTCTGCTAGGGAAGTTTTTTATAGTTGAAATTTCTTATCAGTGAGGGTCACACTGTAGTCACTTCCTGTCTGAGTCAGGACTGAGTCAGCCACTTACATACCTGATATTTAACTATTTCAGGCAGAGAAAGAAAAAAAGGAACACAGCATAGTTATTTGTGTGCTAGGCACTGTACATACACATGTCTATCTCATCATGTCACATGTCACTTCGGGTATCCTTTAACTACTGGTAGGCACATTTCATTCAGGTTTTTTTTGTGTGTGTAGCCAAACAGATTTGCTTATGGCTTTTATTTGGCTTTGCTTAGAGGAAGAAAATATATTTACTTATCTTTTCAGGCAAAAAAATGGGGAAAATAAAAACGGGCATAAAGTCGTGCTGTGCTCTGGAACAGGAAGCCTGTGTAACCTCTCTGCGCATGCGCAGGCTTCCTGGCTTCTTCCTCCCCTCCGCGCCTGAACCGTAATATGACGCGCGGCAGAGGGAGGGGGAAGAAGCCAGGAAGCCTGCGCATGCGCAGAGAGGACACACAGGCTTAGGTTAAAGAAGAACAATGGTTTGACGTCGATGAGATACAAGTAATTCCAAGTTGATGCAGGTTTATGGAAACTTTGTATGCAAACTTAGGCAGCTTGAAAATGGATGAATCAAATTCCACCTTGGCAGGATTTAGTTGGTCCATTTTCAAGCTGTATAAATTTGCATATAATATTTGCATAAATCTGCCTTAACTTCGAATCCTTTGCAATGACTTCTGTAGCAACGATGTGTCATAGCAATTTTTTTTTTCAAGGAAAGTGGAATGTCACTACTGACACTTAAGTTTCAAAGGCCCCAAAATGAAATAAAATGGTTAAAAATAGTTTAAAAAAAGAGGAGGTAGATATGAACTTTATAAATAAATTAGGTAGATAAATAGATAAATAATGATAGCTGTAATATTTCAAAAAACAACTCCAACAGAATGCTACGCGTTTATCGGGACTACATTCCCGCTTCATCAAGCAAATATCGATACCAACATTTTGCTCTCAATATTCGATATCCTGTTTTTGAACAGCTTGTAACTATTTTATTTGATTTGAGCTCCTCTGAAACATAAGATTCTTCTTTTTACCACCCCAAATGGAGGATTATTTTGGGGGGGTTTGTCCTATCCTACAGAGAGCAACTTGGGCTCGGGTTTGTTCTCCCCACCTGCTTACTGTATGGCCAATTTGTGGCACACTTATAAGTATAATTCAGGGGTCAGGAACCTTTTGGGTTGAGAGAGCCATAAACGCCATCTATTTTAAAATGTATTTCTCTGAGAACCATACAATATGTTTCAAACTGGGACAGTGCGCATGTTCAGCAGAGGGCTCAACGTCCCTGTTGCCATGGTGATGTGTATACAGTTGATCCGCCGGGCAGCGGAAGTGTCAGACATGTCTTCAGCTTCTCTTGGGTTTCAGCAACATCAGCTTTTCACCGAGAGCCAGACAGGAGAAATACCGACTAACAGCTTGTACAATTAGCTAGCTGACTTGGGGGTTGTTTCACTTTGTAGGTCAAGTGACAGGCAGCCTATTGGGCCAATCAAAGTGACGGGATCTCGTCTTACAAAGTTTGTGGACCTGTCAGGGTCCAGAATGGGACAATTGGAGCAGCTTTTCTTTTTGGAGGGACCACGAGTCAGTTAGTAGTGCAGTAGTGTGTCCACTTTGACTTTTTTTTGTGCTTCTTGAGCATTGTAGCTTAGTGAATCAATCCCTACTGAATTTACTGCGAGCCAGATGAAGCCATCAAAAGAGCCACATCTGGCTCCTGAGCCATAGTTTCCCTACCCCTGGTGTAATTGATCACATCTATCTCCCTCCTGTGGTGAATTAACATACTACACTATATTGGCTCTCCGTCCCTTCCCACATTCCCTTCCCTTTTATTTTCGGATTATCACAGCAGTTGTTGTTATTATATTAAAATATCTAAATGTGCATACCTTCATTCTTCTGGTTCCTCTTGGATATAAACTCATAACTTAAAATAATGGTTACTAAAACGACAACTTCAGCAGCTATAGCGAAGAAGACCTTAAGAGGCGCCATTAAGCTGAGCACTTTGAGGTGAAGGTGTTCCTCGCTCTCCCCGATCTTGTACACTGCCTTGCAGATATAGGCTCCACCATCACTTTCACTCAGGTCTGCTATGTGCAGCTTGGTCTCATTGGCTTCTTCGCTGCTCTCTTTGTATTTTGATGAGTCTGCAGAAAAGTTTAAGAGCACCTGCAAACCAGCAGAAACAGAGAATGCCCACATGCTATAATGAAGAATTAATTACATGTAGGATATTACTCCCCCCCTACTCCCTAACCATCACAGACTGATAAAAACAGAGATATCGCCTTCACAAACTCCTTCCTGACAACTGAAGTGAGGAGGTTATGAAGGCTGCCATATTTATTTCCTTTTAAGCACTGTCTGGCTGTCCTGCTGATCCTCTGCCTCTAATACTTTCAGCCATAGCCCCTGAACAAGCCTGCAGCAGGGCAGGCGTTTCTGACATTATTGTCAGATCTGAAAAGATTAGCTGCATGCTTGTTTCTGGTGCGATTCAGACACTACTGCAACCAAACAGATCAGTAGGGCTGCCAAGCAACTGGTATTGCTGAAAAGGAAATAAAAATGGCAGCCTCCATATACCTCTCACTTCAGTTGTCCTTTAACTGTGTAGCAGCAAGACATGTTCTCCTACACGCACTGCATGTCCCTAGAGATCTGTCAGATGCTGCTTGTACAGGGCATTCATCTTGGGACTGTAAAGCATCCAATCAGGATGGAAACTCTCAAAATAAGGTTGACAGAGCCAATGATTACGGATATTTGCCAGTACAAGTTGTAACAAAAATAACTGACAACCACAGTGATACTAAAATATCTAGTCATGGCCTAATTCTGGAAGTGCATGGGGTCAAGACCTTTTGTGTTGAGCATCTGGTCATGGCCAACTTGTGGTTCTACATCTGCTGATTATTATCACCTGACACTGCATCTGGTCATGGCCAACTTGTGGTTCTACATTTGCTGATTATTATCACCTGACACTGCATCTGGTCATGACCATCGTTTTTACTGAATCTGGTCATGAGGATCATCTGCTCATAAACATCTTGTGGTTCTGCATCTGGTTTTGGTCGTCTTTCGGTGATGCATTTCGCCATGACCACCTTGTGATATTGCATCTGGTCAAATGGAAGGTACTTACAAACTATTAATTTGGTTCTATGAATCCCTCCTCAGTGTGTCTGGCCTATCCAAGATATCTGTATGTGGCCTGAGCTTTTATCTAACTGGGGTGCAACAGCAGAGTGGGGCTTCTACATCTTCCTCCGATTAAAAAGATATCCCAGACCAGTGCTAAGCTGAGGCACCCACACTGAGCTATCACCAGAGAGCTAAAAGCGGACCTGAACTCAGAACTTCCTCTCTGCTCTAAAAGCTAAGCAACAGCATAATAACCTTTAAGAAAAACATTTCTTTGTTACATTTTATTTTCTGAATACCATGGAAAGGGATTAGAAACTTCTGTGGTTTATGATGTTGTTTGCATTCCAATTGTGACTATCTTCCCTCACATCCTGTCACTGACAACCTACATGGACCTTTGTGACCTTAATATGAGAACTGGTAGTCATGAGATTCAGGAGATGAAAGGTAGCTATACAAACTGTCCAAGATTGACAGAGAGCAACAAATGAAAAAAATGTTTCCTTTGTTGCTGTGTTCTGTCCCTCTTGGATAGATGTCCCCACTTCCTGTCTGAACAGGAAGTAATTAAAATGTTCAGCATGAAAGGACACAAGACAGCAATTAAACCAAAAATAGGTTTTTAACTCCTTTACCACACTCTCTAAAACTGCAGATTATAGTTCTTCCACAATAAGGCTTTAAATGCATTATTTTAGGCAGTCTTACCTGCTCTGTCCCCGCTTACCTGCTCTGTCTCGTTGATTTTGTACCAGACCCATTGTAGAGGTTTGTAGTTATTGGTACTATCACATTTTAGGACGACAGAATCACCGTTGTAAGTGACTAATGTCTTGCCTCCACCATGGACACCTGGAACTGTAACAGCAGAACAACAGGCAAATTAACAATGTGCCAAGATGACAAGCTGAGAGAATGAACTTTCAGTCATTTGTAGTGGCAGTTTCACATCTGTACATTTCACTTTGTCTCTGTGCTGGAGGAATACAGGCACTATGTAATAGTCTTGTCATGGGTTGTGCTGTAGAGCTGCAGTAGCAGGTTCCCAAACACAAGGACTTCCCCTCTTCCTCCAAGTAGTCGGTTCTATTTCTTAGTGAACCCAAAGTGAAAGTTATATAGAGGCTGCCATATTTGTTTCCTTTTAAACAATACAAGTTGCCTAGCAGCCCTGCTAATCTATGTGTCTGCAGTGGTTTCTGATTAACACCAGAAACAAGCATGCAGCTAATCTCGTCAGCTTTGACAATATAGTCAGAAACACCAGATCTGCTGCATGCTTGTTAAGGGTCTATGGCTGAAAGTATTAGAGGCAGAGGATCAGCAGGACAGCCAGGCAATGGGTATTGCTTAAAAGGAAATAAATATGGCAGCCTCCATATATCTCTCACCTCGGGTTCCCTTTAAAGGGAATCTTAAGTGAAAATAAACTTATGAGGTAATGATTTGTTTGTATAGTACAGCTAAGAAATAGAACATCAGCAGCACAGATATGAGACTCGTATTGTTTCCAGTACAGGAAGAGTTAAGAAACGTCACTTGTTATCTATGCAAAAGTGCTTCTCTGAGCTCTCCGACTAACTTAGTGCTGTTTTCTGAAGCGCTTATACATCAAAGAAACAGTGAGACACCACTTCAGATAAGCTTTTACTGCAGAGGAGTTCAAAGGGTTATTAGCTCTGCTCTGTTTCATAGTTTAACCACTTCCCAACTGAGGGGTTTTACCCCCTGACCACCAGAGCAATTTTAACCTTTCAGCGCTCCTTCCATTCATTCGTCTATAATTTTATCATTACTTATCGCAATGAAATGAACTATATCTTGTTTTTTTCGCCACCAATTAGGCTTTCTTTAGGTGGGACATTATGCCAAGAATTATTTTATTCTAAATGTGTTTTAATGGGAAAATAGGAAAAAATGTGGGAAAAAATTTATTATTTTTCAGTTTTCGGCCTTTGTAGTTTTTAAATAATGCGTGCTACTGTAATTAAAACCCATTAAATGTATATGCCTATTTATCCCGGTTATAAAACCGTTTAAATTATGTCCCTATCACAATGTTTGCCGCCAATATTTTAGTTGGAAATAAAGGTGCATTTTTTCAGTTTTGCATCCATCCCTAATTACAAGCCCATAGTTTATAAAGTAACAGTTACAGTAACAGCCCATAGTTTATAAAGTAACCCTCTTGACATAAATATTTAAAAAGTTCAGTCCCTAAGGTAACTATTTATGTATTTTTTTTAAATTGTAAATTTTTTATTTTTTTTCTAATTACAAAAAAAAATAAAAATTGGGGAGTGTGGGAGGTAAGGAGTTAATTTTTTGTGTAAAACAAGTTTATTTGTGTGTAAAAAATGGTTAGGGTGTAGTTTTACTATTTGGCCACAAGATGGCAACATTACCAATTTGTTTCATGCGACCTGCAAGCGTCCTTCCGGACGCTTGCAGGAAGTAGAAAGAGGCTGGGACTTTGTTATTTTTTCACAATGATCGTGCTGCTCAGCCGAGTGGCAGCAGATCATTGCGGGGCTTAGATCAACGAACGGGAATGGATTTTCCCGTTCGTCGATCTCTGGGCGAGCGGGCGGCGGCGTGTTTACTAGCGGCGGGCGGCGTGTTTACGAGCGGGAGCGCGGACAGCGGCGGGAGTGTGCAAAGTACGGATTTCTCCGTCCCTGGGGGTGAAAGGATGGAAAAAGGGGCGGAGAAATCCGTACGCGCGGGGGTAAAGTGGTTAAAATACAGAGTAGTTTGTGACTGCACATATATGATAGAATGTAAAAAAAAAAAAGCTATATAACTTAAAATAAAAATATGAGACACTTTTCTTTGCTACTAATGTTCTATTCATTATCCGTACTACACATATAAATCATTATATAATAAGTTTGTTTTGTTTTTTTTCACTTCATTGACACTTTAAAGGACAACTGAAGCAAAAGGGATATGGAGGCTGCCATATTTATTTCCTTTTAAGCAATACCAGTTGCCTGGCTATCCGGGCTAACCCTCTGCCTCTAATACTTTTAGCCATAGACCTTGAAGAAGGATACAGCAGATCAGGTGTTTCTGACATTTTTATCTGACAAGATTACCTGCATGCTTGTTTCTGGTGTTGTTCAGACACAACTGCAGCCAAATAGATAATCAGTTTAACCTCCTTGGCGGTATGGACGAGGTCAGCTCGTCCTTGTACGCCAAGGAGGATTGCTCAGCCCCTGGAGGGTCTTTTTACTTACTTTTTTTTAAGAACATGTAGCTAGCACTTTGCTAGCTACATGTTTTGTCCGATCGCCGCCGCTACCCGCCGATCCGCCGCTAAAGGGGCTGTCCCCCCCAAAACGCCTGGCGCAGCCTGGCGAATCACCGGGAAGGATTGGAGCTCCCCATGATGTCATGACGTCGATGACGTCATGTCCGATCATCACCATGGCGACGGGAGAAGCGACGATAGGAAGTCACGCTTCTCGCGGGATCTCGGACGCGTAAGTATGGCTTACTTGGGAGGATTGGGAGGGTGGATGCGGACGTGGACGGCATGGCGTACTGCTGTAGCTAGCAATACGCTAGCTACAGCAAGGGAAAAAAAATAATTAACAAAAACGGTAATGTGTACTTATGTACGTATTACCCAGAACGCCAGGGAGGTTAAAAGGAAATAAATATGGCAGCCTCCATGTTCTAATCACTTCAATTGTCCTTTAATTCTGATGCCCAACCCCATTATCAAGATTGATCTAGTCAGTATGCTGAAACCATAGGTACCACTTATAAAGGTGTGCAGTATTTGTAGTCAAAAGAAATCGAGGTTACATGTGAACAGGATGTGATAGACAGTTATATGTACAGTGCCAAGCATACAAATGACTATGCTGTGTTCCTTTTTTTCTTTCTATGCCTGAAAGAGTTGACATTCAGGTATGCAAGTGACATTTTCTCTCAAGTTGGGACTATAATGTAACCCCATAGTCGGCCTTTGACCTGAGCGACTGGAGCAGTCGCTCAGGGTGCCGGCTTCCAAGGGAGCACCTATAGCTGGTTGCCTATACTGAGGGCACCTACACCTGACTTCTTATACTGGGAGCACCTATAGCTGGCAATCTTTAATGAGGGTGTCAACACCTGGCTATCTATACTGGAGGCACCTACACCTGACTTCCTATACTGGGAGCACCTATAGTTGGCTACCTATACTGGAGGCACCTACACCTGACTTCCTATACTGGGAGCACCTATAGCTGGCTACCTATACTGAGGGAGGGCACCAACACATGGCTACTTATACTGGAGGCACCTACACCTGACTTCCTATACCGGGGGGCACCTATGCTTTTGGCTACCTATACTGAGGGCATCTACACATGAGATCATATACCGGGGGCACCTATACATGGCTACCTACCTATACTCAGTCTGAGGGCATTTTTTTGTGCACTGCGGCTATAACGCATGGCGCATATGGTTGTGCTGTGCTATCATTCCAGATTGTGTGTGTGTGTGGGGGGGGGGAACTTGGTCAATAGTTCATAGATTTTAGCTCTGGCACACTTCAAAAACTGTCATTGAGCTAAGACAATGACGCACTAAAACTTAAAAAGTAGACTTAAACATAAAATAAAACTGTGCGATGTCTATTTTTAGGAGTAGGATACTAGATACAATTGTTTATCTGTTCAGTTTATTTTCACCTTGGTATTTCTTAAAGCACCTAAGGGCATTTGCGGTGGGTGTGATGCCTTGCCCCTCTCACATTACACCGCACAACTGTCAATCATATGATCCTGCGGCAGAGTGCACCGACAGGGTCATATGCATAGAGCAGCCCCCCTGCTTGCCCTCGTCCCGTGACGTATTCAATGCTGGATAGGAAGAACGTCACTGGAATTCCTGTATTCGTATTCCCTTTATTCCACACATGTGCGTCGTACAGCAATTGCCAATATGTTTTACTTGCCTGCAGCGCCCATTGACTTGCATTACTTCCACTGCGTTGCTGGGGAAGTCTGACATTAACAGCAGGGCTGTGGAGTCGGAGTTGGAGTCGGAGTCGAGGAGTCGGAGTCTGGGTAATTTTGGGCACCCGGAATCGGAGTTGGAGTCGTGGTTTCAGAAACTAAGGAGTTGGAGGCGGGAGTCGGAGTCGCATGATTTTTGTACAAAATCCACAGCCCTGTTAAGTATTAGACTAAGGAGTCGGAGTCGAGGAGTCGGAGTCTGAGCAATTTTGGGTACCCGGAGTCGGAGTCGTGGTTTCAGAAACTGAGGAGTCGGAAGATCTTTGTACCGACTCCACAGCCCTGATTAACACGCTGTTGACTTTGCAGCGGCTAAGCGGCCGATCAGACACTTCTGACGCGACGCTGTAAGTGTGCTAAACCCCATTCCCTTGCATTGCGGTAAAACAGGGTAATGCAGCGCAGCTTTGCAAGTCAAGTGTAAAAGGGGCCTAGAACAGACACTATTATGCTTGCACATCACACAACAATGAAAAGTCTTTATTTCACATAGAGCTGCTGAAGAAATTAACTTCTCTGTGTTCTGTTTTGTTTAGCCAGATCAAAATGCCTAATTAGTTCTTATCAGCAGCTGTGAATAGACTGCAGGAGCTCTGCCCATCAAGATCTCCTCATACAGTAAACACAGAGGCCTAACCTTGTGAAAGCTCCATGTAAAGTAAAACCAAATTGTCATGAATTGTCATGAAGAAAAAATGTTGTCCATAAAGGTTATCATATTGTGGCTAATCATTTAGAGCAGAGAGGAAACTTTGAGTTTAGTTCCAAATAACCAAATAAACAATACTAGTTGCCTGGCAGCCCTGTTGATCTATTTGGCTGCAGTAGTGCCTGAATAATACCAGAAACAAGCATGCAGCTAATCTGTCAGATCTGACAATAATATCAGAAACACCAGATCTGCTGCATGCTTGTTCAGGGTCTATGGCTAAAAGTATTAGAGGCAGAGGATCAGCAGGACTGCCAGGTAATTTGGACCCAAATTAAAAATACAAGATTTCAGAAATAAAATCTATTTATTAAATTATAATAATAAATAGCAGCCTTTTTTCAGCTGCATGATGACAAATATAAAATATTTTACATTTATTGGAGGAACCCCTCCCTTCCTTTCATATTGCCGGGACAGAATCCGGCACACTGGTGGAGTAGAACGGGGTGCGGCAAAGGAGGAATTGCTAATGGCTGCCACCTGTATAACCCTAGGTATGAAAAGAGAAGGGTGAAAAGCATGCACTGAAATGTTCATAGGTTTGAAGGACTGTTTATTTATCTTTATATGTGTCAGAGTGGTGCTACTAAATATTTTGAATTAAAAAATTGTTTGGTTTGGGTCCGCTTTAAAAGGGAATAAATACAGCAGCCTCCATATACCTCTCGCTTCATTTGTCCTTTAAAGGAATCATCAGGCGAAACTAAATCCCATTTACTTACCTGGGGCTTTCTCCAGCCCCCTGCAGCTGACCTTGAGGTTGTCCTTACTGTGCCTGTGTGAAGCAACACTGTCAATCAAGCTCACGTTGTCCGCTGAGTACTGTGCAGGTGCAGTGGTTCTGCACCTGCGCAGTACAACGCGGACAACCGGGCTTGATTGACAGCCTTGCTTCATGCAGGCACAGTAAGGACGACCTCAAGGTCGTCCTCTGCACCTTGCGGGGACCCCAGGCCGGCGGAGGAGAGCAGAGCTGTCTGCATGGGACAGACAGCTGCGAGGGGCTGGAGGAATCCTCAGGTAAGTAAATGGGATTTTGTTATTTTTCGCCTGATGATTCCTTTAAAGTGAACCTAAAGTCAAGTTAAAAAAATGAGATTAACTCACCTGGGGCTTCGCTCAGCCCCCTGCAGCCGATCGGTGCCCTCGCAGCCCCGCTCCGATGGTCCAGGACGCGCCGGCGAACACTTCCGGTTTGGCCGTCTCCGGCCGACAGGCATGGGAACGCGAGTGATTCTTTGCGTTCCCAGCCTGTATATCGCCCCCTATGCTGCTATTGCGGCCTCCTGCCTGTCGGCCGGTGACAGCCAAACCGGAAGTGTTCGCCGGCGGGTCCTGGACCATCGGAGCGGGGCTGCGAGGGCACCGATCGGCTGCAGGGGGCTGAGGGAAGCCCCAGGTGAGTTAATCTCATTTTTTTAACTTAACTTTAGGTTCACTTTAAGCCCTATCCTATAGAGCCATATCAATCCCTGCCATGCACTGATGAGGACCAAAAGTCTGAAACAGGCTGTCTGCATGTTGGGTATATGTGGCTCTGTAACAGGCTATAGGTTTGCTATACACCAGCGGTTCTGGATGTAAGCCTGAATTCAGGGGCATCAAGAGATCATTAGCATGTTCAGTAGGGGTGCAAATATCTTCTGTTTTAAGAAGGCAAATCATGCTAAGCACGAAATTGAAGATAAATAGAGGAAATCACAATCACAGGGAATTTGCAATGCCAATGATAATTACTAGTGTGAAAAATTCAGGATTACAAATATTTTTGGCAGGTTTAATATTTCACATGTGCTGTGTTTTTTCTCTGTCCCACTGGAACTCATTTTTTAAAATAGCCCTATTGCACTATAGCTGAAATTTGCTGTAATTGCAATATTGGATTCATAAAAACTGCATGAAAAAATGTTGCAAGAGTGTTCATCTTACCTGTTATGAAAAAAGTAGCTTTTGTTTCTGGAGTGGAAAGGAAAACACAGGTATAATTTCCAGCCCCAGACGCATTTTCCACAAATAGACTACATGCAAGAATAACAGAATGAGACAATGTATAAAGCTGAGCTTCAGTCAGACGTAACAATATCACAAATGTACTGACATATGAAATAAAAGAAACAATAAATTACATTCTTAAAGTGGTATGGAACTCAACATTTCTTATTTGCTCTAAAAGATTATTTACAGCATAAAACCTACTACCAGAAAAAAACAATTGGTAGCAGAACAGCACTCGAACAGTTAAATACGGCACTTTCTTCCTCAGTGGGAAGCTTAGCTAGGATGCTGAAATGATTACATTATCTTGTTTGTTTTCTTATCAGCCACTACTAGTAAACACTGCTAAGCAGTGTTTCAGCTAAATAAAAGCATGAAGTATACACAGAAGACACATTCTCAATGGCTACATTATAATATAACAATACAGCACCTATGCAATAAATTACAATGGCAGCTTTCAGAGCAGATTAACAGTAATCAGATATTGTACATTAACACTCATAATATGGAAAATATTCGTTGCATGTATCCATTGGTCTCGTTATCACTGCTCTTTTCTCTCTATACTTCACATGAGCCCGTTTGTGGTTTACGATATGTAAACAAAGCAGCAGACAATGGAAAGAATGGAAAGACCAAACAATTCTGTTAAGGTAGCCATACACTGGTCGATTTGCCATCAGATTCGACCAACAGATAGATCCCTCTCTGATCGAATCTGATCAGAGAGGGATCGTATGGCTACCTTTACTGCAAACAGATTGTGAACCGATTTCAGCCTAAAACCGTTCACAATCTGTTGTGGTGGTGGTGCTGCCGCCGCTCCCCCCCCCCCGCCCGCATACATTACCTGCTCCGCCGGCGCGACTCCCGGGTCTCTCTCCGCTCTTCGTCTCCGCTCTGGTCTCCGGCTCCAGCATGCTTCACTTCTTCCTGCCCGGCAGGAAGTTTAAACAGTAGAGCGCCCTCTACTGTTTAAACTTCCTGCCGGGCAGGAATAAGTGAAGGCATGCCGGAGACCAGAGCGGAGAAGAGCGGAGACGAGCGGGGGCAGTCGCGCCGGCGGAGCAGGTAATGTATGCGGGCTCTATTGCGTCGGTCGTCGGGCACTCGAACGCCGCTAGCGATGCACTCTTTACCCGCGCGCGATCGACGGTAATTTTCCGCACGGCGCGATCGACGGGATCGGACGAAATGAATCGAAATTCGGCGTGTAGCGCGAACGATTGGCAGCAGATTCGATCCCAGTGATCGAATCTGCTGTCGCAACGGCGGTAAATCGGGCCAGTGTATGGCCAGCTTTACCCTCCACAGATACCAGATACCTTATTTTTATGTATTTATTTTTGGCAAGACTTTAAAGAAGAACTATAATCCAGGATTGAAATTCGTCCCAATCAGTAGCTGATACCCCCTTTTCCACATCAAATCTTTACTTTTTCTATAATATATCATCAGGGACATCTGTATGGCTGATATTGTGGTAAAACCCCTCGCACAGTGTGATGTCATGACCATGGCCCTGACAGTTTGCTGTCTGTGAACCTTGTAGCATTATGGGAAATAACGGCTTTTTCCAACTGCCAAGCAAGCAGCATCTCCCTCTGTGCATAGCACTCTCAGAAACAAACATTTCGAAGATCACCTGGCAGGATTAAAGATGTTCAATTTCAGGCTGTAAATCAGGGAGAGGAAAGCCTTTACAATGGGAAAACACTGACTTAAAGGGATACTTAAGTCAAGGGGAAAAATGAGTTTAACTCACCTGGGGCTTTCCTCAGCCCCCTGCAGCCGATCGGTGCCCTCGCAGCCCCGCTCAGATGCTCCTGCACCCGCCGGTGAACACTTCCGGTTTAGCCGTCACCGGCCGACAGGCATGGGAACTCGAGTGATTCTCCGCATTCCCAGCCATAATATCGCCCCTATGCTGCTATTGCGGCCATGAAGCCGCAATAGCAGCATAGGGGGTGCTATTGTGGCTGGGAACGCGAAGAATCACTCGTGTTCCCATGCCTGTCGGCCGGTGACGGCGAAACCGGAAGTCGCCGCCGGAGGGTCCAGGAGCATCAGAGCGGGGCTGCGAGTGCACCGATCGGCTGCAGGGGGCTAAGGAAAGCCCCAGGTGAGTTAAACTCATTTTTCCCCCTTGACTTAAGGTTCACTTTAAAGGGGCACTATGGCAAAAAAAATGTAAAATTGAAAATATGTGCAAACACAGACAAATAAGAAGTACGTTTTTTCCGGAGTAAAATGAGCCATAAATTACTTTTCTCCTGTTCTGTTGCTGTCACTTACAGTAGGTAGTAGAAATCTGACAGAAGCAAAGTTTTGGACTAGTCCCTCTCTTTATAGGGGATTCTTAGCAATGCTTTTATTCTTTATAAAGATACTAGTAGATCCAAGCTTGTTAAAAAACGGGCACTAGGGTCTGTTTCTCGCCGCCGCATGTTACTGTGTAAGCGCACACTCCCAGCGCCGCACGCACACCCGGCCCCCTGGCTCCGTCCTCCTGTTTCTGTGAGGCTGGGTCCGTGCTGCGCACATGCGCAGTACCAAAAAGCACAGACTAGCTACACAGAGACAGCACACGCAGGGACACAGGGGTTTTATTAGAGAGGATTCCCTAAAAAGGATTTAAACAATCATGCTGACCAGCCTCCCTGCTCGCTACACAGTTTTTTCGCAGTTGGACAGAGCAACTGCCAATCACTAAGTGCTTTTGAAAATAAATAAATCCCTGAGAATCCCCTATAAAGAGATGGACTTGTCCAAAACCTGTCACTTCTGTCAGATTTCTATTACCTACTGTAAGTGACATTAACATAGGATAAAGGTAATTTATGGCTCATTTTACTCTGGAAGAAATGTACTTCTTACTTGTATATGTTTGCACATATTTTAAATTTTACCATTTTAGCTATAGTGCCCTTTAATAATCTATAGATGGAAAAAAAAGAATTTTACTCATTACATTATTGGCATTACAGTTCTTCTTTAAGCTCAGCCTTAATTGGAACCGCTTTATCAATGTTCCTTTATGTCAGAGGGCCACACCCGTATATAAGAATATTCCTACATCCTGTTCTCTCCAACAGAATCGTTGCTCCTAGACTCGTCGGGCTTCTAAGTCAAGGAGGTCAACCAAAAACATTTGTGCAGATGCCCTTATTATACAGAAAAACTCAAACATGCTAAATGGACCAGTGCACACCAAACAGCGGTAGCGTAATCGCCAACGATCAGCGCTTTTTGAAGTGATTTTTCTAGGTGATTCTAGGCATATGCCTAGCGATTTTCTAATCATGCCTAGCGGTTTTTACAGCGTTTTGGTGTAGAGTTTTTTTTATTTTATGTTACAGTAGAGCTGTAACTGAACAGCTTCTGTAACAAAAACGCTTTGAAAATCGCTCTGATCTAGTGTTTTCAGAGCAATGTTCCACTTTCCTGTACTTAACATTGCAGCAGAACCGACTCAGAAATCAGCAAAAATGTCCCGAATTTGCGTTTGGGAAAAAAAAAAATCACTGCAGTGTGCACCATCCCATTGAAATACATTAGCCAAGTGCTTTTCAAAGCGCAAGCGTTTTTAAAAATGCTCAGAAGCGCTCTTGGTGTGCACCAGCCCTATGTCTGACATCTGCAATACTCACTCCAATGTGGTGCTCCATTCACTGTCAGTGGTGTTGTAGGTATAACGCTCATTGCTGACCTCTTCCTCGCCATGCTTCCAAGTCACATTGGAAATCTGCTGACCTCCAGAGTCTCTCTGCAGACCACACTTCAGCTTCAGGTGTGTAGGGCTGTCTAGAGTTACGTTCCCTACCAGTTCTGGGGATGATAGTCCTGCAAGGATACAAGTAAAACTGGTGAACAGAGGACCTCTTATGGCTCCCGCGGCAGATAATGTTAATGTGGTCTAACCGTCTAAGGGAATGAACAAAAGCCTCTTCCAGCAGCCACCTTAAAGTGGACCTGAACTCTTGCACAGGACAGAAGGAAAACATAGAGAAATGCAGCCTGTATGTATTTAGAGAGTTTAGCCTGTCTAATTCCCCCTTCATCTGTATCTAATCACAAGTTGTAGTTTGATCACCCCCCTGTGTCACATGACTTCCACAGCAGAGATGGCAGATAAGCTCACATGAAAAGCACAGGGTGTAAACAATATGTCTGCTTTTATGAATCAGGAAGTAGAAACAGTGCAGATTTATGGGAGAATTTGTATCAGATGTAACAAACAAATGTTTTTGTTTAAAGGTTATCATGCTGTTGTGTATCTTTTAGAGCAGAGAGGACGTTCTCAGTTCAGGTCCGCTTTAAGCTCCACATCATACAAGAGAAAAACTTTAACCCAAGATTAAACTTCCTCCCAATCTTTAGCTGATTCCCCCTTTCCTACAGGAAATCTTTACTTTTTCTCTAACAGATCATCAGGGAGTCTGTATGGCTGATATTGTGGTTAAACCCCTCCCACAGTGTGATGTCATGACCATGGTCCTGACAGTTTCCTGTCTGTGAACCTCGTTGAATTGTGGGAAATAACGGCTTTGTCCAACTGCCAAGAAAGCGATATAGCCGCTGTGCTTAGAACTCTCAGAGTTACAGATTACCCAGCAAGCTCATGGTGAACCAGAACTCCTAGAAGCGTGTAAGGGGTTACAAAGAACCAAAAAGCCATCTTACTAAAATGTTATGCTAAACAAAAGTCTGCCTGCTTAAAGAGAGTCTGAAGCGAGAATAAATCTCGCTTCAGACCTCATAGATAGCAGGGGCACGTGTGCCCCTGCTAAAACGCCACTATCCCGCGGCTTAACCCCCCAAATCCGCTCCGTACAGCGGGGGAGCGCTTCCTGGTTGGGGCAGGGCTAACCGCCGCAGCCCTGCCCCACGCGCGTCTGTCAGCGCGTATCTACGCCTCTCCCCCGCCCCTCTCAGTCTTCCTTCACTGAGAGGGGCGGGGGAGAGGCGGCGATGAGCCGCTGACAGACGCGACTGGAGGCAGGGCTGCAGCCGTTAGCCCTGCCTCCAAGAAGCCATAAATCACGACCAAATCTGCGACCAAGTGTTGCAGTGGTCGCTTTGGGGGTGAAGGGACCCCCGTTAAGCCGCGCTATAGCGGCGGTTTAGCAGGGGCACACATGCCCCTGCTAACTATGAGCTCTGAAGCGAGATTTATTCTCGCTTCAGAGTCTCTTTAAAACAGAAGGTATTTGCAATTATTCAGATTGGAGTGAGCATATGATGTTTCCCACGATGCATCACTGCTGAATAAACAAATCATAAAAAACAAAGCATGGCATGAATTAATGAAGTCCTTCTGATCGGAGGGCAGCGCATGACAACAAAACAACTTAACTTGCAGTCTTCACCACTGGGAATAGGAGGCACGGATCTACGCAGCTCTGATCATGTGCGTAGCCTGGGAGTTCTAATTGATGGGGATTTAAACTTTAGAACTCAAATCTCTGCTGTGGTGAAATCATCCTATTTTCACCTGAAGAACATTGCAAAAATCAGGCACCTCATCCCCCCAGAAGATCTGCCAACCTTAGTCCATGCCTTCATCACATCCCGACTGGACTACTGCAATGCTCTCTACACTGGCCTTCCAAAAAAGGTCTTGTACCGCCTACAGCTGATACAGAGTACTGCTGCCAGACTGCTAACTAACCAACCCCGTCACTGCCACATAACGCCAGTCCTGCACTCCCTTCACTGGCTACCTATAGAATGTAGGGTCCTATTCAAGATCGGCCTACTGACATTTGAATCACTGAATAATCCGGGCCCTGGATACATGAAAGATATGTTGCAGCTGCGTAGCAATCCTCGCATTCTCAGATCCACAGGTTCTAATAATCTAGTCATACCCAGAGTCCACTTGGAAACTTTTGGTCCCAGAGCCTTTTGTCATGCTGCCCCTACGTTTTGGAACTCCTTACCTCAACAGATCAGGACAGCTCCATCCCTGGCCGTGTTTAAATCCAGACTGAAAACCCACCTGTTCAGTTTGGCATTTGCAGAAATATAGCCTTTGTTGTGTGAATACTTCGTCCTACTACCAATTACTGAATCTGAGAGAGCCTAAGCGCTTTGAGTCCTATGGGAGAAAAGCGCTATAGAAATGTTATTGTATTGTAGTGTGGGGCGAGCAGTGTCGGAGCTGGATCACGCTGACGCTGCATACAGGAAGACAGCAAGCAGCGACTGGACGCACTGCACTGAGGTCCGCGGCCAGGGTGTTTTGGTCTGTTATCTCGGCTTGAAGTGTAATAAACTCTCTTTTACCGGATTCCTGAGGCTGCCGCATATGATGTACAGTACAGATGTATGTCTGTGATATGCAGAGTTCAAGCAACCATCTGGTGAGTGGATTCACGAGGGGGGATTGCTTTGCCCTGTGTCTGTAACCAGGTGGTGGCACATCCCTGAGGAGTGCAGCACAAGGTGTCATTGTGTTTTTAATCAAACAGTATTGAGCACTATGTGGGTTATTTTATTTGCATTTTAGTGTACTGTCCGTTCTGTTTTGAATCAAGGTGGACTATTGGAAGCGCAGTCTTTTTTGGAACTTGGGGCGAGCAGTGTTAGGTTAGAGGGTAGACTGTCTCTGCAACATGATGATCGACCAGATTTACTATAGATTTTTCCTGCGCACTGTACCTGGTATAGACAGGCTGTGTACTTTTGCTGAATTGTCAGCGGTTTTGGTAGTTTTCGCAGAGGACGGGGCTGTCATATCAGTACCTGGGAAAGAATAAACAGAGATAATAAACACATGGTTACATTGGGCCGCATTCATTTGATGTAATCGCAGACTAACATGTTCTAGGCTTAACCTCTAGTGCACATCTCACAGATCAATAGTACTCATTTTACTAAAAGTCTCATTCATTTGTGCAGCCTCCTTGACGTTCACACAGCTTAACTCCTTGTGTGGTCAGAAAAAGAAAACCCTAGCAGGGAAATGCAATGATTTGGATCATACAACACAACACACCACCACACAACACACCATGCAACACACCACCACACAACGCACCACGCAACATACCACCACACAACACACCACATAACACACCACCACACAACACACCACGCAACATACCACCACACAACACACCACACAACACACCACCACACAACACACCACGCAACACACCACACACCACACAACACATCACGCAACACACAACACACCACCACACAACACATCACGCAACACACAACACACCACCACACAACACACCACGCAACACACCACCACACAACACACCACCACACAACACACCATGCAACACACCACCACACAACACAACACACCACCACGCAACACACCACCACACAACACATCACGCAACACACAACACACCACGCAACACACCACCACACAACACACCACGCAACATACCACCACACAATACACCACCACGCAACACACCACCACGCAACACACAACACATCGTAGACTAACATGTTCTAGGCTTAACCTCTAGTGCACATCTCACAGATCAATAGTACTCATTTTACTAAAAGTCTCATTCATTTGTGCGGCCTCCTTGACGTTCACACAGCTTAACTCCTTGTGTGGTCAGAAAAAGGAAACCCGAGCAGGGAAATGCAATGATTTGGATCATACCACACAACACACCACCACACAACACACCACGCTACACACCACCACACAACACACCACCACACAACGCACCACGCAACATACCACCACACAACACACCACATCACCACGCAACACACCACCACGCAACACATCCCGCAACACACCACCACACAACACACCACCACACAACACATCACGCAACACACAACACACCACCACACAACACACCACCACACAACACACCACGCAACACACCACCACACAACACACCACCACACCACACACCATGCAACATACCACCACACAACACACCACCACACAACACAACACACCACCACACAACACACCACGCAACACACCACCACACAAGACACCACGCAACATACCACCACACAATACACTACCACACAACACACCACGCTACACACCACCACACAACACACCACACAACACACCACGCAACACACCACCACACAACACACCACCACACAACACACCACGCAACACACCACCACACAAGACACCACGCAACATACCACCACACAACACACCACACAAGACACCACGCAACATACCACCACACAATACACCACCATGCAACACACCACCACACAACACACCACCTTACAACACACCACTACACAACACACCATGCAACATACCACCACACAACACAACACAACACCACACAACACATCACGCAACACACCACGCAACACACCACCACACAAGACACCACGCAACATACCACCACACAATACACCACCACACAACACACCACAAAAGACACCACGCAACATACCACCACACAATACACCACCACGCAACACACCACCACGCAACACACCACCACTCAACACATCACGCAACACACAACACACCACCACACACCACCTCACAACACACCACACAACACGCAACAAACAGACGAAACAATAAAGGTAAACAATGCTATGCTTTCAGTAAGCATTTAAAAGTATTAATTGGATCTCAACGTGTTTAGAAACTATGCAAATGGTCTATTCACATGCATGGATCAATTGGCTTATGGGTTAGGGATGCTCATTTGGATTCAGCGGAAATTAAAGTTCCGCGTTTCCAATCAGAAATCGGAAAAAAACGGATTTCTGTGGAAATACCAGATTACCACAACTTGGTACTTTTAGCCCAATTGCAGAACTCGGAAGCATTAGACCAATCAGAGAATGAAAAAAACATGGCCAAAAAATGATTATTCAGAAACGGAATTGGAAAGCAGAAATCGGAAATCCGCAAAATCAGTAATCGGCATTGGCGGAAATCAGAATTTGCGCGGAAATCGAAAAATCAGCATTTCCAGCCATGCCTATTATGGGTTACAAGAATTATAGGACACTTATAACATCTGTGATGAATCACAGAGTTTGTCCTCTGTTTCTTTGTGCTTGAACAGTTTTTATTATCAGGACATACTGTATTTTTGGACTATAATACTCACTTTTTCTCCCCCAAAAGTGGGGGGGAAAAGTCACTGCGTCTTATAGTCCAAATGCAGGAAGTTTCTGACCTGTGAACACTTGCCAATACCAACCTCCAACCCATCGCAATGTTAGGGACTCCCTGTACTGTGCCCATGCAGGAGGACACAGGGGGACAAACGGAGGACACAAATGGGCATAGAGGAGGACACAAGGGGACACAAAGGGATATAGAGGAGAACACAAGGAGGATGGAGACACAAAGGGGCATAGAGGAAGACACAAGGGGGGCACAAAGGGGCACAGAGGAAGACACAAGGGGACACAAAGGGGCACAGAGGAAAACACAAGGGGACACAAAGGGGTATAGAGGAGGACAGAGGCGGACACATGGGGGACACAGGAAGACACAAGGGGGGGGCAGATGATGACACAAGGAGGACAGAGGTGGACACATGGGGGACACAGGAGGACACAAGGGGGGAAGAGGACACAAGGAGGACAGAAGCGGACACATGGGGGCCACAGGAGGACACAAGGGGGACACAAGGGGGGTTGAGGAGGACACAAGGGGGGCAAAGGTGGACACATGGGAGACACAGGAGGACACAAGGGGGGCAGACGAGGACACAAGATGGGCAGAGGCGGACACATGGGGGACACAGGGGGGGCAGAGGCGGACACATGGGGGGCACAGGAGGACACATGGGGGACACAGGAGGACAAAAGGGGGGCAGAGGCGGACACATGGGGACACAGGAGGACACATGGGGCACACAGGAGGACACAAGCGGGACAGAGGCGGACACAGGATGGACAGAGGAGGACACAGGGAGACACAAGGAGGACAGAGGAGGACACAGGGGGACACAAGAGGCGCAAGGGGGCACAAGGTACAAAGGGGGCATAATACACAAGATGCAGCTTCACCATGGATGCACCAGGTTTAGTATATATTTTTTCCTCTGTTTTTTGTCCTCTAAACCTGCGTCTTATAGTCCGAAAAATACAGTATATATAATTATACTGTACATATAATAATATAATTTCTCCGGTAACAGTCATGTTCCTTCATATTTTAATTGTTTTGTGGGCCTTTCAACTTGCATGACCAATGTAACTGAATGGTAAACTCCCTTCCATGGTCTTTAAATAGGTACTGCAATGACATATAGTAGAATGTGATACAATATTTAGGATACCTAACACTATGTAGGTTGGTTTCAGCATCAGAAAACACTTCCTATATCTACAGTGGTTTGCAAAAGTATTCAGCCCCCTTGACGGTTTCCACATTTTGTCACATTACTACCACAAACATGAATTGTAATTCCACGTGAAAGACCAATACAAAGTGGTGTACATGTGAGAAGTGGAACGAAAATCATACATGATTCCAAACATTTAAAAAAATATAACTGCAAAGTGGGGTGCATATATTGCTGTATACTGATATGTAACCCCGCCCACCCAGTGACGTTTAGCCTGGGCTGTTTAGTGATGCAGCCTTTTGGCCCAGAGTACTCTGGGAGACCATGTGTTGTTTCTGCTCACTTCAAAACACACAACAAGCAAATATTCCTCAGTGATGCATTTAGTAAAGTTCTTTTCTACGGGTAAAGTGTACCTGTAGAGCAGGGGTCTCAAACTCGCGTCCCGCGGGCCATTTGCGGCCCTCGATACAATATTTTGTGGCCCGCACCGGCAAAAGCTTCCTTATAGTTCGCTTCAGTGCTCCAAAGTAATCCGCCGAATCCCCAACGCTAAACGAGGGCTGCAGAGCCCCCAAATCTCCCGGGGGGCAATCCGCCGGCATTTCCTGGAAGGGGCAGAGCTTTCAGCTTCAGCTCTTCCCCTCCTGAAGTCAATCGCCGCACGGATCGCCGCCTCTCCCCGCCCCTCTCTGTGAAGGAAGAGTGAGAGGGGCGGGCAGAGGCGGCGATGCGCCACGATTGACGTCAGGAGGGGCAGAGCTGAAACTGAAAGCTCTGCCCCTTCCAGGAAATGCCGGCGGATTGCCCCCTGGGTGATTTGGGGGCTCTGCAGCCCTTGTTTTGCGTCGGGGACATGACGGATTACTTGTAATGGGAGCACTGAAGCGAACTATAAGGTAAAATAAGCAAAATATAAGGTAAAATAAGCAAAATAGTTCGCTTCAGTGTGAATTTGATTTTGAAATAAAAATCAATGCAAGATACGGGGGGGGGGGGGGGGGACACGGGGGATGGGGGGGATGCGGGATGGGGGGCGGGAGCTGCTGATTGTGAAATCCCTTATGCGGCCCAGCCTCATCCTGACTTTGCCTCCTGTGGCCCCCAGGTAAATTGAGTTTGAGACCCCTGCTGTAGAGGAAATAAGTGCCCCCCAAACAAACAAAACGCAGATCCTGCTTTGCATGTGAACAGGGTGCAGAGGAGGAGGAGGCAGGTAAGTATGACAGTATGTAAATTTGGAATAATTTTATGCACTGCTTTTGAATTTAAAGTGTACCCGAGGCGACATGTGACATGATGAGATAAACATGTGTATGTACAGTAGAAAACATATTAATAAACAGGCTGTTATACTTGTTTTACTTTGCTGCCTGAAAGAGTTAATTTTTAGGCATGGAAGTGACAGCTTCTGTCTTGTCTGTACCTTGTCGTGAATATAGTAGACTTCACTGATAAGAAAATGACAACCATAAAAGTTTTCCTGGCAGAATACAACTTCCGAGGGCAGGGAGAGATAAAATACATGAACTATTGACCTTTTTTCTAACTCTGAGACACTTAACCACCCTGGCGTTCTATTAAGATCGCCAGGGCGGCTGCGGTAGGGTTTTTTTTTTAATTAAAAAAAAACTATTCCATGCAGCCAACTGAAAGTTGGCTGCATGAAAGCCCACTAGAGGGCGCTCCGGACACGTCATTCTGATCGCCTCCGGCGATCAGAATTAACAAGGAAGGCCGCAATGAGCGGCCTTCCTTGTTTTGCTTACCTCGTCGCCATGGTGACGAGCGGAGTGACGTCATGGACGTCAGCCGCCTCCGATCCAGCCCTTAGCGCTGGCCGGAACTGTTTGTTCCGGCTACGCTGGGCTCGGGCGGCTGGGGGGACCCTCTTTCGCCGCTGCTCGCGGCGGATCGCCGCAGAGCGGCGGCGATCAGGCAGCACACGCGGCTGGCAAAGTGCCGGCTGCGTGTGCACCTTTTTATTTCAGTCTTTTTATTTCAGCCTCCGGCGGTGATGGACGAGCTGAGCTCGTCCATACCGCCCAGCAGGTTAATAGGCTGCCACCGGTTAGAGACAGTAAAACATTCAACCTACTTTGTAAATGTTTAAATATAAAAGAAAAGCATGGGATACTAAAAAAAAGTCATTTTTAGGAGTAGATGGATAGATATAATTGTTTATCTCATCAGTTTATTTTCACCTCAGGCTCACTTTAATTTCGGAATTATTTGTTGCATTATTCTGTACTAAATGGCAACTTAAAAACACATGTGATGTATGTTAATACTATGCATAAATATCAACTCTAAAAATGGATCGTTTTCTTGGTATACCCACAGTACTTAATGGGCATGGTGGATTACCCCGCCTCTTCCACACCAAAGAAAAAGACTGGTGGGTGCCCTTTAACCAGCTCCTGTTTAACAATCGTATATGGGTGATGATGATGATGCAGAGGAAGGAGCTTTGACCGTTCGCAGTCCCATCTAACCAAGCTACCGCTGACACTTGCACAGAAAAAGCCAAACCCGACAGCTTGTGAAAGTTACACCCTTTAACCACTTGAGGACCACAGTCTTTTCGCCCCTTAAGGAGCAGAGCCTTTTTCTCCATTAAGAACACTGCAGCTTTCACGGTTTATTGCTCGGTCATACAACCTACCACCTAAAGGAATTTTACCTCCTTTTCTTGTCACTAATACAGCTTTCTTTTGCTGCTATTTGATTGCTGCTGCGAGTTTTAGTTTTTATTATATTCATCAAAAAAGACAGGAATTTTGGCAAAAAAATGACTTTTTTAACTTGCTGTGCTGACATTTTTCAAATAAAGTAAAATTTCCTATACATTTGAGCGCGAAAGTTATTCTGCTACATGTCTTTGATAAAAAAAAACCATTCAGTGTATATTTATTGGATTGGGTAAAAGTTATAGCGTTTACAAACTATGGTGCCAAAAGTGAATTTTCCCATTTTCAAGCATCTCTGACTTTTCTGCGCACCTGTCAGGTTTCATGAGGAGCTAAAATTCCAGGATAGTACAAATACCCCCCAAATGACCCCATTTTGGAAAGAAGACATTCCAAAGTATTTAGTGAGAGGCATGGTGAGTTCATAGAAGATTTTATTTTTTGTCACAAGTTAGCGGAAAATGACACTTTCTGACAAAAAAAAGAAAAAAAAAAGTTTCTATTTCTTCTAACTTGCGACAAAAAAAAAAATGAAATCTGCCACGGACTCACTATGCTCCTCTCTGAATACCTTGAAGTGTCTACTTTCCAAAATGGGGTCATTTGTGGGGTGTGTTTACTGTCCTGGCATTTTGGGGGGTGCCTAATTGTAAGCACCCCTGTAAAGCCTAAAGATGCTCATTGGACTTTTGGCCCCTTAGTGCAGTTAGGCTGCAAAAAAGTGCCACACATGTGGTATTGCCGTACTCAGGAGAAGTAGTATAATGTGTTTTGGGGTGTATTTTTACACATACCCATGCTGGGTGGGAGAAATATCTCCGTAAATGACAATTGTTTTATTTTTTTTACACACAATTGTCTATTTATAGAGATATTTCTCCCACCCAGCATGGGTATGTGTAAAAATACACCCCAAAACACAATATACTACTTCTTCTGAGTACGGCGATACCACATGTGTGACACTTTTTTGCAACCTAGGTGCGCTAAGGGGCCTAACGTCCTATTCACAGGTCATTTTGAGGCATTTGGATTCTAGACTACTGCTCACGGTTTAGGGCCCCTAAAATGCCAGGGCAGTATAGGAACCCCACAAGTGACCCCATTTTAGAAAGAAGACACCCCAAGGTATTCTGTTAGGAGTATGGTGAGTTCATAGAAGATTTTTTTTTGGTCACAAGTTAGCGGAAAATGACACTTTGTGAAAAAAAAAACAATACATATCAATTTCCGCTAACTTGTGACAAAAAATAAAATCTTCTATGAACTCATCATACACCTAACAGAATACCTTGGGGTGTCTTCTTTCTAAAATGGGGTCACTTGTGGGGTTCCTATACTGCCCTGGCATTTTAGGGGCCCTAAACCGTGAGGAGTAGTCTTGAACCCAAATGTCTCAAAATGACCTGTGAAATCCTAAAGGTACTCATTGGACTTTGGGCCCCTTAGCACAGTTAGGCTGCAAAAAAGTGTCACACATGTGGTATCGCCGTACTCAGAAGAAGTAGTATAATGTGTTTTGTGGTGTATTTTTACATATAACCATGCTGGGTGGGAGAAATATCTCTGTAAATGACACATTTTTGTTTTTTTTTACACACAATTGTCCATTTACAGAGAGATTTCTCCCACCCAGCATGGGTATGTGTAAAAATACACCACAAAACACATTATACTACTTCTCCTGAGTATGGCGATACCACATGTGTGACACTTTTTTGCAGCCTAGGTGCGCTAAGGGGCCCAACGTCCTATTCACAGGTCATTTTGAGGCATTTGTTTTCTAGACTACTCCTCACGGTTTAGGGCCCCTAAAATGCCAGGGCAGTATAGGAACCCCACAAGTGACCCCATTTTAGAAAGAAGACACCCCAAGGTATTCCGTTAGGGGTATGGTGAGTTCATAGAAGATTTTATTTTTTGTCACGAGTTAGTGAAAAATGACACTTTGTGAAAAAAACAATAAAAATCCAATTTCCGCTAACTTTTGACAAAAAATTAAATCTTCTATGAACTCATCATACACCTAACAGAATACCTTGGGGTGTCTTCTTTCTAAAATGGGGTCACTTGTGGGGTTCCTATACTGCCCTGGCATTTTACGGGCCCAAAACTGTGAGTAGTCTGGAAACCAAATTTCTCAAAATGACTGTTCAGGGGTATAAGCATCTGCAAATTTTGATGACAGGTGGTCTAGGAGGGGGCAAATTTTGTGGAACCGGTCATAAGCAGGGTGGCCTCTTAGATGACAGGATGTTTTGGGCCTGATCTGATGGATAGGAGTGCTAGGGGGGTGACAGGAGGTGATTGATGGGTGTCTCAGGGGGCGGTTAGAGGGGAAAATAGATGCAATCAATGCACTGGGGAGGTGATCGGAAGGGGGTCTGAGGGGGATCTAGGGGGTGATTGATGGGTAATTAGTGGGTGTTTAGAGGAGAGAAGAGATGTAAACACTGCACTTGGGAGGTGATCTGATGTCGGATCTGCGGGCGATCTATTGATGTGGGTGGGTGATCAGATTGCCCGCAAGGGGCAGGTTAGGGGCTGATTGATGGGTGGCAGTGACAGGGGGTGATTGATGGGTGGCAGTGACAGGGGGTGATTGATAGGTGATTGACAGGTGATCAGTGGGTTATTACAGGGAATAACAGATGTAAATATTGCACTGGCGAATTGATAAGGGGGGGGGTCTGAGGGCAATCTGAGCGTGTGGGCGGGTGATTGGGTGCCCGCAAGGGGCAGATTAGGGTCTAATCTGATGGGTAACAGTGACAGGTGGTGATAGGGGGTGATTGATGGGTAATTAGTGGGTGTTTAGAGGAGAGAAGAGATGTATACACTGCACTTGGGAGGTGATCTGATGTCGGATCTGCGGGCGATCTATTGGTGTGGGTAGGTTATCAGATTGCCCGCAAGGGGCAGGTTAGGGGCTGATTGATGGGTGGCAGTGACAGGGGGTGATTGATAGGTGATTGACAGGTGATCAGTGGGTTATTACAGGGAATAACAGATGTAAATATTGCACTGGCGAATTGATAAGGGGGGGTCTGAGGGCAATCTGAGCGTGTGGGCGGGTGATTGGGTGCCCGCAAGGGGTAGATTAGGGTCTAATCTGATGGGTAACAGTGACAGGTGGTGATAGGGGGTGATTGATGGGTGATTGATGGGTAATTAGTGGGTGTTTAGAGGAGAGAAGAGATGTAAACACTGCGCTTGGGAGGTGATCTGATGTCGGATCTGCGGGCGATCTATTGGTGTGGGTGGGTGATCAGATTGCCCGCAAGGGGCAGGTTAGGGGCTGATTGATGGGTAGCAGTGACAGGGGGTGATTGACGGGTGATTGACAGGTGATTGACAGGTGAGCAGGGGGGATAGATGCATACAGTACACGGGGGGGGGGGGGGTCTGGGGAGAATCTGAGGGGTGGGGGGGTGATCAGGAGGGGGCAGTGGGCAGGGGGGGGGATAAAAAAAAAATAGCGTTGACAGATAGTGACAGGGAGTGATTGATGGGTGATTAGGGGGGGTGACTGGGTGCAAACAGTGGTCTGGGGGGTGGGCAGGGGGGGGGTCTGAGGGGTGCTGTGGGCGATCAGGGGGCAGGGGGGGGGGAAATCAGTGTGCTTGGGTGCAGACTAGGGTGGCTGCAGCCTGCCCTGGTGGTCCCTCGGACACTGGGACCACCAGGGCAGGAGGCAGCCAGTATAATAGGCTTTGTATACATTACAAAGCCTATTATACATAGGTGCAGCGGCGATCCGGGTGCTAGTAACCCGCCGGCGCTTCCGAACGGCCGGCGGGTTACTACGAGCGGTGGGCGGAGCGAGTCCCCGGCGGCTGATCGCGTCACGAATGACATGATCGCCGCATAGCCACTCCCGCAGCCGCCCCCGCCGATGGGCGTATTGCGGTCGTTTGGGCCCGGACTTTGCCGCCGCCCATCGGCTGGGGGCGGTCCTCAAGTGGTTAAACAATACCAGTTGCCTGGCTATCCTGCTGATCCTCTGCCTCTAATACTTTTAGCCATAGACCCTGACCAAGCAGATCAGGTGTTTCTGACATTATTGTCAGATCTGACAAGATTAGCTGCATGCTTTTTCCTGGTGTTATTCAAACACTACTGCAGCCAAATAGACCAGCAGGGCTGCCAGGCAATTGGTATTGTTTTAAAGGAGAAAAATATGTCAGCCTCCATATTCTTCTCACTTTGATTGTCCTTTAAGTATGCAATATGCATGAGACAATATTTGCATATAGCAGGCTGGCTATAACATCAGAGTATCCAAATGAGGCTGTTGGTCTCTAGCTTTGTGCGTCATTGTCTGTGAAACCACACATGACATACGTACCCTATTGCAGAAACAGGAAAGGTTTAGCAAGGGAACGTGTAACCGCTGGCAAGTCAATGTTCCAGATGAAATGAATGTCATTTTCATGGTAATTATACTCCGTCCACGTCTCCCCCTTATTACTTATTCCGTTCTTCTTGTGTGTTCTGGCTCTTACGCCAGCCCCTGTCCCCTCTTGTAGCCGTGTACCACTTCACTGCTGCAATCACTGCAGACAGGTATGAAGCACACTAAGCCCCGCACATCAGTTTTTAAGCTCTTTTATGACCTTCTGTTCCAGCAGCTGGTATAAGCTGTTCACCAAATATGCTTCCCACAGTACTTACTAAATGATAGTGTATTGCTGACATTGTAAGGCCGCGTGATAGTTCCTGATGTGTGTGTGTGTGTGTGTGTGGGTGGGTGGGTGCACACATTACATAACACATCCAGCTATTAACCCCTTGCATTCCAAAATTCACTAATAACCCAAACAGTCATAAACTACCACTAATGCTGCCAAAACGCTGCATCTTAGGGCCCTTTTCCACTAGCAATCGCAATCACAAATCACAAACGCCAGCAATTTTTCATTAATTCTGTTATGCGATTGCGATTTTCATTTGCATTGCATTATCATTGTAAAAATCGCTCCAGAAAGCGATTGCGATTTCCAAATCGAATCACTGTAGTGGAAAATACTTCTCGTGATTTCTATGATAAAGTAACAACCCTAGCGATTTAAAAATCACTAGCGATTTGTGATTCAGCAATCACAATCGCTCTAGTGGAAAAGGGCCCTTAAGGTACATCAAAACAAAAAAATGCAATATGTTGCACTGAGAAAGTTCATGGCATGATTTGTCAAGTGTCCTTTCTGATGACTACACTGCCAAAGAGCAAGGCAAGCAGACATTCCATGCCTTAATGGACCACTTTTGCAAACATTGTTTTTTTTAAATTTAAAAAACATGGAAGCACATAAATAAAACGTGCTATATAAATGTGCTATAAATTACTTTTCTCCTATGCTGCTGTCACTTACAGTCAGTAGTAATCTGACAGAACTGGCAGGTTTTAGACTGGCCCATCTCCTCGTGGAGATTCTCAGGATTTTCTTCATTTTCAAAAGCACTTAAAGTGAACCTCTAGGCTAAAAATTTACTCAGCAGAACTGAAAATGCTTGGTGTTTCTTTAACAGTTTCACAGCATCAGAACTTTGTTTTTCTTACCAAAGCATCACCCATCAAAGAAAACTGCCAGGCGGTTTTTCCCTGATGCTGTGCAAAGCATGATGGGATTTCCTATGTTGTTATTCACGTTGCCTAGCAACTGGGAGGGGTGATCAGCACTAAAGTGGGGCCGAACCTCCGATTTTCGGTTCGCGAACCGGGTTTGCGAACTTCCGCGGAAGGTTCGGTTCGCATAAAAGTTCGCGAACCGCAATAGACTTCAATGGGGATGCGAACTTTGAAAAAAAAAAAATTATGCTGGCCACAAAAGTGATGGAAAAGATGTTTCAAGGGGTCTAACACCTGGACCCCCAGGTGGAGGAGTGGGATACATGCCAAAAGTCCCCGGGAAAAATCTGGATTTGACGCAAAGCAGCGTTTTAAGGGCAGAAATCACATTGAATGCTAAATGACAGGCCTAAAGTGCTTTAAAACATCTTGCATGTGTATACATCAATCAGGTAGTGTAATTAAGGTACTGCTTCGCACTGACACACCAAACTCACCGTGTAACGCACCGCAAACAGCTGTTTGTGTTGTGACGGCCGTGCTGGACTGGTGCGCACCATGGCGAGAGTGCAGGTTTTGGTGGCTTTACAGCCCATATGGTCGCCTGGCTGATGTAGCTGAATGACAGAACAGTGACTGTCCAGCTGATCAAATTTGGTCTGACCACAATGAGGCAACGACCTTATTATCGTGGGTGTGCCCCCCGAGACACTCATCTAGGCGCCGGTCATTGCTTCATTGTGATACGCAAGCCCCTTCACCACGGCAAGGTAATGATCACGAAGGGGAATGGGCGCATGTACATGCCTTTTCTTTTGTTGTTGCAGCTGCCCGCAGTCCAGCCAGAAAAATTAGGCAGTCATGTACACGCACCAGAAAAATTATTACAGCGGCCGCTGCTAGCAGCGGCCTAAAAAATTCAGCAATCCGCCTGGAGTCCCGGACCCTGTTGGTGGTGGCGGAGAAGGTAGTCAAGCGGCCTGCAGGCAGACATGCTGTGTGGAGGGACTGGGAGCGACTTAGTCTTCTTGGGGCAGGCCAGGCAGCCAGTCACACGGCGTGCAGGCAGAGATGCTGTGTGTGCGGGGACTGACTTAGTCTTGGGGCGGGCAGCAGCCCTCCGGGATCCATGCCTCATTCATTTTGATAAAGGTGAGGTACTTAACAGTTTTGTGACTTAGGCGACTTCTCTTCTCAGTGACAATGCCTCCAGCTGCGCTGAAGGTCCTTTCTGACAGGACGCTTGCGGCAGGGCAGGAGAGAAGTTGGATGGCAAATTGGGACAGCTCTGGCCACAGGTCAAGCCTGCGCACCCAGTAGTTCAAGGGTTCCTCATCGCTGTTCACAGCAGTGTCTACATCCACACTTAAGGCCAGGTAGTCGGCTACCTGCCGTTCCAGGCGTTGGTGGAGGGTGGATCCGGAAGGGCTACGGCGAGGCGTTGGACTAAAGAACGTCCGCATGTCCGACATCACCATGAGATCGCTGGAGCGTCCTGTCTTTGACTGCGTGGACACGGGAGGAGGATTAGTGGCAGTGGTACCTTGCTAGCGTTGTGCTGTCAAATCACCCTTAAAGGCATTGTAAAGCATAGTTGACAGCTTGTTCTGCATCCTTTCCACCTTCAGGTGAGTTGGTAACAGGTCCGCCACTTTGTGCCTGTACCGAGGGTCTAGTAGTTTGGCCACCCAGTACAGCTCATTCCCCTTTAGGGTTTTTTATAAGGGGGTCCCTCAACAGGCAGGACAGCATAAAAGACAACATCTGCACAAAGTTGGATCCAGATGTACCATCCATCTCCTCTTGCTCTTCCTCAGTGACGTCACGTAAGTCAACCTCCTCCCCCCAGCCGCGAACAATACCACAGCAAGGTTGAGCAGCACAAGCCCCCTGCGACGCCTGCTGCGGTTGTTCTCCTGCCGCCGTCCCCTCCTCCTCCTCCCCCAAAGAAACACCTTTCTCATCATCCTCTGAGTCTGACTCGTCTTCTGCACACAACTTCTCTTCTTCCTCCTCCTCCCCCCTCTGTGCTGCCGCAGGTGTTGAAGAAACAGCTGGGTCTGATGAAAATTGGTCCCATGCCTGTTCCTGCCGTAACTGTTCCTGGTCACGCTCATTCGCAGCTTCATCCGCCACTCTACGCACAGCACGCTCCAAGAAGTAAGCGTAGGGAATCAAGTCGCTGATGGTGCCTTCACTGCGGCTCACTAGGTTGGTCACCTCCTCAAACGACCGCATGAGCCTGCATGCATTTCTCATCAGTGTCCAGTTGTCGGGCCAGAACATCCCCATCTTCCCAGACTGTTTCATTCTACTGTAGTTGTAGAGGTACTGGGTGAATGCTTTCTTCTGTTCTAGCAGGCGGGAGAACATGAGCAGGGTCGACTTCCAGCGAGTCGGGCTATCGCAAATCAGGCGTCTCACCGGCAAGTTGTTTTTCCGCTGAATTTCCGCAAACCGTGCCATGGCTGTGTAAGACCGCCTCAAATGCCCACAGAACTTCCTGGCCTGCTTCAGGACATCCGCTAAGCCAGGGTACTTTGACACAAATCTTTGAACAACTAGATTCATGACATGTGCCATGCAGGGTATGTGTGTCAGCTTCCCCATATGCAAAGCGGCAAGCAGATTGCTGCCGTTGTCGCACACCACGTTGCCTATCTCCAGGTGGTGCGGGGTCAGCCACTCATCCACCTGTTTTTTAAGAGCAGCCAGGAGAGCTGCTCCAGTGTGACTCTCCGCTTTGAGGCAAGACATGTCTAAGATGGCGTGACACCGTCGTACCTGGCATGCAGCATAGGCCCTGCGGAGCTGGGGCTGTGTAGCTGGAGAGGAGAACTGCCACTCAGCCAAGGAGGAGGAGGACAGCGAAGAACATGTAGCAGGAGGAGAGGAGGTGGCAGGAGGCCTGCCTGCAAGCCGTGGAGGTGTCACAATTTGGTCCGCTGCGCCCTGCTTGCCATCGTTCACCAGGTTGACCCAATGGGCTGTGTACGTAATGTAGCGGCCCTGCCCGTGCTTGGCAGACCAGGCATCCGTGGTCAGGTGTACCCTTGACCCAACGCTCTTCGCAAGAGATGACACCACTTGCCTCTCAACTTCACGGTGCAGTTGGGGTATGGCCTTTCTAGAAAAATAAGTGCGGCCTGGCATCTTCCACTGCGGTGTCCCGATGGCCACAAATTTACGGAAGGCCTCAGAGTCCACCAGCCGGTATGGTAACAGCTGGCGAGCTAACAGTTCCGCCACGCCAGCTGTCAGACGCCGGGCAAGGGGGTGACTGGCCGAAATTGGCTTCTTCCGCTCAAACATTTCCTTCACGGACACCTGACTGCTGCTGTGGGCAGAGGAGCAGAGGAGCAGGAAGCGCTCAAGGGCAAAGCGGAGTGGAGGAGGGTGCCTGTGAAGGTGCAAGGGAGAAAGCGGCAGAAGCAGATGATGCACCTGAAGGAGGAAGAGAAGGAGGGTGACTTTTCTTTTGTGTGCTGCTGCTGCTTTTGCTCAGGTGGCCATCCCATTGCTGTTTGTGCCTTTTCTCCAGGTGCCTTCGTAAGGCACTTGTCCCTACGTGAGTTTTGGCCTTTCCACGGCTCAATTTTTGTTGGCAGAGCGAACAGATGGCTTTGCTCCGATCTGAGGCACACACATTAAAAAATGTCCACACCGCTGAGCCACCCTGGGATGTGGGCACTATGGGGACCTCAGCAGCTGATGCTGAAGGGCAAGTTGGCTGGCTGTACATAGGTGGCGATACATGGTGCCGGACACTGCCACCAGCTGTTTCTGACGAAGAGCTGTCCCAGCTTCTTTCAGCAACTTCTCTCCTCCTACTACTCTCTGAGTCCCCCTCTGAACTGTCCCTCTCTTCATCTCCTCTTTTGGGAACATACAGAGGATCCGTATCATCGTCATCATCGTAATCATCCTGCCCAGCTTCGCTTGCCTCAGAAAAATCCAAACATGCACCATCAGTAGGTCCTTCATCCTCCTTACACGTTACACCCATAGTGTTGCTGCGTAACTCAGACATATGAGCTGGTGAAAATTCATCTGGCTGTAACAACAATGGCTGTGCATCAGTGATTTCACCACTAAATAATTTTTGCGAAGTGTCAAATGCAGCGGAAGTGGTGCTAGTAGTAGCGCTGGTGGCTGAGCAAGATGAGGTGTTCTGTGTCGCTAAATACTCAACCACGTCCTGACAATCTTGGGAGGTGATTGGACATGCCTTCTTCCGAGCACTGTACTGTGGGCCAGGTCCACACGAAATTACATTTACACGACCTCGCACAGACCTGCCGGGTGGCCTTCCTCTGGCTCTGGCACTACCTCTTCCTCTACCTGTTTTGTCCATATCGGGTATGCACGGAGTGGTATATCACACTGCGTGCACTCACGTAGGTAGGTGGGTTCACTTAACTGCACAGGTATGCGCACTGATGCGGTGGGTTCACTGAACAGAACAGGTATGCAGTGGCGGGTTCACTGAACAGGTATGCAGTGGCGGGTTCACTGAACACAACAGGTATGCAGTGGCGGGTTCACAGAACAGGTATGCAGTGGCAGGTTCACTGAACAGGTATACAGTGACGGGTTCACTGAACACAACAGGTATGCAGTGGCGGGTTCACAGAATAGGTATGCAGTGGCGGGTTCACTGAACAGTACAGGTATGCAGTGGCGGGTTCACTGAACAGAACAGGTATACAGTGGCAGGTTCACTGAACAGAACAGGTATACAGTGGCGGGTTCACTGAACACAACAGGTATGCAGTGGCGGGTTAACTGAACAGGTATACAGTGGCGGGTTCACTGAACAGAACAGGTATGCAGTGGCGGGTTCACTGAACAGAACAGGTATGCAGTGGTGGGTTCACAGAACAGGTATGCAGTGGCAGGTTCACAGAACTGGTATACAGTGGCGGGTTCACTGAACACAACAGGTATGCAGTGGCGGGTTCACAGAACAGGTATGCAGTGGCGGGTTCACTGAACAGTACAGGTATGCAGTGGCGGGTTCACTGAACAGAACAGGTATACAGTGGCAGGTTCACTGAACAGAACAGGTATACAGTGGCGGGTTCACTGAACACAACAGGTATGCAGTGGCGGGTTAACTGAACAGGTATACAGTGGCGGGTTCACTGAACAGAACAGGTATGCAGTGGCGGGTTCACTGAACAGAACAGGTATGCAGTGGCGGGTTCACTGAACAGAACAGGTATGCAGTGGTGGGTTCACAGAACAGGTATGCAGTGGCAGGTTCACAGAACAGGTATACAGTGGCGGGTTCACTGAACAGAACAGGTATACAGTGGCAGGTTCACTGAACAGAACAGGTATACAGTGGCGGGTTCACTGAACACAACAGGTATGCAGTGGCGGGTTCACTGAACAGGAATACAGTGGCGGGTTCACTGAACAGAACAGGTATGCAGTGGCGGGTTCACTGAACAGAACAGGTATACAGTGGCAGGTTCACTGAACAGAACAGGTATGCAGTGGCAGGTTCACTGAACAGGTATGCAGTGGTGGGTTCACTGAACAGGTATGCAGTGGTGGGTTCACTGAACAGGTATGCAGTGGCAGGTTCACTGAACAGGTATACAGTGGCGGGTTCACTGAACAGAACAGGTGTGCAGTGGCAGGTTCACTGAACAGGTATACAGTGGCGGGTTCACTGAACAGAACAGGTATGCAGTGGCAGGTTCACTGAACAGGAATACAGTGGCGGGTTCACTGAACAGAACAGGTATACAGTGGCAGGTTCACTGAACAGAACAGGTATGCAGTGGCGGGTTCACTGAACAGAACAGGTATGCAGTGGCGGGTTCACTGAACAGTACAGGTATGCAGTGGCAGGTTCACTGAACAGGTATGCAGTGGTGGGTTCACTGAACAGGTATGCAGTGGTGGGTTCACTGAACAGGTATGCAGTGGTGGGTTCACTGAACAGGTATGCAGTGGCAGGTTCACTGAACAGGTATGCAGTGGTGGGTTCACTGAACAGGTATGCAGTGGTGGGTTCACTGAACAGGTATGCAGTGGTGGGTTCACAGTACAGGTATGCAGTGGTGGGTTCATAGAACAGGTATGCACTGGCAGGTTCACTGAACAGGTATGCAGGTATCCAGTGGGCTCACTGAACAGAACAGGTATGGTGGGCTCACTGAACAGAACAGGTATGCAGCCAGGAACAAGCTAAGCCTAACTAATGTTTCCCTATGAGAGACAGTCTGCAGCAGCTCGCCCTACTCTCACTAACGCAGGCACACGAGTGAGCTTAATGGCCGCCGCTGCCTGCCTTTTATTAGGGGGGGAGTGGCTCCAGGGGCTAGTGTAGCCTAATTGGCTACACTGGGCCTGCTGACTGTGATGTAGAGGGTCAAAGTTGACCCTCATGGTGCATTATGGGGCGAACCGAACTTCCGCAAAACTTCGCCTGCGGGACGCGAACGCGAACCACTGAAGTTTGCATGGAACCGTTCGCAGGCGAACTGTTCGACCCAACTCTAATCAGCACACAGGACAGTTGGAACTGTGTCTCAAACTCCCTGTCACCTCCTTTCAACCAAAAAGATGGCTGCCATCATGAAATCAAACATTTGTGTGAGAGAACGCGGAAAAGCCGCCGCGTGTGCTGCTAAGGAGGCAGCTGATTCCGCGTCCAATGCGGCGGTTTGCACGCAGAAGCGTGCGTCTGGTAACAGGGCAGAATAAACATACATATATCCAGGCACATCGCCTCTAGCTAGGACATCAAACAAATTATTAGGGAAAGGGAGGTGCTGAAGGGGGTGTGGCTAGAAACAGCAAAAATCAATTAACCCTTCGCACACTCACATGCAAATGTTCAAACAAATGCATTCACAGATTTACTCATCCAGGCACAACTGTTATCCCTACAGCTAAATTAAAAGCCAGGGTTTTAGTTCACAGAAGAATGCATTCTTATGCTTAGTCACCTATACTGCGTAGAAGTACCCAGGTAAACATAGGTGTCCTAACTCTGGCCCTGTAACATGCATAGTGCAGACATGCAAACACATTCATTGCATCAAACCTATCAATGGATTAGGAGCACACATCCTAACTTCCTCTCCTGGGAAAGACAGTGCATCTTACCAATCGCACAAGGGAGCTAATGTTATGTGTCCATGTGCACCATGCGCATACACCAGCATAAGCTGTCTGCATGCTGACAAACATACAGGGGAAGGGGGGAGTGCACCGAATTGGACCCTAGCCACAGGGGTCAATGATAAGAATAAACATACATATATCCAGGCACATCGCCTCTAGCTAGGACATCAAACAAATTATTAGGGAAAGGGAGGTGCTGAAGGGGGTGTGGCTAGAAACAGCAAAAATCAATTAACCCTTCGCACACTCACATGCAAATGTTCAAACAAATGCATTCACAGATTTACTCATCCAGGCACAACTGTTATCCCTACAGCTAAATTAAAAGCCAGGGTTTTAGTTCACAGAAGAATGCATTCTTATGCTTAGTCACCTATACTGCGTAGAAGTACCCAGGTAAACATAGGTGTCCTAACTCTGGCCCTGTAACATGCATAGTGCAGACATGCAAACACATTCATTGCATCAAACCTATCAATGGATTAGGAGCACACATCCTAACTTCCTCTCCTGGGAAAGACAGTGCATCTTACCAATCGCACAAGGGAGCTAATGTTATGTGTCCATGTGCACCATGCGCATACACCAGCATAAGCTGTCTGCATGCTGACAAACATACAGGGGAAGGGGGGAGTGCACCGAATTGGACCCTAGCCACACTGGTCAATGATAAGAATAAACATACATATATCCAGGCACATCGCCTCTAGCTAGGACATCAAACAAATTATTAGGGAAAGGGAGGTGCTGAAGGGGGTGTGGCTAGAAACAGCAAAAATCAATTAACCCTTCGCACACTCACATGCAAATGTTCAAACAAATGCATTCACAGATTTACTCATCCAGGCACAACTGTTATCCCTACAGCTAAATTAAAAGCCAGGGTTTTAGTTCACAGAAGAATGCATTCTTATGCTTAGTCACCTATACTGCGTAGAAGTACCCAGGTAAACATAGGTGTCCTAACTCTGGCCCTGTAACATGCATAGTGCAGACATGCAAACACATTCATTGCATCAAACCTATCAATGGATTAGGAGCACACATCCTAACTTCCTCTCCTGGGAAAGACAGTGCATCTTACCAATCGCACAGCTTATGCTGGTGTATGCGCATGGTGCACATGGACACATAACATTAGCTCCTTTGTGCGATTGGTAAGATGCACTGTCTTTCCCAGGAGAGGAAGTTAGGATGTGTGCTCCTAATCCATTGATAGGTTTGATGCAATGAATGTGTTTGCATGTCTACACTATGCATGTTACAGGGCCAGAGTTAGGACACCTATGTTTACCTGGGTACTTCTACGCAGTATAGGTGACTAAGCATAAGAATGCATTCTTCTGTGAACTAAAACCCTGGCTTTTAATTTAGCTGTAGGGAAAACAGTTGTGCCTGGATGAGTAAATCTGTGAATGCATTTGTTTGAACATTTGCATGTGAGTGTGCGAAGGGTTAATTGATTTTTGCTGTTTCTAGCCACACCCCCTTCAGCACCTCCCTTTCCCTAATAATTTGTTTGATGTCCTAGCTAGAGGCGATGTGCCTGGATATATGTATGTTTATTCTTATCATTGACCCCTGTGGCTAGGGTCCAATTCGGTGCACTCCCCCCTTCCCCTGTATGTTTGTCAGCATGCAGACAGCTTATGCTGGTGTATGCGCATGGTGCACATGGACACATAACATTAGCTCCCTTGTGCGATTGGTAAGATGCACTGTCTTTCCCAGGAGAGGAAGTTAGGATGTGTGCTCCTAATCCATTGATAGGTTTGATGCAATGAATGTGTTTGCATGTCTGCACTATGCATGTTACAGGGCCAGAGTTAGGACACCTATGTTTACCTGGGTACTTCTACGCAGTATAGGTGACTAAGCATAAGAATGCATTCTTCTGTGAACTAAAACCCTGGCTTTTAATTTAGCTGTAGGGATAACAGTTGTGCCTGGATGAGTAAATCTGTGAATGCATTTGTTTGAACATTTGCATGTGAGTGTGCGAAGGGTTATTTGATTTTTGCTGTTTCTAGCCACACCCCCTTCAGCACCTCCCTTTCCCTAATAATTTGTTTGATGTCCTAGCTAGAGGCGATGTGCCTGGATATATGTATGTTTATTCTTATCATTGACCAGTGTGGCTAGGGTCCAATTCGGTGCACTCCCCCCTTCCCCTGTATGTTTGTCAGCATGCAGACAGCTTATGCTGGTGTATGCGCATGGTGCACATGGACACATAACATTAGCTCCCTTGTGCGATTGGTAAGATGCACTGTCTTTCCCAGGAGAGGAAGTTAGGATGTGTGCTCCTAATCCATTGATAGGTTTGATGCAATGAATGTGTTTGCATGTCTGCACTATGCATGTTACAGGGCCAGAGTTAGGACACCTATGATTACCTGGGTACTTCTACGCAGTATAAGTGACTAAGCATAAGAATGCATTCTTCTGTGAACTAAAACCCTGGCTTTTAATTTAGCTGTAGGGATAACAGTTGTGCCTGGATGAGTAAATCCGTGAATGCATTTGTTTGAACATTTGCATGTGAGTGTGCGAAGGGTTAATTGATTTTTGGTAACAGGGCAGAACGCGGAAAAGCCGCCGCATGTAACAACAGTAAGGCGGCTGGTTCCGCGTCCAGCGTGGAGGTTTGCACGTGGCAGCGTGTGTCTGGTGTGGCTGAGTCTGTTAGTGCACACAGGCTTAGGAATACGCGCGCGTGCGCTGAGAGGCAGAACTCTTATACTGGGCAAGGAGAGATCAGCTGATCACGCTGATCAGCTGACTCCAGCACAGCTTACTATTGGTTGATCAATTAGGGGTGGTGCCGGAGAGCACTACTCCATATATAGTTACTGCTGGCCAGTCTCAAGTTGTCTGCCGTTGCGAACACTACGTGGAAGCACTCAGACCTTAGTCAGATCCAACAGTGTGTTTGAACCAGGTGGACCTGGGAATTCACACTGAGCCAGATTACTTGTACTGTGTTATCTATCTGTTATACTTCGGACTAGTTCCAGGGTGTAGAGACCACGGACCTCACACCCAGACTAGGGAACTTGTGTTATCCATCTGTTATACTTCAGACTAGCTCCAGGGTGTAGAGACCACGGACCTTACACCCAGACTAGGGAACTTGTGTTATCAAACTGTTATACTTCAGACTAGTTCCAGGGTGTAGAGACCACGGACCTCACACCCAGACTAGGGAACTTGTGTTATCCATCTGTTATACTTCAGACTAGCTCCAGGGTGTAGAGACCACGGACCTTACACCCAGACTAGAGAACTTGTGTTATCAAACTGTTATACTTCAGACTAGTTCCAGGGTGTAGAGACCACGGACCTCACACCCAGACTAGGGAACTTGTGTTATCCATCTGTTTATACTTCAGACTAGTTCCAGGGTGTAGAGACCACGGACCTCACACCCAGCCTAGGGAACTTGCGTTATCTATCTGTTATTCATCAGACTAGTTCCAGGGTGTAGAGACCAAGGACCTCACACCCAGACTAGGCATTGTTGATATCTGTTATGACTTACTGCTTTCCTGACTATCCCTTTGATCTCTGATTCGGTACCTCGCACATCTGATATTCCGTTGCCAGACCCTGCTTGCCTTGGATACTGAATCACCCTTCTGTCTTTGTACTTTATCTGTCCGTGTGTTGCCGACCAGGCGTGCCCGACCTCGAGAGCTATCTCTCCTCTTAAGAGATAGTCTCCAGATCAGATAGTGACATCCACCTTCAGGTGTCACTCACTCTCTGGTTCTTCCTCTCTCCAGCCTGACTCCACCCCTTGGAGAGTCTCAGGCTGCTGGAAGGTTCCTGTGTCCTCAAGAGCAGTATTCCTTTACTGCCTATGATCACCTGCTCAGCAGGTGCATTACTCAAAGTACTACTGTTACACCAAACACTCACATACCTATAGGTGTCCAGAGGTTAGCAATATATCTGTATTATCGGTGATTCTGCAGATCATCAATAATCAGGTATATATCTGCATTCTTGGTGATACTGCAGATCACCAATAATCAGATTCTCTCTGCATGCTGACACCAATCGTTACAATTTGCCTGTTCTTTTAAAACAGGGTGGGTAAGAGATTATATTACCTATCTATTTTAATTAACTTAACTAATGTAACCCATTCTCGTTCCTTCGTTTTCACTTGAGCAATGTTCACCTCCCATTCATTAGCCTATAACTTTATCACTACTTATCACAATGAACTGATCTATATCTTGTTTTTTCCGCCACCAATTAGGCTTTCTTTGGAGGGTACATTTTGCTAAGAGCCACTTTACTGTAAAGGCATTTTAACAGGAAGAATAAGAAAAAACCGGAAAAAATTCATTATTTCTCAGTTTTCAGCCATTATAGTTTTAAAATAATACATGCCTCCATAATTAAAACTCATGTATTGTATTTGCCCATATGTCCCGGTTATTACACCGTTAAAATTATGTCCCTATCACAAAGTATGGCGACAATATTTTATTTGGAAATAAAGGTGCATTTTTTTCCGTTTTGCATCTATCACTATTTACAAGTTTAAAATAAAAAAATATAGAAATATTTCATCTTTACATTGATATTTAAAAAGTTTAGACCCTTAGGTAAATATTTAAAAAAAAAAAAAAATTTTATTGTAATGTTTTTTGTTTTTTTTATATTAAACATTTTATTTGGGTAGTTTTGGGAGGGTGGGATGTAAACAATAGGTTTATAATGTAAATGTGTGTTGATTTTTATTTTTTTTACTTTTAGTTGTAGTATTACTTTTTTGGCCACAAGATGGCGGCCATGAGTTTGTTTACATGACGTCACTCTAAGCGTAACATACGCTTAGAGAGACGCATGGGGGACGCTACAGCCACAAAAAGCGAAGCTTCCTAGAGAAGCTGTCGCAATCCTCGAGATTGTAAGCCTTTGGGCAGGGTCCTCCTCCTTTTGTGTCCTACCTGATCATGCACCTCCATTACTGTGCACCCATGCTATGCATCTGAGTGAACCTAACTTGTCTAATCTCCATGCTCTATCCAGTGACTGACTAAGCATTACCTGGTACTCATACTATGGTGTGTGATCTGGTTTTCTTGTATTCCTGTATTGTTATATTGCTGTATGTCACCCCTAAATATTGTTTGTAACCTAAATTAATGTTCAGCACTGCGTAATATGTTGGCGCTTTATAAATACAATAAATAAATAAATACTTTTTCAGCGGGGGAGAGGAATCAGTGATCGGGCACCATAGCCCGATTCACTGATTACTTGGCTAACAAACCGCGGGCCGGGAGCACGCGTGCACGCGCGCGATCGGCTGCGGGAGCGTACATGGTTCCTGGACGTAGTTTCTACGTCCAGGAACTAAAATAGGTTAATGACAGTATATTTGTTTAGGCTGAAGTTCCTCTTTAAGGCCCATTCACACCTTTAGGGCTTGATTCACTAAACTGTGATAACTCAAATATCACACCTTATCAAAGATATCACACCTTATCAAAGTTAACACGCCTCATCAGAGTATTATAGAGAGTGCTACGAATTTATGCCAGCTAATTGGCAATGGCACTCGTCCTGCCCTGAGCCCCTGCGGGTTCGTAGAGCTCGCTATGCTACTCTGATAAGGCATGTTAATTTTGATAAGGTGTGATATCTTTGATAAGGTGTGATATTTGAGTTACCACGGTTTAGTGAATCAAGCCCTTAAAGAGACACTGAAGCGGAAAAAAATGATATAATGAATTGGTTGTGTACTATGAATAATTACTAGAAGATTAGCAGCAAAGAAAATATTCTCATATTTTTATTTTCAGGTATATAGTGTTTTTTCTAACATTGCATCATTCTATAATATGTGCAGATTACACAACACTCAGCATTCAAAATGATTCTTTCAGAGCAGTCTGTGAACTAATGACCTCTCCTCTGGCAGAGAAAAAGAAAACAGTTCAGGAACAGTTGAGATACTAAAAGTCAGAAAACAGCCCTCTCCACCACTTTGAAAGTCTTAGAGCTTAATTGCTTTTTTGCATAGAGATAACAACTGGAGTTTCTTAACTCTTCCCGTGCTGGAAACAATTAGACTGATGTATCTGATCTTAATGTTTTATTTCTTAGCTGTACTACACATACAAATCATAATATCATAATTTTTTTTTTCGCTTCAGTGTCTCTTTAATGTGCCGAGCGCTACCGGTTTGCGTGGCTAATTTTTCCGCGATTTAACGCGGAAAAAAATCACTGCGCATATACGCGTTCTTGGATCGATCGCTATTAGCGCTTCTATAGCATGCTGCTAATCGCAATCGCTCCCGAATTATACACGCGCCGGAGAGGGGAGAGCGGCAGCTGTTAAGGTAATAACAGCGGCGTGGACGGGCGGGGGGCACTATACTGGCTATCCTGGGGCACTAAACTGGCTATACTGGGGCACTATACTGGCTATACTGGGGCACTATTCTAGCTATACTGGGGCACTATTCTGGCTATACTGGGGCACTATACTGGCTATACTGGGGCACTATACTAGGGGGCTATACTGGGGCACTATACTGGGGCACTATACTGGCTATACTGGGGCACTATACTAGCTATACTGGGGCACTATACTAGCTATACTGGGGGGCTATACTGGGGCACTATACTGGGGCACTATACTGGCTATACTGGGGCACTATACTGGCTATACTGGGGCACTATACTAGCTATACTGGGGCACTATTCTGGCTATACTGAGACACTATACTGGCTATACTGGGGCACTATACTAGCTATACTGGGGGGCTATACTGGGGCACTATACTAGCTATACTGGGGGGCTATACTGGGGCACTATACTGGCTATACTGGGGCACTATACTAGCTATACTGGGGCAACTAAACTCCCTACACTGGGGCAACTATGCTAGCTATGCAGCCGCACCCCAGCCCCCCCCCCCATAGCCTGCTGCGCACGGCACTGTCCACTAGGTCGCGCAAACAACCGGGGGCCGCACCCCCCCCCCCCCTCCCCGCGCCGTTCCCCGGAGAAAAATTTGGTCAGACAGTGTTCCCCGGGCCGGAAAAGGTTGGGAACCACTGTTCTAGACGACCGCCTAACGCCAATTGGCGTAAAGTCCTGGGGGCGTGTTTTGCAGGACATCTCCGCTTGAATGATCAGTCATCAGTCTCCCTGTGGTGAACGGCGTTCGCTGTCTTTTTACATTGTACAGCCTGCAATCTACAGCAGCACTGTATTGACACGGCTGTCCCCTGGGGAGGTACAAGAGCGATCGGTTCTCATAGGCTGATGCCTATGAGGAGAGCTGATCGATGTGATTGGCTGGCGGGGGGAGGGAGGGAAAAAATAATAATAAAAAATATAGGTAAATTTATAAAAAATAAAATAAACAAATAAATACACACATAAATAAACATTGGGGGAGCAATCATAGCCCACCACCAGAAAGGGAGGGGGGAGATTAATTTGTGTGCTGTGTGGTATGGCTCTGCAGCAAGCTGTTAAAGCTGCAGAACCAAAATTGTAAAAAATAGCCTGGTCACTGGGGTCTTGATGGTGCTGATGTGGTTAAACAATACCAGTTGCCTGGCAGTCCTAATCTTTAAAGGACTTCCGATGTGAACAAAATCTATTACGTGCCAGATGCCGTGGACGCGCGCCCGCACAGAAGACCCGACCCCACGGCGGGTCGCCATCATTGCCGGCGGCCAGCGAGGATACAGAGGACCACCGGAGCTGCAGCGAGGGACTGAAACTGCTGCTCGGGGCTGGTGAGTAAAAAATAGATTTTGCTATTCACATCGGAAGTCCTTTAATACATCAGTCGTTTCTGAATCACACATCTGAAACAAGCATGTGGCAAGTCCAGTCAAACATCTGATCTGCGTGCTTGTTCAGGGGGTTATTCAATCAAAAACTGGCACTTGCTGTTGAACTTTGATTTATTTCATGACAAAATCCATGAAGTCAGCGTTCCGGGATTGTAGTCCAGGGTAAAATCACCTCAGTGCTCTTACAGCAGTGATCCGTAGCGTGCAAGCGGCCTTCTGCAGCAGCCTTCTGCACATCACTGCTATGAGGGCAATGAGGTGATTTTTCCCTGGACTACGATCTGTTTAAGACATTATAGAGCTAATCAAACACTTTTTGCCTGGCGAGCTGGGACCTGGCGAGGTCTGGAAATGTTGGCGTTTTGGATGTTGTCTTGAAATAAATCAAAGTTTAAAAGGTAGTGTCAGTTTTTGATTGAGGGCCCTTTCACACTGGCGTGGTGAGGTGTGGCAAATTGCTGCAACTGCCATCGCAGCCTAAGAGCTCTTTCACATCTAGAACACATGCAAGAGCCGTTCTCCTGCATGGGTTATATGCCCTGCGGCGTGTTGTCGGGATGTAGTGGTGCGAAGCAATCAGCGGCGGTAGTAATGCATTCAACCGACGGGTCCCGACAATTTAAAGCTCCCGGGTGCATTGAACCGCAACGCACCAAAACGCAGCATCGGATGTGAGAGGTAAAATGAAAGTCTATGGACTTTCATCTTACCTTGGTTAACGCAAAGTTTTGAATTTGCGTTAAATCGCAGAAAACGGGCTCTGGTGTGAAAGAGTCCTAATGAAACAATGTGGGGAAGTTCATACTTCTCACGTTGCGGAACACTGCGCCGGAAGTACCCTATCTAACGTTAGCGCAGAACTACGTTACAGTGCAGCCAGGAAGTCATGTTAGTCTATGGCGATGCAGTTTTTTTTTAAAGTTGACGACGCAACGCTCATACGCGGAAGCGGATTTTGCATACCTGAAGCAGGAAGTGACCACAAGAGCCCGCCACTTCCTGCCTGGAAGATTGCCAGAAAGGGAACACTGTGTACTAACGCGGTGTTCCCTGAAGGCCTGTTCTTGGCGGTGCAACGGGAGTGACGCACCACATCGCTGACACCAAAATACAGTCTGAAACCAGCCTGAATGATTGTGGTGGGAGGCGGCATCCTCCTGCATTCAGTGAGCACCCCCACTCAAGTACTGTGGCCTTACCATTAGCGAGTGCCAGACAATTTTCACTACTACTGATTGGGGGTTATGGCTTAAAGTTGGTACTAGCCCTTACACAGTATACGGGCTATATCTACAATTACTTAGGCAAGAAAAAGCAAAAAACGTGCACCTTCCATCTTGAAAAACAATTTTTACTTGCTGAAAAATGTGTGGCTATACCAGAATAAAAACACAGTCCTATCAATGTGGATACAAATCACTCATTGCATAGAGTGATGGCCAGGTGTAGGCTTACGTATCCCCGGCGGAAAGCCTATGGGGACGCGTCATGCGGATTTGTATCCGCATAGACACCCATTGGTTAGTAAGTATACTTCCGCTTACTGGGACGCATGACGGCAACTCCAGCCTCCAGTACAACTAGCCTTTGCCCCTAGGGAGATGATGTCACCGGAAGAGGCGGGGCTTCCCCCCGCTTTAACCTCCTTGCCGGTTATCCCGAGCTCAGCTCGGGGTAACCTGCGCAGGAGGATTCCTCAGACCTCGCTGGGCCGATTTGCATAATTTTGTTACAAGCAGCTAGCACTTTGCTAGCTGCTTGTAACTTCCGATCGCCGCCGCTCGCCGCCAATCCGCTGCGCTGGGGATACGTAAGCCTACACCTGGCCATCACTCTATGCAATGTCTGAGTGATTTGTATCCACATTGATAGGACTGTGTTTTGATTCTGGTATAGCCACACATTTTTCAGCAAGTAAAAATTGTTTTTCAAGACGGAAGGTGCACTTTTTTTGCTTTTTCTTGCCTAAGTGATATTGTTTGTTTTCTGATGGATGTTGACGGAGCACACATCTTAGTGGCTATCCTTTGTCGCAGACAGTGGATATAGCAGGAGGGTGGAAGATTTGTTGCCTGTGTTCACTACCCCAGCTCACTAAGTTAAAGGGAAGTGCCACACTGTTTTCTCTGACTTCTGGTACATTGCTATATCTACTATTAGGCTGGATTCACACTGTATCGGACGCACACCAGCGATTTCACAGCACATCCTCTAAAGAAGAACCATAGTTGTTTCTGGGCACAGACCAGTGTTCTCCCCAGAAATGTTTTCCAGCCAGGTGGCATGAAGAAGTAGCCGGGTGGTATGAAAAAATAGCTGGGTGGGGCTAGATGACAGAATGGAAGGCCGGCGCTTTTTTGCACAACACCTCCTCCTCTGCTTACAACAGAGGAGGAGGTGAGCTGATTTCTACTACCAACTGTAAGTGACAGCAACATAGGAGAAAAGTAATTTATGGCTAATTTTACTCTGGAAAAAAAGTACTTCTTATTTGTTTATGTTTGCACATATTTTAAATTTTAAAATTTTTCGCCATAGTGCCCCTTTAAAGAGACACTGAAGCGAAAAAAAAATATGATATAGTGAATTGGTTGTGTACTATGAATAATTACTAGAAGATTAGCAGCAAAGAAAATATTCTCATACTTTTATTTTCAGGTATATAGTGTTTTTTCTAACATTGCATCATTCTTTAATATGTGCAGATTACACAACACTCAGCATTCAAAATGAGTCTTTCAGAGCAGGCTGTGAAGTAATGACCTCTCCTCTAGCAGAGAAAAAATAAACAGTTCACTTACAGTTGAGATAATAAAAGTCAGATAACAGCCCTCTCCACGACTAAAGGGGCCCATACACTCAGCCGATTTTCTGGCCGACCGATCGATCCCGATCGATCGTTTGCAAATCGGTTGGCCAATCGACCGATCGATGGCCGATTTCGATCGATTTCCATCGAACTGGCAGGGTGGAAAATTTAGGTCGATCTGATGAGATTGCTTATCAGTTTGCATTGGCCTTAATGGAAATCTGATGGCAAAAAAATGCCATCAGATCAAATTTCAATAGATTTCAAACTGAAATCTATTGGAATTCTATCCTGGTAAAAAATGTTCTAAAAACGCATCAGATAGATCATCAGATGCATTTCTTATCTATCTGCTGCCAATCTGACGAGTGTATGGGCACCATAAGACTTAGTCGGAGAGTTAATGGCTTGTTTGCATAGAGATAACAACTGGAGTTTCTTAACTCTTCCTGTACTGGAAACAATTAGACTGATGTATCTGATCTTAATGTTTTATTTCTTAGCTGTACTACACATACAAATCATAATATCATAATTTTTTTTTTTCGCTTCAGTGTCTCTTTAATTGTATGTGTAGTACAGCTAAGAAATAGAACATTAGCAGCAAAGAAAAGAGTCTCATGTTTTTATTTTCAGTTGTATAGCTTTGCATTATTCTCTAATATTTACAATTTCAAAAAACACTCTGTATTTTAAACTATGAAACAGAGCAGAGCTAATGACCCTTTGAACTTCCCTGCAGTAAAATCTTATAAGTTGTCTTTCACCGTTTCTTTGATGTATAAGTGCTTCAGAAAATAGCACTGTAGCCGACCTAAGTTGGGTCGAAGAGCTCAGAGAAGCTCTTTTGCATAGATAACAAGTGACGTTATTTAACTCTTCCTGTACTGGAAACAATATGAGACTTATGTCTTTGCTACTCATGTTCTATTTCGTAGCTGTACTATTCATACAAATCATTACCTCATAAATTCATTTTCACCTTAGATTCCCTTTAATGCTTGATACACACCATACAATTTTGTGTTAGATGGTTCGATAGATAATTTCCATCATGTCCGATATTATTTTCAATGTTTTTGTGGTCGATTTCTCAAAGAAGTGAATGGAAATTGATAAGAAAAGATAAGAGAATCGAGCCGAAAAACGAATTGAAAACTGATCGAATAGAAAATCGCCCGAAAAAACGCATCTTGTGTACCTAGCGTAAGCGTGGAGAGGCCCGGGACTCAGCAAGACATGTCTCTTGGCATCTGATCAGTCACTCTGCCCCTGCTGCGTGATTGGACAGCAGAGAAAAGGCTGTGAAATGGCTCCAGGAAGAGACCCGCCTACAACAGATAGAAGCAAGATGCCACAGAGGGAGAGGAGAATACTGAGTAGGGTGGAATGTAATGGAAGAGATGCCACCCTCAACTTTTTGGGCCATTACCACCAGGCGCTGCCAATCCAGTTCACTACCAGAGATCAGTAAAAGTTTGCCTGTCACCCACTGCTGCTTGACAACCATTTCTTGCAACCCACTGCTACTCGGTACTCACTGCTTCTTAGCACCCACTGCTACTTGGCACCACTGCTTCTAAGCACCCACTGTTACTTGGCACCACTGCTTCTTAGCACCAACTATTACTTGGCACCACTGCTTCTTAGCACCAACTATTACTTGGCACCACTGCTTCTTAGCACCCACTATTACTTGGCACCACTGCTTCTTAGCACCAACTGTTACTTGGCACCACTGCTTCTTAGCACCAACTATTACTTGGCACCACTGCTTCTTAGCACCAACTGTTACTTGGCACCACTGCTTCTTAGCACCCACTGTTACTTGGCACCACTGCTTCTTAGCACCCACTGCTACTTGGCACCACTGCTTCTTAGCACCCACTGTTACTTGGCACCACTGCTTCTTAGCACCAACTATTACTTGGCACCACTGCTTCTTAGCACCAACTATTACTTGGCACCACTGCTTCTTAGCACCCACTATTACTTGGCACCACTGCTTCTTAGCACCAACTGTTACTTGGCACCACTGCTTCTTAGCACCAACTATTACTTGGCACCACTGCTTCTTAGCACCAACTGTTACTTGGCACCACTGCTTCTTAGCACCCACTATTACTTGGCACCACTGCTTCTTAGCACCCACTGTTACTTGGCACCACTGCTTCTTAGCACCAACTATTACTTGGCACCACTGCTTCTTAGCACCAACTGTTACTTGGCACCACTGCTTCTTAGCACCCACTATTACTTGGCACCACTGCTTCTTAGCACCCACTGTTACTTGGCACCACTGCTTCTTAGCACCCACTATTACTTGGCACCACTGCTTCTTAGCACCAACTATTACTTGGCACCACTGCTTCTTAGCACACACTGTTACATGGCATGTACTGCTTCTTAGCACACACTGTTATTTGCCACCACTGCTTCTTAGCACCAACTACTGTATTACTTGGCACCACTGCTTCTTAACACCAACTGTTACTTGGCACCACTGCTTCTTAGCACACACTGTTACATGGCGCCACTGCTGATTGTTACCAATTAATACTTGTTGAATACTCCTTGTCCATCACAACTACTTGGCACCCAAGTAAAAGAAAACTCTGTCTGCTACTTCCTGTTGCAACTACATCAAATAAAAAGGACGTGTGCATCACAGATCTATGTTTATGTTATTTTCCTACAAAATTCTATTTATGATCTATTTCTCCCCCTTAGGCTCCCTAATACCCTCTACCTAAATGAACCATGTACCTCTCCCATTCTCAGTCATACTTACCTATGGGTTCCTCAGTGTCAGAGGTGGGGTAACTCCCTCTGAGACAGGCCATCATGCACCTCCTGCACTGACCTCTCCCAAAACCCTCAGTACGTCACCCCACAGCCCGCTGAGCTAAATGCCACATGGCTCTACCAAGCCACACCCCCAACACCACAGCGCTCTGCTGCAATTATGTAACGGCTCCATTCTACAACAACTCAGGGGCCAGAATGGATGTAATATTTATCTTGTCTTGTATTCTGCATCAAGTTTTTTTCTGTGGGGTGGGAAATATGTACAGAATGGGAAAAGGAATGGCAACAGACAAAAGCCCTCCCCTTTAGGGATGATCAATGAGATGCAAATAGTTATGCAGGACTATGTAAATTTGTATACAAATATATGCAGCTTGAAAAGGGTTTATTTTCAAGCTGCATATATTTGCATACAAATTTACATAATCCTGCATGAACTCAGAAATATTTGCATCTCATTGATCCTCCCCACTCCCCTTTATACTGTTCTACCTGAAGTCTTAAGAGAACTCCACCCCATTGCACTGGAAAGAGAATGAACACTAAAAACTAATATATTTTGCCTGTCCTTCAAAAATAATCAGCTGCAAAACACTTTACTGTCTTTCATGCTTTCTGCTCAGTTCTCTGATTCCTACCTCAAGCGTAAGCTGACTGGAGACTGACAGCTCCAGAGGCAATAGAATCACTTATAAAGATGATAGACTGGATGGGCCTTGCATGGAAAAAAATGCTTACCATTGGTAGTGCAGAGAGGGGGGCGTTATTATAAGCTTGTTCATGCCTATAAGGTGTTAAGACAGGAGGGGACCGAGGCTGCACTAAGCAATTATAAGGAGTGCAAAAAAAATTGTAAAAAAGAAATTAGGCAGGCAAAGATTGCAGCTGAAAAACAAATCGCTAAGCATATCAAATCTAACCCAAAAAAGTTTTACAAGTACATTAACTCTAAAAAAAAGAAAGGTTGACTGTATAGGACTCCTAAAGGATGAGGGTGGGAACTCAATGGTGGATGACCAAGGTAAGGCAGAGTTATTAAATGCTTTCTTTGCTTCTGTCTTCACAAAAGAAACAGCACTGTTGCAAACTACAGAGGCGGAAGAGTCTCAATTTTCTAACTGTAATATTAAATACTTAACGCAGGAAGAAGTGAAGGCAAGACTAAATAAATTAAAAATAGACAAGGCACCTGGCCCGGATGGCATGCATCCTCGGGTCCTAAGGGAATTAATTTCAGTTATAGATAAACCCCTTTATCTTATCTTTTGTGACTCTCTTGCAACTGGCAGAGTCCCAGTGGATTGGCGTACAGCCCACGTTTTCCCATTATTTAAGAAGGGCAAAAAATCTGATCCAAGAAATTATAGACCTGTAAGCTTAACATCAGTTGTATGCAAACTATTTGAGGGGTTACTAAGAGATACTATACATGACTTCATAGTAGAAAATAATCTTATTTCTCAGCATCAACATGGGTTTACTAAAGACAGGTCCTGTTTGACTAACATGCTCAGCTTTTATGAGGTAGTGAATGCTAATATGGATATTGGGAATGCTGCAGATTTGATATACTTGGACTTTGCAAAGGCCTTCGACACTGTTCCCCACAAAAGTCTGGTGCAAAAGTTGAGGATGCAAGGACTGGGGAAGAGTCTGTGTTCATGGATAGGGAACTGGCTAATGGACAGAAAACAAAGAGTTGTGGTCAATGGATCGTACTCAAAATGGGAGACTGTTAGCAGTGGGGTCCCACAGGGGTCTGTACTGGGTCCAGTGCTCTTCAATTTATTTATTAATGACCTAGTAGATGCAGTAGTGAGCAATGTTGCTATTTTTGCAGATGATACAAAATTGTGCAGAATCATCAACTCTCAGGAAGATAGTGTAATATTGCAACAGGATCTGGATAGGATGGCTATATGGGCACATACATGGCAGATGAAATTAAATGTTGACAAATGTAAAGTCATGCATTTTGGACGTACTAATGGTCTAGCACCATACAAAATAAATGGGATACAGTTGGGGACATCAAACTTGGAGAAGGACTTAGGAGTACTCATTGACAACAAGTTAAATAATCGTACTCAATGCCAAGCAGCTGCAGCTAAAGCTAACAAAATTTTGGGATGCATTAAAAGGGAAATAAAAACTCGAGATGCTAGCATAATATTGCCCCTGTTTAACTCTCTAGTTAGGCCACATCTGGAATATGGAATTCAGTTCTGGGCACCACATTACAAAAAAGATATTGCAGTTTTAGAGCAGGTGCAGAGACGAGCAACAAAATTGATACGTGGGATGGAAGGTCTCACTTATCAAGAAAGGTTAGATAAACTGGGTTTATTTAGTCTAGAGAAAAGACACCTTAAAGGGGATCTAATTAACATGTATAAATACATCAGAGGGCAATATAATAGCTTGGCGGATGAGCTTTTTGTCCCTAGGCCTTCTTAAAGGACTAGAGGACATGATCTACGCATGGAGGAAAAACGTTTTAGCCATTTATTTAGGAAAGGGTTCTTTACAGTAAGAGTGATTAAGATGTGGAATGCATTGCCACAGGAAGTTGTTATGGCAAACTCTATACCTGCATTTAAAGGGGGCTTAGATGCTTTCCTTGCGTGGAAAGACATCCATGGCTACAATTACTAGGTAATGCCTAATGATGTTGATCCAGGGATTTTATCTGATTGCCATCTGGAGTCGGGAAGGAATTTTTCCCTTTAGGGGCTAATTGGACCATGCCTTGTAAGGGTTTTTTCGCCTTCCTCTGGATCAACAGGGATATGTGAGGGAGCAGGCTGGTGTTGTACTTTATACTGGTTGAACTCGATGGACGTATGTCTTTTTTCAACCAAAATATCTATGTAACTATGTAACTATGTAACAGTATCGTATTCAGGCATTATTAATATTTAACAATAACAATAATATTTTTATAGCGCTTTTCTCCCTGGGGATTCAAAGCGCTGTGACCCTGCATTATGCAGTCTCAAAGGCTAGGGAAAAAGAGGTGCGTTTTTTGCCTTTTTTTAAAGAGAGTCTGAAGCGAGAATAAATCTCGCTTCAGACCTCATAGTTAGCAGGGGCATGTGTGACCCTGCTAAAACGCCGCTATCCCACGGCTTAACGGGGTTCCCTTCACCCCAAATCCCCTCTGTACATCGCGGAATCTCTTCCGCATTGGGGCAGGGCTAACCGCCGCAGCCCTGCCTCCCGAGCGTCTATCAGACGCGTACCTCCGCCTCTCCCCCGCCCCTCTCAGTCTTCCTTCACTGAGAGGGGCGGGGGAGAGGCGGCGATGCGCGTCTGATAGACGCGCTGAGAGGCAGGGCTGCAGCCGTTAGCCCTGCCTCCAGGAAGAGCAAAATTTACGACCAATTTGGTTGTTGATTTTGCAGGGGTGAAGGGACCCTCATTTAGCCGCGGGATAGCGGCGTTTTAGCAGGGGCACACGTGCCCCTGCTAACTATATGCTCTGAAGCGAGAATTATTCTCACTTCAGTGTCTCTTTAAAGCTGTCCAGAGAAGGAGCCTCTCACACTGATTGTGGAAGTGAGTCCCATAGAGTAGGGTCTGCATAGGAAAAGGCCCGAGCACCAAATGTTAGGTGTATCCTGGGAATAACCAGCTTCATCTTGTTGGCAGAGCGGAGGGTGCGTGGAGGGGCACAAAGTTCCAATAGATCCGCTATGTATTTGGGTCCCATGTGGTTTAGAGCTTTGAATGTCAGCAGGCAGATCTTCAAATGGATTCTCCATTTTACTGGCAACCAGTGAAGAGTTTGCAGTACTGGGGTGATGTGTGAGCTGCGGGGGGGCATTGGCTAGGAGTCTGGCTGCAGCATTCTGTACTAGCTGTAAGGGGCGCAGAACCTTATCTGTAGATCCGATAAACAGGGCATTGCAGTAGTCTAGACGGGAGGATACAAATGCATGAAGCAGGGCAGGTAGGTCTTCAGCTGGGATAAGGTGTTTTTTTCGCTATATTTCTTAGATGGAAGAAGGAAGACTTGACGACAGCTAATACCTGCTGTCTGAGTTTTAGATTTCCATCCAGGATCACCCCAAGGTTTCGCACAGAGTCTTTATACTGTACGGTATCTCCTGAAAATTGCTAGTTTGGGGTGGTGAGCATTTAGTATCTATATAGTGCCAAGATCTTATGCAGCACTGTACAGAATATATATTGTCTTGTCACTTAACAGTCCTTCAGAGGGTCTCACAATCTAATCCCCCCCCCCCCCCCCCCCCCCTAGATTTTGCCACCTGAATCCTGCGATTCAGGTAGCTTTATGGTAGGTCTGCCCCTTGCCTGCAGCGTTTCAGCGCTTTTCTGGTCGCCGGCGATCAGAAAAGCGTTGTGACACATGTATCCCTATGGGATCATTCTCATTGCAGCACTTTGTGAAAACTTTGTGAAACTCGCAAGCGTGCTGCATGTGGCATTTTTAGAGCAATCGCGATACAATTCTCATTCACCAAATGATAATCGCAAGGCGCACGCACCACTACTTCGCAATACAAAAATAGGCCATTGCGATTGCATTTTGTGATTTCCAGTGTAAATGGGCCCTACGGGTAGCAGTAGCAATGGTGTTCTGTTTATAATAACTAGTGTCACTTTCATGGCAAATCATAACATTCTTTAAAACCTTCTTGTTGTGTCAGGGGGCAAGAAACGGTCTGCTGTACCTTTATCATCAACAACAAGAACCTTCCTCCCCTCCCCCCCTGCAGCAAACATATCAGTCTTGTGGCTGTGAATCTGTAATTATATTCCCTATTCCCCTGGTAATACTTACCATATGCCTATACATGACGAACAGCACAGGATACCGCTGTGTAGATAGACAGATAGATATGTACATAGATAGCTAGATAGATGCTCTCTTCATGGTGTTAACTGTGCTGTGTTGGTTTTAATAAAACATGTACTTATATTATTTACGTTCTTATTACACTTTACATTTTCTATGTATTTATTGATGTACTTAATCCCTGGATGTCCCTATAATCAATGGATTTATTTTAATTTTTTTACCCACTGTTGTCCATAATGAACTTTGTACTCTGTAGTAGATCATGGCACCATATAAATAAATAATCAGAAAATGTGTCATCCACAGATGTGAAATAGAAGATACTGTATAACATGGAGGGAGGATGGAGAGACAGAGGACAGAGAGAGGGCAATGGAGGGAGATAAAGAGTGATGGTTAGAAGAAGGGTGGTGAGAGGGCAGGGGAAAGGGAGATCATCTGTATGCAGATGACATCCAGATCTACCTCCACACCCCTGACATATCCAGCACTACCATGGACAAGGTCTCCTCCTGCCTATCAGCCATCTCCTCCTGGATGTCCGCTAGGTTCCTGAAACTAAATGTAGACAAATTTATGATCTTCCCACCCCGGCCATCCCTGAACCTCCCAGATGTGCATGTCACTGTTAACTACACTACCATTCGCTGTACTGTACCTCTCAAGCCCGCTGTCTGGGTGTCACCCTGGACTCTGCACTCTCCTTCACTCGCCACATCCAAAACCTCACAAAGTACTGCAACTTCCACCTTCGTAACATCTGTAAGATGCGCCCTTTCCTGACCTCTGCCACCACCAAACTCCTCATCCATGCCCTCATAATTTCCCGCCTGCGACTACTGCCTTTCTGTCTGGTCTCCCTATAACCCGAATAGCCCCTCTGCAGTCCATCATGAATGCGGCAGCCAGAATTATCCACTCCTCCCATTGCTCCACTACAGCGGCTCCCCTCTGTGAATCTCTCCACTGGCTTCCTATCCAGTCCAGAATCAGATTCAAGATACTGTGTCTGACCTACAAATCTGTCCAGAAAAACCTGTCCAACCTACATTTCCGATCTTACTCAGAGGTACACACCTAGCCGCTAACTCCGCTTTTCCAATGAACTTCGCCTGACCGCCCCCCGCATCACCCAGTCCCATGCACGCTTCCAGGACTTCTCAAGAGCTGCTCCAACACTATGGAACTCCCTACCTCCATCCATTAGGGCAGCCCCCTCCTTCAACATCTTCAAGAAGGCCCTCAAAACTCACCTTTTCACTCTGGCCTACCACCCCTCACAATTGCTCTAAACCCACAGCTGAACTCTGGTCCCTACCTTTCGTGTCCCTACCTCTCCCTCTAAATTGCAAGCCTTTGGGCAAACCTCCATTACTGTGAACCCATGCTATGCATTTGAGTGAACCTAACTTGCCTAATCTTCATGCTCCCATCCAGTGACTAAGCATTACCTTGTACTCATACTGTGCTGTGTGATCGGGTTTTCTTGTATTCCTCTATGGTCATATTGCTGTATGTCACCCCTAAATATTGTCTGCAACCTAAACTAATGTCCAGCGCTGCGTAATATGTTGGCGCTTTATAAATACAATAAATAAATAAATAGATGAGAGAGGAGAGTAAGGGAGATGAAAACACAGATAGTGGAGTTGAGAGAGTGCACTGGGTGATGGAGAGACAGCAGTGGGGGAAGAGAGCAATAGGAGAGGCAGTGAGGTGGGGGATACTGAGAAAGCACAGTGAGGACGGTAAGGGCCTGTATCCACTAAATAACAATACACAGTGTTTCTCCACATGCCACCTAGGCGGTGAAACGCCTGAGGCAGGGCTTCTAGGCGCACGCTGCGTCAGTTTGGCGCGGCTATCGCAGCAACGCTATAGTCCCTGGCCCATACATGGGTAATTTGGGGATCCCAAATTACTCTTTCCTCTGAGTTGCTACGAGTTGGAGGGAGGATAGTAATTAACGCTGCCCGGAACTTTCGACAGCAGCAAGGTGAGCCGTCAATCGCCTCACCTTGCGCCAAAGTGACCGACCAGTGAAAATGAATGTACGCGAAACGCTGCCTATTCAGACACCAGCCTGCCATCCGAATCGCATGTCAGTGCAATTCTGGACAGCAGACCTATGCATCCCAAACTCTGTAGCCGTGCATTTTTTATGGATTCTAGAAACACAACAAGCACGAATACTTAAAGAGAACCTGCACTGAAAATGAAAAGTCAAAATAAACATAAACACATCATACTTACCTCCCGTGTTGTCTACTCATCAATCTCTTTCTCCTCTCCTGCGTCCTGTTTGTCCACTGTGATCAATGGAATTATCTGTCCTCCATTTTGAAAATGGCCATTACCCCATAACAGCTTCCTGGTCATCACACTGTTAAAGGGACTCCGAGCAGTGCAGAAACTATGGGAAGATGCATATCATTTTAAAGCTCTCGTTCTCCTCTTTCCAATGATATATAAACCGCCGCCCTACACCTTTTAGTTTTCGCTATTTTCGCGATTGAAATTGCCATCTTTCCATAGTTACATTGTATTACACAGGGCGCCTTTTTCTCAAAGTCAGCAGCTCCATTCAGCAGAAAAAGTCACCCTGTGTAATACAATGTAACTATGGAAAGATGGATATCATTTTAAAGCTCTCTTTCTCCTCTTTCTGACGACACCTAAATCGTCGCCCTACGCCTTTTAGTTTTTTCTATTTTCGCGATCGAAATCGCGGCCGCTGCAATTTCAATCGTGAAAATAGCGAAAAATAAAAGGCGTAGGGTGGCGGTTTATATATCATTGGAAAGATGAGAAAGAGAGCTTTAAAATGATATGCATCTTTCCATAGTTTCTGCACTGCTCGGAGTCCCTTTAAACTGTAGTATCGCCCACTTGAGCCATAGGGAAACATGGACATTACCTTGCACATTCAGTTGTAACTGACAGCAGCTAATATATAACTGACAGCAACTGTTATATTTCAGTTCTGACAAAATATTGTCAAAACTGGAAGGGATCACTGTAAGAAAAAAATGATGAGCTTCTGAGAGGAACTGACGGCGAGGTAAGTATGTAATATTACAGGGCTGTGGAGTCGGAGTCGTGGAGTCGGAGTCGTGGAGTCGGGCAATTTTGGGTGCCTGGAGTCGGAGTCGGGAAAAAATGCACCGACTCCGACTCCTAATGAATTTGTAACTGTAATTAAAATAGAAAATATGATAAAATGTTCTATTTATCAGATAATAGTCATTAAAAATGATGTATATATACAGTAATAGCTGTGCTTAGTCCACAAAAATGAAATAAACCAATCAAAATGAGTTACTTGTGCTGCTTCAATAAAGCAGTCCCCGTATTTTTAAGGTCAGATATACATATCTGATTGTGACTGTATATATGATGTGTACACAGGAATCTCTTATATATGTTACGGCCAGAACCCGAAGTTTGGCCACTTCTAGTTCTGGCCGGCCACTTCGGGTTCTGGCCGGCCAATGCGCGAAGTGGCCGCTGCGCTGCGGCCAATGTTAGAAATGGAATGATTCCTCTGAGGTTAATGTATCTTCTGGCCGCAGTGCAGCGGCCAAACGTATAACAACTTAGTGAATTTATTGCAATTCAGTCGGCGGCAATGTAACAATTCAAGCCGCCGGCTTTTTCTCTGCCTCTCTCTCCTCCCCCCCCCCCCCGCCTCTCTCGCTCTCCTATGGGCCGCCGGCGGGGACACGCGTGTCCCCCCGGAGTCGTTCGTCGCGGCAGGGGAATCCTGCTGTTCTTGCAGAGCAGGTGCTGGCAGAAGCAATGTCTGCAGCCTCCCCGCTCTGCTGCCCTGGCGCCACGAACGACTCCCGGGGACACGCATGTCCCCGCCGGCTGCCCATAAGAGGAGAGAGAGAGGCAGAAAAAAAAAGCCGGCGGCTTGAATTGTTACATTGCCGCCGGCTGAATTGCAATAAATTCACTAAGTTGTTATACATTTGGCCGCTGCGCTGCGGCCAGAAGATACATTAACCTCAGAGGAATCATTCCATTTCTAACATTGGCCGCAGCGCAGCGGCCACTTCGCGCATTGGCCGGCCATCTATGCTGTAAGAATAAAGACTGATGTGTAGCCGGGTCACTAATAGAGATGGTCAATAAGATGGAAATAATTCTGCACTGATGCTGATTTATGCAAATGTATGCACTCCCTTTGCTGATGAAATCAAATAATTTGATATGTTGTTAAAATTTGGTTTGGTGACTGCAAATTAAAGGGTACCTGAGACGGATGAAAAGTAAAGTTTTATACATACCTGGGGCTTCCTCCAGCCCCCTTTAGGCTAATCAGTCCCTCGCTGTCCTCCACCACCCGGATCTTCTGCTATGAGTCCTGGTAATTCAGCTAGTCAGCGCTGTCCGGCCGCATGCCGCTCCCACAGCCAGGAACATTCTGCACCTCCGCAATAGTGCTGCACAGGTGTAGTATGCTCCTGGCGGTGGAGTGGGTGCATGCGCACTACGCCCGACTGGCTCAAGTACCTGGACTCATAGCAGAAGATCCAGGTGGTGGAGGAGGACAACGAGGGACTGATTATCCTGAAGGCGGCTGGAGGAAGCCCCAGGTATGTATAAAACTTTAATTTCATCTTTCTCAGGTTTACTTTGTTACACAGTAGTACTATACTCTACATATGCACTCCCCACAGAGCTGCAGGGAATCCACTGAGAATGCTGTGCACTTTGAACAGAGAGGTGTTGTCTGTCACCCATAAACTTTGTTCAGATTGTGCATGAAGAATGTGTAATAGTGGAAGAATCTCCTCATTACCCTGCAGAGTACCTGCACATCATTCTTACATGTACCCACACTTACATTGCCTAGGGCCTGATAGATGTTCTTTGTTCCGGTTTGTACCTTTTACAAGTACTCTTACCAAGGACTAGTTTTAGTCTAAAGGGAATAAATATAGTAGTCTACATATCCTTCTCACTTCAGTTGTCTTGTAAAATTCCTAAGCGTTGGCAGTTAAGAGACGAATTTCATGTTACATACTTTTAATCAACAAAATTGTAATATGCAAATTAGAGGAGTCGGAGTCGAGGAGTCGGAGTCGAGGAGTCGGTGGAATCCCAAACTGAGGAGTCGGAGTCGGTGGATTTTTGGATCGACTCCACAGCCCTGTAATATTAATTTGCAGCTACGTCATGTCTTTATTTTAAATAATTTTACTCAGTTCAGGTTCCCTTTAAGGTGGCCACTAACGGTCCAATTTCTAGCGAAAATTTGTTTGAGCGATCAGAAATTCTGATCCGATTGGTTGTAAATAATCTCAGTTGATGGGCACAATAAATTAGAACGATTGAATTTAGATTTTCTTGATTGGTTGTGATAGATAGGAAGCAAAGATTTGTATGTTGATGGTGTAGTGAACAATTTTTCTTCCGACCAGAATTTCTGATTGCTCGAACGATTTTCGCTACAAATTGGACCATTGGAAATGTATCCGCACGATTTACATTATAGAGCTGTCCTTGCATTTGCCAATTTACAAGTGATCCGTAACTGAATGCAAACGCAACAAATCGCAGCCAGTGTAAGGGCCTGTATACGCTTAAAATTGCAACGCACAAATGCTCCTAAAAATTCTACTTGCAATTTTTGTACATTTGCGATGTGTTTTTTGTTTTCTGTACTTGTAATTTTGCTGAAGCCATCTTCCTTGAAGTTGGAAGGTCTACTGAGATGATTTACGTCCCAAAAAACACTATGAAAATTGCATTCAACGCATTTTTAGGGCCCATACAGACTTATGCGATAAGCGGGCGATTCCCGCTAATTGCTAAAACGCTAGCGCTTTTTAAAGTGCTAGTGCTTTGTTACTCTATGGCAGTGTTCTCACTGCTGCGATGGGCGCCGATCGTGGGTGTTTTGCGATTAGCGTAATCACAAACGTGTTACCTGCAGCATTTACTGGCCGATTCAGCAGCGATCGTGGTACAGTGCTCTATAGCGCTGACCGCGATCGCTCTAAAATCGCGGAAGTATACAGTGATTTTTACCGTGCTAATCGAGGTAAAATCACTAGAGCAACTAGCATTTCGGCGATTTAAAGTGTGAATGGCCCTGCAAACGCTCCAAAACCGCTGCAATCACATCACTATGTACAACACTTTGCGATTCTCACTACTACTGCAATGACCTTACGATATGGAAAAAAAAACACGATTCTAAAATTGAGTTGAAGCACAGCCAGTATGTACAAAACAGCCCTAAAGATACAGGCAGAGATAGTGATGTGAGAAATGAATGGCAGTTTACATTAGAAGCATAAAAGTACTCCTTGGTTGTTTTATAACATTCACTATTAATAAAAAGCTTATTCCCTGTACGATAGGATCACTCTTTTTATTATTATTAATAATTCCAATACACAGAGTAAGGATATCAGCAGCTTGATCAGAAAGATCTAAGCCTAGTCCTTCCCAGTCACCTTCCCCCAGTCAAGGGCACAGCAGACCCGCATAGTCAGAGGAGGCCACTTACCTGCTGAGTGTGTGATGGAGGGAGAGGAGGCATAGAGGAGGCCGCAGAGGAGGAGGACCAGGATGGAGTGCAGAGGGAAGAGGCGCATGGTGGTGTATGAGGCTGTGTGTATGAGGAGACTGCAGGGTGTGACTGCGCTGTACACCGGCTATACACACCAGCTGTTCCCTCCAGCGAGGCTCCCCTGTCACTGCGCTGTGCTGCTGCCTGTCTGTGTATGGGCTGCCCTGACTGTGTGTATATAGAGCTGCTCTATGCCGGTGGATGCAGCTTCCTCCAGCGGTGAGACACCTCACTGTCATCATGAGCTGGACGCATGGCAGCAGGAAGTTGCTCTCTCTCTCCTTCTTCTTCTTTCTCCTTTTTCAAAAGCAAATTGCTCCAAAGAGTCAGGTGAGTTGCACACTTGATGAAGACTGCTGGTTTTCATTGAATGACAACTTCACACAATAACTTAATAGGAGTTGCAGCAATGGGAAGGCATGGCTGCCCTTACATTATTTTAAATGATGTAAAACAAACCTGAAGTGAGGAATTCACTGTTTGATATTTACCTCAGGTCGCCCTTCACGCAATGCAAGTAGAGAAAAGTAGCCGGAAAGTTGCGCTGCTCGGTACCGTTACGTACAGTGAGGCATACAGTAAAGTGAAAGTATGCCCCACTGCTACTGTAAAGGTGGCCACTAACAGTCCAATTTCAAGCGAAAAATCGTTCGAGCGATCAGAAATTCTGATCGGAAGTGAAATTGTTCACTACACCATCAGCAAACCAATCTTCGCTATCTATCGATCACGATCGTCTTGAAAATTCAAAATTTCGTTCGACGAAAATTCAGTCGGACGACTTTTTTTTCAATAACTCATAATCGATCATAACCATTAACGGACATTATTTCCTGGCAATTCGATCACTGCCGACCTACAATTTAGGATCGATCGAATGATGTTTCGCTAGAAATTGGTCCGTTAGTGGCCAGCTTAAGCGAGCATGTTTCACTGGAAACGCACTGCATGCTGTGCATTATCCTGACAGGAGCCGCCGCACCTCAATGCATGTTGCTATGCTTGGGGGGGGGGGGACAGAGGAATGACATAGAAGTTGGCCGCTGCTCGACCAAGTCGATTCGCCACGTGGATCACTTGTGGGGTGATGATCTGGGCTGTCCACCCGCCTATCGGCAGAGGCGGTCTTTATCAATCGCCCCAGTCGATTTTGGTCAGGCGTATGTATGGGGCTTTAGCCTCATATGAATTTAATTGCATTGCAATGTGGTGCAGTTCAGTGCCCTGTCTACCACCCACGAGGGCCATTCGGGTGCAATTTAAATGCAGCCAAATAGCAGCGGTTGCAATACCACGCATGTCAGCGCTGTGCCACGCGGTGCCGAACATGGAACGCCAACAAGTGCCCGGCAGGTGCAGGAAAGCAGCTGACAGCCGGTAGCTGCCCATCTGAAAGAGGCCTTAAAAGGTACGTAAAATTAATAAAAGATGCCAGGTTAACTTACCTGGGGCTTCCTCCAGCCCTGTGAAGTCCAGGTCCCTCACCGTCATTCCGCGCTGCTCCATTTCGTCGCAGGCTATCCATTCGCACTACCGTGGCCGGGAGTGTTCTGTGCATGCGCAGTTCCAATATTTAGGAACGGCCCAAGTGCAGAATGGGCATGGGATCAGGAGGTGCTGCCCAGAGGCCCACATGCAGCTGTCAGAAGGCCACTACTGCTTATCAGAGGAGCACAGTGTGACAGTGAGGGCACAGAAGGACTGCAAGGGCTTCAAGAAGCCCCAGGTAAGTTAAACTGGGCACTTTTATTTTGCTTTAGGTTCCCTTTTAAGTATCTAACCTGATACTGACACTTAAAGAGAACCCGAGGTGGGTTTGAAGAATATTATCTGCATACAGAGGCTGGATCTGCCTATACAGCCCAGCCTCTGTTGCTATCCCAAACCCCCCTAAGGTCCCCCTGCACTCTGCAATCCCTCATAAATCACAGCCACGCTGCTGACAAACAGCTTGTCAGAGCTGGCTGTGTTTATCTCTATAGTGTCAGTCTGCTGCTCTCCCCGCCTCCTGCAGAACTCCAGTCCCCGCCTGCATCCCTTTCCTCCCTGCTGATTGGAGGGAAGGGGCGGGGGCAGGGATCGGAGCTATGCAGGAGGCGGGGGAGCAGCTGAGACTGACACTACAGATGTAAACACAGCCTCACAGCACGGCTGTGATTTATGAGGGATTGCAGAGTGCAGGGGGACCTTAGTGGGGTTTGGGATAGCAACAGAGGCTGGGCTGTATAGGCAGATCCAGCCTCTGTATGCAGATAACATTCTTTAAACACACCTCAGGTTCTCTTTAAAGTAAACCTGAGACGACAGGGTATAAAAGTTTTATACATACTTTGGGCTTCCTCCAGCCCCCTGCATACTCATCGCTCCCTGGCCATCTTCCTCCGCCTCCTGGACTGTTCGGTAGATGCCCCGCAAATTTCCCGGTGGCATTAATTACTATTCCTCCTCCAGGGCACCATAGACCCGGGAAAGATGCAATTCGCCTGACAGCTATTGGCAGCTGAATTGCATTGTTTGTTTGTTTTTTTCTTAATTTGGGCTCCGTCTTTTGCCGGCGCCCAAATTACCCTCTGAGCGCCGCCATAGCCTTAATTCACATTACAGCCTATGGCGGGTACCCAAATGTCCGACACCTTTTTTGCCCGTCTCGCTAGCAAGCTAGTGGTTGTTGCATAGAGGCAGCTAACAGGAATCCCTCAGTTTCTTGTATGAAAAAACCCGTAGAGCAACAGGTTACTCTCATACAAATGTATTGCTTAAAGAAAATCTGTGACTTTAAGGGGCAAAAAAAGCTTCCTCCAGCGTCCCCCCTTAGAGCCTCTGCTCAATCGGCATCCTCCCGTGCCACTCCGTTCTCCTGCAATGTGACCCGGTAAATTCCCCAGTCACACTCACAGTCGCCCCCCTGATTGCGCTTCCGTGATCGGAAGTGTTCCGCACATGAACAGTTCTCTAAGACTGTAACTGCACTTGTGCAAAATGCACCAAGCCACAGGGCTGATAAAAACATTGAGTTCAGAGAAGAAAAGCAGGTTGGGCACCCGTTAATGCTTCAGTGTAGTTTTAATCCATGAATGTACAATATTTCACATTAAAAAGGGAGTGATCAAGACCGCCTGACAGCCATTTCGCAGGAGTCCCTGCTTCATCAGAGACCAATAAAAACATAGAATGTAACAAAAATCTACCAAAAAAACACGCACGCACACACACACACACACACACACAGTTTGATGCTTCTGGCAGAAAGTGTTTTCTCCCTTCATGTGAATTTAGAAGCAGCCTTTTGATTTCAATAGGCCGTGATTCCCTGTCCGAATTCCTGTGCTTGGAAATGCTGTGAATTAAACCTAGTGGAAGGAAATCAGAGTTCAGTAAAAATATATAGAAAGTGTTGTATATGCCTGGGGCTTCCTCCAGCCCCATCCGCACGTATTGCTCCCACTCCGCCGTCGCCAGCCTTCTCCTGTGCCGGAACCTGGTTCCTGCCGGCGATTATCAAAGCGCTGATGTGAATGTATCCCTATGGATACATTCACACTGAGGCGTTTGTGATTTTGATCAATTGCAAACACGCTGAATGCAGCGTCTTTGGGGTAATTGTGCTTTGATTATCGTTCTATGGGAATCACAAGCGCAAATCGCGTTCAAATCGCAAGATTTTGCCACTGATTCATGATTGCAGAACGAACGAGATCGCGGGGCAAGTGGCGGGCAAGCACCGAGTGTAAACTAGCCCTAATTCTCAGTTCCCTTGTTGTTTATTCATTAACTATGATTAGAAACTTATTTGTCTGCACATTAGTAAACATTGGTAAGATTATTTATAGGAAGCAGTATAAATCTACGTCGGGCGGGTGGCGCTGCGGTTCTGACCGGGCGCAAACTCTACAACCCATTCACCGCACGTCTCTGCCCGACACCGCCGCTCTCGCCGCTTTCCACCCGCCGCAATTAGCTGCCCTGCCGTTTCTATGACGGCAGAGCACTGTGAGCCGGGCAGGAGCCGTTTTCATTGGCTCCTGGCCCTGTCATTCCTGTAAGCCAATCCTATTGGCTTACATTGAGTGATAGGGTCAGGAGCCAATGAAAGCGGCTCCTGACCGGCACACAGCGCTCTGCCGTCATAGAGACGGCAGAGAGAGCAGCCTGCGGCGGGGACAGAGCCGCGTGACCGGCGGGAGCAACGGATTTTTGCGGCGATTCGTCGGTATTCGGCGTTTTAGCGTACCAGCAGCCTCTGGTCCTTAAGGGTGCAGAGGCTGCTGGTACCGAAGAGGTTAAAGAGAAACCGTAACCAAGAATTGAAGTTCATCCCAATCATTAGCTGATACCCCCTTTCTCATGAGAAATATTTTCTTTTTCTCAAATCATCAGGGGGCTCTGTATGGCTGATATTGTGGTGAAACCCCTCCCACAGTGTGATGTCAGGACCATGGTCCTGACAGTTTCCTGTCTCTGAACCAAATTGCATTGTGGGAAATAGCTGTTTACAGCTGTTTCCAACTGCCAAAAAAGCAAGCAGCATCTCCTTCCACTGACATCACCTGCCAGCGGTAAAAATGTCACCATGTGATAAATGTCAGAATGTAAATCAGGGAGAGGAAAGATTTTACAATGGGCAAACACTGACTAAATCATTTATACATAATTATTGTAAAAATGAAGCACTTTTTTATTACATTATTTTCACCGGAGTTCCTCTTTAATATACTTATCAAGAAGAAGAAAAAAATCACTTTAATAAGATTACAGCGCTGCCATTAATATTTTTCCCATGCAGCTGCTGAGCTGGCAGAGCTGACATCACCACATACATTACTGTCCTGGAGTGCCACAAGGCACTATACATAGACTTCTATACAAATGATCCCCGCTTTCACCAGTCAGGTATATTTACAATGATCACAAACATGCTGTCTTGGCACATTGCTGTGCATTGCAGCACTTTATAATAGAGATATCCTGACTCATCTATAAAGAAATAACATTTCCGTGGCAACAGCTTCATTGCAAAGAACGCGATGTGTAAAGTACCATTGCATCTTATTTTTAATTAGAGCAGGGGTATAACAGGAGCCACTGTGAAACCAATCATCCCCGCCATTGGAGAGTAGCAAAAATATAAACTTTACCCCATCTCTGTGCCCGGAAAGGTCTTCCTCACACCCCTTCAGTGTGGCCAGTGCGTGCAACCATATTCCGTATGCAGGGAAACAAAAAATAATAATATCTGGAGAACTGCAATGAAGCACTTCTTAGCAGAGTTGCTCAAATCCGAATTCGGGAGATACCCGGATAATTCTATCCGGATATCTCCCAGTAAACCTGTGCGGGCGGGGGTGTCAATCCTACCTGTATGACGTCTTCTTCGGTCCGTCCCTCGGCGCCTCCCACGATGCGGACCAAGCAGCAGTCACGTAACTACAAACACTTCCTCCTTCCGGGTTGAAGGAGGAAGTGTTTGTAGTCACGTGACCGGCACATGGAACGCATCGTGGGAGGCGCCAGGAACAGACCGAAGAAGACGTCATACAGGTAGGATTGACCACGCCCAGCCCGCACAGGTTTACTGGGAGATATCCGGATAAAACTATCCAGGTATCTCCCGAATTCGGATTTGAGCAACTCTGCTTCTTAGGCCCAGTGCACACCAAAAACCTCTGGCAGATCAGCAAAACGCTAGAGGTTTTTGAAGCAGATTTCAGAGCGATTCTAGGCATGTTTAGAGACGTTTTCTAAACATGCCTAGCGTTTTTTGGAGAGCGTTTTTGTGTAGCAGATTACAAATATTTTTACAGTAAAGCTGTAAAAATAAACTGAAGTAAACTGAACAGCTTCTGTAACAAAAATGCCTGGGAAACCGCTCTGATCTAGCGTTTTTCAGAGCAGTTTTCCACTTTCCTATACTTTAACATTGAGGCAGAAACGCCTCCGAAATCTAAAAAATGCTTCTGCCCCCAAGTTTGCGTTTGTGGAAAAAACGAACCTCTCTGGTGTGCACCATCCCATTCACTTTCATTAGCTAATCGGTTTTCCCCCTGCAAGCGTTTTAAAAAACGCTTCAGAACCGCTCTGGTGTGCACCAGCCCAAAATCTGCAGCAGTTTAGGGATGGATTTACACTTTTCTTAACTGTAGTGCAGCTCTAGAAATCCACGCTAAACTGCCGCTATTGCGTTGGATTTGAGAAGTTTCTTACTCTCATACTGAACAGTTCCTCTACTGGTTAGAACAGTTTTAGAAGAAAAAACGGTAATGCTCTGATAAATCTGGCCCTGTGACAGTTCGAGGCTCTCTAGAGAGGGAGCAGACAGGAATCGCATCGTCTACATTTTTTCTCTTAACTCCACAGTTTTTCTCGAAAAAAACACACAGCGCTTATATATTTCTGCAAGAACAGACCACAGTGATGACCACAAGGTAAGTGGAGAGTTTCATGTATGGGAGGCAGAGCAGGATCATCGCCCCCTAGTGTTTCCACCCCTCCCTTTAGATTGTAAGCCTCTGGCAGGGTCCTCCACTCCCTAGTGTAATCTACAGGATCATGTGCTCCCAGTGGCGTAGCTAGGGAGCTGTGGGCCCCGATGCAAGTTTTACAATGGGGCCCCCCAAGCGCTCTATACATAACAATTGATACGGCGCACCAAAACCTGCCAATGGCAACTACAGTGTCAGAGGTGCAAGAAGGGGATGAGGAACAGTTTGTTAATGATTACTAATATTCAAAGTATCTATATAAGTGATTATTATGAGCACAGGACCAATAGAGAGCTAAAACTGTAGTTGAGGGAGGGCCCTTCGGGGCCCCTCTGGCCCAAGGGCCCCGATGCGATCGCTACCTCTGCAACCCCTATTGCTACGCCCCTGTGTGCTCCTGTCCTATGACAGCCTGTACTTGTATTACTGGGCCTACCTAACCAGCCCATATTGCATGATCATGTATTTTGTACAATTTGCATGTATAACTTTGTTCTATGTGTATAACCCTATGTATGTCATCCTTGTTTCATTGTATATATTTATTGTCCAGCGCTGCGTAATATGTTGGCGCTTTATAAATACAATAAATAATAATAATAATAATAATCCACCAGGCAACCTAGATAGGAGCCTGGGGCCTAGTGGGTGTCAAGGGGAATACCTGACATCCACTGGCGTAACAATAGGGCCTGCAGCCCCTGCTCCCGGGGGGGGGCCCGCTCGGGGCCATTTTGTGGGGGCTGGAGGGGTGGCAGCATGAGGGGAGAGCCTTGGCCACAGTCGGCGGGGAGAGGGGAAGTTCCCTCCCTCTCCCTCACCTCGGGGCTCTGCCCTCTGCGCTCCCCTCCAGCTTAAGTTACAGTGTGGGCAGCGGCGGGCAGATACATACCTTCCGTGCGTTCCACCGCGTACTCCTCGCTCTAGCGTCTGTTGTCACTTCCGGAAGTGACGTCACTTAAGCTGGAGGGGAGCGCAGAGGGGAGAGCCCCGAGGTGAGGGAGAGGGGGGAACTTCCCCTCTCCCCGCCAACTGTGGCCAAGGCTTTCCTCTCTTGCTGCCACCCCTCCAGCCCCCACAAAACGGCCCCGAGCGTGCCCCAGGGAGGGGGGAGGGCCCGCTCTGAAATTCTGCAGGGGGGCCCGGTGGGGCCTAGTTACGCCCCTGCTGACATCTTCCCCTGGGCTATATGTATTTCAGATTACCCCAAGGGGGGTGGAATCAATTTCCTTGCCTAGGGCCCCATTACATCTTAATCCATTTCTAATGGGAGGTCTTATTAATACTGTATAGGGAGGAATTCAGTAGGAATAGTTAGCATATCTGCCTATAGCCCAGTGTACCTTATAGGCCCTAAATATTTCCGAACAATATTCCTTTCCCCTCTTTATTTCTCAAGTGTCTCTCTTTTGGGTCTTTTGTGTAAGTAACTAGGAGGAGATTTGCCCGTATAGGTTTGGGCCTGGAGGTGGCTGGTGTTCCAGGGGTGGCTGACTCTGGCCACTCCATCCACCAATGCAGAGTATTTGCAGAGCAGGGAGCACACTGAACAGTGCATAGATACCTGCCCATGCATTGCCCTCTCCTCTGCAGTCACCAATCACATACTCTCCTCTCCTAATCCCATGGCTGCCATAAGATTTGTGCAGGGAATACCCCAGTGATGGGCCTATGAAGGGGAGGCCTAAATTTTAAAGGGCAACTGGGGTGAGAAGATTGTAGAGGCTGCCATATTTGTTTCCTTTTAAGCAATAACAGTTGCCTGGTGGCCCTGCTAATCTATTTGGCTGTAGTAGTGTTTGAATAACACCAGAAATAAGCATGCAGCTAATCTTGTCAGATCTGACAATAATGTCAGAAACTCCTGATCTGCTGCATGCTTGTTCTGGGTCTATAGCTAAAAGGATTAGAGGTGGAGGATCAGCAGGATAGCCAGACAACTTACATATCTCTCTCATTTCAGTTGTCCTTTAACTTGTGGTGAGGCCCACAGGGAGCCTTCAAGTATGCCTTTAAAGGACAACTGTGCCTCCTTCCAACCTGTATGTATCAGAGTATCTGTGCTGCCATGCCTCCTTCTCCCAGCCTGTATGTATCAGAGTCCCTGTGCTGCCACGGCCCATTCTTCCAGCCTGTATGTATCAGAGTCCCTGTGCTGCCATGCCCCCTTCTCCCAGCCTGGATGTATCAGAATCCCTGTGCAGCCATGCCCCCTTCTCCCAGCCTGTATCTATCAGAGTCCCTGTGCTGCCATGCCCCCTTCTCCCAGCCTGTATCTATCAGAGTTCCTGTGCTGCCATGCCCCCTTCTCCCAGCCTGTATCTATCAGAGACCCTGTGCTGCAATGCCCCCTTCCAGCCTGTATCTATTAGAGTCCCTGTGCTGCCATGCCCCCTTCTCCCAGCCTGTATCTATCAGAGTCCCTGTGCTGCCATGCCCCCTTCTCCCAGCCTGTATGTATCAGAGTCCCTGTGCTGCCATGCCTCCTTCCAGCCTGTATCTATTAGAGTCCCTGTGCTGCCATGCCCCCTTCTCCCAGCCTGTATCTATCAGAGTCCCTGTGCTGCCATGCCCCCTTCTCCCAGCCTGTATCTATCAGAGACCCTGTGCTGCCATGCCCCCTTCTCCCAGCCTGTATCTATCAGAGACCCTGTGCTGCCATGCCTCCTTCCAGTCTGTATCTATTAGAGTCCCTGTGCTGCCATGCCCCCTTCTCCCAGCCTGTATCTATCAGAGACCCTGTGCTGCCATGCCTCCTTCCAGTCTGTATCTATTAGAGTCCCTGTGCTGCCATGCCCCCTTCCAGCCTGAATGTATCAGAATCCCTGTGCTGCCATGCCCCCTTCCAGCCTGTATCTATCAGAATCCCTGTGCTGCCATGCCCCCTTCTCCCAGCCTGTATCTATCAGAATCCCTGTGCTGCCATGCCCGCTTCCAGCCTGTATCTATCAGAATCCCTGTGCTGCCATGCCCCCTTCTCCCAGCCTGTATGTATCAGAGTCCCTGTGCTGCCATGCCCCCTTCCAGCCTGTATGTATCAGAGTCCCTGTGCTGTCATGCCCCCTTTCAGCCTGTATCTATCAGAATCCCTGTGCTGCCATGCCCCCTTCCAGCCTGTATGTATCAGAGTCCCTGTGCTGCCATCCCTCCTTCTCTCAGTCTGTATGTATCAGAGTCCCTGTGCTGCAATGCCCCCTTCCAGCCTGTATAGATCAGAGTCCCTGTGCTGCCATGTCTCTTTTCAGCCTATATAGTTCTTGCTTGGTTCACACCATACATAAAAATGTTCCCATTTTCTGTACCAGAGAAAAGTGGATCCTATGTTATCTACAGGAACCGCTCTGACTTGTCCCATTTTTTTAACGCATCTGTTTAAAACTGCAGCAGAAACAGATCACAAACTCCTGCCCGGTAGGGCATGCTTTTTTTAGGCACTGGTAGTGAGATAAGATAATTGCTAGTAAGATAATTGAATATCAGTGATTTTTAGAAATTATTTTACTATCATTAATAATCCCTACCGTGCTCTCACTTGACACCCTTCTCTATCGATGCCTAGCCCTAATGTACCCCCTTCCCCCGCTGCTGCAATACCCTCTGCCAATAACCGTGCTGCCTAATTACAACATTCATTGATCATTGCCTGTGCAGGTGGGAGGCATGTGCGCAGTGCAGGTGAGCTCCATCATCAAGCCTTCGCTGGCGGACTTCGAGGTCCTAGCCCTGGAATGGTAAAGAGGAGGGGGATGCGGAACACCTCTGGATTCTCCAGAGCCTTTCCTCTACTTGAGTAAGAACCTATTTGGGGCATTATTTTATTACAGGCAGGGGTGGGGGGGCAGAGCGGGCGCAGGAGTTTCTTTTCCCTGTCCTGAAAGACTGGCAACTAAGGGCACGGATGGAAAAAAACTTTCTGCTCTCTGCACAATTGTGCTAAAGACTGAATCTGCCACTGATAAGGAATCACAGTTTTGCAGACAAAGATTTGTACACAGTCCCTATACAGTGAGAAGCAGGGTCTTGTGCACAGCACCCAGCCCCCAACCTCTCTACCCTTCCCCAAGTGCTGTGTACTGTAGTGGTGCTGGAGAAGTCTGCAGAGCCAGTTCTGCTCCATCAGAGGTGGACAGAGTGAGTGTAATAAGCTGAGGCTGGAAGCACACTCGTCTGTCGGTTTTCTGCACACCATGTGTGTCTGTATGTGTGAAACATGAACGTTTTATCACAGAAGTTAATGTAATTGATGTAGAAAATGTGCAGTGCTTCACTGCTGTCTGTTTTTATTGGCATGGGGAAAACATATTCAAGTGTGCACTAGCTAATTAAATAACATTGGTTCTCAGTTAACCTGTGCAGAAAGTGGATGGGGGATTGGAGGAGGAGGGGGCCCCATCCAAAGTTTTGCAAGGGGGCCCAGTTTTTTTTCAGTTACGCCCCTGCAAATATGAACTGGTAAAGTAATATCTGATGATATGGAGTGATCTCATATATCTGTGTAATAATATTTTCCTTTTACAGACCTCCCAAGACACCAGATGGGGCGAGGAAGCGTCCGGCACCAGAGGAGGCTGGAGAAGGAACATCGTAAGTATAACATGTAGGCCCTGAAGAATAAATGGGTGCAGTTGGGAAAACTGATCACAACCTGATTGCATGTGGACACGTGTGTAGACACATCAGCAGGTCAGGCATTCACTGTGTGATCACCAGCCATTCCCATCGCCCCCGATGATGGCTGCAGTGATTCCCATCCAATGGCTGCTGATGCTGCTGTGTCTACATATACAGTAGAAGCATGCAGAGATTTAGTCCTTCAGGCTGGGTCCACACTTGAAAAGCAAAGTGTGATTTCACACAATGCAATATTGCACATTAGGCCTGAACGAGTTTAGGAAAAGATTGCCCAATTTCTGTCAGAAATTTCGATTCGATTCACGATTTTCTTCAAATCAAACTTTAACACTAAATTCACAGCGTACAGTAACATTTACAGACATGCATTGCCAGAAAATGACATCATACTATCAAATTTATAGTATGTCATTTTCTGTCATGTTTGTAAATGTAACTGCATTGTGAATTTAGTGCTAAGGCTTGATTTGAAGAAATGCAAAAAATGTCTTTCTGCACAGAAAGAATTTTTTTTGCATTTTGTACACTAGAATTGATGAGGTTAGAGCAAACCTCATAGTTTTTTCTGCAGCCTATACATTTATCAATAATTAAGCGCCACAATCACTAATTTTAGTCCTTTGATTTGAAGAAAATCGTGACTCCTTGTGGCCGGCCTGCTCAGCTGATGACATAGGCGGAAGGAGAGAGTCAGCCGCCAGGAGTGTTGCATGACATTCGCCTCAATTCACTAAGCTTATCTCCTGTCTTTAATAGCGTTTCTATAGTTGTCACCATGGTGATGAGGCATGTAGTATTCAGGAAACATTTGACCTCAGGCAAACCTAAAGTTAACTCTTCTGTCTTTAAGTTAACTCTTTAATCCTTAAAATAACTCCAGAATTCTAAAGTTAAAGGCAGACTGTTAATTAACTGCGTGTGAAAATAACTACAGAGGAGGTAACTTAAGGAATGAAGAGATAAGATAACTCTCTCACTGTGCGGTGGCAAGTGCACTCTTGCCTTATTATCTCCAGCATGATCTTACTGAATTGAGGCCATTCTTACATAGTTACATAGTTATTTTGGTTGAAAAAAGACATACGTCCATCGAGTTCAACCAGTATAAGCTCTTTCAGCTCTGCAATCTTACTAGAAGAATCTTATAAGCTTACTGCCTTCCTGATTTAAAGGATACCTAAAGTAAAAACAAAATGCTCATTTATTTAGCTGGGGCTTCTTCCATCCCCCTGAAGTCTTCCTGGTCCCTCATCATCATCCCGCACTCTGCTGTTCCTCCGGTGTCCCCCTCCAATACTGGATGTGCGGCCCCATACCAGGCGCCTCCTCCAGCGCTCTGTTCTGTTTATGACCAGTTGGACAGGGAATAATTAGACACAATTGTGTATTTTATATTTATATTTATTAATCTCCCTGGCATTATGATTGTTTTCAGATTTAGGGCCTAAAAGCTGTGCAAATTTTTCATACCACAGAGAGATCTGCACCAACTCCTGCATATAACTCACTCAGGCACAGGATTACCGCTCTGAGCTGCGGATTTCTGTCCCGAGCCTGACTCGGGATTACTGCTACGGAGGCGAAGTGGGTGGTGCTGAACTAAATAGTACAGTATATCTGTAGCCACTATCTAATCTTTACCATAGTTATGATCTCAAGTCCGTATCATAGACTTAAGCCCCCCTACACCATGCAATTTCACGTGCGAACGACCATATTTGATTGGATCGAATTAAATCCGACATGATCGATTGGGATTCGATCAATCGTGTGATCGATTTTGCATTCAAAACTAACCAAAATCGATCACAAGATCGATCGAATCCCAATTGGACATGTCAGATTTAATCAATCTAATCGTATTCGGTCCAATCAAATGTGATCGATCGCACGTGAAATTTCATGGTGTAGAGGGGGTTAAGGGTGCCTTTAGAGCGAGGAGGTGACCTGGCATATGAGGGGGGGGGGGGGGCAGTGCAAGCTTGCACGCTCTAGCTCCACCCCCCTGCATGGTCACCAGTGTAATGCTGTTACTACATGGCACTCCGTGCAGCTAGCAAGGATTTATCTGACACTTTGATCAAAATAGGGGGATGCCGTGCCTGACCTGATCCAACAGGGGCGCCCCCACTATCGGTGGAGCAGCGGCAGAGTAGCGAGGGAAAAGAGTACATAAGTACTCTTTCAGCTCTGCAATCTTACTAGAAGAATCTTATAAGCTTACTGCCTTCCTGATTTAAAGGAGACCTAAAGTAAAAACAAAATGCTCATTGATTTAGCTGGGGCTTCTTCCATCCCCCTGAATTCTTCCTGGTCCCTCATCATCATCCCGCACTCCGCTGTTCCTCCGGTGTCCCCCTCCAATACTGGATGCGCGGCCCCATACCAGGCGCCTCCTCCAGCGCTCTGCACTTGGGTAGTATGTAAAAATTATCACTGCATATGCTAATGTTACCGGCTGTGGAAGCGCAATAGAGGATGCGCACAGCAGTCACCGCACATGCGTAGTGGCCAGCCGATTACAAAGGGGGGCATCGGAGGAACAGCTGAGCATGGAGTCACAATGAAGGAGAAGGAAGACTTCAGGGGGCTGAAAGAAGCCCCAGGTAAGTAAATGGGCATTTTTTTTACTTTAGGTTCAATTTAAGCACAGCTCTCAGTGTCTTCTCTCTCTCTCTGAGTTCCATGTTGAACTACCGTAGATTTGCATAATGCAACAGTGCATAGTCTGTAAGTTGTGTACACATACGACTACCATGCTCCTTTCCTCTTACAGATCAGCCTCCTGGTCCTTTGTGGTGCCACCAAAGAAGTGGTGGAAGGAGTGGATGGCCCGCTCGCAGCAGCCGGTGGAGAAGCCCAGAATCTCCCTGAAGCCGGAGGAATAGACCACGTTTTGCGACTTGGTGGAGGAGGATTACATCCTTCAGTTCCTGGCCTGGGAACGGTGCTATAAGATCTCCGACAGGTACCTCTTGGCCGTGGTGCTTGCGTACTCCACTTCAGGGCCCGGGTGTCTAAAGAGACCTGTGACCAGGTACAGCAAGTTACCCAAAAATGATGGAACATGATATGTATACCATGTAATCTAGAGGATGGGGGGGGGAGGGGACCTGGTGATTATAGGTGGCCATTCACTAACCGTTCTCTCATGGTATCTGCTAGAAATAGAAATCATTATTCCATGTCAACCTGATCGATTTATCAAATTGGTCAATCTCACTGGATGGAAGACATTGGCCTCAATTCACTAAGCTTATCTCCTGTCTTTAATAACATTTCTAGAGTTATCACCATGGTGACAAGGCATGCAGTATTCAGAAAACATTTTACCTCAGACAAACCTAAATTTAACTCTTCTGTCTTTAAGTTAACTCTTCAATCCTTAAAATAACTCCAGAATTCTAACAGGCTGTTAATTAACTGCATGTGAAAATAACTACAGAGGTAACTTAAGGAATGAAGAGATAAGATAACGCTCTCACTGTGTGGAGGTAAGTTTTCTCTTGCCTTATTATCTCCAGCATGATCTTAGTGAATTGAGGCCATTGATTGGCAGCAGGTCAGGTCAGGGCTCCATAGGTTTGCACCGCATCAGGCAGATTAGTTTGCTATGGTTTGATGCACCCTGTATTTATTTAGAAAGTATAGCTTGTCTAAGTCCTCCTCATCTGTGACTAATCACAAGTTGTAATTTGATCTCTTTAGCTGTGTCAGCTCCTGCCATGGCAGAGCAGCTAATTTGTAAGCACATAATGTTAACCCTATTTCTGCTTTCATGAAAGCAGGAAGTATGCGAGAAATTTGCTTGCTACTTTGCTGACAAAGTATCCTCTATTCGGTCTCTCATTCAGTCCACAGCACCTAAGACTTATTAAACTCCTGGAAATAGTTGCAAAAACAACCTAACGCCCTGGACTGACTTCAAAAGTATTAGTGAGGAAGAGATCTCAGACATCCTCCGTCGCCTCCGCCAGACAACCTGCGACCTGGACCCTGGACCAACTAAACATATGCTGAAATGCCCTGACCTGCTTGGTCCAGCATTTCACAAAATAGTAAATTGCTCTCTGCAAGCAGGGAAGTTTCCTACCTCTCTAAAAGAAGGAATCATCAAGCCCCTTCTTAAAAAACCTTCCATGGATCCAGATGCTATGAGCAGCTACTGACCTGTCTCCAACCTCCTCTTCTTAGGTAAAGTTATTGAAAAGGATGTCTATCTGTAACTTGAAACCAGGCTGTCAGTGAACAACATCCTGGACCCTCTACAATCTGGCTTTAAGAAACACCACAGCTGTGAAACAGCCCTCATCCAAGTCTGCAAAGATCTGCTCATGGCAAGGGACAGAGGGGAATGCTCCATCCTAATCCTGTTGGATCTCTCAGCGGCTTTTGATACAGTTGACCATGAAATCCTGCTTAAAAGACTGCAGGAGTACTGTGGCATCAGTGGATCAGTCCTCCAGTGGTTCAGTTCATTCCTGACTGACAGAACACAGATAGTATCCCTAGGACCTATTATGTCCAAACCTGCACCTCTACAATTCGGAGTGCCACAAGGATCAATCCTATCCCCTCTGCTGTTTGCAATCTACACGTTGCCACTCGGTACACTTATAATACGTCATGGCCTGACGTACCACTGCTACGCCGATGACACACAGCTATACCTGTCCTTCAAACCTGGTGGAACAGACCCTACTCCAAAAATAAACTCTTGCTTAGCTGAGCTACAGGCATGGATGAATGATAACTGGTTGAAACTGAATGCTGACAAAACTGAGGTCCTGTTTGTCCAAAGCCAGCACTCGCCATCAAAACAGCTCTATCCTAAAGCAACACCAATCAGGATTGGGAATTCAGACATAAACAGCTCCAACCTTGCGCGCAGCCTTGGCGTACTAATCGATGGGGAATTGAGTTTCAGAAACCAAATTTCATCTGTAGTTAAATCTTCCTACTTTCATCTGAAGAACATTGCAAAGATTAAACATCTGATTCCCCCAGAGGATCTTCCAACCCTAGTCCACGCCTTCATCACATCACGGCTGGACTACTGCAATGCTTTTTATGCTGGCCTCCCCAAAAAGGACCTGCCAGATTGCTAACAAACCAGCCTCGCCACTGTCACATTACACCGATCCTTCGCTCACTGCACTGGCTACCAGTAGAATGGAGAGTACTCTTCAAGATTGGACTGCTGACATTCAACTCCCTGCACAATATGGGCCCTGAATACATGAAGGACCTGCTGAAGCTGCACCACACCTCTCACAACCTCAGATCAGCAAGTTCTATAAACTTGGTCACTCCCAGAGTGCACCTCAAAAAATCTGGAGATAGAGCCTTCTGTCATGCTGCCCCTACTCTTTGGAACTTCCTGCCACACCCAGTAAAGGCAGCACCATCCCTGGAGCTATTCAAATCCAGACTGAAAAGCCACCTGTTTAGCCTGGCATTTCCAGACTTCCTCTGTACCACGACGGTCTGAGCCATGCTTATGCGCTTTGAGTCCCATGGGAGAAAAGCGCTTTACAAATGTTATTTGTTGTTGTTGTTGTAGACACACATACAATTCATTCATTGTGTTTACAAATTACCTGCTCTGCCGTGGCAGAGGACATTCCTGAGCTGACACAGCTGAGAGATCAAATCACAGTGGTGATTAGTCACAGATGAGGGGGGAATTAGACAGGCTAAACTCTCTAAATACATACAGGGTGCATTTCTCTAGGTTTTCCTTCTGTCCTGTGCAAGAGTTCAGGTCCACTTAAAGTGTAGCGATAGGTATAAGAGGACCAGCTGAGACTACTTACAAGATAACTGGTGGCTAACTGGCGTCTGCTGACCAGATAAAGGTAGGAAATTGCTTTAGCTGGGAGTTAGCAATTGTGTTTGTTGCAGTAAGCATTCAGTTTAGAGGCAGTGGGGGTGAATTCCCTGGGGGTGAGAGGTCCAGGGCTCGCTCGCCCGCACTTTCCTCTAGGTATCACATGGTGGTTTGGGGGCCGCAGCCAGTGAGAGAGACTGGGGCCCTGGCTGTCGTGTGGACCAGTGTTTTTGACTGTGAACTTTAAATGACTGCAGAGCCCTAATAGCTCCAGTGCTAAAACTACTGGTGTCAAGCTAAGACAAGGTCACATATACCTGTCTGGACTGTATCCATTGATTACATTAGTAGCAGTGCCAATCAGTGGATGCTGGGAGTCACTAAATGGCTTCATCACTATTGGGAGGATCTGTGCTCATTTGCAGCTTGCTCTGCCTTGCTCCTGGACATGGTAAAGCATTGCTAATGGGTTACTGAAACCCCTGTACCTCTGCTTATTAAACTTACAGTATACCAAAGGCAAAAAATATAGGAGAAACGGGGGAGCTGGCAAGTATGGTGAGACGTCATGATGCCCACCGTCCCCCCATTCTCCTTTCTGCCCCTCCTCTGCTGCTAATTGTTCTCCTGCACCCTCTTCCGGGTTGCCGAAGTCGGGCATCTCCGCACCTTCACTGGACCGACTGCGCGCATCCCACAGCATGCGACCGCAGGGCAGGAGTGCTCTGCGTATGCGTGTGATGTCACAATTATGTAATGCGCATGTGTAGGGCGCTCCTAGACATGCAGCCAGCCAAGCGAAGGCGCAGTGATGCCCGACTTCGGCAACCCGGAAGCGGGTGCAGGAGGGCAATTAGCAGCAGAGGATGCGCAATAGAGGATGCGCACAGCAGTCGCCGCGCATGCGTAGTGGCCAGACGATTACAAAGGGGGGCCTTGGAGGAACAGCTGAGCATGAACTCACAATGAGGGAGAGGAAAGACTTCAAGGGGCTGAAAGAAGCCCCAGGTGAGTAAATGGGCATTTTTTTTTTCACTTTAGGTTCAATTTAAGCACCACAGCTCTCAGTGTCTTCTCTCTCTGAGCTCCATGTTGAACTACCGTAGATTTGTACAATGCAACAGTGCTCAGTCTGTAAGTTGTGTACACATACGACTACCATGCTCCTTTCCTTTCCTCTTACAGATCAGCCTCCTGGTCCTTTGTGGTGCCACAAAAGAAGCGGTGGAAGGAGTGGATGGCCCGCTCGCAGCAGCCGGTGGAGGAACCCAGGATCTCCCTGAAGCCGGAGGAATGGACCGCATTTTGCGCCTTGGTGGAGGAGGATTACATCCTTCAGTTCCTGGCCTGGGAACGGTGCTATAAGATCTCCGACAGGTAACTCTTGGCCGTGGTGCTTGCGTACTTCCTCCGCGCAGGCCTGAAGACGGAGGAGTACGGGAAATACTTCTTCCCAGCCCTGTAAGTACCGCATTGTGTTTTCTACCTTTCAGACAAAACAGTTGCAGAATTCCTGGCCTGAGACAAGTGCTTGAGGACTTCCAGATAACACTTTCATGTTTTCTTTCAGGTTCCTTGCCAACCAGGTGGAGGAGGAAGAGCCAGACTTCCGAGTCCAGATCTACCCCTGGGCCCTTGGATCCACATGGCAGACCAGGATGTCCAAGCTGCTCCAGCGCCGGAATAAGCTCCTTCTGAAGCTCCACTTCAGGGCCCGGGTGTCTAAAAAGAGCTGTGACCAGGTACAGCAAGTTACCCAAAAATGATGGAACATGATATGTATACCATGTAAGCATTGCAACTGATGGAGGAACATCCAGACTTCTGGTAGGAACCATCTGCAGCACCATGGCTGGGCAATCCGTTATGCTAAGAGGTACCTGGAGGAGGTGGCCGTTTTCCCCCCAGGCCGTGGATTCCGACCTTGTGCACTGTGCGACTACCACTATTTCCATCTGTGCTGCAGGGGAGATCCTGAGGAATCCACCGGCCAGGCTGCAGAAGACGCCTAGACAGGTAATTTACACCATAGAGGACAGAGCTGTGACTATCATCTACAGCAGCACTGTTACCTGCCTGTATGGCCCACACACTGCAATAACAACATGTGCACATTCATTACACCAGCACAAAATCACACATTCACTGCAGTGCTAGGTAGATTAACAAAAAAAACAAAACGTAGACTCTAGCTGCCAGCTGGTAGTAGTAAGTAGGTTATAGCAAAAAAACAAAAACCTAGAAACAAAAAGTAGATTTTAGTGGCTATCGGGTAGTAGTAAGTATGTTATAGAAATAAAAAACATAAATCTGGCTATCTAAAGGGGGGCACATCTGGGTATCTAAAGGGGGGGGGGCACATCTGGCTATCAAAATGGGGGGGGGGGAAAGGCACATCTGGCTATCTAAACAGCATTTGTACATTTGACTGCTCCATGACCAAATTTTGATGCGTGGACACAACCATTTTGTCTAGAGGGTGGGCAGCAAAAACTGTACTTGTCCCCGGGTGGTTTGCATCTGGTTGTAGTAAGTAGGTCATAGCAAAAAAAAAAAAAGAACTAAACAAAAAACAAAATTAAAGAAAAAAAAAAAGTAGATTGTAGCGCCCAGCTGGTAGTAGTAATTAGGTTTCTTGTGTATATCAACCTGCATTTTTCTTGTAATTCTGTGGGTTGAACAATATCTGAAGTGTGTCAAAATTGACAGCGCAACATATATTGTGTGAATCGGCCCTCATTTTGTGAAGTACTGTTACCACATTTTTCTAAAGTCGCATTTTTGGTTTGATATTTTCACCATATTTGATTTACCTGTGAATTAATTTGATCCTTTCATAAAGAAATAATAACAATATAATAATTAAATTAAGACTTTTTTTTACAACAACTTTATTGTAAATGGAACTTTTTTTCGTAAGGATTTTTTTAATTGCAAATAGAAAACAAAAATCCAACAGATATGAATGTATCATAGTGCAAGGTTTACCTTCATATACTCTGACAGTACAAATTTGAAAACATATTTTAATAGAAATATGCTACTCAACATTATAACATAATAATACAACGGTGTGGTTTGAGCCAAATGCTCTGCTTGATAGTAGATTGAGATCAGTGCGAGCTATGCAGTGGTAGTGCATCTAGCGTTCACTGGTTACTTATGGTTCATGAGAGTGACGTTAATCCCGAGCTGCGACCATAAATAACCAGTGCACGCTAGATGCAATTCCTGAGAATAGTTCGCACTGACCTCATACTGTCATGAAAGGATACATCCAGGTAAGTAAAAAAATAAAGATCCACTTACCTGGGGCTTCCTCCAGCCCGTGGCAGCCATCCTGTGCCCTCGCCGCAGCTCCGGTGACTTCCGGTCTCCTGCTTTGCTGAAACCGACCACTCCAGGTAGGCTCCCGGGTCGGCTTCTTCTGCGCTCCACCGTGCGGGTTACGTGTTAACACTGAAGTCATCAGGATTGTACTGCGCCTGCGCAGTACAATCCTGATGATGTCAGCCAGACCACGTGACCTGCACCGGGTGAGCGCAGAAGAAGCCGACCAGGGAGCCTACCTGGAGTGGTCAGTTTCAGCAGAGCAGGAGACCGGAAGTCACTGGAGCTGCGGCGAGGGCACAGGACAGCTGCCACGGGCTGGAGGAAGCCCCAGGTAAGTGGATCTTTATTTTTTTACTTACCTGGACCTTCCCTTTAAGCTGCTTGTTGAAAATACACAAATATGTATTGTACTATGTACTTCTATATAAATTTCAAATAAAATAACTTCAAAATTAAAGTGCAAACAATTCACTTGTAAACAATAACCAACTCTTTTCTCATACTTTGTAGCCTTGCTAATAACACTATAGTAGTGTAAAATAATTGCAATTTGTTTTGCAGTAGTAATAGTGCTAATACCTTTTTAAAGTGCAAAAATAGACAACTAGAAAAACTTACAATAGCAAACATTGTTGTATTCAACTCATTTTTTATTTTTATTCTTTTAGCTTTGATAGACTCCTTCTTTTGGTGGGCGAGGATTTGAAGAAGACGGACACATCTTTCCGGAAAAGTGTGACACCAACGGAACGTCTGCTGATAACGTTGTGTTATGTATGATTACAATATGTACTTTATTGTAACACACGGGGTAATTTTTTTTTTCTTTTAACATATTTGAAGTGCATTGAGAAAACCTGTGTGACTTTTGGCTGCCATGGTGAAGGTGAACAATATCCCAGTGCCAACATGTGAAACAAAAGTGTACTGCATGGGAAAACAGTGTGCATGAACAGCATAAACATGCTCTATTCTGCACTGTTTCCACATGCAGTACAGTAAAGTTTCTGCATGCTGACACCTGGATAATGCTCCACTTCACCATGGCAGCAGATGGATACACACGTTTCATCAATGCACACCGAAGAACTTTCTAAATCCGTCAGCCATACAAACAGTAAGCACTATGCTAGAAAACATTAAAAAAACACAATTTATGCATGTTGTACTAAGATATAGAACTACCAGTATATAATTAACTTTTTTATTAAACTTCATACATGGCCTGTATTGCCTATGTGGCCCTCGGAGTTTGCCGCGGCTGCGCAGTCCGCATTGACCCCCCCAGATCCACGCACAGGAGACAGCCTATAGTGTGGATAGGGGAGGGAGGCCCTAGGGCTGCGCAGCCGCATTTGCGTCTATGCGGACTGCGCAGCCGCGGCAACCACCGGCGGCCATTTTTGAGGAGGCATGACAGGCAGCCCGACCCAGGCTGTGGGGTCGGGAGTCGGCCCAGGGGGGACATTAAGCAGCGGGGACCCGGCGGAACTGCACGGAGGGTGCGAATGGCGTCCTCCATGCATTCAAAAATCATGCAGGTACAGAACTTTTTTTTTTTTTTATTAAGTCCTTTAACAAGTGACATAAGAGGTTAAAATATGTCACAACACCCTATTAGGATTGATGTAGCCTCAGTATTAAAAGGATGTCTACCCCTTTAAATCACATAATAATGAATGCCTATTCATTCACAACACCACGCTCCACCTAGCCTGACATGCCAGATTCCCAAAATTATTATTATTCACCAATATAGTATAGCCTCATGGCCATATATACAAGCTTGTATATATGTCCATGAGGTTATAGTACATTGATGAATAATGGTAATATGAATGTATTTTAACTATGTTTTGCACTACTGCTATTTGTGTGTCCTCTGATGATGCTTCAAGTAGTTATTGGAGTCAAACATGTCAGGCTAGGTGGAGGGTGGTGTTATGAATGAATATGTATTAATTATTCTGTGATTTAAAAGAATTAAACAACTTTTAACCACCTTGGCTGGAGAAAGCCCCAAATAAGTAAAGCGGATGTTCTTCTTTTTGACTGATGATTCCTTTAAATAAACCACATGGCAATACAGGCCTGAAGTGTTAATGTTCAATAAAAGTTAAGTATTATATACTCATAGTTCTATATCCCTCTACAACATGCATAAATAGTGTTTTAGCTACCCAAACAACTTAATGTGTGGAACCAATTTTGTACTCAACTGTGTTAACATGTTTAACAATCTACAAACGATGTATATATCTTTATTGTGCAAATTATTCTGTATTTTCAGACAGCATCTCAACAAATGACAAATTAACTGTTTCAAGTTGTTGGTCATTTGGGTTTGTTTTCCAAACCATAGGTTGCAAAATGTTGTAGGAAGTTAAGTTTGAACTCTCAGTACTTGATGGTGTGGGATGAGTGCTGGTAGGGAGTCTTGGAGTACTGACCCATTGGCCTAGAGGGCATGAAATTACTTCTTCCTGAAACTAAGTTTGCATCAAACTGAGATTCGTACTGAACGTTACCTTCATGCACTTGAGGAATGCTGGATTCATAATAGGGATTATGTATTTGGATTGGTGTTGGTGGCATGACATATCCACCAAACCTATCACTTGAAGTATCAGTGGGAATTAATTTCTCTGTTACAACAATAATTGCCTTTTTGCAAGATAAATTTAGACCTGAAGGTACCTTCTCCAAATATGTAAACTAATCAAAAATTGCAAATTGAATGCTCACAGATGATCCTGGGGACTGTGTATCTTGAATTTCTATCATGTCTGTATCGGAAGCTTCTAACTGTGTATCTTCTGTAGTGGAACACTGCGAAGTATTCTCCATTTCTATCAGACTACATTCTGTACTGTAGACAGAGGAAAATAATTATTAAAACCTTGATTCCATACATATTTATTTGCAAATTTATACTGGAGCACCCCCCCCCCCCCCCAAAAAAAAGAAAATTTAGACCATTATTCTTTACATTACGCTGCTACAGTAACCCATCTGAATGAGGGCTCTGTGCTCTCATTCAGATAGGTTACTGTAGCAACGTAGCTTAGTGAAACAAGGCCAGAATGTTATTCAAAACTTACGGTTGGCTTTCACTTGATGATCTCAGGAATTCCAACATTGCTGCATATTTGTAATTTGTTCTGTTTAAAGCGGCTGCTCCACTTTTGTCTTCTTCTCTTTGTTTTCCAAGTTCACAGTTATAGTTGTCACGGACAGACTTTCATCTCCTCCTTAGATCTGCAACTGAAATAATGAAATGTAATTATTATATTGAAAATACTATGCTAAAATAAAATTAATATATTTTTTTACAGGTTCCTGGCCACTGGACAGACTTTCATGTCTCTACATTACCAGTTTCGGTTGGGAGTAACAACCATACACAGAATTGTACACACAACGTGTAAAGTAATATTGCGTAAAAAAAGTGGGATCAGCGCATCACCAGGCCGCCACCGATTGGCCTCAACTCAGAGATGCGCTGAGCCCCCCCAGAGACTGCAAACGCACCTTGAACCAAACAGAAGCTCTGCATATACACCAAAAGCAAAACTGTTAAGTGGGAGCAGCTGGCCGGAAATAAATTAAAACATAGTAAAGAGCTGAGCAGCGCTACTTAAAAACAGATGAATGCTTACCTGCAAAAGTGTGCAAGCCCCACTAATGGGATAAAGTACACACTGAGCACACACATGACCTGTCTACCGCTTGGAGGATGTTGGTTTCCTCTAACAGCTTGCATGCAACTTGTTAGGTACTCGTCCCTCCCACTGTCGTAGAAGTCTTTCCTCCATGGGAGGGACCTAACACTAACTAAATTATACCTATGCATATGCATAGCCTGGGCGCGCTACCAAGTAAAATTGAAAATTGCGTAAAAAAAGTGGGATCAGCGCATCACCAGGCCGCCACCGATTGGCCTCAACTCAGAGATGCGCTGAGCCCCCCCAGAGACTGCAAACGCACCTTGAACCAAACAGAAGCTCTGCATATACACCAAAAGCAAAACTGTTAAGTGGGAGCAGCTGGCCGGAAATAAATTAAAACATAGTAAAGAGCTGAGCAGCGCTACTTAAAAACAGATGAATGCTTACCTGCAAAAGTGTGCAAGCCCCACTAATGGGATAAAGTACACACTGAGCACACACATGACCTGTCTACCGCTTGGAGGATGTTGGTTTCCTCTAACAGCTTGCATGCAACTTGTTAGGTACTCGTCCCTCCCACTGTCGTAGAAGTCTTTCCTCCATGGGAGGGACCTAACACTAACTAAATTATACCTATGCATATGCATAGCCTGGGCGCGCTACCAAGTAAAATTGAAAATTGCGTAAAAAAAGTGGGATCAGCGCATCACCAGGCCGCCACCGATTGGCCTCAACTCAGAGATGCGCTGAGCCCCCCCAGAGACTGCAAACGCACCTTCAACCAAACAGAAGCTCTGCATATACACCAAAAGCACCAAAAGTGTGCTCAGTGTGTACTTTATCCCATTAGTGGGGCTTGCACACTTTTGCAGGTAAGCATTCATCTGTTTTTAAGTAGCGCTGCTCAGCTCTTTACTATGTTTTAATTTATTTCCGGCCAGCTGCTCCCACTTAACAGTTTTGCTTTTGGTGTATATGCAGAGCTTCTGTTTGGTTCAAGGTGCGTTTGCAGTCTCTGGGGGGGCTCAGCGCATCTCTGAGTTGAGGCCAATCGGTGGCGGCCTGGTGATGCGCTGATCCCACTTTTTTTACGCAATTTTCAATTTTACTTGGTAGCGCGCCCAGGCTATGCATATGCATAGGTATAATTTAGTTAGTGTTAGGTCCCTCCCATGGAGGAAAGACTTCTACGACAGTGGGAGGGACGAGTACCTAACAAGTTGCATGCAAGCTGTTAGAGGAAACCAACATCCTCCAAGCGGTAGACAGGTCATGTGTGTGCTCAGTGTGTACTTTATCCCATTAGTGGGGCTTGCACACTTTTGCAGGTAAGCATTCATCTGTTTTTAAGTAGCGCTGCTCAGCTCTTTACTATGTGTAAAGTAATATTGAGCAATCTATGCAAGAACTACATGGCATTTCCAGATAAGAAGAAGTGGGAGAAAGTCTCTCATAAATTCTGGAGAAAACGCCAATTTCCCAATTGCCTTGGGGCAATTGACGGTAAACACGTCCGTGTAGTTATGCCTGCACATAGTGGTAGTTATTATTTTAACTACAAAAAATATTACTCTATAGTACTCCAGGCTGTCGCTGATGCGGACAGCAAGTATCTTTACATAGACGTTGGGGCCTACGAAGAAAACAGCAATTTGCGCATCTTCCAGAATAGTAGATTTGGACAAAAACTTCTTCATGGAGATCTGGACCTTCCAGACAACAAACCAAAGCCTGAAACTCAAGGATCGTCCTTTGTGGGAGATGAGGTATTTGGTTTGTCGACAAATTTGATGAGGCCTTAACCTCACAAAACGCTAAATTATGAGAGAAGAATCTTTAAATTACAGACTAAGCAAAGCAAGAAAAGTTGTGAAAAGTGCTTTTGGCATTCTTTCCAACAAGTGGCGTGTATTCCACACATCCTTGAACCTAAAGCCATCAAATGCTGTAGCTGTAATCAAGGCTGCATGCATTTCACACAATTATGTCATGACTCATGAAGTAATCCCTGTGGAGGAGAATATGATTGCTCCAATCAGTAGTGGAACAAGCGCAAGAGGAAGTATTTCTGCTCTATCACAAAGAGACATACTTTCTTTCTACTTTATTTTTGAAGAAGGTTCTACTTATTGGCAGGATGATTACATCTAATTTTACTTATACTGGATATTACTTGCACCTGTTTTGTAATTTTGTGAAAATTCTATTAAATATTCCTAACATTTTATTTAATTGTGTCTTCATTTCATTATTAAAAAAAAGTATTTAATTCCTTACTACAGCACAGGGGAGCAGGCCATGTGTCAGCGCACGGGAGCAGGCCATGGGCTTGATTCACAAAGCGGTGATAACTCAGTTATCACGCCTAAAAGACTTTAGGCGTGATAAGCGGTGCAAAGCTGAGTTATCACCGATTTGTGCTGCTCTTCGCGCGAAGCTCCCGCGCGCAAAGTTTTGCGCGCGTAGCGCACCGCGCTGCGCGCGCAAAGTCCCATAGGGCTCAATGGACGCTGCGCGCGAAGCAGGGCACACTGCGCGCGCAGCGCGGTGCGCTACGCGCGCAAAACTTTGCGCGCGGGAGATCGCGCGAGTTTCTTCTTATCACTCCTAAACTGAGTTTAGGCGTGATAAAGGGCTTTTCACAGGCGTGCAAACACTTTGCACCGCTTTGTGAATCAAGCCCCATGTGTCAGTAGAGGGGAGCAGGCCATGTGTCAGCACTGGGGAGCAGGCCATGTGTCAGCGCACGGGAGCAGGCCATGTGTCAGTAGAGGGGAGCAGGCCATGTGTCAGCACTGGGGAGCAGGCCATGTGTCAGCAGAAGGGAGCAGGCCATGTGTCAGTAGAGGGGAGCAGGCCATGTGTCAGCACTGGGGAGCAGGCCATGTGTCAGCAGAAGGGAGCAGGCCATGTGTCAGCAGAGGGGAGCAGGCCATGTGTCAGCACAGGGGAGCAGGCCATGTGTCAGCACAGGGGAGCAAGCCATGTGTCAGCGGAGGGGAGCAGGCCATGTGTCAGCAGAGGGGAGCAGGCCATGTGTCAGCACAGGGGAGCAGGCCATGTGGCAGCAGAGGGGAGCAGGCCATGTGGCAGTACAGGGGAGCAGGCCATGTGGCAGCACAGGGGAGCAGGCCATGTGTCAGCACTGGGGAGCAGGCCATGTGGCAGTACAGGGGAGCAGGCCATGTGTCAGCAGAAGGGAGCAGGCCATGTGTCAGCAGAGGGGAGCAGGGCATGTGTCAGCAGAAGGGAGCAGGCCATGTGTCAGCAGAGGGGAGCAGGCCATGTGTCAGCACAGGGGAGCAGGCCATGTGTCAGCGGAGGGGAGCAAGCCATGTGTCAGCGGAGGGGAGCAGGCCATGTGTCAGCACAGGGGAGCAGGCCATGTGTCAGCAGAGGGGAGCAGGCCATGTGTCAGCAGAGGGGAGCAGGCCATGTGTCAGCAGAGGGGAGCAGGCCATGTGTCAGCGGAGGGGAGCAGGCCATGTGTCAGCGGAGGGGAGAAGGCCATGTGTCAGCACAGGGGAGCAGGCCATGAGGCAGCAGAGGGGAGCAGGCCATATGGCAGCACAGGGGAGCAGGCCATGTGGCAGTACAGGGGAGCAGGCCATGTGGCAGCACAGGGGAGCAGGCCATGTGGCAGCACAGGGGAGCAGGCCATGTGGCAGTACAGGGGAGCAGGCCATGTGGCAGTACAGGGGAGCAGGCCATGTGGCAGCACAGGGGAGCAGGCCATGTGGCAGCACAGGGGAGCAGGGCATGTGTCAGCAGAGGGGAGCAGGCCATGTGTCAGCAGAGGGGAGCAGGCCATGTGTCAGCAGAGGGGAGCAGGGCATGTGTCAGCACAGGGGAGCAGGCCATGTGTCAGCAGAGGGGAGCAGGCCATGTGTCAGCAGAGGGGAGCAGGCCATGAGGCAGCAGAGGGGAGCAGGCCATGTGTCAGCGGAGGGGAGCAAGCCATGTGTCAGCGGAGGGGAGAAGGCCATGTGTCAGCACAGGGGAGCAGGCCATGAGGCAGCAGAGGGGAGCAGGCCATATGGCAGCACAGGGGAGCAGGCCATGTGGCAGTACAGGGGAGCAGGCCATGTGGCAGTACAGGGGAGCAGGCCATGTGGCAGCAGAGGGGAGCAGGCCATGTGTCAGCAGAGGGGAGCAGGCCATGTGTCAGCACAGGGGAGCAGGCCATGAGGCAGCAGAGGGGAGCAGGCCATATGGCAGCACAGGGGAGCAGGCCATGTGGCAGTACAGGGGAGCAGGCCATGTGGCAGCACTGGGGAGCAGGCCATGTGTCAGCACAGGGGAGCAGGCCATGTGGCAGCACAGGGGAGCAGGCCATGTGGCAGTACAGGGGAGCAGGCCATGTGGCAGCACAGGGGAGCAGGCCATGTGGCAGTACAGGGGAGCAGGCCATGTGGCAGCACAGGGGAGCAGGCCATGTGTCAGCACAGGGGAGCAGGCCATGTGTCAGCAGAGGGGAGCAGGGCATGTGTCAGCAGAAGGGAGCAGGCCATGTGTCAGCAGAGGGGAGCAGGCCATGTGTCAGCAGAGGGGAGCAGGCCATGTGTCAGCAGAGGGGAGCAGGCCATGTGGCTGGGGCAGACCATATAACTGGGCCAGATCAAATCACAATACATGAATACATGCAGATGACAGTATTGAAAAAGAAATGCAAAATAGCATGCTATTTACACAAAACAACATATGTATTCTTACTTTTAGAATCCTTTGCTTTGTTTGTGAGATCATCCCAGCATCCATTAAACAATTCCGTGGCAATCTCAATCCAGGCATCGCGTGCATTCTACTGTCCCTACATTCCTCGGTCCCCTTCTCATAAAGGCATGGATAGGCCTGGATTTTGCCCCTCAGTGGTAAACCACGCCATGCTGCTTCTTCTCGGGACGTGAACAGGAAGAGGCAGGAGATGCGTTCTAGGACAAAGCAATTGTTTCTGGATAAAAAAGGCATGAAAATTGTTTGGCATAGCGATTTGCAAAGCAATTTTCATGCGTTCCTAAGTTTTTCATTGAATCGCAATCGCGGCCAAAATCGCTCCGTGCCGTGATTGCGCTTTTGTAAAAATCGAATCACAGTAGTGGAAAAGACCTACCACGATTCTTATGTTATTTAGAAAAACCTAGCGATTTGCGATTCAGCATCGCAATCACCGCTAGTGGAAAAGGGCCCTAAAGGTTCAGCAGAGATGATGTGGAGATTTACTTTAATAGTATAGTTCTGCTTTAAAGTGACTCCGAGCTCATAAAAAAAAATGAAAGTTGTACTCACCTGGGGCTTTCTCCAGCCCAGTGCTGGTCGGGAGGTCCCACGACGGCGTCCTGGCTCTTCTCCTTCTCCCCGCTCCGGAATGGCTGACAGGCCGCAGCCCGGGCGACACTCGCCCGAGTGTCGGGCTGCTCCTTCCGCGTATGACGCGGATTACGTCACACGCCGGCCACCTCGCGTCATCACGGCGGCCGGCGTGAAAGTACTGCGCATGCGTGCTTTAATTGCACATGCGCAGTACTTTCACGCCGGCCGCCGCTGCGGCCTGTCAGCCATTCCGGAGCGGGGAGAAGGAGAGGAGCCAGGATGCCGGCGTGGGACCTCCCGACCAGCACTGGGCTGGAGAAAGCCCCTGGTGAGTACAACTTTCTTTTTTTGGGTGAGCTCGGAGTCCCTTTAAGGGGTGGGGCTGATGTGTTGGTTGAGCTGTACGGGGTTGTGGTGGGAGGAGCTCAATCATCCCATCAGGGGGATTCCTGGGGATTCAGTTTTCCATGACTTCCAGCTAAGCCCCACATTCTTTATTAAAGAATAGGGATGGTCAATGCAATACAAATCGTTCCATGGTCATACAGGAGGATTATGCAAATACTGTATGCAAATTTATGCAGCTTGAAAGTGGGCCAATATAAACCCAGCTCCAAGGTGGAATACGATTGGACTATTTTCAAGCAGCATAAATTTACATAAAGAATTTGTATATTGCTGTATGATCTCAGTGAGAAAGCATGCATTGGCTGCGGAGGTGCTGCCATGGAATTAGTGGTAGAGTATTAATATGCTGGTCAAGCCTACTAGCATAGTGAAGGGCTGTAATAATGTCCATCACGACTGATTCTAGTGGACAAATTAGTAGGAGGAGGAACCTAAATTGCTAGTTTGCCTAGAGCTCCGTTATATTGTAAAGCGGACCTGAAGTCAGAATTTCCTCTCTGCTCTAAAAGATAAGCAACATCTTAACCACTTGAGGACCGCCCCCAGCCGATGGGCGGCGGCAAAGACCGGGCCCAAACGACCGCAATACGCCCATCGGCGGGGGCGGCATCAGCGGTGGCTGTGCGGCGATCGCGTCATCAATGACGCGATCGCCGCCGGCAATAGGCTCCGCCCACTCTGCACGGAAACCCGCCGGCCAATTAGCAGCGCCGGCGGGTTTCAAATGCGGCGATCCGGCCAATCAGAGGAGTATAATACACTTTGTTATTGTAACAAAGTGTATTATACTGGCTGCCTCCTCCGCTGATGGTCACTCGTCGTGCGACCATCAGGGAGGACAGGCAGCCCACAGATAAGTAAAAAAAAAACACACTTTGCCCCACACAGACCCCCCGATCGCCCACCCCAGCCCTCAGAACCCCCCTGACCACCCCAGCACACCAGCATCTGCACCCCACCACCCACCTAAAAACCCATCAATCACTCCCTGTCACTATCTAGGGACGCTATCCCCTAGGTTAGGTCCCTAACTGCCTCCTAGGGTCCCCTGATCACCCCCCCTACCCTCAGATCCCCCCCAGACCCCCCTCCCAGACCACCCCCCTGTATGCTGTATACAGCTATATAGCTGTCTTACCCACTGATCACCTGTCTATCACCCATCTATCACCTGTCTATCACCCCTTGTCACCACCACCCATCAGCGCAGACCCTAAACTGTCCCTTGGGGGCACCTGATCACCCACCCAGACCCTCAGATTGCCCTCAGACCCCCCCCTCCTGATAACCTCCCCAGTGCATTGTTTACATCTATTCTCCCCTGTAATCCCTCACTGATCTCCTATCGTCACCCCCTGTGTCTGCCACCCACCAGATCAGGACCCAGTCTGCCCCGTGCGGGCACCTAATCAACCCCCCACACCCTTAGATCGCCCTCAGCCCCCCCCCCCCCCCCCCCCCCAATCACCTTCCCAGTGCATTGTATTTGATTGTGCTGCAATTGTATTTGATTGTGCTGACATTCAATTTCATTGTGCTGACATTCAATTTTATTGTGCTGTAATTGTATTTGATTGTCCCGTGATTTTTTTTGATTGTCCCGTGATTGCCCTGTGATTGCCCTTTGATTGGCCTGTGATCGTCTTTGATTGTCCCGTGATCGGCTTTGATTGTCCCGTGATCGGCTTTGATTGCCCTGTGATTGGCCTGTGATCGGCTTTGATTGTGTCGTGATTGGTTTGATTGCCCTGTGATTGGCCTGTGATTGGCCTGTGATTTGCTTTGATTGGCCTGTGATCGGCTTTGATTGTGTCGTGATTGGTTTGATTGCCCTGTGATTGACTTTGATTGTCCCGGGAATTGAGTGCCCTGTGATTGGCCTGCGATTGCCCTGTGATTGCCTTTGATTGTCCTGTGATTGTTTCTGATTGCCTCCGATTCCCCACTCGCCACCACCCCCCTGTCACTATCCAAGTGATCTAAAAACAGTGAAAACTGTCACTTTTTTAGTATCACTAGTGTTAGCAGTTAGGCCAGTTAGCTAGGCCCCTTTGTAAGTGTCAGTTAGTGCTCAGCCCACTGCACCACAGTCACTAATTAGCGTCATCACTGTCGCTAATCAACATTGGTACTATATAGTATCTGTAAGTGATCATTACTGATCGCAGTCAGATCTATTAGGGTCACTAGGATCCACAAAAAAAACCGCAGTGTTTGCCCGATCAGGCCTGATCGTTCGCCTGCACTTGCGTTCAGCCCGCCCCACCGCAGTGACAGAATTTTTTTTCTGATCACTGCAAAAAACACTGTACAATAGCTGTGGCACTGTAAACCTCAGTTTTGATTTATTTTTTTTATCAAAACTCAGTGAGCACAGCTTTCTACCTCTCAAATACTCCCTTTTGCTAGGTAGGTGCTCTTTTTTCTGCGTAGTCTCAGAGGAATACCCCCTAAATTTAGCAGCCCACCATGGCAAGAAAGGGGTATTCCGATGATGAGGTTCTCAGGTACATGGCCCAGTCGGATGAGGACGATTGGGACGCCTCATTCGACGAATCTTCCGGGTCAGAGTTTGAACCTGAATTGAGCAGTGGCTCACTGACCGATAGTGATGACGAGGTTGAGGTCCCGGCTAAAGCCAGGCGTACCACACCCCATGTTGTTGGACCGCAGGTGGCGCAGGATCAGCCTCAAGGGCAGCAGAGTGGTGTTCGTGCTGGTCTGAGATTTCATGGTGGGGCAGGCACCAGCAGCACAACATCTCCTGGACCTAGCACCAGTACTTCCGTAGACCCTGGTGAAGTGGCGAGCACCAGCATGGAAGTTGAAACTAGTTCGGTGGCACGTGCAGTAAGATCCCAGTCGCAGCCACCAAGAAGACGGGCCCGTACTACCCCTAATTTACCAGAGGTCCTGGCAAACCCAAATTGGCAATCTCCTGATTCCGCCGCACCCGTACTTCCCCCTTTCACCGCCCAGTCTGGAGTCCAGGTGGAGACAGATAATCTAGGATCGGCCCTAGACTTTTTCTATCTGTTCTTCACCCAGGATCTCTTGGACTTAATTGTGGCAGAGACCAACCGTAAGGCCACATAATATATAACCGCCAATCCGGAAAAGTACCTTGCCCAGCCTTTTCGGTGGAAACCAGTCCAAGTTTCCGAAATGAAAATTTTTTTGGGCCTTCTCCTTCACACGGGACTAGTAAAGCAGAATGTGTTGCGGTCTTATTGGTCTACGGACCCAGCACATCATGTTCCCCTGTACTCTGCCGCCATGTCCAGGACACGATTTGAGAACATCCTGCTCTTCCTGCACTTCAATGACAACGAAACCTGTCATCGAAGTGACCACCCTGCTTTTGACCGGCTCCACAAAATTCGACCCCTCATAGACCACCTGTCATCCAGATTTGCAGATGCTTATACCCCTGACCAGGACATCTGCGTAGACGAGTCCCTCATACGCTTTACCGGGCGCCTTCGCATCAAACAGTACATCCCAAACAAGCGCGCCCGGTATGGGGTGAAACTGTATAAGCTCTGTGAAAGGGCCACAGGCTATACATCTTATTTTAGGGTCTATGAGGGAAAAGACTCAAAATTGGAGCCGGTCGGATGCCCTGACTACCTGGGGAGCAGTGGAAAGGTTGTGTGGGACTTGGTGTCACCCTTGTTCCAGAAGGGGTACCATCTTTTTGTGGACAATTATTACACAAGTGTGGCCCTCTTTCAGCACTTAAAAATAGAAAAAATCCGATGCTGTGGCACCGTGCGGCCTAGTCGCCGGGGCTTCCCCCAACAGCTCATTACCACCAGACTTCAACGGGGGCAGAGGGCCGCCTTGTGTGCTGACGACCTGCTCGCGGTGAAATGGAAGGACAAGAGGGAGGTTTACTTCCTGTCCACCATTCACGCAGACACGACAGTTGAAATTCAACGGCGAACTAAGGTCATTGAAAAACCCCTTGTCGTCCACGAGTATAATACTAACATGGGAGGGGTGGACTTCAATGACCAGAGGTTAGCGCCCTATTTAGTTGCCCGAAAAACAAGACGCTGGTATAAAAAAGTGTCTTTTTACCTCATTCAATTGGCAATTTACAACAGCTTTGTTCTCTACAGTAAGGCTGGGAGAACTGGCTCGTTTATTCAATTTAATAAACAGATCGTGATGGAACTCCTGTATCCAGGAGGTGCCGTGGCCCAACCCCAAGATGCAACTAGCCGGCTGCATGGAAGGCATTACGCCTATCCAATTCCGACTACCCCAGGTCAACGAATCCGAAGAAAACGCTGTCGTGTCTGCAGCAGGGCTGGAATAAGGCGTGACACCACTGTTTATTGTCCCACCTGTCCTGACCAGCCTGGCCTATGCCTAGGGGAGTGTTTTGAGAGGTACCACGAGCAGGTACACTATTAGAGAGTAGGGAACTCCACACACAGCGGTAGGCACACAAGGGTCTCTCAGTGCTATTTCACACTGCTGCGATGCGTTAGGGCAAAATGCCTAGCAAAAGTCACACTTTGCGGCCCCCCCTACGCCGGAAGTGCTTGACTTAACGCTAGTGCATGCCTACGTTACTGCGTGGCTTCTGTGGCAATATCGATCGGCGCGGAAGTCATGTTAGTCTATGGCGACGCAGTTCATTACTAGGCCGAATGCTACTCTTGTGGTATTGCCTGAAGGTCTGTTTTGGACGATACGGTGCGGCGGGCTCGACCCACCGGATATGTCAATATGCAGTGTGAAACCAAACATCGGGTTTCCAGAGATCCTAATACACAGGGCTGCCAGAAACCTCTCCTTTCACTTGGGACAAATTGCGTAATGTATTTCGCCACAACTCTGTGCAATTTGCACTTCGCACATTGTTCCATGGGGGAGGAGAGGTTTGTCCTCGGGAGGTAAGTTAAAAAAAAACAAAAAACAGGTAAGCAAAGAAGTTAATGTTTGGTTTGCAATGTTAAGTTTTTTATTAAAAAAGTTCAAAGGTTATTAATGTTAATGAAGTAATTGCTTTGCTGCTTGCTTGTTTTTTGGGGGTTTTTTTCTCTTTTTCCATCCAATAACCTTCCAGGTGGACCGAGCGAATGACTAACCAGCTGCAGTACTGATGGTGCATCCTGACAGAACGTTGCGCGTCTGTCAGCTTACACACAAGTCGGTGCATGCAGCGCTGCAGGACGAGATTTCTCCTCCGCAGTCAAAAAGATACGTTTGCCGAGGCATATGGGCCGAGGAGTGGTGTTGGGGATTCATATGCTTTGGCAAACACTTTGTATCAAAAAAGAACTCTGGCAATGATTTGTTCATCCACATCGATCGGTGTGAATGGATAAATCAGGTTTGCCAGGGCATACGAGCTGGTGGGTTTGGATTTTTGGGGCGGCAGCTCCTATGTCCTGGCAGACGCCTTCCCCTCCTTTTTGTATTGTTTTGTCTTTTTTTCTTCTCTCTTTTTTTCTATCCAGACCGACCAATCAGCTGCAGCACTGATGGTGCATCCTGACAGAACGTTGCGCGTCTGTCAGCTTACACACAAGTCGGTGCATGCAGCGCTGCAGGACGAGATTTCTCCTCCGCAGTCAAAAAGATACGTTTGCCGAGGCATATGGGCCGAGGAGTGGTGTTGGGGATTCATATGCTTTGGCAAACACTTTGTATCAAAAAAGAACTCTGGCAATGATTTGTTCATCCACATCGATCGGTGTGAATGGATAAATCAGGTTTGCCAGGGCATACGAGCTGGTGGGTTTGGATTTTTGGGGCGGCAGCTCCTATGTCCTGGCAGACGCCTTCCTCCTCTTTTTTTTTTTTTTTTTCAAAATTTTTTGGCAGATATTTTTTCATCCACATTGATTGATTGTTTGACGTTCATTTTTCCTTTCAGCCCACAGTGCATTACCCTTATGCCCAATATAAGGAGTATAGCAGAAACTCCTAATACGGGCCATACATGTAATGATTGCAGAGACCCTAAAATGCCAGGACAGACCCACGAATGATGCCATTTTGGAAAGAGGACACCCCAAAGTATTCCGTGAGGTGCATGGTGAGTTCATAGAATGTTTTATTTTTTGTCACAAGTTAGCAGAAATTGTGGTTTTGTGTGTTTTTTTTTTTTTCACAAAATGTCATTTTCCGCTAACTTGTGACAAAAAATAAAATTTTCTATGAACTCACCATGGCCCTCATGGAATACCTTAGCGTGTATTCTTTCCAAAATGGGGTCATTTGTGGGGTTTGTTAACTGTCCTGGCAAGTGGGCGGGGTGCTAAATTTTGAGCACCCCTGTAAAGCCTAAAGGTACTCATTGGACTCTGGGCCCCTTAGCGCAGTTAGGGTGCAAAAAAGTGCCACACATGTGGTATCGCCGTACTCGGGAGAAGTAGTACAATGTGTTTTGGGGTGTATTTTTACACATACCCATGCTGGGTGGGAGAAATACCTCTGTAAATGACAATCTTTTTTGATTTTTTTACACACAATTGTCCATTTACAGAGTTATTTCTCCCACCCAGCATGGGTATGTGTAAAAATACACCCCAAAACACATTGTACTACTTCTCCCGAGTACGGCGATACCACATGTGTGGCACTTTTTTGCACCCTAACTGCGCTAAAGGGCCCAAAGTCCAATGAGTATCTTTAGGATTTCACAGGTCATTTTGCGGAATTTGATTTCCAGACTACTCCTCACGGTTTAGGGCCCCTAAAATGCCAGGGCAGTATAGGAACCCCACAAATGACCCCATTTTAGAAAGAAGACACCCCAAGGTATTCCGTTAGGAGTATGGTAAGTTCATAGAAGATTTTATTTTTTGTCAAAAGTTAGCGGAAAATTGATTTTTATTGTTTTTTTTCACAAAGTGTCATTTTCCACTAACTTGTGACAAAAAATAAAATCTTCTATGAACTCACCATACTCCTAACGGAATACCTTGGGGTGTCTTCTTTCTAAAATGGGGTCATTTGTGGGGTTCCTATACTGCCCTGGCATTTTAGGGGCCCTAAACCGTGAGGAGTAGTCTGGAAATCAAATTCCGCAAAATGACCTGTGAAATCCTAAAGATACTCATTGGACTTTGTGCCCTTTAGCGCAGTTAGGGTGCAAAAAAGTGCCACACATGTGGTATCGCCGTACTCGGGAGAAGTAGTATAATGTGTTTTGGGGTGTATTTTTACACATACCCATGCTGGGTGGGAGAAATATCTCTGTAAATGACAATCTTTTGATTTTTTTACACACAATTGTCCATTTACAGAGTTATTTCTCCCACCCAGCATGGGTATGTGTAAAAATACACCCCAAAACACATTGTACTACTTCTCCCGAGTACGGCGATACCACATGTGTGGCACTTTTTTGCACCCTAACTGCGCTAAAGGGCCCAAAGTCCAATGAGTATCTTTAGGATTTCACAGGTCATTTTGCGGAATTTGATTTCCAGACTACTCCTCACGGTTTAGGGCCCCTAAAATGCCAGGGCAGTATAGGAACCCCACAAATGACCCCATTTTAGAAAGAAGACACCCCAAGGTATTCCGTTAGGAGTATGGTAAGTTCATAGAAGATTTTATTTTTTGTCAAAAGTTAGCGGAAAATTGATTTTTATTGTTTTTTTCACAAAGTGTCATTTTCCACTAACTTGTGACAAAAAATAAAATCTTCTATGAACTCACCATACTCCTAACGGAATACCTTGGGGTGTCTTCTTTCTAAAATGGGGTCATTTGTGGGGTTCCTATACTGCCCTGGCATTTTAGGGGCCCTAAACCGTGAGGAGTAGTCTGGAAATCAAATTCCGCAAAATGACCTGTGAAATCCTAAAGATACTCATTGGACTTTGGGCCCTTTAGCGCAGTTAGGGTGCAAAAAAGTGGCACACATGTGGTATTGCCGTACTCGGGAGAAGTAGTATAATGTGTTTTGGGGTGTATTTTTACACATACCCATGCTGGGTGGGAGAAATATCTCTGTAAATGACAATCTTTTGATTTTTTTACACACAATTGTCCATTTACAGAGTTATTTCTCCCACCCAGCATGGGTATGTGTAAAAATACACCTCAAAACACATTGTACTACTTCTCCCGAGTACGGCGATACCACATGTGTGGCACTTTTTTGCACCCTAACTGCGCTAAAGGGCCCAAAGTCCAATGAGTATCTTTAGGATTTCACAGGTCATTTTGCGGAATTTGATTTCCAGACTACTCCTCACGGTTTAGGGCCCCTAAAATGCCAGGGCAGTATAGGAACCCCACAAATGACCCCATTTTAGAAAGAAGACACCCCAAGGTATTCCGTTAGGAGTATGGTAAGTTCACAGAAGATTTTATTTTTTGTCAAAAGTTAGCGGAAAATTGATTTTTATTGTTTTTTTTCACAAAGTGTCATTTTCCACTAACTTGTGACAAAAAATAAAATCTTCTATGAACTCACCATACTCCTAACGGAATACCTTGGGGTGTCTTCTTTCTAAAATGGGGTCATTTGTGGGGTTCCTATACTGCCCTGGCATTTTAGGGGCCCTAAACCGTGAGGAGTAGTCTTGAAACGAAATTTCTCAAAATGACCTGTGAAATCCTAAAGGTACTCATTGAACTTTGGGCCCTTTAGCGCAGTTAGGGTGCAAAAAAGTGCCACACATGTGGTATCGCCGTACTCAGGAGAAGTAGTATAATGTGTTTTGGGGTGTATTTTTACACATACCCATGCTGAGTGGGAGAAAGATCTCTGTAAATGGACAATTGTGTGTAAAAAAAATTAACAAATTGTCATTTACAGAGATATTTCTCCCACCCAGCATGGGTATGTGTAAAAATACACCCCAAAACACATTATACTACTTCTCCTGAGTACGGCAATACCACATGTGTGGCACTTTTTTGCAGCCTAACTGCGCTAAGGGGCCCAAAGTCCAATGAGCACCTTTAAGCTTTACAGGGGTGCTTACAATTTAGCACCCCCCAAAATGTCAGGACAGTAAACACACCCCACAAATGACCCCATTTTGGAAAGTAGACCCTTCAAGGTATTCAGAGAGGGGCATGGTGAGTCCGTGGTAGATTTCATTTTTTTTTTGTTGCAAGTTAGAAGAAATGGAAACTTTTTTTTTTTTTTTGTCACAAAGTGTCATTTTCCGCTTACTTGTGACAAAAAATAATATCTTCTATGAACTCACTATGCCTCTCAGTGAATACTTTGGGATGTCTTCTTTCCAAAATGGGGTCATTTGGGGGGTATTTATACTATCCTGGAATTCTAGCCCCTCATGAAACATGACAGGGGGTCAGAAAAGTCATAGATGCTTGAAAATGGGAAAATTCACTTTTTGCACCATAGTTTGTAAACGCTATAACTTTTACCCAAACCAATAAATATACACTGAATGGGGTTTTTTTTATCCAAAACATGTTTGTCCACATTCTTCGCGCTGCATGTATACAGAAATTTTACTTTATTTGAAAAATGTCAGCACAGAAAGTTAAAAAAATCATTTTTTTGCCAAAATTCATGTCTTTTTTGATGAATATAATAAAAAGTAAAAATCGCAGGAGCAATCAAATAGCACCAAAAGAAAGCTTTATTAGTGAGAAGAAAAGGAGCCAAAATTCATTTAGGTGGTAGGTTGTATGAGCGAGCAATAAACCGTGAAAGCTGCAGTGGTCTGAATGGAAAAAAAGTGGCCGGTCCTTAAAGAGACTCCGTAACAAAAATTGCATCCTGTTTTTTATCATCCTACAAGTTCCAAAAGCTATTCTAATGTGTTCTGGCTTACTGCAGCACGTTCTACTATCACCATCTCTGTAATAAATCAACTAATCTCTCTCTTGTCAGACTTGTCAGCCTGTGTCTGGAAGGCTGCCAAGTTCTTCATTGTTGTGGTTCTGTGATGAATCTCCCCCTTCCAGGCCCCTCTCTGCACACTGCCTGTGTGTTATTTAGATTAGTGCAGCTTCTCTCTGCTCTATTATCTTTTACAAGCTGGATAAATCGTCCTCTGAGCTGGCTGGGCTTTCACATAGTGAGGAATTACATATGGGGAGAGCTGTCTGCACTCTGCAGGAAGAAACAGCCTGACACTTCAGTGGAAGCTGCAGGGGGAAAGAAACACACAAATGATCTCTTGAGATTCAAAAGGAAAGGTGTATACAGCCTGCTTGTGTATGAATGTATTTTCTATGTGTGGACATACTGTACATCAACCTACTTCCTGTTTTGGTGGCCATTTTGTTTGTTTATAAACAAACTTTTTAAAACAGTTTTTAACCACTTTTAATGCGGTGAGGAGCGGCAAAATTGTGACAGAGGGTAATAGGAGATGTCCCCTAACGCACTGGTATGTTTACTTTTGTGCGATTTTAACAATACAGATTCTCTTTAAGGGGTAGAAAGACTGTGGTCCTCAAGTGGATAATAACCATTAAAGAAAAACATTTATTTGTTGAAAGCTGATACAAATCCTGCAATAAGTATGCAGTGTGTCTACTTCATGCTTTCCTGGAAGCAGATATAGGGTTAACATCCTGTTTGTACAAATTAGCTGCTCTGCCTAGGCAGCCAAGATTCCTGAGCTGACACAGCTGAGAGATCAAATTAGAGTTGTGATTAGTCACAGATGAGGGAGGATTAGACAGGCTAAACTCTCTAAATACATACAGAGTGCATTTCTCTATGTTTTCCTGCTGTCCTGTGTAAGGGTTCACCTCCACTTTAATCCACCTCTGGTGCTCACACCGTTGCCAGAGGTTACCCCTCGTGAGAGGAGAGGGTACAAATTATCATTGCAGGTCATCGCATTAGAAAGAGAGGATTTCTACACTGCTGTCCATGGTAACCATCTGAAAGAGGCGGAGCCTACACCCACTGCCTGGAGAGTGCGCCTCAGCCCTGGAGATGGAAAGTTCAGTCTTCCCCAGAGAATCAGCCAGGACAGCGGAACTCAACTCTGCATCTCTGCTAGAGCCAACTCTTCATAAAGCAGCGTAACATGAGACTGAGTTACAGAAGAGAGTGTTATCCTACTGGGCACACCTACAGAACAGCGACCCTGACTCACTCCTCTATAAAGCCATGCAGCACAATGACAACCAGGAAACACCATGTGGCCTGAAAGAAGTGCACCTCAAATCCTCATCCACAGGACCTAACAAGAGCCCAGATCTACCACACACACCACAGCCAAGTGAAGAGTGGACTATGCTGATAAATGGAGGAGTGAAATAGAACAGTCACTGCAGCTAACCATATACCAGACCCTACAGAGAGACTATAAACTGGCATTATACCTGGAATATCTCCAAAACCACAAAGAGAGGCAAACCCTAAGGCAGGGAACACACTTGACTTTCAGTTTTCCGCGCGCGTTTTTCTGCCTACTTTTTCTGCACACCAAGTGTGTTTCCATACAAGTAAACACGCACGTTTTTTTCACAGCAGCTGATGTAATTGATAGAGAAAACTGCCAAAATGTGCTGAGTCATGATGCAGAATGTCAGTTTTTTTTCTGCACGCGAACAAAACGGGTCACACTTACCGGCTTTCGTACGCGTTTTCTGCATAGGAAAACTGACTTCAACTGAGAACTCATGTTAATCAATGAGCTAGGTCACACTTAAATGCAGATTTCGCATGCAGGAAAAAAACTGACATCTTGCGCAATTTGTCAGTTTTCTCTATAAATTACATTAGGTTCTGTAAGGCAGGGGTCACATTTGTCTTTCAGTTTTCTGCAAAGTGTAGAAACTGAAAGACATGTATGACCCCTGCCTAAGTGTGTACTAGCCCATTGATTAACATGAGTTCTCAGTTTTTCTGTGCAGAAAACGCGTACGAAAACAGTCAAGTGTGTTCCCTGCCTGAGTGTCTACAGACTGAGAGCTCCCAACCTGGAAATAGAGTCTGGAAGACACAGACAGACATACAACCCCAGGGAGAGCAGCACTGCGACCAGGGGACACTGGAGGATGAGGCCCACTTCCTGCTGCATCCAGGGAAACCCACTTCAGGAAATTGCTGGGCCTTATCCAAGATTTTACCGCCATGGGGGGTGAGAGGAAACTCTACATTCTACTGGGAGAAGATGAAACCACAGTGACAATCGCTGCACAGTACGTCATGGCGTGCCACAGACTGAGATGAGGAAACCCCAGTGACAATCGCTGCACAATATGTCATGCCATGCCACAGACTGAGAGGAGCATAAAATGAACTCTGCATATGAAAACGTCCACAGACTACCTACTCATTGCATCTCAATACCACCCCCAACCCCCCATGTCTTTTCTTTGCTCCGGCAATAGCTGTATATATTTTAGTCATGTTATTAAAGCTAATTTGAATAGAATTAAATTGATCTGAGCAGGGGCGAGCCTGGGGTGCCCGGCACCTGGGTGCAAGATTTTCTCTGGCGCCTATGGGAGTGGTTAAATTTACCGCGCCCAACCACATAACCACACCAGTGTCCTGCCTAATCACACCCACACCTTCCACCTCTTTCCGCATGCATGTGATACCCCATTCCTACCCCTCTTCCATGGGCTTGCTCCTGGCTGGCTTTGACTTCCTGCGAGTCTGCTAGTCTCTGGACTGACTCAGGCTGAGAGGCTCTGCGAGTGCGACGCAGTCACACACTGCGTATTTATGGCTGCCTGCGGCCACACTACTCTCGCTGTCGTAGGCTCCTCCCCCCGCCAAGCCCAAGCGTGAGGTGGGCTGCCTGTATCTTTCCCGTTGCGCCGCGCAGCCTGTCAGTGTTGCCAACCTTTCACGTTATTTTTTTTACTGACAAATACCTAAAAATTTACTGACAAAAGATTATTTTTACTGACAAAATTTCCCCACTAAATGCACATAAGAGACAGCTTTTCCCCATGTAAATGCACATAACAAGAGACAGCTTTTCCCCATGTAAATGCACATAAGAGACCGCTTTTCACCAGCAAATGCACATAACAAGAGACCGCTTTTCACCAGCAAATGCACATAACAAGAGACCGCTTTTCACCAGCAAATGCACATAACAAGAGACCGCTTTTCACCAGCAAATGCACATAACAAGAGACCGCTTTTCACCAGCAAATGCACATAATAAGACAGCTTTTCACCAGCAAATGCACATAAGAAGACAGCTTTTCACCAGCAAATGCACATAAGAAGACAGCTTTTCACCAGCAAATGCACATAAGAGAGATTTTCACCAGTAAATGCACATAATGACAAACAGACAGTGTCCCCAGAATATATAGCCAGGGATATATGTCCCCAGGATAGGTAGCCAGGGGGTATATGCGCCCAGGATAGGTAGCCAGGCGGTATATGCGCCCAGGATAGGTAGCCAGGGGGTATATGCGCCCAGGATAGGTAGCCAGGGGGTATATGCGCCCAGGATAGGTAGCCAGGGGGTATGTGCGCCCAGGATAGGTAGCCAGGGGGTATGTGCGCCCAGGATAGGTAGCCAGGGGGTATGTGCGCCCAGGATAGGTAGCCAGGGGGTATGTGCGCCTAGGATAGGTAGCCAGGTGGTATCTGTGCCCAGGATAGGTAGCCAGGGGGTATCTGTGCCCAGGATAGGTAGCCAGGGGGTATGTGCGCCCAGGATAGGTAGCCAGGGGGTATGTGCGCCCAGGATAGGTAGCCAGGGGGTATGTGCGCCCAGGATAGGTAGCCAGGGGGTATGTGCGCCCAGGATAGGTAGCCAGGGGGTATGTGCGCCCAGGATAGGTAGCCAGGGGGTATGTGCGCCCAGGATAGGTAGCCAGGGGGTATGTGCGCCCAGGATAGGTAGCCAGGGGGTATGTGCGCCCAGGATAGGTAGCCAGGGGGTATGTGCGCATAGGATAGGTAGCCAGGGGGTATGTGCGCCCAGGATAGGTAGCCAGGGGGTATGTGCGCCCAGGATAGGTAGCCAGGGGGTATGTGCGCCCAGGATAGGTAGCCAGGGGGTATGTGCGCCCAGGATAGGTAGCCAGGGGGTATGTGCGCCCAGGATAGGTAGCCAGGGGGTATGTGCGCCCAGGATAGGTAGCCAGGGGGTATGTGCGCCCAGGATAGGTAGCCAGGGGGTATGTGCGCCCAGGATAGGTAGCCAGGTGGTATGTGCGCCCAGGATAGGTAGCCAGGGGGTATGTGCGCCCAGGATAGGTAGCCAGGGGGTATGTGTGCCCAGGATAGGTAGCCAAGGGGTATGTGCGCCCAGGATAGGTAGCCAGGGGGTATGTGCGCCCAGGATAGGTAGCCAGGGGGTATGTGCGCCCAGGATAGGTAGCCAGGGGGTATGTGCGCCCAGGATAGGTAGCCAGTGGGTATGTGCGCCCAGGATAGGTAGCCAGGGGGTATGTGCGCCTAGGATAGGTAGCCAGGGGGTATGTGCGCCCAGGATAGGTAGCCAGGGGGTATGTGCGCCCAGGATAGGTAGCCAGGGGGTATATGCGCCCAGGATAGGTAGCCAGGGGGTATGTGCGCCCAGGATAGGTAGCCAGGTGGTATCTGCGCCCAGGATAGGTAGCCAGGGGGTATGTGCGCCCAGGATAGGTAGCCAGGTGGTATCTGTGCCCAGGATAGGTAGCCAGGTGGTATCTGTGCCCAGAATAGCTAGTGAGTGACAGGAGCGCGCCCCGCCGCCGCCGCTCCCTCCTCCGCTCCCCCCTCACCTTTCAGCAGCTTCAGTCAGACCTCAATCAGCGGGCGACCCGACCAGGAAAAGGGCGCCGGACGCACCCGCTCTATATGCGGAAGTGATGTCACTTCCGCATATCAGTGCGGCGTGCTAGGTCCTAGCGCCCGCCCGCCTGATCGAGGTCTGACGCGGCGGCTAGAGGGAGGGAGCTTGAAGCGGCGGCGGCGGCCACAGGGGGAGAGCGGGGCCGGGCGAGCGGGGCCGGGCGGCGCCTCTCAGAGGCAGGCGCCTGGGTGCCTTGCACCCGCAGCACCCGCCCATATTCGGCCCTGGATCTGAGTGTAATCAGGTATTTTTGCTTGCTCTCACTGATCCACTTCCTGCATACAGAGAGAGACACAGTGAGAGCAGCTGGCGATAAGAATCCCCAATTCCTACCAATGATAGATTGGGGCTACCCTCTTTCACCTCTCTGACATTCAATGTCTGCTGGATTTTTGTGCAAAACGTGGTTCAATTTAATTATCATTACATTGTTTGCCTGCAGTGTACCAAAATGGGCCAAGCAAGGGTCTAGTATACATCATGAGTATAATAGACAAATATAATAGACAAACACAAAATTACGTCAAAAAATTTAATTAATTTTATTTTCCCTTTCTGCCGGGCCACAATTTCCCTACTCTTCAGCATTTGGCAGAAATCGTGCAGTTTTTTTCGCAATAATTCAATTCATGTTTGTATGCAAATTTTTGCATGCAGGTTTCCAGAGCATGCAAAAATTCACATACAACAGAACTGCTTAACGAGCCGGAGTTGTCCATACCGGCTTCAGCTATTTTTCTCTGGGCGAGTCAGGCTCGTCCATACCACCAGGGAGGCTATGAGTACCTCCAATGTGTTGTTACATACAATGTTATGTAAGTGATGGTCAGAAAGTAAAATATGGATCTGCACACAGGCTCCCTGCACACTGCAACTCCGTTTTGCTATTCCGATTTGCAATTCCAATTTTCCCTGAATGCAATCAACAGAAAAACGGAAGAAAAAACGCAGCATGCAGTAACGATTAAAAATTGGAATCTGAATCGGATGTAAAAACCGATTAAAATTTGGAATCTGAATCGGAATCACATGCAGTGTGCAGGGAGCCTTATTCAGGAACAGTGTAAATCTTCATTGTCCCATTACACACGTACAACCATCTGACCATACACCGATGATTGTTTCGGGGCCAATTGGGCTACCTTTGTCAAGGCTAGGACAGACAATATGCTGTTATGTTGCCCCTACCCTTTGGAATGCCATGCCACACCCAATCAAGACATCTCCATCCCTTGAAGCATTTAAATCAAAACTGAAAAGCCCCATGTGCGGTCTGGAAATTATGATCACAGAATTTTTCCATGTAACACATTCCAAACCGCAGCTATGCACTGATCTGAGACAAGTCTCTGCGCCTAGTCCTAAGAGAAAAAAAGCGCTTTACAAGTGTTTTGTTGTCGACTGTGAACTTTTACTGACTGCAGTGCCCTGATAGCTCAAATCTACTGGTGTCTGGCTAAGACAAGGTCACATATACTTGTCAGGACAGTATCCATTGATTACATTAGTAGCAGTGCCAATCCGTGGATGCTGGGAGTCACTAAATGGCTTCATCACTATTGGGAGGATCTGTACTCATTTGCAGCTTGCTCTGCCTTGCTCCTGGACATGGTAAAGCATTGCTAATGGGTTAATGAAACCCCTGTACCTCTGCTTATTAAACTTACAGTATACCAAAGGCAAAAAATATAGGAGAAACGGGGGAGCTGGCAAGTATGGTGAGACGTCATGAGGCCCACCGTCCCCCCATTCTCCTTTCTTCCCCTCCGATGCTGCTAATTGTTCTCCTGCACCCTCTTCCGGGTTGCCGAAGTCAGGCATCTCTGCACCTTCGCTAGACCGCTGCGCGCATCCCACAGCATGCGACCGCTGGGCGGGAGTGCTCTGCGTATACGCGTGATGTCACAATTACGTCATGCGCATGCGTAGAGCGCTCCTGGCCAGCAGTCCCACGCTGTGGGACACGTGCAGCCGGCCCAGTGAAGTCGCTGTGATGCCTGCCTTTGGCAACCCGGAAGAAGGAGAACGGGGGAGCGGTGGGCTGCAGGATGGCTCACCATACTTGGCAGCTCTCCCTGCTTCTCCAATATTTTTTACCTCTGCCTAGTATACTTTAACCTGTGGCTTTTACAACGGAAAAAAAATGCATACTTACCTCGGGAGGTAAAGAGGCTTCCCCATTCTCATATGTCAGCCCGTTCCAGTGCTGGTACCCCGAAGAGTGGCACATGTGCACCAGCACCGCATCGCCAGGACTTCAGCAGAAATATCCGAGCCCAATCGGGTCTGTGCTACTGCGAAGAAGGTGAAGCAGGATGGTCCTAGCGCGCCTAGAGACAGATGTAGTTACAAATCACAGAAAACACCAGCAAAACATTGCTGTGTCCCCAATGTTTACACCCCTTCCATTGCCTCCCCTCAGTGACCCTCACAGCCTGGGGGCCCATCTCACAAGGGTCATAAAACGGTTGTGGCCATCATGATCGTCACATCCATAACAAGTGTAGCCACAAAAACACCTAACTGGAGGATGGACCTCTGTATTGAATGGAGTACAGGTTAGTAGTTGAGGGCTCCTCGCTGCTATTGCAGGGGCTGCACCATTACATAGCTGGATTATCTACAAGGCAACTTAGGCAGGTGCCTAGAGACTGGAGAGAGCCTAGGGGCCCAAATTATGCTCCCGACTACAAATCTTCCCAAAAAATACCAGTTGGCCATCAATGGTGGACCCAAAGTTGTTTCTTGCCTAGGTCCCCGTTTCACCTTAATCTGCCTCTGCTCCATTATAGACACGCCCCTGACCCCGGGGCACTTTTTCACTTCAGGGTCTCTTTAAAAGGCATTTATAAAAAGACCAGCAGCAGAAGAGGAGGCCGGCATGTGCTTTCCTTTTGCGGGAAGATTATTAGTGACACACATTACCGTCTCAGCAAAATGCAGCTAAAATAAAGCTTTGCAAATTACAGAAGAATATTACTCATTCAGTAAATAGAATTCATGTTCATGAAGGAAATTTACAGCTTTGAACTGAATAAAGACTCGCATCTGTCACACAAAGCTCCTATCAGTGTTGCCAACTCATCCCTTTAATTACTGACACATCTAAGTTATACAGGTTCTGGGGCTATTTGCACATAATCAGTGCCTTAACTGCATCTACCTAGCCACAAAACCTGTATAATTCATATGTGTCAGTAATTAAAGGGATGAGTTGGCAACACTGGCTCCTATAGATTATATCTACAACATACTGGCAGTGTGTGGGGTGCACATAACACGCTTACCAGTGTGCTCCTTCCTGTATTTTATGTGGCTGTAGAGGAAATCCTGCAGCCATACACACAATGTGCTCCTTCCTGTATGTTATGTGGCTGTACAGGAAATCCTGCAGCCATACACACAGTGTGCTCCTTCCTGTATGTTATGTGGATATACAGGAAATCCTGCAGCCATACACACAATGTGCTTCTTCCTGTATCGTATGTGGCTGTACAGGAAATCCTGCAGCCATACACACATTGTGCTTCTTCCTGTATGTTATGTGGCTGTACAGGAAATCCTACAGCCATACACACGATGTGCTCCTTCCTGTATGTTATGTGGCTGTACAGGAAATCCTGCAGCCCTACACACAATGTGCTCCTTCCTGTATGTTATGTGGCTGTAGAGGAAATCCAGCAGCCATACACACAGTGTGCTCTTTCCTGTATGTTATGTGGTATGCAAACACACTTTGCGCTGATATTCGTGTTCCTCCCCACCTCGCTGGACTGGCTCGCCCCCTCTGCACAACAAATAATAAAAACAATCTCAGAGGCTGGCGGTCACAGTCTGCAGCACAGGTGTGCTGCAGACTGTGAGCGCCAGCCTCTGATATTGTTTTTACTGTATGTTATGTGGCTGTGCAGGAAATCCTGCAACCATACACACAATGTGCTCCTTCCTGTATGTTATGTGGTTGTGCAGGAAATCCTGCAGCCAAACACACAGTGTGCTCCTTCCTGTATCTTATGTGGCTGTACAGGAAATCCTGCAGCCATACCCACAGTGTGCTCCTTCCATACAGGATTTCCTGCACAGCCACATAACATACAGGAAGGAGCACATAGTGTGTATGGCTGCAGGATTTCCTGCACAGCCACATAACATGTGCTCATTACTGTGTGTTATGCGGCTGTGCAGGAAATACTGCAGCCATACACACAATGTGCTCCTTCCTGTATGTTATGTGGTTGTACAAGAAATCCTGCAGCCATGCACACAATGTGCTCCTTCCTGTATGTTATGTGGATATACAGGAAATCCTGCAGCCATACACACGATGTGCTCCTTCCTGTATGTTATGTGGCTGTGCAGGAAATTCTGCAGCCATACACACAATGTGCTCCTTCCTGTATGTTATGTGGTTATGCAGGAAATCTTGCAGCCATACACACAGTGTGCTCCTTCCTGTATGTTATGTGGTTGTACAGGAAATCCTGCAGCCATACACACAATGTGCTCCTTCCTGTATGTTATGTGGCTGTGCAGGAAATCCTGCAGCCATACGCACAATGTGCTCCTTCCAGTGAGAGCCTGGAGCGGAGCTTGCGACTGCGTAGGGCACGGCATGATAAGGTAGCCGTTGCCCCGGCAGTACTGGGTTGATCTGGTGGGCGGGGGGCGGAGTTTAGGCGCGCGGCAAGAAGGGGTGCTTGGGTAAGGAGAAGGGGGCGGGTCATTCAGCTTCCGTGAGTGCTCAGGGAAAGAAGCTGGAAGCTGAGCGCCCGCACCCCGGAATGGACACCTTAGAGGAGCTAGTGGCACGGATCAGGTCGGAGGCTGCATCTCGCGGCCCGGCCTGGGTCCAACTGCAGCTGTCGGCGATGGGAGCCAGTATGACGGGGGAGGCTGGGGAGCCAGGTGCAGCTGCGGCGACCAGCGCTCCGACCCCGCACGTGGAGGAGAGAAGGACGTCCCGCCCACCGGACCGGCTCAGCCCTGAGCCTCCAGGTAGAGCCCAGCGCCGAGCGGGGAGCCCCAACCGAGACCCTCCGCCTCCCCCTGCTAAGAAGGCGTCAGATGGGACGCGGGGGGCTGCCGAGAGGAACCCTGAACGCCGTCAGGACTCACCAGGAGAAGGGCCGTCGGGCGGGGCAGCCAGCAGTGACGCAGCGGCCAGAAGACAGGAGGCCATCAGCCCCCGCACAGCGCGGCAGACAAAAAGGGCCCAGCGGAAGGACAACCACCCTGCGGGCGCCGCGCCACACACCGCGGCGGCCCGGTCGGGTCACAGTGGGAGCAGCGCCTCCACCAGGAAGAGCAAGTCTGGAGGCCGGGCAGCTGTGCCCAAGAAGAAAACCAGGTCCCAGCAAGGAGTGAGGAGGCAACAGCCGGAGCAGCGGCCCAGTGGCCAGGCGGCCAGGGGCAGCTCCGCTTCCGAAGCTGAGTCAGCGGTCGAGGAGGAGGTCGTCGCCAGTGGATCCGGAGTGACGGCTGGCAGGGACTTGCGTCCGGAGCAGCCAGGTGAGGCCAATATAGCTGCTGTTAAGGCTTTAGCCACATTGTTGTTGGGTATGTGCGGGGTAGCCCCTGGGGGAGCGGGAGGCACTGGGGTGGCGGGGTCTCTGCAGCCAGGGCAGGGGCAGGTGGTACCAGATGGAGGTACAGGAGTCTCAAGTGTTGTGGGGGGAGCAGTAGTGGCACCGGGGTCTGCTTGGGCACCCGGGTCGGGGGGTGTGGGGGCTGGGTCGGCAAGTGTCCTGAGCCCGCCGGCATCTCAAGTAGATGTTGCGTCTCAAGCCAGGGTCCCGCTAGCGCAAGGGGTGGTTCAGGTGGCGCCGCCGGCGGCTATGGGTTTAGTGGGGGTACAAGCGGAGACTGTGGTGCGGCAGGAGGGGTCCTCTAGCGAGGTGGCACGTTCAGACGGGGCGGGACAGGTGCGTTTAGCAGACGCGGCTTTTGCAGAGCTATATGTGTGTTTTAACGGTCTCCTGGGTTTCCACCTAAAGCAGGAAGTTAAAGAAAGGATATGGAGAGGGGAGTATGTGGAGATATTTTCATTACTTCCCCTTGAGAAGTTTAACCTGGATAAAGGTAAGCCGGACGAGAAGAAGAGGGAGGAGGAACGGCGGTACAGATTGATTCCGCGCACTTTCCAGAATTGGTTCCAGGCGTTCTCAATTCTGGCGAGCGTGATCGGGGAAAGGCAGCCTGAGCATTGCTCGGCGCTCTTCGGTTACATGGATTCCATAGGGGAGGCTCATCGGTCCTATGGGGGTAACGCATGGTTGCGTTACGATGAGCAGTTTAGGCAAGAGAAAGCAGTTCGCCCTGCGGTGCGCTGGGACCACAAAGATATAACTCTTTGGATGCGTCTCATGATTCCAGCCAGAGGTCCTCAATCCTTTCAGGCAACGGCCAGCGGATCATCTGCAGGTGGTCAGCTGGCCACCAAAGGAAAGGGCGTGTGTTGGCAGTATAACGACGGTTCCTGTCGTTTTGGCCAATCATGCCGGTTCAAGCACGAGTGCTCCAATTGCGGGGGCTCGCACACGGCCGCAAGATGTTACAAACTCAAGAGAGGCAAGCATGCAGATGCTGGGCATAAAAGGGATGACGCCAGTGAGGGTGGCAGAGATGGTGGGGTTTCTAAGCAGGTTTCCTAATCAAGAAATAGCTGAATTTTTACGTTTGGGTTTTGAAGAGGGTTTTGTTATTCCAAGCAGCTGCTCGTTGCAGTGCAGCCCTCCGTTTAAGAATTTAAAATCCGCAAACGAGCGTCCGGAAGTTGTGGACAAGAAGATAGCTAAGGAGGTGGAGGCGGGGCGGTTAGCGGGCCCCTTTCAGACCTGTCCCTTAGTTGGTCTGGTGGTGTCCCCCCTCGGGGTGGTGCCAAAGAAAGAGCCCGGGTCATTTCGCTTGATTCACCATCTGTCTTTCCCACGGGGCGCTTCCGTGAATGATGGCCTGTCAAGTGATGACGCGTCGGTTGTCTATACCTCTTTTGACACAGCAGTTAGTTGGGTAAGACTGTTAGGGCAGGGTGCGTGTTTGGCGAAAACCGACATTGAGTCGGCTTTTCGTCTGTTGCCAGTTCACCCGTCCAGCTTCCGGTTGCTCGGGTGTTTTTGGAAAGGTAAGTATTTCGTGGATAGATGCTTGCCCATGGGTTGTTCGGTGTCGTGTGCGTTTTTTTGAGAAGTTTAGCGGGTTTTTGGAATGGGCGGTAAAGGACGTGTCGGGCGTGCAGTCAGTCATCCATTATCTGGATGATTTTCTGTTTATGGGTCCGGCGGATTCGCCGGACTGTGCATATGCCTTGGCAACCATGAAGCATGTTTGCAACCGTTTGGGGGTCCCGCTGGCAGAAGAAAAAACGGAGGGGCCTGCTACGGTACTGAAATTCCTGGGCATCACCATCGATACGGTATCTATGGAATGTAGGTTACCGCAAGATAAGGTGGATGATTTGAAAGGGGCCATTGCGTTGGCAGTTCAGAGTAAGAAAATGACTTTGAGGGAGGTCCAGTCATTGGTGGGAAAACTGAACTTCGCATGCAGAATCATGCCCATGGGGCGTATATTTTGCAGGCGCCTGTCATTGGCGACGGCAGGGGTCGTGGTCCCACATCACAGGATTCGGATGACGGCGGATCTTCGGGCGGATCTCCGGGTTTGGCTGACATTCCTTGAGGAGTTTAACTGCAGGGCGGTTTGGATGCAGGATACGGTAAGTAATGCCGATTTGGAGTTATTTACCGACGCGTCGGGGTCCCAAGGCTTTGGGGTTTTCCTGGGGGGGCAATGGTGTGCGGCCCCCTGGGATGCGTCATGGATTGAGGCTGGTTTCACTACTAACTTGGTGTTACTTGAATTATTCCCCATAGTGGTGGCGCTGCGAATATGGGGAGGGCAGCTGGCGAACAAGCGAGTTAGGATCCATTGCGATAACATGGGGGTGGTTTCAGCGATCAATAATTGCTCGGCGTCATCCCCTCCGGTCATATGTCTACTACGGCAGTTGGTGTTAGAGTGTTTGCGCCTTAACACATACGTGTTTGCAGTTCATGTGCCTGGGGTTGACAATGTGATTGCTGATGCGCTTTCTCGCTTTCAGTGGGACAGGTTCCGGGCGGCGGCTCCCGCGGCGGAAGAACGTGGGGTTCCTTGCCCATCCGCGGTGTGGAAGATTCCCTTCGGGCCGTGTCTGGAATGATCGGGAGATCGTTGTCCGAGCCATCAGCGGCAGCATACACGGCGGTCTGGAACGCGTGGGATGCTTTGATGAGTCAAGCTGGGGGTTGTGAGTCAGACGACGACAGACTGTGCTTATTACTGTATTTTTTGGGTAGGAACTTTGTGGATGGGGTGTCAGTGTCTGCGGTAGCAAAGAAAATGGCGGCGATGGCCTTTTGGTTTAAGGCCAGGGGTCTGCCAGACGCGACCAAAGATTTTAGGGTCCGGCAGGCGTTGAGGGGTTATAAAAAAGGGGCGGTAACAAGGGATTCTAGGCGCCCGGTTACGTATCAGTTGCTTGAACGTTTGTTGAGGGTGCTGCCGGACCTGTGTGTGTCACCCTACGAGAATGTCCTATTCTCTACGGCGTTTGTTTTGGCCTTTTTCGGGGCATTTAGAATAGGTGAGTTGGTGAGCCGCAGCAAGCTGGGAGTGGGAGGCATTCTCGCGCAGCACGTAACGGTTCGCAGCGATTCAGTAGTGATCCATCTGCAGCGATCTAAAACGGACCAGTCAGGCAAGGGGCGGGATATTACACTATTCCCTATTGGAGGACCTATGTGCCCGTATGGCAAGGTCATGGATTTCCAGGCGATTCGCCCCGGCCAGGCACCGGTGTTTTTATCTCATCAGGATGGGATTCCTTTGTCCCGTTTCCAATTCGTGTCGGTGTTCCGAAAATGTTTGGGATCCTTAGGGCTCCCTCAGCAGGGGTTTGCCTCCCACTCGTTCAGAATTGGGGCGGCTACCGAGGCGGCACGTTGGGGTTTAGGGGAGGAAGTCATCAAGAGGATTGGTCGGTGGGACTCCATGCGTTACAGGTCGTACGTTAGGCCCCATTTGGTATAGGTTAGGGGTGTTTGGAGTGTATCAGTTGTTGTTAGTTTGTTTTTTCTTGTTGCAGATGCTCCAGCCATCGTGTGGATTGTGGGGCACTCCTATGTTAGTAGGGGCGCAAGGAGAGCGGATGTTCGGCCGGAGGGCCGACAGCTGGGCTTTCCGAGAGCCCAGGTACGTATTCATTGGAGGGGCTTTCCAGGTATGGTGTGGCCTAGTCTTTTGCCAGAATTGCATAGTATGGCCAGATTGGACAGGGCCCCAGATGTTTTGGTGCTTCATTTAGGGGGCAATGATCTTGCCTCAAAATCCACCAGGATAATCATCAAGGAAATCAAATTTGATTTCCTCAGAATACGTGCTCTTTTTCCAGCTACGGTCATAGTATGGTCGGACATAGTTGCCCGTGAATATTGGAGGCTGGCCATCTCCGTGCGCAAGGTGAACAAAGCCAGGATAAAGCTTAACAAGGAGGTGGCAAGATATTTTGTGAGAAATGGGGGGTTGGCCATTAGGCACGGGGAGCTCGAGGAGGACATTGGGCTGTTTCTCAGGAGGGATGGGGTACACCTCACAGATATTGGGATGGATCTCTGGGCCTTGGGGTTAGAGGACGGGATTCAGAGAGCTTTGAGGTTGGGGGCCTCAAGGGCATAAGGTTTCATGCCCTTTCGTGGTGGAGGGGGATAAGGGGGCTCCGGAGGTAGGTTATTGGATTTGTCGCGGGGCAAATCCGGTTTGATGAGATCCTCGACAGGAGGAGAGTAATTTTATGGGGCATGCAGCTGTCCTCGAGCCGAGATGCGCGGCTGTGGGCCGGTTACAAGGCTGCATGTCACTCAAGTGTGAAAACAAAATTTGTTCCAGTGGGTACCTCCGGGCCCCTGTCCCCAGCTCTCTGTTAGGAATTTTACGGGTATGATGGTTGTGTTGTTTTTGCAATTTTGGGTTATTGTTAATTTGGTTAAATAAAGATGGGCTGCTTTGGCCTAAATTAATCCAATGCCATGGTAGTCCGTGTTTCATTTATTAGGTCATGTAAGTGGGGGTCTTTAAATAAATGGTTTGAGGGGTAGATAGGTTTACCTTTATCAAGTGAGAGCCTGGAGCGGAGCTTGCGACTGCGTAGGGCACGGCATGATAAGGTAGCCGTTGCCCCGGCAGTACTGGGTTGATCTGGTGGGCGGGGGGCGGAGTTTAGGCGCGCGGCAAGAAGGGGTGCTTGGGTAAGGAGAAGGGGGCGGGTCATTCAGCTTCCGTGAGTGCTCAGGGAAAGAAGCTCCCTCCCTCCCTCCCCTGTTTTGTATGGTTAGGTGGGGTTTTTGGTTTAAAGGGGGGGGGGGTTAAGGGACGTTTATTAGTCATTGCAGCCGGAGGGGGATAAGGGGGCTCCGGAGGTAGGTTATTGGATTTGTCGCGGGGCAAATCCGGTTTGATGAGATCCTCGACAGGAGGAGAGTAATTTTATGGGGCATGCAGCTGTCCTCGAGCCGAGATGCGCGGCTGTGGGCCGGTTACAAGGCTGCATGTCACTCAAGTGTGAAAACAAAATTTGTTCCAGTGGGTACCTCCGGGCCCCTGTCCCCAGCTCTCTGTTAGGAATTTTACGGGTATGATGGTTGTGTTGTTTTTGCAATTTTGGGTTATTGTTAATTTGGTTAAATAAAGATGGGCTGCTTTGGCCTAAATTAATCCAATGCCATGGTAGTCCGTGTTTCATTTATTAGGTCATGTAAGTGGGGGTCTTTAAATAAATGGTTTGAGGGGTAGATAGGTTTACCTTTATCATGTGTGTTATGTGGCTGTACAGGAAATCCTGCAGCCATACACACAATGTGCTCCTTCCTGTGTGTTATGTGGTTGTACAGGAAATCCTGCAGCCATACGCACAATGTGCTCCTTCCTGTATGTTATGTGGTTGTACAAGAAATCTTGCAGCCATACACACAATGTGATCCTTCCTGTATGTTATGTGGTTGTACAAGAAATCTTGCAGCCATACACACAATGTGATCCTTCCTGTATGTTATGTGGCTGTGCAGGAAATTCTGCAGCCATACACACAGTGTGCTCCTTCCTGTATGTTATGTGGCTGTGCAGGAAATTCTGCAGCCATGCACACAATGTGCTCCTTCCTGTATGTTATGTGTCTGTACAATAAATCCTGCAGCCATACACACAATGTGCTAATTCCTGTATGTTATGTGGCTGTGCTGGAAATCCTGCAGCCATGCACACAATGTGCTCCTTCCTGTATGTTATGTGGCTGTGCAGGAAATCCTGCAGCCATACACACAATGTGCTCCTTCCTGTATGTTATGTGGCTGTGCAGGAAATCCTGCAGCCGTACACACAATGTGCTCCTTCCTGTATGTTATGTGGCTGTGCAGGAAATCCTGCAGCCATACACACAATGTGCTCCTTCCTGTATGTTATGTGGCTGTGCAGGAAATCCTGCAGCCATACACACAGTGTGCTCCTTCCTGTATGTTATGTGGCTGTGCGGGAAATCCTGCAGCCATACACACGATGTGCTCCTTCCTGTATGTTATGTGGTTGTGCAGGAAATCCTGCAGCCATACACACAATGTGCTCCTTCCAGTATGTTATGTGGATATACAGGAAATTCTGCAGCCATGCACACAATGTGCTCCTTCCTGTATGTTATGTGGCTGTACAGGAAATCCTGCAGCCATACACACAATGTGCTCCTTCCAGTATGTTATGTGGCTATACAGGAAATCCTGCAGCCATGCACACAATGTGCTCCTTCCTGTATGTTATGTGGCTGTACAGGAAATCTTGCAGCCATACACACAATGTGCTCCTTCCTGTATGTTATGTGGATATACAGGAAATCCTGCAGCCATATACAATGTGCTCCTTCCAGTATGTTATGTGGCTGTGCAGGAAATCCTGCAGCCATACACACAGTGTGCTCCTTCCTGTATGTTATGTGGCTATACAGGAAATACTGCAGCCATGCACACAATGTGCTCCTTCCTGTATGTTATGTGGCTGTACAGGAAATCCTGCAGCCATACACACAATGTGCTCCTTCCTGTATGTTATGTGGTTGTACAGGAAATCCTGCAGCCATACACACAATGTGCTCCTTCCAGTATGTTATGTGGTTGTACAGGAAATCCTGCAGCCATACACACAATGTGCTCCTTCCAGTATGTTATGTGGCTGTACAGGAAATCCTGCAGCCATACACACAATGTGCTCCTTCCTGTATGTTATGTGGCTGTACAGGAAATCCTGCAGCCATACACACATTGTGCTTCTTCCTGTATGTTATGTGGCTGTACAGGAAATCCTGCAGCCCTACACACAATGTGCTCCTTCCTGTATGTTATGTGGCTGTACAGGAAATCCTGCAGCCATACACACAGTGTGCTCCTTCCTGTATGTTATGTGGCTGTACAGGAAATCTTGCAGCCATACACACAATGTGCTCCTTCCTGTATGTTATGTGGATATACAGGAAATCCTGCAGCCATATACAATGTGCTCCTTCCTGTATGTTATGTGGCTCTACAGGAAATCCTGCAGCCATACACACAATGTGCTCCTTCCTGTATGTTATGTTATGTGGATATACAGGAAATCCTGCAGCCATACACACGTCTGATATAGACACGCAGAAGTCAGAGACAGACGTAATGCATTGCCTGACTCACTGACCTCCTCCTGTAATTATTCATGGCAAGCAATAAATTATTCAATGCCTGGCCTCTTGTGACAATAATAGAAGACTCAGCTACTGGAATTTGCCACGCTGAGCTGAAGATACATCACACACATCTAGATTTTGTTATACTCCAAATTTAAAGGGAAATTCCAAAACATATCCCAGAGTAATCAAATTTTAATGTGTTTTTAGTAAGCCTGCGGTGTACTTACCTCATACCTCATATGCAGCTTTCACTGAAAGTAATATTTCAGGCTATATATACAGTATATATACAGTGGGTTGCAAACGTATTCGGCCCCCTTAAAGTTTTCCACATTTTGTCACATTACCTCAGGAGGGGAAAGCCCCTAGATTATAATGAGGCTTCCCCATCTTCCTCTGCCAGCCCGATCCAGCGCTGTCAGCCCAGGCCAGAAGCCGACAACAATTTTTACATCTGCGCAGCTGCAGTAGCGGCTCTCCATTCAGGCTCTAGCAGAAATAACCGAGACCAATTGGGTCTGCTTTAGGTGGCGAGGTCTCGCACTTACGCAGCAGAGTGGACCCAATCAGGCTTGGATATTTCTGCAGGAGCCCGAGCGGAGAGCCACTCTTGCGCATACGCACACACTGACAAGTGCCGACAAGGAGATCTCTGGGAAGGGGGGCGGGATCCCCTCTGCTGCAGAGAACGAGGGAAGCCTCTTTAGGATCCAGAGGCTTCCCTTTCCCGAGGTAAGTAACCCCCAGCGGCACTTTTTTCCTTACAGCTACGCTCTGAAAAGAAACCTTGTGTTACTGAGCAGATATGTGTGTTCTGTAGCAATGACATAGCAGAGCTGGATTCCAGCTGGGGGGCTAAGGTGGGCCCTATCTAAAGAAGTAGCATAGAGCACCAAAACCTGCTCCAGCCCCTTGTCCTCGCATCTCCCCTCCTCTTAAACACAGCAGCCTGCTTAGCTGCATTTATTCTTCAGGCTCCAATGACTGTCACTTGACATGCATCAGGCCTTATAGAGGAATGCTGGTGCACATAACAATGGTCGCTGTAAAGAGGAGACCCAGAATTGAAGTAAGGGCTCTTTTCCACTAGAAAACATGATCAAAATCATGCTGCATTTCTTCCTAATCTTTTTCCTACTGCTGCGATTGAGTTGAGCTACTTTACAAAGGTCAATTGCATCACAAATGTGGCAGGACTATGATTGCGCTTGGGAAAAATTGCAACGTAATCAGATCGCACTGTTGGAATATATCGCTCTTACTTCAGTTGTCCATTAAATGAACGTTCAAGTAAGAATCACCAGCATCTCATTCACCATTTCTGCATGTGACCGAGTAATAATGTGAGCCATATTGTATACGTACAGGAAGAGCCGGATTATCCACAAGGCAATTCTAGGAGGAATTCTAGGAAGTTGCCTAGAGCCTGGTGGATATTCTCCCCATCAAATCTTACTAAAAAATAAGCCAGGGGACCATCCGCAGTGCAGTGGGCAAAAACTGCTATCTTGATTCTTATCTAGGTCCCCATTTAATTTTAAGGCATGAGCCTTAAAATATACACACTCAACAAAAGTCTTTTAAGGACCAGGCCATTTTTGCCTGATCTGTGCAGCGTGGGCTCTCCAGCCCACAGCACCGATCAGGAATGTGGCAGGGCGACCAGACTTCCCCTCTTTTTTCCCCACTAGGGGGATGTCCTGCTGGGGGGGTCTGATCGCCGCCGGCTATTTTCGCCTTGCGGGGGGGGGGCTCCTCAAAGCCCCCCTCCGCAGCGATTTTCGGCCTCCCTGTCCTTCCCTCCCTCCCCTCTTTCCCCTGGGCTTCAGCCTATCAGATGCCGGCGATCCCCGGCCAATCAGAGGCCGGGGATCGGCGATCTCCTTTACGGCGCTGCTGCGCAGCAGCGCCGTATGATGTAAACAGCAGGGATTTCTTCCCCGCGTGTTTACATTTCGCCTGCGACCCGCGATCGGAGGCCCTCCGTGAACTGACATGGAAAGGCCACTCGTTCCACAGCAAACCACTTAACACCTAGGTCCGCCGATCAGCTGACCATGGTCATTAAGTGGTTAGATGCATGCTTATCAAATAACTTGAAGAAGTTGGACAACTTTTGTCTAGTAAAGTTGGACAACTTTTGTCAAGTAAACGTGCAAACGACAAGGCGTTATCACTGATAAGAGGCATCCAACGACTGATAAGAAGCAGCTCAAGTCAATCCAACTGTTGGATTGACTTGAGCTGCGTCTTATCAGTCATTGGTCACCTATTATCAGTGATAACGCCTTATCGTCTTGACAAAAGTTGACCAACTTCTTCAAGTTGTTTGATAATTGTGCATGTAAAAGACTTTTGTTGAGCGTTTGTATGTGGCTTTAATACATTTCTGCATACAGGAAGTATTAGCAGAGTGCAGAGTGACTAAAACATGCAACCTTGGGTAGTGCATTTAACGTTAAACCAAACAAGAAAAAAAACAAATTTGAACATATTGCAGCAACAGAATTATAAGTAGAAAATACAATACTACATCAGCCTCAGCCATTGTTAACAATTTCTGATAAGTGGATTGCTGTATCAAATTCATCACCGTCTTGAAATCTAAAGCGCATCTTGTGATTGTTTGTTATTGATTCATTATTTTCTGATTATGATTGATTATCACTTAACCTCCTGAGCGATAATCCCGAGCTGAGCTCGGGGTATATCGCGCAGGAGGATTTCTCAGGCCCTGGTGGGCCGATTTGCATAATTCTTTTTTTTGTTACACGCAGCTAGCACTTTGCTAGCTGCGTGTAACTTCCGATCGTCGCCGCTCGCCGCCGATCCGCCGCCGCTCGCCGTGCCGCGCAGCCCCCCCCCCTCCCCGACCCCTTGCGCCGCCTGGCCAATCAGTGCCAGGCAGCGCTGAGGGGTGGATCGGGACTCCCTCTGACGTCACGATGTCCATGACGTTGGTGACGTCATCCCGCCCCGTCGCCATGGCAACCGGGGAAGCCCAGCAGGAAATCCCGTTCTGAACGGGATTTCCTGCTTACTCTGATCGCCAAAGGCGATCGGAGTGGGTGGGGGGATGCCGCTGTGCAGCGGCTATCATGTAGCGAGCCCTGGGCTTGCTACATGATTTATAAAAATAAAAAATTTAAAAAAATAGTGCTGCGCCACCTCCTGGGCGATATAATTGTATCGCCCAGAGGGTTAAAGAGGAAATTAATTAATTATAACTCAATTAATAAAATTGCTTTTTTTTTTTTTGCTTTTTTTTTTTTTACAATATTTATTGCTAAATTATTCAGTCAATGTTAAGGGGAGAACAATAGTGTCAGGCTGCACTCAGACCAGATGATCTGACTGCTAGGCCACATCACCTGCTGATGCATCAGGGATTTGTGGATGCCTTGGCTAAGAACAATTAAAGATATATACCAGACTTTAAGACTTTATAATATTTGAAATTGCAAGTCAATGACCTTGTTATCCAACAACAGACATCAAAAAGACCTATGACGTTTAAAGAGGAACTCCAGTGAAAATAATGTAATAAAAAAAGTGCTTCATTTTTACAATAATTATGTATAAATGATTTAGTCAGTGTTTGCCCATTGTAAGATCTTTTAAATCCCTGATTTACATTCTGACATTTATCACATGGTGACATTTTTACTGCTGGCAGGTGATGTAGCTGCTGCTTGCTTTTTTAGCAGTTGGAAACAACTGTAAACAGCTATTTCCCACAATGCAACAAGGTTCACAGACAGGAAACTGCCAGGAGTACCATGTTCCTCAGAGTTTCTTGTGGGAGGGGTTTTACCACAATATCAGTCATACAAAGCCCCCTGATGATCCGTTTGTGAAAAGGAATAGATTTCTCATGTAAATGGGGGTATCAGCTACTGATTGGGATGAAGTTCAATTCTTGGTCACAGTTTCTCTTTAAGTTACATATGTACATTAGATAAAAGTCAGCCAAAGCGGCCCGATAACAACCGCTTCAACCGATGATCGTCCGCCTTTCTAGTGTGTGTACAGCACACTGCTTAAAGGAACACTATAAAAGTTTTCGTTTTTTCCTACACTCCTTTAGGTGGCAAAAGGGACTTAGTAATGACACATAGTGGTAGTAAACAAACAAAAAACTGTCACCTAATCAGGCCTTGTATATGGAATGCTAGTGAGGGACTCGTACACATTCCTGTTGGCGCACACAGATGTCAGGTGACGGGATGCATGCGGCAACAGGAATGTGTAAGAGTCCCTCTCCCTCCCTCTGCACTGGCCTGCTTGTGCAGAGGGGCTTTTGGCTGGCTGACATGGATAAACAATCCATGGTATGCTGACATGATAACAACACTTCAAGGGTAGATACAAGGGAATAAATTGTTTCACAAGTGTATGTGTGGGGTGATAGCTACAATCCTGCCCATGGACCATCACGCTATCATGTTTGGCATGAATAGGAAGGGATCAGCAAAGACTCTCCCCACACAGCCTATTTGCAAGCTATTTGGTGCACTCTACAGTGTAGCATAGTGAACCTTGACTATATAGTGTATATATAGTATATGTATATTTATATTTTTCCTTTTAAATGATCAACTAAAGTTATGTTTTAGGAGGCTATTGTGCCCCCTCCCTGATACATAATAGGCCTGTCCTGTAGGACCACGTGTGAAACTATGCTGACTGGAGAAAGGCTTGTGGGTGGGAAGATTAAAAGTTTACCTGAGGTGGGCAAATAAAAAGATTTGATACTTACATGGGGCTTCCTCCAGCCCCATGAGCAGCGATGTATCCCTCGCCATCCACCCGAGGACCTCTGTTCTCCTGGTATCCATGGTTATTTGGGTTGAAAAAAGACATACGTCCATCCTGGTAATTTGGCTCAGTTGCGCCTGTTGGCTCTTTTCTGCACATGTGCAGAGGGGCTGTGCATGCGCAGAAGCACCAACTGGCATGACTGCACCAGATTACCGGGACCGATACAAGGAGAACAAAGGCCCTCGGGTGGATGAATGCTGCTCATGGGGCTGGAGGAATCCCCAGGTAATTATCAAATATTTTTATTTGCCCATCTCAGGTACACTTTAAAGACCCTGGTTTTTTTTACATACTTGAGGTTCCAGCATCTGAATCATTATTTAGAGCAAGTGAGGTATGGTCCAGAGTCAGCCATGGAGCCAAGATCAAACCAACAAACTTTCATTCAGGCAATACCTTTAATGACTCTTCAGACATAAGTCTCTGTGCATTACATTCACTTTCTAACGTTCTAATGCAGGTCTGTATAATGCCTAAGCTTGCACTAAAGCTATGTACAGTTAGTTATGTACAGTTAGTCATTATAGGTACTACCTGAATCAACGCTTGATGTCGGCATAATCATTATTTAGTGATTAGCTGTTTAGCACATCCTGAAATGCCTTGGCAGATACAATTATGAAGGTTTTCTTTCTTAAAGAGGTTATCAAGTTTACTTATATCATTTTTTAAAAATGTCTGATTACCGAGGGATAAAGTGCCATAAATCAATTAGCTTCAGTGCAAAGGTACACAGCTTTACATCTTCACTGCCTCTGTATGTATACATGGTGATGGATGATGTCAACAATCGCAGAAGGGGAATGACTGAAGATAAAAGTGTATTTTTCAACCAAAGGTTAGTGAAATCTTGAAGTTAGTGTAGTTCATCTATTTATTGCAGATAAAGCAAGTTTAACTAAGAATATCTTTATCTCCATTTATATTTGCAGCACTATACCTCACACCACAACTAAGTAATTCATGTAAAACTTTAGATAAATATAGAGTTGTATTAGTACAAATCCTGCATTGGGAACCAATTAAGTATAAACAGGCAATCCCTGGATACTTTAGTTATCATTACCCATCCGAAATACACATATTACTTCCCAGAAATTAGCCAGTGTTATATTGGTGGCAGCCAGATTTGTAATTGCAGCCTGTTGGAAATCCCCTTTGCAAGCCACCATGAATAGAGTTCGCTCTAAAACTGAGTTTATTAGGAATATGGATTATCTGATGGCCTCAATGATACTATAGCTGCAATTGAGAAAGTTTGGGACTTTTGGGACATAAATGTCATAATGGCAGACAAGGACCTTTATTACTTGAACACTACAGGTGGTGTTCCCCTTATGGACCAAAGCAATTTTCCCATTTCAGTTCTCCCAATTATTCCCCAATAACTTTAGCACTACTTATCACAACGATATGATCCATAACTTGTTTTTTTCCACCAATTAGGCTTTCTTTGGGTGGTACCATTTGCTAAGAATTATTTTCAAAGGGTGGATATTTAAATTGCTGCCATTCTTACATTGGTAATGGCAGAAGCCTCAAACCTGCTGCAGTCGGTCATTGGGTGACTGACTCAAATCCAGAAAACGGCAGAGCCACAAACAGCCAATCAGATTTCTTTGATTGTAATTAAAAAATTGAACTACTTCCATTCTCAGATCATTAATGCCAAGCACCCCAAAACTCACAAACTTGGTAATTGAGTGACTGTGTGCCAAGCTTAGAAAAAGTTGCCAGAACCAACCACAACCAAATGCATTACCCAGGCAACGCCGGGTCTTCAGCTTGTAAACAATAGATAATGTTTCTGGAGTCTACAAATTCTTTCGGTATTTGTTGAATTAGTTTAAAAAAACAGTGCAATAGATGGTAAAAGCCAACACATGCTTGGCCACCTCAGTGTTCCCACTACCATAACAATTGAAGGCTTACCAGCTGTTGCCAACCCAAGTTATGAGGTTGCAACAATCGTTCAAGTAAACGGTATAATTTATCGATTTCAGGTAGCCAGTGCCAGGACAGAGGTCACAATCACTTCTTTATTGTTGCCAAGACTGTTATCAGACCACATATATAGTATTATTGTTCAGCAAATTAACGTGTCCTCGTGCTGTAGGCCTGAATGATTTTAGGAAAAATTGAATTGAGCGATTTCTGTCTGAAATTGCGATCTTGATTCGATTAATGATTTCCTTCAAATCAAGCTTTGTTCCCCCCTCTTTGTCTGTTTGTTCCCCCTCTGTCCCCCTGTCTCTCTTTGTGCCCCCTGTGTGTCTCTGTGCCGCTCTGGTTCTCTCTGTCTCTCTTTGTGTCTCCTGTGTCTCTCTCTGTGCCCACTCTTTGTCTCTCTGTGTCTCCTCTCTCCCCCAAGCTGCATCAGTTCTGTACATAGCTTCAAGCACGAGTTCAGTGATGCCAGTCTATCCACTTTGCGTCCTGCAGGCTCTAATGCATTAAAAATGCTTCCTGTATGTCATGTGACATACAGGAACCTGGAGTTTTGCCAAGCACAAGAGCCGGCAGACGGCGATAGAGGACGGACAGCGTTGGACCCATGCGGAAGGTATTTGTATCGCTGCAGGCCGCATGCGCCGGGACTTTGGGGAAGTTTGAAGCCACTTCTTCAAACTTCCCCCATTTGGAAAAGATGTGATTGCGATAATTACTGCTTTGACAAATCCGAAATTGTGATCTTGGTGATCACGATTTCGGTTTAAATTCGATTTATCTTTCAGGCCTATCCTACGGGCCATAAATATTCATCCAGTAAACAAAGCAATTAAACTCTGAGTACAACCCAGTTTAATGTTCCCACCTGGGTGGGGGACTAGTAGCTAGAGATGTCGCGAACGGTTCGCCTGCAAATGGTTCCAGGCGAACTTTGGAGTTCGCGTTCACCTGCACCGGGCGAACTTTTGCGGAAGTTCGATTCGCCCCATAATGCACTATGAGGGTCAACTTTGACCCTCTGCATCACAGTCAGCAGGCACATTGTAGCCATTCAGGCTACACTAAGCCCTGGAGCCCCCCCCCCCCTTATATAAGGCAGGCTCCGGCGGCCATTAGCCTCACTCGTGTGCCTGCTAGAGAGTGAGACAGATTAGGGACAGCTGCTGCAGACTTGTTCTTCTAGGGACAGATTAGTTAGGTTCTTGGCTGCTTAGCTGGCTCCTGGCTGATTATTATTGCTTTTATAGCACCCCTCAAAAGCTCTTTTCAGAGCTCATCCTGTACTTTTTTTTTTCTGTGTGTCAGACTGACACTTTTGTTGCATGCACAGCCTTGCTAATTGATAGTGTGTGCGCCACTGCCAGCAGCCCAGCACATTCAGTGACTACCTGTGTGTGTGACAGGGAGCTGCACATTCTACTACTCAGTACTGCATATACCCAGTACCTGTTGTGTTTACTTAACCCACCTCATCACTGCATATACCTAGCTTTGTGTTGAGTGAACCCAGCTCACTGCATCTAACTACCTGTTGTGTTGAGTGAACCCACCTCACTGCATCTAAGTACCTTTACTGTTCAGTGAACCCAGATCACTGCATCTTACTACCTGTTGTGTTCAGTGAACCCAGCTCACTGCATCTAAGTACCTTTACTGTTCAGTGAACCCAGCTCACTGCATCCAACTACCTGTTGTGTTGAGTGAACCCACCTCACTGCATCTAAGTACCTTTACTGTTCAATGAACCCACCTCACTGCATCTAACTATCTGTTGTGTTGAGTGAACCCACCTCACTGCATCTAAGTACCTTTACTGTTCAGTGAACCCAGCTCACTGCATCTTACTACCTGTTGTGTTCAGTGAACCCAGCTCACTGCATCTAAGTACCTTTACTGTTCAGTGAACCCAGCTCACTGCATCTAACTACCTGTTGTGTTGAGTGAACCCACCTCACTTCATCTAAGTACCTTTACTGTTCAGTGAACCCAGCTCACTGCATCTAACTACCTGTTGTGTTGAGTGAACCCACCTCACTGCATCTAAGTACCTTTACTGTTCAGTGAACCCAGCTCATTGCATCTTACTACCTGTTGTGTTGAGTGAACCCACCTCACTACATCTAAGTACCTTTACTGTTCAGTGAACCCAGCTCACTGCATCTTACTACCTGTTGTGTTGAATGAACCCACCTCACTGCATCTAAGTACCTTTACTGTTCAGTGAACCCAGATCACTGCATCTTACTACCTGTTGTGTTGAGTGAACCCACCTCACTGCATCTAAGTACCTTTACTGTTTAGTGAACCCAGCTCACTGTATCTTACTACCTGTTGTGTTCAGTGAACCCACCTCACTGCATCTAAGTACCTTTACTGTTCAGTGAACCCAGCTCACTGCATCCAACTACCTGTTGTGTTGAGTGAACCCACCTCACTGCATCTAAGTACCTTTACTGTTCAGTGAACCCAGCTCACTGCATCTAACTACCTGTTGTGTTGAGTGAACCCACCTCACTGCATCTAAGTACCTTTACTGTTCAGTGAACCCAGCTCATTGCATCTTACTACCTGTTGTGTTCAGTGAACCCAGCTCACTGCATCTAAGTACCTTTACTGTTCAGTGAACCCAGCTCACTGCATCTAACTACCTGTTGTGTTGAGTGAACCCAACTCACTGCATATACCTAGCATCCCCCCGAGATGGACAAAATGGACAAACCAGGTAGAGGAAGAGGTAGAGGCAGACCCAGAGGTAGGCCACCAGGCACCGGCAGGTCTGTGCAAGGTGGTGTTGCTGTGATTTCATGCGGACCTGGCCCAAAATACAGTGCTCAGAAGAAGGCACGTGCCATCACTTCCCAAGATCAGGACGTGCTTTACTATTTAACACAGAACACCTCATCTCCCGCAGCCACCAGTGCTACAACAAGCACCACATCTGCTGCATTTGACACTTCGCAGGAGTTATTTGGTGGTGATGGTGGTGGTGAAATCACTGATTCCCAGCCACTACTGCAACAACAAGAAGAAGGCGCAGGTACACCACCTCATACGTCTGAGTTAGGTGGCGATAGTATGGACGTAACATGTGAGGAGGGGGATGATGAACCACCTGAAGTTGGTGCAGTTGAGGAGGTGTCTGAGGAAAGTGAAGCTGGGCAGGAGGATTATGATGACGATTATACGGATGCCACGTATGTTTCCGGTAGAGGAGATGACCAGGGGGACAGTTCAGAGAGGGAGTCAGAGAGGAGTAGGAGGAGACGACTCCATAATAGAAGCAGAGGGAGCTCGCCCTCAGAAACAGCTGGAGGCAGTGTCCAGCGCCATGTATCGCCAGCTATGGACAGCCAGCCAACATGCCATTCAACGTCAGCTGCTGATGCCACCGTAGCGCCATCACCCCAGGGGGGCTCAGCGGTTTGGAAATTTTTTAACATGTGTGTCTCAGATCGGAGCAAAGCCATCTGTTGTCTCTGCCAGCAGAAATTGAGCCGTGGAAAGGCCAACTCTCACGTAGGGACAAGTGCCTTACGAAGGCACCTGGAGAGAAGGCACAAACAGCTATGGCAAGAACACCTGAGGAAAAGCAGCACACAAAAGACAAGCCACCCTCCTTCTCCTCTTCCTACTTCAGGTGCATCATCTTCATCCGCTTTCTCCCTTGCACCTTCACAGCCACCCTCCTACACACCGCCTCTTCCCTTCAGCGGTTCCTTCTCCTCTGCCCACAGAAGTACCCAGCTGTCCGTGAAGGAAGTATTTGAACGTAAGAAGCAAATGTCTGCCAGTCACCCTCTTGCCCGGCGTCTGACAGCTGGCGTGGCGGAAGTATTAGCTCGCCAGCTATTACCATACAAGCTGGTGGAGTCGGAGGCTTTCTGTATGTTTGTGGCCATTGGTACACCGCAGTGGAAGATACCAGGCCGCAATTATTTTTCACAAAAGGCCATACCCAAACTGTACCGTGCAGTTGAGAGGCAAGTGGTGTCATCTATTGCGAAGAGCGTTGGGTCAAGGGTCCACCTGACCACGGATGCCTGGTCTGCCAAGCACGGGCAGGGCCACTACATTACATACACAGCCCATTGGGTCAACCTGGTGACCGATGGCAGCAAGCAGGGAGTACGTGGCTGCGCAGCGGACTGACTTGTCACACCTCCACGGCTTGCAGGCAGGCCTCCAGCCACCTCCTCTCCACCTGCTAAAACCTCTTCGCTGTCGTCATCCTCCTCCTCCTCCTTGGCTGGTGTCGCGATCTCCTCTCCAGCTACACAGCCCCAGCAACCCAGGGCCTATGCTGCCTGCCAGGTACGACAATGTCACGCAGTGTTAGACATGTCTTGCCTGAAAGTGGAGAGTCACACTGGAGCAGCTCTCCTGGCTGCTCTTAACAAACAGGTGGAGCAATGGCTGACAACGGCAGCAATCTCATTTCTGCGTTGAATTTGGGAAAGCTGACACACATACCCTGCATGGCACATGTGCTGAATCTGGTCGTGCAAAGATTTGTGTCCAAGTACCCAGACTTAGAGGACGCCCTGAAGCAGGCCAGGAAGTTGTGTGGGCATTTTAGGCGTTCTTACAAGACCATGGCACGCTTTGCGGACATTCAGCGTAGAAACAAGTTGCCGGTGAGACGCCTGATTTGCGATAGCCCGACTCGCTGGAATTCTACCCTGCTGATGTTCTCTCGCCTGCTAGACCAGGAGAAAGCCGTCATCCAGTACCTGTATCATTACAGTACAAGGACACAATCTGGGAGGATGGAGATGTCGTGGCCCAACAACTGGACACTGATGTGAAATGCATGCAGGGTCATGGAGCCCTTTAAAGAGGTGACCAAACTGGTGAGTCGCGCTGAGGGCACCATCAGCGACTTGATCCCCTACGCCTACTTCCTGGAGCGTGCCGCGCGTAGAGTGGTGGATACAGCTGTGGAGGAGCGTGAACGAGAACAGTTACAGCAGCAGGAGTCGTTGGAGCGATTTACATCCGAACCCGATGTTTCCACAACACCTGCAGCAGCACAGAGGGGGGAGGAGGAGGAGGAGGAAGAAGAGGAGTCGTGTGGGGAAGGAGAGGAGTCAGACTCTGATGATGGTGATGAGGAAGGTGTTTCTGTGGAGAAGGAAGAGGCGGCGGAAGAAGAACAACTGCGGCAGCCATCACAGGGGGCTTCTGCTGCTCCACGTTCCCATGGTATTGTTCGTGGCTGGGGGGAGGAAGAGTAGTTGCGTCCCGTCACTGAGGAAGAGCAAGAGGAGATGGAGAGTACGTCTGCATCCAGCTTTGTGCAGATGTCCTCTTTCATGTTGTCCAGCCTGTTGAGGTACCCCTGTATCAAAAAACTCAAGGCGAATGACCTGTACTGGATGGCCACGCTACTAGACCCTCGGTACAGGCACAAAGTGGCGGTCCTATTACCAACTCAACACAAGGCGGAAAGGATGCAGCACTTGCAGAACAAGCTGTCGATGATGCTTTACAATGTGTTTAAGGGTGAAGTGGCTGCATAACGCAATCAAGGTACCACTGGCAGTAACCCTCCTCCTCCCAAGTCCACGCAGGCAAGGTCAGGAGGCTCCAGCGATCTCATGGTGATGTCGGACATGCGGACATTCTTTAGTCCAACTCCTCGCCATAGTCCTTCCGGATCCACCCTCCACTAACGCCTGGACCGGCAGGTAGCCGTCTACCTGGCCTTGAGTGTGGATGTAGACATGGGAAAAGCGACGATGAACCCTTGGACTACTGGTTGCGCAGGCTTGACCTGTGGCCAGAGCTGTCCCAATTTGCCATACAACTTCTCTCTTGCCCTGCCACAAGCATCCTGTCAGAAAGGACCTTCAGTGCAGCTGGAGGCATAGTTACTGAGAAGAGAAGTCGCCTAAGTCACGACAGTGTTCAGTACCTGACCTTTATCAAAATGAATGAGGAATGGATCACGGAGGGCTACTGCCCGACCGAAGACTAAGTCAGTCCCCACACACAGCATCTCTGCCTGCAGGCCGCTTGCCTTCTCCGCCACCACCATCAGGGTCCAGGACTCTAGGCGGATTCCTGAATTTTCAGGCCGCTGCTAGCAGCAGCCGCTACACTAATTTTTCTGGTGCGTGTACATGCCTGCCTAATTTTTCTGGCTGCACTGTGGGCGGCTGCAACAAATAAACAAAAGGCATGTACATGTGCCCATCCCCCTTCGTGATCATTACCTTGCCGTGGTGAAGGGGCTTGCGTATCACAATGAAGCAATGACCGCCAGCTATTTAAGTGTTTTGGGTGGGGGTGGCACACAAAAGATAATAAGGTCGTTGCTTCATTGTGGTCAGACCAAATTTGATCAGCTGGACAGTCGCTGTTGTTCTATCATTGAGCTACCACAGCCCAGCAACCATATGGGCTTGAAAACTGCCACGGCCTACGCTCTCGCCACGGTGCGCACCAGTCCAGCACGGCCGTCACTACGCAAACAGCTGTTTGCGGTGCGTTACACAGTGAGTTTGGTGTGTCAGTGTGAAGCAGAACTCTAATTACACTCCCTGATTGATGTATACCCATGCAAGATGTTTGAAAGCACGTTAGGCCTGCAATTTAGCATTCAATGTGATTTCTGTCCTTAAAACGCTGCTTTGCGTCACATCCAGATTTTTCCCCGGGCGTTTTGGCAAGTATCCCACTCTGCCATGCCCCGCTCCAGGTGTTAGACCCCTTGAAACATCTTTTCCATCACTTTTGTGGCCAGCATAATTTTTTCTATTTTTCAAAGTTCGCATCCCCATTGAAGTCTATTGAGGTTCGCGAACTTTTAACCGAACCGAACCTTCCGCGAACCTAAATTCGGAGGTTCGCGACATCTCTACTAGTAGCACCAGATCTAATTTATCAGGCACAATCTACTAACGGGGTACCCTTGGCCATGGGTCCCCGGATGTAAGTGATTGTTTTAACCTCTTTTACTTTATTATTTTATTGGATTTTATGCATTCAAGAAGATCTTCACTGCTTTTTTTTTTTACTTAACAGCAGTGTATTATAAAGACACTTGAGTGGATGTGGTAAGGTTAAATCCTTATTCTTTTTTTGTATTATTTCAAAGTGCCACAGCAAAGAAAAAAAAAATTAGCTTGACTGTAATGCTGCAGCGCTGACAACAAAGAGTTAAAGGAGTTGCAAACTGAAAAATAAATGTAGCTTTACCTACCTGACATCTCTTCCAGCCCCTAGAAGCAATTTGTTTCCCTCGTCGCAGCTTCAGTCTTCTCCTGTGTCCCGCTGGCAGCCTCTGAAGGATCGCCGACCGATCTGGTCCCAGGAGAAGACTGAAGCTGTGGCGTAGGACACAAATGACTTCTAGGGGCTGGAAGAAGCCCCACGTAAGTAAAGCTACATTTATTTTTTCACATTGCCACTCCTTTAAACTCTCATCATCGGTAGGTGGTGGGTGAGATCATGTGATCAGTGCAGGGAATGAAAGACTGACTGTTGCCTCCTTCCAGGTTTTTCTAGATTATCTCAGATACCTGATGGTGAGGAATGAGTCTGGGGTCTCTTTCCTATAAGTTGAGAGAAAAAAGTCTTGGCAAATCACAAGAAAGACTGGGAGCAAATATAGTTTAATAAATCAAATCCCAATATAGAAATGTAAGATATTGCAAGGGTTCTATTCACAAATCTGGGTTGCTTGAAGAAAAAAACCTGATTGCATTTGTGGGAAAATCTCGTCCCCACTCACCCAGGTCTAGGGGAATGGTGGTTGCACTCCCAGGATACTTTTTATGGTAAAAAGTTCAGCTTTGCAACTGAGGTGAGTTTTGTAAGTTAGCACAAGTCCAAAGATGAAGGAAGCAATTTTCTTGGAATAGAATTTTAATGAGCATAAAAAGCAATAAGACAATGCATTTCATGGGATTCTACCCATTCCACCTCTTCTTGCTGCTGAGTCAGAAACCTGCAAAACGCATTGTCTTATTGTCATACTTACTGCCCTCCTTGTTGAAGTCCTGTTCTTGCGGATGCGGGCAGTGGAGGCTGGGGCATTATCTGTTGGCGTCACACCCTGGGTGGGTGTTTGCATAACTCATCTGCATATGCATCCCAGACGAAGTTTCACGCATGCATGGTGCACAAAAGTTCACACCACAACACACATTCTCTGTACACAAAAGCCTGCCTCTCCCTGCACTCAGGGGTGATTGTTTGTTCAGCATCAGCTAGCTCTGTACTACCTGTACTTCGCCTGCCAGTTCCTGATTGACTGTTATCAACCTCATCTAGTATTCTCATTTTTGACTGTTATCCACCGACCCTGATCTCTAGTTTGTTACTTGTTTAAGATTGAATTCCGCCTGCCCTCAAACTCAGCTTTTGATCTTATATGAGACAACCTCAAATGGAAGGTCCCTAACATCCTCCAGTTTCACCATGGAGGATTGCAAAGGTTGTCCTCACGCGTACGTTAAAAAGGGGCGATGGGAAAAAAGGGCTTTTTAACGATAAACATGGATTACGTTTAAAAATGTATTTCGTTTAAAAGTAATGTTTTTAAACGTTATAAATCATTAAATAATGTGTATTAAATCGGCAATTGTAAAAACGTTAATCTTTCGTTTAAATAATGAAACGCATAATAACGTTTAAAAAAAAAATTACTAAGTAACCCTCCCTGTACCTACCCCTAACCCCTAGACCCCAATGTTGATGCCTAAACCTAAGACCCCCCCTGTTGGTGCCTAAGTAACCCTCCCTGTACCTACCCCTAACCCCTAGAACCCCCTGTTAGTGCCTAAACCTAAGACCCCCCTGTTGGTGCCTAAACCTAAGACCCCCCTGTTAGTGCCTAAACCTAAGACCCCCCTGTTGGTGCCTAAACCTAAGACCCCCCTGTTGGTGCCTAAACCTAAGACCCCCTGTTGGTGCCTAAACCTAAGACCCCCCTGTTAGTGCCTAAACCTAAGACCCCCCTGTTAGTGCCTAAACCTAAGACCCCCCTGTTGGTGCCTAAACCTAAGACCCCCTGTTGGTGCCTAAACCTAAGACCCCCCTGTTAGTGCCTAAACCTAAGACCCCCCTGTTAGTGCCTAAACCTAAGACCCCCCTGTTGGTGCCTAAACCTAAGACCCCCCTGTTGGTGCCTAAACCTAAGACCCCCCTGTTGGTGCCTAAACCTAAGACCCCCCTGTAATTTTTTTCGTTTAAAAATAATGTAAAAAAAAAAAGTAATGTTTTTCGTTTAAAAATAATGTTTGGGAAAAATATTGTACTGGTTTTCGTTTAAAAATAATATTTAAACATGTATAAATCATTAAATAATGTGTAATCATGAGAAACAGTAATAAAACATTAAGTCTCCGGGCGCCGCTTTTAAAACGTTAGTTTTCTCCGGCGCCCTTTTTTCCTACCGGGCGCCCATTAAACGATATTTATTATAGAAGTGAATGGCGGCGCCCGATTTGTCCACTAGCCTCAGGCGCCCGAATTTACTGTTTCCTGTCCTCACAAATCTGGGTATTTAACCTGCTTCTGCAGAAGCAGGTTAAATAACCTGAGAAACAGCTGTCAGGCACATGCTTCCTCCCCACTGCTGTACCACTGTGTAACCCGACCACAATAAAGGGGTTTTAGCAGCAGTGTCCATCTCTCCTCTCCTTTTTCCACAAATCTGGGTTGCTTGTAAAAAAAACCTGATTGCACTTGTGGAAAAAAATCTCATCCCCACTCAGGTCTAGGAGAATGGGTGTTGTGCTCTCAAAATATGCTGAACCATAAAAATCGAGGTGAGATAGGCGAAACAATAGTAAAAAAAAAAAAAAAAAGCACACACACAAAAATGTAATAAAATAATTATAAAACATATATATATATATATATATATATATATATATATATATATATATATATACACACACACACACATATATATTAATTCGTATTTATATAGCACCAACATGTTACGCAGCGCTGTACAGAGCATATTGTGTATATATATATATATACATTAAAGGGATTAAAGAGACACTTTCATCATCACTTTCATGATCAGGAACAAAATACTGTTGTGTACATTAGACAGGTGAAGAAGGGAAGAATTGTCGTGCATTTGGCACCATCTAGTGGTGAAACAGAATTATTACATATACAATTTACACATTTTCAATGTTCGGCAATTTGGATATACAGTATTCTCACTTATCTCCAGGCATAAGTTTAAAACTCCATCTAATAAAGTATAGTGATCGGTGTCTTTAGATGTCACCTGCACGTGTGAACTGAAGCTTGTGTAGTTATCACATGGGAGAAAAGGGCTTTACAAATGTTGTTTTTATTGGTCCCATGACCAGAAGCACAGAGTCTGTTTTCTGGCTTTGTGAGTGCTGTTGCTGCCAAGTAGATAGACACTCCGAGAAGATTGCAATCTATAGCAGTGCAAAAACAAACAAACAAACAAAGAATATTCCATGCTCCCACCTATGTTAATCTCCTTAACCCCTATACCCCAGTATCCTCATAGCAAGTGTGTCCATTTGCTAGTATTCCCCCCACCTGGTAAGTTTGACCAAGTTTGGCCCAATTAACCCATGCCCTTATTAAGTGTTAGCAGTATAATCACTACCCCATCCCATTAAGTGTTGCCAGCATGACAAGCTCTCCTCCCCACCCGTTAGTAATTGTTGGAATTCCTGTAGTGCCCCTCCTTAAATTGAAAGTATTAACAGCAAACCTTACTTGGATGAATTCAGTTGAGATGGTTTGGAGGGAGGAGGCACAGTGGCGTAGCAATAGGGGGTGCAGAGGTTGCGACTGTATCAGGGCCCTTGGGCCAGAGGAGCCCTCCCTCAACTGCAGTATTAGCTCTCTATTGGTCCTGTGCTGGTAATAATCACTTCTATAGATGCTTTCAATAGTAATAATCATTAACAAACTGTTCCCCATCCACTTCTTGCACCTCTGACACTGTGGTTGTCCTTGGCAGATTTTGGTGCGCCGTATCAATTGTTATTTAAAGAGTATTTGGGGGGCCCCACTGTAACACTTGCACCGGGGTCCATAGCTCCTTAGCTACGCCACTGAGGACTCGGAGGCATCAGAGTCACGTGAAGCACAACGTGACACGGAGGGCAGTGACCTCCTCCTGACCCTGTCCACTCGGTCTGTGCTGTACAGCAGCAGTCGGGAGTATTCGGGGTGTTGGAAATGAACTATAGTGAATTCGAACCCCAGCACTAGTGTACAACTTGTTTAAACATTTTGTTAGATTTAGGGTGCAGTCATCTTACCGGAGAGAAAAACACAACAGTGATTAGTTTATCAGTATATGTTACTCACAGCAGTGCCACACCTTTGGCCGGCTTTGCCTCTGGGGAAAGACTGAAGCTTTAATGCATCCTGGGCTTCCTGCACAGTTCATCTTGTTAAAACTTCAGGTTCTTTTTAGGATTTCCATAAATTATCATGAAGATTCCATCCCCCCCCCCCCCTTCCCCCAAATGTTATCATGATGTGCCTTAACCTTTAGAGCAGAGAGTAAGTTCTGAGTTTAGATCCACTTTAAGTAATTTTCCAATGACAACTGGACATATAGTTGTGTAGAGTGCACCACCAGTTTGGTACTAAATGAGGCGCACATGGTATCATTTTAACCGTGACAAGTTGTAGAACACATTTTGGTGTGTCGTAAAGGATGCGCGAAGTGACATGTGACATAATGAGATAGACATGTGTATGTACAGTGCCTAGCACACAAATAACTAGGCTGTGTTCCTTTTTTTTCTTTCTCTGCCTGAAAGAGTTAAATATCAGGTATGTAAGTGGCTGACTAAGTCCTGACTCAGACATGTCACATGTCACTTCGGGTATCCTTTAAAGCTTGGGCCCATGTCACATAAAAAATAGGTACGGACAAACTCAATCCAACAAAAAAAAACATTTTCAAAGTTGTGATCAAACTTGAGAAAGTTTTAGCAAAACTACAAGAAACATATGTGGTAACGTTTTAACCGTGATAAGTAATAGAATCGAGTTTAGAGTTTTAGCGTTGAGGCTTATGTCTTGTGTATTCGTTTTAGTCACAAACTGAATCAAAAGCAATTCCATTTTTGCATATTCTGTACCAAAACAAAAGACTTGTAAAATGGAAACAAAATGACAGAATATAAAATAAAAAAAACATATATTGTTACCTTGGGAACTTGACTTTTTAAATATGTATGCCATGAGGGTATATTACTATTATTTTTGCAAATAAGGTCTTGCAATTATCTATAGTGTACAATGAGAAAGCAAAAAAAAAAAAAACAGCAAGGGAAAAAAAAACAGAAAAAAAAGACACCTTTATTTCCAAATACAATATTGTCACCACACATTATATTAGGAACATAATCTAAATGTTGTAATAACCAGGATGGATACGCAAATACAATTGGTGGGTTTAACTTATAGTTAGCACTGTTTATTGTAAAGCAATAATGGATGTAAATGGATAAATAGTGTGTTTTTTTTCTATTTTTTAAAATATTTTAAAATGAATAGAAAATAAGATAATTATAAAAAAAATTATCACACACTAAAAGCCTTATTTGTCCTGAGAAAAACAATAAATAGATAATTTAGTTATAATAAGTAGTAATAAAGTAATTGGCGAATGAATGAGAGCAGCGCTATGTGAAAATTGCTCTTATCCTGAAGTGCCATTTGACATTTTTTGTTTTAATTTACGTTTTACTATCTTTAATATTTTTGGAAACTTAGTTGTATAAAATGTTTCCAAGATTGCCAAGCTTTATATAAGTTTTGTATGTTACCATTTACTAATCTTTTCTGAGACTACTCCCAGTCCCAGGGAGTGCAGTTATAACTGAGGCCCAGTGCACACCAAAACCGCTAGCAGATCCACAAAACGCTAGCGGTTTTGGGTGTGGATGACAGATTTGGGCCAGTGCACACCGAGCGGATTTGGATGCGATCCGCCGGCCGCATCCGCCTGAACATCCGCTTGGCTAATGTAATTGAATGGGCTGGTGCACACCGGCGGTTTGAGGTTTTTAGCAAACCGAAAATGTGCAGCAAGAGGCACGTTTGCGTTTTGCTAAAAACCTCAAACCGCCGGTGTGCACCAGCCCATTCAATTACATTAGCCAAGCGGATTTTCAGGCTGATGCGGCCGGCGGATCCGCTCGGTGTGCACTGGCCTTAAGACCAAATTGGATTCCAGCTCAACCCATTGTGGAGCATTGCTGACTATATTTCAGGAGTCAAGACAGAAACTGTGGACTCTGGGCAGCTGCATAAAATGTAGGTATATTAGAAACCGCCAAATTTCATTTTTTTTTCCATAATACATTATAAGATTGGAAAATCGTGGTCTTTTATTTCACTACATAAACTATAATGGTGTTTCCTAATAAATATACAGGATCTTCTCAAAAAATTAGCATATTGTGATAAAGTTCATTATTTTCTGTAATGTACTGATAAACATTAGACTTTCATATATTTTAGATTCAAATACACACAACTGAAGTAGTGCAAGCCTTTTATTGTTTTAATATTGATGATTTTGGCATACAGCTCATGAAAACACAAAATTCCTATCTCAAAAAATTAGCATATTTCATCCAACCAATAAAAGAAAAGTGTTTTTAAAACAAAAAAAGTCAACCTTCAAATAATTATGTTCAGTTATGCACTCAATACTTGGTCAGGAATTCTTTTGCAGAAATGACTGCTTCAATGCGGCGTGGCATGAAGGCAATCAGCCTGTGGCACTGCTCAGGTGTTATGGAGGCCCAGGATGCTTCGATAGCGGCCTTAAAGGGACTCCGAGCAGTGCAGAAACTATGGAAAGATGCACATCATTTTAAAGCTCTCTTTCTCCTCTTTCCAATGATATATAAACCGCCACCCTATGCCTTTTAGTTTTCGCTATTTTCGCGATTGAAATTGCCGCGGCCGCGATTTCGATCGCGAAAATAGAGAAAACTAAAAGGCGTAGGGCAACGATTTAGGTGTCGTCAGAAAGAGGAGAAAGAGAGCTTTAAAATGATATCCATCAAGCCATAGTTATATTGTATTACACAGGCCGACTTTTTGTCAAAGTCAGCAGCTGCATTCAGCAGAATGGAGCTGCTGACACTCTGGAAAGTGTCGTCCTGTGTAATACAATATAACTATGGCTTGATGGATATCATTTTAAAGCTCTCTTTCTCCTCTTTCTGACGAATGAGCGTGGCGTTACTGCGCATGTGGTTGGGCATGGAGGTATATGTTGCTCTTAAACTCAGACTGGGGCGACGGTTCATCTTTCAGCAGGACAATGTGTGTGCATGTGATTTCTCCATTTTTTTATTTTTATGTTTACGGAAGTTTTATTGAAACTTCAGAAGAACCAGTGCATGGACAATCAAATAACCGATCATAATAAGAAAGTTGTACATACAAATAGTTATGTCAGAGCTGACAAGAAAATTATACAAATACTCCCCCCCCCCCCCCCCCCAAAAAAAAGGCATCCAGAGTTGCAATGGTCATAAAAGCATTACTGTTACAAAATGCATTAGATAACAACAGGTTACTTGAGTAAAATAACTACAAAACAAAACTAAATTACTACCTCTACTGTTGCAGAGTCACCTCCCAAGATTAGTATGAGCAAAATATCCCCCCTGAGGGGATCCCACCCCATTCCTCCCTCTGAAGACTTAAACAGATAAGGAAGCCAAATTGGCAAGGTCAATATCCCGACTACGATGAACCAATCAAATTTCCCATTTGTTGAAAAAAAGAGAATAATTATCTTGCAAAGTATAGGCTAATTTCTCAGTTAACATAATTTGGTCGAGGCGAGGAACAAGCAGATTCAGCGGTAGAGTATCTTTCCTCCAGTTAAAGTGAACCGAGCATCATTTTTAACACCCAGGGCAGCTCTATAGCAAATTAAAAATGCATTCTATAAATGTGGTTTATTATTTAAAAAAAAAACCTTTCATTTTACCTCATGGTTTTACATTTAAGGGTTAAAATAGGCACCTCTTCCGTCCCTGAAAGGACTGTGGAAACAGAGCAACAGATGATGGAAGGCAGATAAGAAATCACAGCATTAGACTTAATTAACCACAAACAAACCCCCATTGTACTTCAAGTAGCAAACATTAGTCACACTTGAAGTATTTCACACCTAGCCTGGATAATGGCAGTGTAAAACTAGCAGGGGGTTGAACTTCTGTAACATGGCAGCCCTTTCAGCTATTTGAAACCAGGAGCTGCTTAGATCCTTTTAACCTCCCTGGCGGTCTATTAAAACTGCCAGGGGGCAGCGCAGCACTTACATTTTTTTTAATCATGTAGCTAGCCTAGTGCTAGCTACATGATAGCCGTTGTGTAGCGGCATCCCCCCACCCCCTCCGCGGCTGTTGGCCTTTCCACGGCTCAATTTTTGGAGGCAGAGAGAACAGATGGCATTGCTCTGATCTAAGGCAGACAACCTAAAAAATTTCCAAACCGCTGAGCCCCCTTGGGGTGTGGGCACTATGGTGGCATCAGCAGCTGACGTTGAAGGGCATGTTGGCTGGCTGTACATAGGTGGCGATACATGGTGCCGGACACTGCCACCAGCTGTTTCTGATGACGAGCTCCCCCTGCTTCTTTCAGGAACTCGTGTCCTCCTACTCCTCTCTGACTCCCCCTCTGAACTGTCCCCTTGGTAATGTTGTCTTTTAGGATCACATGTGACATCCGTATCATCATCATCATAATCATCCTGCCCAGCTTCGCTTGCCTCAGACACCTCATAAACTGCACCAACAGCAGGTACTTCATCATCCTCCTCCTCACACGTTATGTCCATAGTGTCGCCTAACACAGACATATGAGGTGGTGTAACTTGCTTAGCGCCTTCATCTTGTAACAATAATGCCTGTGAATCAGTTAATTACCCACCAAATAACTCCTGCAAAGTGTCAAATGCAGTGGATGTGGTGCTTGTAGTTGCGCTGGTGGCTGTGGAAGATGAGGTGTTCTGTGTTAAATAGTCAACCACGTCCTGACAATCTTCGGAGTTGATGGGGCGTGCCTTCTTCTGAGCACTGTACTTTGGTCCAGGGCCACTCTAAATCACATCAGCACGACCTCGAATAGACCTGCCGGGTGGTCTGCCCCTGCCCCTACCTGTTTTGTCCATATCGGAGGGGATGAAGTGAAAGGTATGCGCTGACTTGACTAATACAATGTGCAGTCACACAGGTGCAGTTAACAGGTATGCACGGAGTGGTATATCACACTGCGTGCGCTCACGTAGGTAGGTGGGTTCACTGAACAACAGGTAGGTATATGCAGTGATGGGTATTACAAATGTGCACCTGTCACACACACGTATCATGAACAGGTACATTGACTGGTGGTATTAACAATGCGTGCGCTCACGTAGGTAGGTGGGTGCACTGAACAACAGGTAGGTATATGCAGTGATGGGTATTACAAATGTGCACCTGTCACACACACGTACCCTGAACAAGTGCAATGACTGGTGGTATTAACAATGTGTGCGCTCACATAGGTAGGTAGGTAGGTGCACTGAACAGTGAACAGGTGCAGTGATTGGGATGGGTTTACAAATGTGCAGCTGCCTGTCACACACACAGGCAGTCACTGAATGTGCTGGGCCTGGCAGTGGCACAGTAGGAATTAAGGGGCCAAGGCCAGCTGCGACTGACTGACAGGGCTGTATATAATGCAAGTGGGCCACACAAAAAAAAATAGATCACAAGAACAAGATTAGCTCTCAAAAGAGCTGTTGAGGGGTGCTTTTTTAGCAATAAGAATCAACAAGGAGCAAGCTAACAAGCCTACAAGAGTCTAACTAAGCTTTCCCTATGAGAGTCTGCAGCAGCTCTCCCTTCTCTAATTACTGCAGGCACACGAGTGAGTCCAATGCCTGATGCTGCCTGCCTATTATAAGGGGGGAGGGCCTCCAGGAGGGAGTGTAGCCTGATTGGCTACAATGTGCCTGCTGACTGTGGTGTAGAGGGTCAAAGTTGACCCTAATGATGTAGTATAGGAGGCGGGTCGAACCGCCATAAAGTTTGCATTCGTTTGCGAATGCAAACCACCGAAGTTCGTGCGAATAAGTTTGCGGTCTAACCTTTAGGGCCATCTCTAGTCATCATTTCTCTCCATATTGTCTGGAGCACTGGCTGACCCCAAGTAATCATTCACCATACGGGCCAGCTGATGGCGGTGACTACTCTGCCCGCTGGTGGTGCTGATGCTAGAAGGAGTATCTGGCATTGGCTGATAAAATTCCTTCAACATACTCAGCAGGTTCACAGATTGGCTATTGGTGCTGCTGCTGGGAGTGGGACCACCAGACCTTTGCTGAGTATGATGAGGCTTGGTAGCTTGGGCCTGGGATACAGGTTCAGGAAACACATCTTCTACCCAACGAAGAAGGGCATCCCGGATTTGTCTCATCCTGGCATCTGCTTGGGAGGTGGGTATGAACTGTCGCATTTTCCCCTTGTATCGGGGTTCTAAGATGGTGGCCACCCACATGTTGAGCCTTGATTTTAAAGTTTTAATCCGGGGGTCCTTACGGAGGCACTGGATCATATGCGCAGCCATAGGGAAGAGATGTCTGCCATTAATCACCTCTTCCTGGCTGTCAGAACTGTCATTATGCTCCAGCTCCACATCATCAGAATCTTCTTCCCACCCCCGACTCTTCAGCTTCCACAAGCTCTGCCTCCTCATCCAGGACTTGAGCATGCTCACTCACTCCCCCACTTGACTGACCACTGTTCAGTAGGGCTTCCTCTGCGCTCCCCCCCCCCCCCCCCCCCCGTCCGAGCACTATGTTATGCTGCAGTGCTCCTCACTGACCAATTTTGTTGCCTGCTCAAACGGCTCCAACACTTTACAGACCTGTCCAATCAGCTGCCACTGGTCCCCGGTAATGTAGTCCAGTGGCCCTGTTCTGGAGGAAGATGTCTGAGACAGGTATAGCCTGACCGCCATTCGCTGCTCCCGCAACCTCTCCAGCATGTGGAGAGTGGAGTTCCACCACGTCGGACAATCAGAAATAAGCCTGTGCTGCGGCAGGCTATGGTGGTGCTGCAGCCGTTTCAAGGCCGTGGCGGCGGTTGCGGATGCGACGGATGTGGGCCGACACTTTTCGTGCTGAGGCCACAGCGTCCTTGAACCCATCAAAGTTCTTAGAAATTTCTGGACTACAAGGTTGAAGACGTGGGCCAAGCAAGGTAAGCGAGTGTAGCCACCTTCCGAAATGGCGGCCAGCATATTGGCACCATTATCAGACACCACTACACCTGTGTCCAGTTTTCTAGGGAAAAGCCACTGCCGAATTTGATCCTGTAAGGCTGCAAGGATTACAGATCCGGTTTGCCTGTTCTCGTCCATGGATTCGAGTGTCAGCACTGCTTGGCATCGATGGTGCTGCAGACCAGTGTAGGAGCGGGACCACTTGCTGGGAGGCTCAGCAATGGCAGACTGGCCTTGGACAGAACAGGTAGCAGAGGGAAGTAGAACAGGCCTCCCCTTCAACCCACATGGCGGTACCATCAGCTGAGATGCCCCAGATCTTGCACCCTCCTCAGCAGCACAATGGATGGTGACCCAATGGGTGGTAAAAGTTAGATACTTTCCCTGCCCATGCCTGCTGCTCCAGCCATCCATAGTGAAGTGCACCTTGCCACCGACAGCGTGATCCATAGACCACCCGACACACTCCACAATGTGCTGCTGAAGGGCAGGGATAGCATTCCTGATGGCGGCTGGGGATCCGCCATTGTGGAGCAACACTGTTCATCAGTCTGCGGAAGGGGGCACAGTCCACAAACTAGTAGGGCAGCAGCTGTTGGCCCAACAGCCTGGCCAGGAGCGCATTATTTTTCACAACAAACGGAGCATCCGCTTCCTCTGCAACATTTCTGGCACAGAGGCCTGACGCTGGAACACTGGTGATTCAGAGGAAACCAACAAGGGTGATGATGAGGTGCTTGCCGAGGTCTGGAGTCCTCTTCCAGCCTGGCATGCAGAGGGATTCAAACTAGAATGGGACTGAGCAGGTTCGATAGGGACAGGACAAGTAGAAAAAGAAGAGAAGGGGCCTGTTGCTGCTGCTTTTCCTCCACCCATCTTATTGTAATTCTTTACTGTAACGAACTGCTAGTGTGTGAGAGCACTAGCACTAGCAGACAGACAAATATCAGACGTTCCCTAAAAGGGAAATGTCTAAAGACAGTGTCAGTAGAAGGCAGTACTAACACTGAGTACAGATAAAGAGAATGGCCAAACAAATCAGGTCGGTAACGGATCAGATTGGCAAGGTACAAAATCGGCAGGCAAAATCAATGTGGGTAATCAGGCAGAGGTCGGTAACAGATCAGATAGGCAAAGGTACAGAGTCTGCAGGCAAAATCTGATTGAGTAATCAGGCAGAGGTCGGCAACAGATCAGATTAGCAGAGGTACAGAATCGGTAGGCAAAGAGTAGTCAGAGAAACAGGCAGAAGTCAAACACAGTAATCAATATATAATAAGCTGAGCTAGTATGGAATCCCCCGGGGTCCTGCCGGTTCAAGCCACACACTGACTGACTAAGGTCTGAAGCCTGACTAAGGTCTGCGAAGTGTTAGCTAGAGCAGACAGTGAGCAAGTGTCAGAACAGCGCTGAAGAAGCCCGGGTAAGCAGGAGAACACGCCCCCAAGCCGCTTGGCCAATCAGGAACTGGAGGTGGAGCCATGCGTGTCAGCTGACAGGTGATCAGCTGACACGCTTCCTTAGAGCATAAGAGGAGCGACGCTGACATCGCATGCGTCCACCCTCATTTACAGTCTGAGTATCATGCGGCCGGATCTCCGCATGAACGCTGCTGACACCATCCCTGTCCAGTGGCGTAGCTAAGGAGCTGTGGGCCCCGATGCAAGTTTTACAATGGGGCCCCCCCAAGCACTCTATACATAACAACTGATACGGCGCACCAAAACCTGCCAATGGCAACTACAGTGTCAGAGGAGCAAGAAGGGGATGGGAAACAGTTTGTTAATGATTACCACTATTCAAAGTATCTAAAGAAGTGATTATTATGAGCACAGGACCAATAGAGAGCTAATACTGTAGTTGAGGGAGGGCCCTTTGGGGCCCCTCTGGCCCAAGGGCCCCGATGCAGTCGCTACCGCTGCACCCCCTATTGCTACGCCCCTGTCCCTGTCATTGAGGCCTGCCGCACCGGAAGTCTCAGATGCACTGCCAGCAGAGGCAGCAGAGACTGACATGGTAAGCGCAGGATTACTGACATTTACATATTCAAACTCCCGTATGTGGTGGTTGCGCAGATGGCTTATCAGCCCTGAAGTGCCGAACCCGGTGCCCGATTTGCCTCTGCTCACTGATTTACGGCACACAGAATAGACTGCCCTGGGTTCATCCTCTTCCAGAACAGAAAAATAATTCCATGCAGGGGATGTGCATGCACGTGGAGCAGTGGTGCAACCTGTTCCAGCACGTCGATGCTCAGCATTGGACTGGTGGGTACTGACAGACGGGAAAGCACTTGCAGGCTGCTGGCCAACCGTCTGCTGTGTTTCTCCATGCTGCTCACGCCTGCTAGTGCCTAACCCACCAGATGGCAACCACGGTGGATCAGCCACCTCATCATCCAAAACATCATCCTGTTCAACCAAATCACTGGAACCCATAAGTGACTCTTCTGGACCCTCCACCTGGCCACGAAACACCACTGTAGTTGACTGGTAGTGATGTTGATTGGTGGTGACACAAGCTCCCAGTTGTGATGGATTACTACTGGATGAAGAAAACACAGGGGCCATTTCTGTCACCACTGAACCCACCACTTCTTGGGACCTTTGTCCCATGGTCTCCTCCAATGCCTCCTCCCAATCCTTCTCCACATCTCTCTCATCGACGTAGGTGTGCTTTACTTCTGGAGGAGAGTACTGGGAGGAAGCAACCTCATCAAGATAAGTAGGTGTGGTCAGGTTCTGGTCATGAGGAACCTGGCCACTACTGGTGCTGCTGCAACTAGATTCAAGTTCCTCAGACTGGGTAGAGGGTTCCTGATCTAAATAATCAACTCTGTTCGCCTGCTTCTCTGTCAAAAATTTCCTGCGTGCGAACAGAGGGAAGACATCTCTGACCGGGGGGAATGCTTCCTGCTGCTGCCGCCACCCTCAACCTGAACACGTACTTGACGTGATCCACCAACACCACCATCACTCCATTTTCTTTTGCTCTCGCTCCATTGCTTTGGGGCCAAAAACGTTATTGGGGAAGGGGTATGAGCAACAGAACCAAAGTAAACTAAATAAAGAAAATAAATCAAAAACAGAATTTAAAAAAAATGAACTTAGAAAACAAAAAAAAAACTTGCACTACACTCAACTAATCAATCTCACCTCTCTCACTCTGTCAAACACTAAGCCTGCGGCTTGGCTGCCTCTCTCTAACCCTCTCTGCACAGCAACTACTAGTACACTACACTACAATCTATCACTCAAACTAACAATCTACTGTCACTCTCTCACAAATACACCTAGCTAGCTACTACTAATATAGCTCACACTCAATCTAATCCTCTCTCACAGTCTTTAAAAAGACTTTTGGTTTATATACAGTCTTTGAAAAGACTATTGTTTTATGTTGAAACAACTAATATGGGTCTGTCTCTCCTCTCGCCAACACCAGACTGAAACCCACAAGCTTTGTGACTGTCACACCTCTCTTATATACAAAATGGGTGGGATAGCTGATGATAGGTAGCTAGGAGCTGGTTGCTAACGTAGGATTGCTTGGTTTTTGGTAAGACTCTAATTGGTGCAGAAATTCCGTTTTTTAACTACTTAAAGAGGAACTCCAGTGAAAATAATGTAATAAAAAAAAGTTCTTCATTTTTACAACAATTATGTATAAATGATTTAGTCAGTGTTTGCCCATTGTAAAATATTTTAAATTCCTGATTTATATTCTGACATTTATCACATGGTGACATTTTTACTGCTGGCAAGTGATGTAGCTGCTGCTTGCTGTTTTGGCAGTTGGAAACAGCTGTAAACAGCTATTTCCCACAATGCAACAGGGTTCACAGACAGGAAACTGCTAAGAGTACGTACTCAGAATTTCTTTGTGGGAGGGGTTTCACCACAATATCAGCCATACAGCGCCCCCTGATGGTCTGTTAAAAGGAATAGATTTCTCATGTAAAAGGGGGTATCAGCTACTGATTGGGATAAAGTTCAATTCTTGGTTGGAGTTTCTCTTTAAGGACCAAGCTAATTGAAATCTACGCCCTGTTTTGGTGGTCACCTGGCTGGCAGGGTGTAGATTTCAATTAGCCGCTGCTGCGCCTATCTGCCGTTTCCATCGATCTCGCTGCTTAATCCCTGCCCACTGTCACTGCAGCTCACTAGCTCTACCTGTCCCTGTGACGGCAGAGCCCTGTGAGCGGGTCAGGAGCTGATTTTCGTTGGCTCCTGGCCCTGTCTTTCAATGTAAGCAACTCCCATTTTCTTACATTGAAAGACAGGGTCAGAAACCAATGAAAGTGGCTCCTGACCGACTCACAGGAACTCTGCCATCATAAAGACGGCAGAGGGGTGGCCCATGTTCCTGACGTGCGGTGGTTGCGACGGGTATGTGCGGTGATTCGTCGGCATTCAGCTGTCTCTGGTCCTTAAGGGGGCAGAGACCGCTGGTACTTAAGTGGTTAATGCAGAAATCATCATGTTTAAAGGGAACCTGAACTGAGAAAAATTATTTAAAATAAACACATGAGGTAACTTCAAATGAACATTACATAGTTACCTTGCCATCAGTTCCTCTCAGAAGCTCACCATTTTCTTTTGACAATGATCCCTTCCAGTTCTGACAACATTTTGTCAGAATTGAAATATATCAGTTGCTGTCAGTTGCTGAGAGGACAGCTGATGTGCCATGTATCCCTATGGCTCAAGTGGGCAATGTTACAGTTTAACCGTGTGCTGACCGGAAAGCTGTTATGGTATAATGGCCATTTTCAAAATGGAGGACGGAGAATTCCCTTGATCACAGTGGACAAACAGGACGCAAGAGAGGAGAAACAGATTGAGGAGTAGACTACACAGGAGGTAAGTATGACTTGTACATGTTTATTTTGACTTTTAATTTTCAGTTCAGGTGTTCTTTAAGCTTCTGTGATAGGTCTATCCCTTCTGATTGGCTAATGCAGCTTTTACACGCTTCTGTTTAAATTCCGACGGAATTCCGCATAGAAATTCCACTATTTCCGTTTACCGCTATAGCTTTTCCATTCCGGCTCAACGGAACGGAATAGCCAATTTCCGACCAGAATCGCGGAAATCTCCATTCCGCGGAATCCGACGAGCATCCCTACTTACTATTGCCCCATACACTTTTAATGGGATTCTTTGGAATTCTACTGTAGACTCCAAACTATTTCAGAAGGTTAATAATATAGCCTGGCAGAATTTACACCTCTGGAAGTCAGTTAGACATTGATTTTCACTAGTTTCTGCTAAACCAGCTTTTTATAAGCTTCTTAGGTCATCCTGAATTTCCACCGGGTCTGGAAGGCTGTGCCTCTTTTGCCTGGGGGACTGACAGAGGCCTTACTCAAGCCCATAATTTTTGGCTAATGGATACATTTATGGCCTTTTCACTGTTTCGTTTTATTAGGGCCATACCTTTACGTGAGGCCTTTCAGTACAATCAGATTCAGCATTTTTTTATGGCCCCTTTTAGAGGCCCTCCTACTTTTTCTCGTACCAAGTTTAAAGATCTTTACAAATTGTCCTCTATACCATCTCATTGAAGTTCTATTTATAACCTTCGTGATTGAACATATCTGCCCAAATTCTCCTACATACCGCTTAGAATGGGAGTCGGATTTGAATTGCTCTTTTACCGATAAACAATGAGCTAAACTCTGTAGCAATACCGACAAAAGTTCTAAATCTCAAAATGTTATGGAAACTTCTTTTAAAATTCTCACCACATGGTACAATACTCCGACATGCCTTCATAGATTCTATCCTAATGTCTCAGATACATGTTTTAGGGGCTGCTCAGTTTCAGGTTCTTTATCCCATATCTTTTGGGAACATCGTGAGGCCCGGAAGCTCTGGAAACACTTTGAAGAACTACTTGGCGCAGTCCTGCCACTAGTTTGTCCAATCTCACAATCTCTGGCTTTGTTTTTAGTCTCCCCGTCTGCAATCCCTAAAACCTTGCACCCACTGATCTTTACTTTCATCAGTGCTGCCCAATGGCTCATTGCTCTTAAATGAATCTAAGCAGCTCCTGGCTTTAAATAGCTGAAAGGGCTGCCATGTTACAGAAGCTCAACCCCCTGCTACTTTTCCACTGCCATTATCCAGGGTAGGTGTGAAATTCTTCAAGTGTGACTAATGTTTGCTGTTTGAAGTACAATGCGGGTTTGTTTGTGGTTAATTAAGTCTAATGATGTGATTTCTTATCTGCCTTCCATCATCTGTTGCTCTGTTTCCACAGTCCTTTAATGGACTGAAGAGGTGCCTATTTTAACCTTTAAATGTAAAAAGATTAAGTAAAATGAAAGTTAGGACCTTTTCACACATAAAAAAAAATTAGTGTACGATTTGCATCTTTGAGAATTTACATTTGCTGCATGTCTAATACAAGTCAATGGCATTGCATTTTTAGATGTGATTTTTCTGCAGATAAAAAACAGCCACATGTATGTTTTTTTTTTTTCAAAAAGGACCTGCGATTCGCATATAATGAAAGTCAATTGAAAGGTGAAGAATATGAATTTCTTACATCCAATTTTGAAGTAAATTAATTTTATTGTCATGTGAATGAACTTCATTGATATGAACAAATTACATAAAAATGCAATCAAACAAATAAAAAGAATCAGAAAACTAAGAATCATGAAAAGCGACGGTCAAAAATCGCAGGGATACATGTGAAGGCAGCCTTAAACAATACCATTTGCCTGGCAGTCCTGCTTACCTCTTTAGCTGCAAACATGTTCTCCTAGGTCACAGGTGTCAAGCACAAGGCCTGTTGGCCGAATGCTGCACTCCATGCCATTTTATGTGGCCCTCAAGAGTTTTAAAGGTGCATTGTAAGCAATAAAAGAATAACAGCACACTGCCTTACCATCCAGGGGAGCACAATGGTGACAGAGTTTTTTAATGGAAATTTGTTACTTTGATCCGGGGTGCAGCAATAACCCCCCCCCCCCCCATGGGGCCCCGTCCTGCGATCCAAACCTCTCAATCCCCATGTGGCTTGTAAAGTACATACACACCTAACACCCAACATCTTCCACACATAGCAGAATAGCACAGTGCAGCAGTGTAATATTTACTACCTGCTCCAGCGATGTGTTGTGTCCCTTCTGTTCCTCCTGGAAGTCACACACTCTATACTGCTGCATACCTTCTTTTTCCAGGTCACATGACATGCATTCAGAGCCAGGGGTTTGCAGCATAGAGCATGTGGCTGTCTGAAAGATCGGAGGAGACCTGAAGCAGCACTGGAGCAGGTAAATATCTTCAGCCGGCGGGGATTTTTCACCTTATACAACAGAGCAATTTTCACCTCCCATTTATTCGCTAATAACTTTAACACTAATTATCACAATGAATTGATCTATATCTTGTGTTTTCCGCCACCAATTAGGCTTTCTTTGGGTGGTACATTTTGCTAAGAATTATTTTTTTCTAAATGCATTTTAACAGAAAGATTAAGAAAAAAATGGAAAAAATTAATTATTGCTCAGTTTTCAGCTATTATAGCTTTAAAGTAATACATGCTACCATAATTAAAACCTATGTATTTGATTTGCCCATTTGTCTCGGTTATTACACAATTTAAATTTTGTCCCTATCACAATGTACGGTGCCAATATTTTACTGTATTTGGAAATCAGGGTGCATTTTTTCAGTTTTGCGTCCATCACTATTTAGAAGCTTATAATTTAAAAAATGTTCATAATATACCCTCTTCACATGCATATTTATTATTATTTTTATTATTTAGTATTTATATAGTGCCGACATATTACGCAGCGCTGTACAGAGTATATATTGTCTTGTCACTTAACTGTCCCTCTGAGGGGTTAACAATCTAATACTTACCATATTACTATGTCTATGTATGTAATGTGTAGTGCATGTTTTGTAGTCTAGGGCCAATTTTAGAGGGAAGCCAATTAACTTATCTGTATGTTTTTGGGATGTGGGAGGAAACCCATGCAGACACAGGGAGAACATACAAACTCCTTGCAGATGTTGACCTGGCTGGGATTTGAACCGGGGACCAAGCGTAGCAAGGCAAGAGCGCTAACCACTACGCCACCGTGCTGCCCATATTTAAAAAGTTCAGACCCTTAGGTAACTATTTATGTTTTTTTTTTTATTGTAATTTTTTTTTTCCATTAAAAATTTTATTTGGGTCATTTTTGGTGTGGGAAATAAACAGTTAATTTTAAATGTAATGATGCGTGTTTATTATATTGAAAAATGTATGTAGATGTAGTTTTACTATTTGGCCACAAGATGGCCACATTGAGATTTTTTATCTTGTCTTCCTCGCTTCCAGGAAGCAAGAAGAGGACAGCAAACTTTTTTTTTTCAGCTGGGGACTTAGATCAATGAACGGGAACCATGTTCCCATTCATTGATCTCCTGGCTACCGAGAACGGCATAGGGGCGCGCGCATCAGCAGCAGAGCAGCCTCTTGGATGTGAGGATCACATCCAGGTGGCATAATTGGTTAAACTACTCCACTGCAGTACTCTGCAGAAGGGGAGGAGCAGGCCCCCACGATCGCTATAGTTACACCACCCAATTTGAGACTGTTCAAAAAATGTTGAATCCTGATTTGGCCTGCAACTTAGACTATGTTTTAGAGTTTGGCCCCTTACGTGATTAAAGAGAACCCAAGGTGGGTTCTAAGAATCCTAATAGCAGACAGAGGCTGGCTGTGCATATAATCACCAGCCTCTGTAGCTATATAACGTCCATCCAGGGCCCCACCGCGCTCTGCTCTGCCCCCCATAAATCACAGCCGCGCTGTCGACACGCAGCGTGTCACCAGCCGACTGTTTACAGTTGCCTATCAATCTCCGCCACTCCCCCGCCTCCTCCATAGCTCCGGTCCCCGCCCGCGTTCCTTCCTCCCCGCTGATTGGTAATTGATAGGCAATTGTAAACAGTCGGCTGGTGACACGCTGCATATCAACAGTGCGGCTGTGATTTATGGGGGCAGAGCAGAACACGGGGGGGGGGGGGGGGGGGGGGGCCTGGAGTCATGATATATAGCAACAGAGGCTGGTAATTATATGCACAGCCAGCCTCTGCCTGCTATTAGGATTCTTAGATCCCACCTCGGGTTCTCATTAACACCCCGTCCTAGGTGATATTTTCTCAAATTACCAATAAAATGCATTTTAAGTATCCAGCAAGCAAGAAAATACTCAGAACAATCTTGACAGTACTTTTCACCAACTTTTTGGTACATTTTTAATTGCAGAGTGATGAAAAGTTATTTTAAACAGAAGATTTAAATAAAAAATATCTCCTGGGGAAAACTTGGGAGAAAAAGTGAAAAATAAGTATTTTAAGTTTTTAAATATACTCTACCAAATCACAAACATATTGAAGTCTCTCAGCATGTAAAACTGAAAGAGCACTGTAAGCCTTTCCTATACCAAACACCAGAACCACACAGGAATTTATTGTTTTTATTTATGTAGCCTCTATTTATTATTTTGATTGCTCTTCTTACAGTATATTCCTCCTTGTGAAATTATACAAATTCCACCTGGGGCCATACGCAATGCAATCAACTTTTTCTCCCAGGTAATATTTTCAGAATTGGCAATGAAATGCCCTTTAAAGGGAACCAGAGATGAACGATTCACACAAAATAAACATATCAGTTGATAGCTTGTAAAGAATCAATGCTCTACCTGATAATTTCGCCACTCTGGTGTGCCTTTTTGAGTGTTTTTTATCCATTATTGCTCCAGGAAATATCCAATATGGCCGCCGGCTCATATCCCTTCTGCTTCCAGGTTATAAGCTGTTCTGGATGTGCTGTCTAGCCTCTATGAGACTATAGACAAGCAGGGCTGCTGCAGCCTTTCATCTGTCTGCTTTCAACTTTATTATTCTGGTATGCTGTGTGGCTGCCGGTAGGAAGTGTCTCTCATAGAAATGAAACTGCCTACAGTAGATAATGACTGGCTGCACACTGCACACAGATACACTTGTCTGTTTCAGAGCTTCTTTCTCGTCAGCAGCAGCCCCTGCCATATCAACAGCTCTGAGTAGGAAATCTGAGCCAGGAGGTGGCAGGCTTGGGCTTGAAAAGACTCCACAGAAGAGTGACTCAGCTATAATGATTCCAGGTCAAACCTAGACTGAATCAGTCGGTGGATTTATATAACAGTTGATAACAGATAGATTAGACTGTGAAGAATAAAACTAAAAGCAGGGTAGGTGTTTACTGTCATGTTCCCACTGATAAATGTAATAAAATACATGAGGGTGCTTCGTCTCTGGTTCTCTTTAAGCCACCAGTGAGCAATAAAATATTTTGATAGCACTTTTTCATCTACTTTTTGGAACTTTTCCAAACTTTTGAAAAGTTATTTCAAATAGAATCAATATAAGGAAGTAAACTGACTCTTGGGTGCATGCAAAAATATTTATATATTTAATTGGATTATTAATCAAAAGTTTAGAAAACTTTTTTCATTTTATGGGCATTTGGCCCATTAATATACTTAGTTCCCGCCTTGGTTCCCTTTGTAAAATACTTTTTCCTTATTTCAAATAGAAGATGGAAAAATTATCTCCTAGGAGAAAAGTTAATTGCATATGGGCCCTTGTCAATAAAATGTCTTAAACCACCAGCAAGTATGAAAATACTCAAAACAGGGGCGTTTCTAGGTTCCTGTGAGATCCGGGGCACCCCTGGGCACCAAGAGGGAATAAGTGTGCGGTGCGCTAAGCCACGGCGAACAATGGGCGTGGTTATGCCGCATGAAGTGGGAGTTGTCAAAGCACGGCTATGGGATTCGCTTCCTCCCGTGCGAAAACTGTGGGCAAAGGCGGCCGAATCGCTAGGGCAAGCGATTCGGCCGGTGGCGCCATTATTTCCTATGGCAGAGTTTCCCTGAGCGATTTGCCTGCAGATTCGTCCCGGTTTCCGTGCTAGTGGAAATGGGCCCTATAGGTTAGATAGATAGCTTCCCCCAGTATAGATTAAATAGGTAGCTTCTCCCACTATAGATTAGATAGGCAGCTTCCCCCAGTATAGATTAGATAGGCAGCTTCCCCCAGTATAGATTAGATAGGCAGCTTCCCCCAGTATAGATTAGATAGGCAGCTTCCCCCAGTATAGGTTAGATAGCTAGCTTCCGCCAGTATAGATTAGATAGGCAGCTTCCCCCAGTATAGATTAGATAGGCAGCTTCCCCCAGTACAGATTAGATAGGCAGCTTCCACCAGCGGGGGGGGGGGGAGAAAAGAGGTGATGAGCTCGGCGGACCGGCGGGTGAGGGGGGCAGGGGATGCCAGTGGGCAGTTACAAACTCAACTCCGATCAACGCAGACACAGCCTCCAGCTCCTTCCGTCTTCCTCCTCCGGCGTCCATCGCCTTGGTTACAGCGCCCCTTGTGCATAATCACAGGGGGAGCTGTAACCAAGGCGATGGATGCCGGAGGAGGATGTCGGAAGGAGCTGGAGGCTGTGTATGCAAAGATCGGAGGTGAGTTTGTAACTGCCCGCTTCCCCGCGCCGCTCTGTCCAGTGCCCCCTCCTGCCACTGAATCGATCCGGGGCACCATGGCAACAGGTTCCAGGCCGGTGCCCCGGATCAAAGGCCCTAGCGACGCCCGATGACTCAAAATAATTTTTATGATACTTTTTCACTATTTTTTCAGTTGCAGAGTACTGAAAACCATATTTTAAAAAGAAGTTGAAAAGGATCTCCTAAGAGAAAACTCAACAGAAAAAGTGAGTTGCAAATAGGCCCTTGTCTGTGAATTAGTGTACTAAGATACTTACTGTATATTGTAACGATTGTGGAACTTTCTCCGTGATCAGCGCACAATGCGTGCGCTGATACGGCGGAAATCCTCCACAAGCGTATATTTGCAGGCACCCAGCAAAAGGTGCTACGCACCTGTAGAGGGAAATTCCTGTCGGCAGATGGCGCTGGGGAGTGCAGAGGAACCAATCCTCTGTACCTCCACAAATGCCAGACAGGAATTGTATGAAGCGCAGAACGCAATCGCAAGAGAGGCGATTGCGAATGAGAACGAGCAAAGGGACAGGATGTATGTGTGTGCGCCAATCCAGTCGCCACCCCGCGACCGCGCACACACAAAAGCAGATATGAAATAGGAACGCGATCGCGAGAGGTGCGATCGCCAGACGTGACACAAGGCAGATCAGAATAGAATACGAGGGTAGCAAAGGCACAGCAAATAATACAATGAGAAGATGAGGAAAATAACAAACGCTAGCTAACCGCGAACACCGCACTCATTCGCAACAGTGCACGCGGTTATGCGCGGTCTCCACGTGATAAGCACAATAGAGACAAGCACGCCTAACTAACCATCAACAGACAAACATGAAACAGAGGACGAGAACGCTTGCTCAACGGCTACCTCACCGAACCTCCAGCAAGCGGTCGTAGCAGACAAGACAGACACACGAAAACAGGGACAAGCGAGAGATAGGATCCACAGCACTAGCGAAAAGTGGCTAGCGCGATCCCAGGAGACAGAACAGAAGGATCCACAGCGCTAGCGAAAAGTGGCTAGCGCGATCCCAGGAGACAGAACAGAAGGATCCACAGCGCTAGCGAAAAGTGGCTAGCGCGATCCAGAGAGGCAGAACAGAAGAGATAGCTGGTAGCAACCGCTGCACCAGCTATGCTCCAAGAACAGAGATCAGAACGACTTCCTATCGACCACCGCTGGGACAGGACAATCGCAACAGACAAACAAAACAGATAAACAATCCTAACTGCACTAGGGAAATCTGCCTAGCACAGTTTCCAGGAATTACTCTAAGCTGATCTTCAAACCAAGAGCATGGCTGACACCCCACCAGGAGTGTTACATAGGACGAAATCCTTATGAACAGTGAAGCATTGTGGGAAAGACATAGTACTTATAGTACACGCCTCCAATGAATGTGGCCAGGCAATTTGCATGACAACGTATGCAAATTCCTCTGCAAGCACAAGCTGCAAAACTGACAGAAGCTCTTCTTTCCAGAGTCCTGCAGCATGCAAACCTACACAATGGTCAAAAGGCTGACTGCCTGCACAGGCAGCTGAGCAAATCATCACAGTACCCCCCCCCCCCCCCTTCAGGGTCGAATTCCAGACGACCCTCAAAACTGGTATCATCACAAAACTCTAACTGAAGACTCATGAAGGTCGGGACAGCCCGACAAGGCCCAATTCCAGAGTCAGTCCATCCGAAACCGACCTCATCGGAAGCAGAAGCCACCGAAACATGCCCATCAGCACTACAAGTCTCAGGGTAACACCCATCAGGACTGTGGACACCAGAGAAGAAGCCATCGACATCCTCCAGACAATACCCACCACCTTCCAAGGAGCATCCAAGAATACCAAACCTGCCGCAATACCTGTTCGAAGTGTCCCTTACAACACCAAAGCCATTGCTGATCGTATTCAGGGCACCAAGCAAAACCTTTCTCGGAATCTCCCAGAACGCCTTGAAGCTCCACAGAGATCCTAAGAAGCCAGAACGCTCACCAGGCTCACATGGAGAACCACCAAGAACCCCTATGGAACCTATGATCATTCCAGACTCAAAATTAGCAGGACACCCATCAAGATCAGGACTTTCAGGGACCACTTCTGGGCATGCAAGCAGGCAGGCTATATCAGAACATGTCTCCACTGAGGAAGCATCTGAGTACGCTGGTAACCGAGGCACACTTGGGCTTTCTGGGTCACAGAGCACATCGGGGTACACTAGTACAGGAGAAACCTCTGGACATGTCGGGGAACTGCCAACCTCAGAGTCCGACACGACAAGACCAAAACCAGTACCGGGCAGAAAATCATCGCGAGTAAAGGTCACAGGTACTGGTCTTTCAAAAGAAGACTCGGACTCAAATTCAGAATTTTCTATAACTGTAATATCATCATTGACTACACATGAATGAAGCTCCACAAGAGCTGCAAAAGTAGTCAGCAAGGCAGCAATGCCTACTGAAGTGGGCAACACCTCAGAAGGACCTGGGGGGCAGGAGACATCTCCTAAAAGTTCTGCACCCTTTGGGAGGAACTCAGAGATCTCCAGGACATCAGACAAGACCTCAGGAACACCATTTCCCAAGTTTTCTAAGAAGGATTCTGAACTATCCAGGTTACAGGGCAAAACTTGAACTTTATTTTGTGTGCAGGGCAGATGTCCCAGGGAAGGTTCCACCATAAACTGAGACTGAATTTTATCATCAGGACAGGGATACACAGGAATATCTAGTGAAACTAGCTCTGACTTTCTGAGTTTTGCCTCACTACAGGCAGATTCCTCCATAGCAGTCAAACCAGACTGCAATTCCAAAATAGCAGAGAAACAGGTAACAATGGTTGCAATACCTAGACGAGCCTCTAGGGTCGCTGCAGGGGATTTTAAACAAGGTAATATTGACTCATCCAGAGTACTGGGTGGAGAGTCAATACTTTCTTCAGAATCAGATTCGCAAATGTCAATGCGAGTGGACATCATGCCTTCATGCATGGTACAGGGCAGGTTCAGAGAAAGCTTCTCTGGACAAGGCAAAGAAGCTTCAGCATCAGATTCCAAAACCGAAGCGCTGTCTCACTCTTAGATTCGGCTAACAATGTCGAATCCGAGGAGTCAGAACGCAAAATTTGCGGATCCAAGATCGCTTTAGGTTGCGAAATTTACGCTTCCATAGCGCAAACCTCCGCGATCTGCGGAGCAGACTGCAAGGCATCTAGGACAGAAACACTGGAGCAACTGTCATCAGGCAACAGGCCTGCACAGGTGCGAACAGAATAAGACATAGAGTGTAGAGAAACCGAGAGCCCAATATAGTGTAGTATGTTAAGCATAAATGAAATAAAGGTTATCGTGAGAAAATTATACTCACAAACATGGGTTACCACACAGGCAACCACTGTATAGGCAGGTGAGGAGATTAGACCTGTCCTCACTCAGGGATAAGAAGTCGCTCTCTGTAGATGCGAAAGGGGGTAGATCACCCCTCCACCAGGGGTGGACACGGTATAGCAGTAGGAGAACAGAGGCGCCAGCAGGATAAAAGCGGATAAAAACTTTAAAATTTGCTGGGAGGAAGTGGTGGACTTACCTCCATAAAGCAGACACGAAAGACTGTCTGAATAGTAGCAATCACATTTATTAAATAGTACCCCAAAAAAGTGCAACGCGTTTCGCAGGCCCAGCCCGCTTCATCAGGCAATAAACGTGGGGACAAAACAGAACAGAACTAATGCCGAAATTCTGTTTTGTCCCCACGTTTATTGCCTGATGAAGCGGGCTGGGCCTGCGAAACGCGTTGCGCTTTTTTGGGGTACTATTTAATAAATGTGATTGCTACTATTCAGACAGTCTTTCGTGTCTGCTTTATGGAGGTAAGTCCACCACTTCCTCCCAGCAAATTTTAAAGTTTTTATCCGCTTTTATCCTGCTGGCGCCTCTGTTCTCCTACTGCTAGAATAAGACATAGATTCATTTGCAAAAGAAGTGGCGACAACAACAGGAAAAACTTTATTAGACACTTAAATAATTTTCTTAAAGTTGCATAACTTAGGAATTTTCCCCATGGCAGGCTCGCAAACGGACGATCTTAGAGAACCTGGGGGAAAAAATCTGTCTTCCTTAGACACAGGACCACACAGACCTTTTGCAGCCATACGTGCGGTGGCGACATCAGACCGCACTGGTTCAACTTCCACACAAGCAACTGCTCTGAACGACTTGCACTCAGACTTCAAACACTCAGTTGCTTTGGGAAAGGGAATGCATTCAAAACTCACTTTCTTTAAATCTAGAGGATTGGAACAATCGTCCGCTGCAGTGGCGTAGCTAAGGAGCTGTGGGCCCCGATGCAAGTTTTACATGGGCCCCCCCCCCCCCCCCCAAGCACTCTATACATAACAATTGATACGGCGCGCCAAAACCTGCCAATAGCAACTACAGTGTCAGAGGTGCAAGAAGGGGATGGAGAACAGTTTGCTAATGATTACCACTATTCAAAGTATCTATAGAAGTGATTATTATGAGCACAGGACCAATAGAAAACTAATACTGTGATAGAGAGTGGACCCTTCGGGGCCCCTCTAGCCCAAGGGCCCCGATGCGGTCGCTACCTCTGCCCCCCCTATTGCTACGCCCCTGGTCCGCTGACAATGTGTTTTTAGCAGATTGAAGCGCATGTAGTTCATCCAAAATCATTCTCCACACGTCAAACAGCGGAGTCACAAAGTCAGAGATACATTCACTAGTCTTGATTAAAGTGCACGCAGACTCAATGCACGCATACAAAACTGCTTCGTTTTTAGAAAGGTAATGATTGCAAAACGATCTCCAATCACATTCCAATTCATAGACCAGGAGCTCGATCTCCCATTTCTCAAACGGGGGCTCCCATGCACACTTAACAAAGGATGAACAATCATAGTGCGCACAGTCTACAGATGGAACTGGAGCAGGAACAGACTGGGAATCTTTTACCTCTTTATTGGGATCAATTGATTGGTGTGTGTGTAATTCATCCAAAATGATCTGCCACACATACATCACCAGATCCACAACACACTCGTCACATTCATCAGAATCAATCAAAAGGTACATAGAGTCAAGACAATCGTTCAGGACATCCTCGCTTTTTGCGATGTAAAAATCGCAAACGGCTTTCCAATCAAATTCAAATTCTTCCACCAAGGCCCCGATTTCCCATGAGGCGAATGGTGGTTCAAACAACCCGGTATCTAAATAATCTCCATATGGGTGGGGATCAGGAACGAGAACAGATTTTTTAACTGCTTTAATATAGTGTGCGATCCTACCTACAGCAGGATCCACATAAGCTTTGGATTAGGGCAAAAAACCTGGAGATTGAGCAACATCATCATACACATCATTAGGGAGTGTTTTATAGAGATGCTTGCGCTTTTTAGTTTTTCCCTTTTTTGCAACTTTGCATGTCTGCTGTTTAAAACCTGAAGTGGCAACAGACACATTGAACTGATTGTCATACTGAAAGGTTTTGCATGGAAGGGAAAGATCAGCTGACCTATCAACAGCTACACACTCAATCAGAGCAGGTGGCAAGCCAGGCAGTTTAAACCAGTGAGAGAATATCACTGCAAGAAACTGATACAGATTATCATTCCAGGAATTGATTTTTAACAGATCATATGCCCAGGTGAACAAATCGTCTTTTAAGAGCACATAGGCAAAAAGAAGAGCCGACGTGGACGGATCAGAAATCTGAAAGGTGGGATTCAGACAAAACCTCACACATTCAGAAAGAAATTCCGCCTTGGTCTCTGAATTTAGCCTTTTAAAGCTCTTAAAGACACAGGACCCAAACTCGACAAAATCGTACAAATCAGAAATTCCGTCTACACTGGGGTTTTGGGTTGGGCTGTTCATACTGTAACGATTGTGGAACTTTCTCCGTGATCAGCGCACAACGCGTGCACTGATACGGCGGAAATCCTCCACAAGCGTATATTTGCAGGCACCAAGCAAAAGGTGCTACGCACCTGTAGAGGGAAATTCCTGTCGGCAGATGGCGCTGGGGAGTGCAGAGGAACCAATCCTCTGTACCTCCACAAATGCCAGACAGGAATTGTACGAAGCACAGAACGCAATCGCAAGAGAGGCGATTGCGAATGAGAACGAGCAAAGGGACAGGTTGTATGTGTGTGCGCCAATCCAGTCGCCACCTCGCGACCGCGCACACACAACAGCAGATATGAAATAGGAACGCGACCGCGAGAGGTGCGATCGCCAGACGTGACACAAGGCAGATCAGAATAGAATACGAGGGTAGCAAAGGCACAGCAAATAATACAATGCTGTATTAAGATGCGGAAAATAACAAACGCTAGCTAACCGCGAACACCGCACTCATTCGCAACAGTGCACGCGGTTATGCGCGGTCTCCACGTGATAAGCACAATAGAGACAAGCACGCCTAACTAACCATCGACAGACAAACATGAAACAGAGGACGCGAACGCTTGCTCAACGGCTACCTCACCGAGCCTCCAGCAAGCGGTCGTAGCAGACAAGACAGACACACGAAAACAGGGACAAGCGAGAGATAGGATCCACAGCACTAGCGAAAAGTGGCTAGCGCGATCCCAGGAGACAGAACAGAAGGATCCACAGCGCTAGCGAAAAGTGGCTAGCGCGATCCCAGGAGACAGAACAGAAGGATCCACAGCGCTAGCGAAAAGTGGCTAGCGCGATCCCAGGAGACAGAACAGAAGGATCCACAGCGCTAGCGAAAAGTGGCTAGCGCGATCCAGAGAGGCAGAACAGAAGAGATAGCTGGTAGCAACCGCTGCACCAGCTATGCTCCAAGAACAGAGATCAGAACGACTTCCTATCGACCACCGCTGGGACAGGACAATCGCAACAGACAAACAAAACAGATAAACAATCCTAACTGCACTAGGGAAATCTGCCTAGCACAGTTTCCAGGAATTACTCTAAGCTGATCTTCAAACCAAGAGCATGGCTGACACCCCACCAGGAGTGTTACATAGGACGAAATCCTTATGAACAGTGAAGCATTGTGGGAAAGACATAGTACTTATAGTACACGCCTCCAATGAATGTGGCCAGGCAATTTGCATGACAACGTATGCAAATTCCTCTGCAAGCACAAGCTGCAAAACTGACAGAAGCTCTTCTTTCCAGAGTCCTGCAGCATGCAAACCTACACAATGGTCAAAAGGTTGCCTGCCTGCACAGGCAGCTGAGCAAATCATCACATATATAAAGTAAATTTTATGCTAGGTCAAAAAGTTAAAGCTATGTGAGTTATGCTTACCTTTAGTTAGATTCGATACTTTTCAGTAAAACAAGTTGAGGGCCAGTTCATACTGCCGCTACCGCGGCTTGTTTAACTGATGCTTAAAGCTTTTCTGCTACCAAGCAGCAAAGCGTTTGGTATCGGTTCCCAGCTTTTCGTTGTTTTGCCTTTTCAGGTTTTGACCCCTCAGAGGACACAGAACTGTGAACATAAACAATGCTAGAAGTTACACGCACTGTCTCAGAAAACTCAATTGACCTGTAATCACCGGTAAACGCATTGAGATGACCGCTGCCGTTCATCTCAATGCGGGACACAGTGGATGCCGGCGGTAAAGCTGTGCTTAGCTGCCAGTCTGAACCGGCCCTAAATGTGATATATGTGGTTTTGGGATTAGACAAAGTGCCCATACTGACTGAGGGCATGGCCGGGCCGAGGCATAGGCTGGAGAGGCTCCAGCCTCAGGGCGCAGTGTAGGAGGGGGCGCACATTTCATTCAGCTGTCATTCCTAATTGTGTATGAAGCAGAAAGAAATAAGAAAAGGGGATACAAAGCAGTGACTGCACGCCAGATAACTAGATATTCAGGTGTTGGGTAGGCTGGGGGCCCTGTGGCCCTCTTAGTCTAATAGCAATCAGTGTGTGACAGCTGGGGTGGGAGGGATGGAGGGGCGCTCTTTGGTGTCTCAGCCTTGGGTGCTGGAGGACCTTGTCCCTGCTCTGACTGAGGGTCATTACATGACATAAGGAATTCACGTTTCTCATTTCTTCATTTTTGGGCCAACATTCTGTCTAGATTCTGTCTGGTTTTCTAGATAATTTGCAGTAAAGAGCTTTATTCCATTTAACGGCTTATTCTGTCCTCTGGGAAAAAAATATTCTAAGCTGCAACTTTGTCTCTAATTAGTTTTCAATTAGTAAAAGAAGAGGACAGTTTTGTTTTCATTAATCTCCAGTGGTTATGTTCCGCATTGCATTGAGTTATTGTAGGTTGTTTTTTTAATTGAGGCTTTCTGTATTACTAAGCCTCTAATGTAGGACTTATGTGAAAACCATATTGAATACAGTTTCTCGTCTAATGATGCACTGGTTCTATTGGTTAGTGTCAGGTATCAGAAACAACAGTTATATTATATGATTCACTAGAGCAGAGGCGTCCGAGCCATTAGGCAGCTATAAATTTTTGCCTAAGGCGACAGGAAGAGGCAAGGGCGCTTCTGCACTGAGTAGTGAGAGAAGAAATGCCTCTCAGCTGACTCAGGTGTCAGTTTACACAGCAGCAGCAGCAGCGGGGCTGACTGGACTTCAGCTCAATGATTCAAAGAACCACAGTAATGAATGAGTCAGTGAGAGAAGGCACTCATCCTAGTCAGGGATCCGAGGAGTACAGCATCATCAGCTCCTGAGTCCGACTCCTGAGAATTCAGTCCCTCTCTCTGCTACTGGTAACTGCATGGATGTAGAGACTGTGTAGCAGCCAGGCATTGACTTCAGCTCAATGATTCAAAGAACCACAGTAATGAATGAGTCAGTGAGAGAAGGCACTCATCCTAGTCAGGGATCCGAGGAGTACAGCATCATCAGCTCCTGAGTCCGACTCCTGAGAATTCAGTCCCTCTCTCTGCTACTGGTAACTGCATGGATGTAGAGACTGTGTAGCAGCCAGGCATTGACTCCCCCCCCCCCCCCCCCCCAGGCCGCCTTTCATTCAATGATTTAGGGTTGGTCCTGTGTCTGCTGTATTTGGGTTTGTTGATGTAAGGCAATGTAAAACACTAGGCTAGCTGATAAAAGTGCAATTAGAGGGCAGGCAAGCTGGTAAATATACACAGCATGATGCAGAGCTTGCCTGGAGGGTCAGTGGGAAAAAATCTGTCTGGTCTCTCCCCATTGTTATAATGACTGCAAGTGCAGATAAGGTCTTAAACAGGTTGAAAAGTTTTGACAGTCCCTAGACTCCAGGAGGGCTGCTTGCTGACTTGTGTAAGAGAATGGCAGGGACAGCAGTCCTATTACCAGCAACTAGTCTCTGTGTAATGTGGGACTGCAATACAGATAAACTGCTCCATCTCAGGCTATTCTCAGTCTCACTCCACTCCTCCTATCTCTGTATGTGTATAGTGTATGTCTACTGTGTGCTGTGTATAGTGTGGTGTGTGTGTGTGTGTGTATAGTGTGTGTACTGTGCTGTGCGTGTCTAAAGTGTGTGTGTACTGTGTGTATGTTGTGTGCAGTGTGTGTACTGTGTGTGTGTGTACACTGTGTGTGTGTGTGTGTGTGTGTGTGTGTGTGTGTGTGTGTACTGTGTGTGGTGTGTGTGAGTGCATGCCGCAATAAGTATATTTTATGGTGAAACGCTCTGCTGCATAACAACTATTTTCTGGTGAACCCATGCCGCAATAAGTACATTTTCTGGTGAAACGCTGCTGCATTATGATTTTCGGGGGTCTTGGGGGTGGGGTTTACCACAGGAGTGGTGTTCACCATGAGGGGTGCGAGGTATGGGACTGGGGGCAATCACGGGGGGGGGGGGGGGGGTGCCACAGGATTTCTCGCCTGGAGTGACAAAATGGCTAGAGACGCCCCTGCACTAGAGGACCTAAATTCTTCCACCGGAGAGAAGGAAAACACAAAGAAGTCCACCCTGTGTGTATTTAGCAATAACAGTGTAACGATCTGCTCAGCTGGCTGCACGGGCAGACAGCTGTTTGGCCATTCTTTAGGTCTGCGAGCTGCAGGTCTCTGGAAAAGAGACCTGTCTCTGCTTTGCAAGTTTCAGAGTTGTTCTGCTGAGGAATTTGCATACACTTGTCATGCAAATTGCCTAGCTGCCTCCTTTGAAGGCTGGCAGTATAAATACCTTGTTCTCCAGAATCCTTTGCTGGTCATCTTCATGGTTTGTTACTGATGAACTCTCCTAGAGTATCAGCCCTGTTTGTTTGTTAAAGTTTATCTTAGAGTAATTCCTGGGGACTGCACTAGGCAGCTCTTCTAGTGCAGTCTGGTTGCATTATCTGTTTTGCCTGTGTTGTCTCTCTGCTGTGATTGTCCTGTCGCGAGCGGCGGTCGACAGGAAATCGTTCTGTCTGTCTGGGAGTGTAGGCCAGAGCTGCGGTTGCTACTGGCTGCTCCATCTGTCTGGATCGCACTTGCCCTAGTGGTAGTGGCAGTGCCTCCTTCTGTATTCTGCCTTAGGGGTGCTAACCAGAACAGCGGTTGCTACTGGTAGCCCCTTCTCTTTATCTGTCTGGATCGCACTCGCCCTAGTGGTAGTGGCAGTGCCTCCTTCTGTATTCTGCCTTAGGGGTGCTAGCCAGAGCAGCGGTTGCTACTGGTAGCCCCATCTGTTTCTTTGTCTGGATCGCATCCGCTCTAGCGGTAGCAGCGGTGGTTCCTTCTGATCTCTGTCTGGGAGTGTAGGCCAGAGCTGAGGTTGCTGCTGGCTGCTCCTTCTCTCTGTCTTGTCTGATACGAACGCTTGCTGTAATCTCAGTGAGGTAACCGTTTAGCAAGCGTTCGCGTTCTCCATTTCGTGTGGTGTGTCATTCGTTAGTTAGGGTGGCACGCTTATCACTGGGCGCCTAACGCGCGGTGATCGTGCTTAAACGCGTTCGCTGTTGCGAATGAGTGCGGTGTTCGCGTTCAGCTAGCGTTTGTTATCTTCTGATTGTTGTTTGCTGTGCCTTTGCTACTCTCGTGCTCTGTTCTGTTCAGCCTTGTGTCACTTCTGGCAATCGCCTCTCTCCTGCGATTGCGTTCCCGCTTTGTTTCTGCGGATGTGTGTTCACCGTCGCTAGGTGGCGACTAGATTGGGGAACACACATTTAGTCTGTCTCTGTGCTCTCTCTCTTAGAGGGCTATCGTGCCCTACATTGCCTTCATTCGTACAATTCCCATCTGGCATCTGTGGCCGTGCAGAGGCTGTGCTCGTCTGCACTCCACAGCTCCATCTGCCGGTGGGAATTGCCCTCTACTTGTGCATTGCATCCAAGCTGGGTACTATCTCATTATACGCTTGTAGAGGATTTCCGCGGTGTCAGCGCGCATCTTGTGCGCTGACCACAGAAATAGAAACCCGCAAACGTTACAGAATGACCAGCCAAACTGAAATTCCCAGGGTAGAGGGAATGTTCGATTTGCTTCAGATTTCATTGCCTAAGGCAAAGGCATATGTGGATCCTATTATAGGTAGGATCATACATTATATTAAAGCAGTTAAAAAATTTGTGCATGTTCCTGATCCCAACCCATATGTTTCTTGGATACAGGGTTGTTTGAACCTCCATTCGCTCTGTGGGAGGTTGGGGCTTTGATGGAAGAATTTGAATTTGATTGAAGGGCAATAAAGAGACACCGTTGTCACATGATTATTCCTGCCTTTTTGGGGTAAAGCAAGTGAGTTTAGATACTGTGCGACCTGAAATGAAAGGGTGTGCCTCGACTGTGGACACTTGTGTGAATTTTGATGGATTTTCTTCTGTTTGTTTTGAGTTTGAATCTGTGCGATCTGATGCCTGTTTTTCAGATGATCCTGCTATGGGGAAAATTCCTAAACCATGCAGCCTCAAAAGTAACCTTTTGAACACCTTGCAGTCTGCTCCACAGATTGCAGAGGCTTGCGCTTTGGAAGCGTCAGTTTCGCAGCCTAAAGCGATCTTGGATTCGCAAATTTTGCGTTCTGTCTCCTCAGATTCGACATTGTTAGCCGAGTCTAGGGGTGAGACAGCGCTTTGGTTTTGCGAATCTGATACTGAGGAAAGTAATGATTTTTCCACCCTGTACTCTGGATGAGTCAATATTATCTCGCAATGAACCTCCTGCAGGGAGCCCAGAAGCTCCTCTAGATATTGCAGCTAATTGCATCTGCTGTCCTGCCATTTCAGAATTGCAGTCTGGTTTGACTGCTATGGAGGATTCTGCCTGCAGTGAAACAAAACTCAGAGAGTCAGAGCTAGTTTCACTAGATATTCCTGTGTATCCTTGTCTTGATGATGAAATTCAGTCTCAGTATATGGTAGAACCATTCCTGGGACATCTGCCCTGTCCGCAGAAGGTATTTGATGTTCGGCCCTGTAACATGGATAGTTCAGAATCCTTGTCAGAAAACTTGGAAAATGACACTTCTGAGATCTTGTTTGATGTTTTGGAGGTTTCCAAGTCCCTCCTAAAGGGTTCAGAACTTCTAGGAGATGCCTCCTGCCCCCCGGATCTGTCTGAGGTTTTGCCCACTTCAGTAGGCATTGCTATTATGCTGACTACCTTTGCAGCTCTTGTGGAGCTTCACTCATGAGTAGTCAATGATGAGTTTTTGTTAGATAATATTACAGTCACAGAATCTTCTGAGTCCAAGTCTTCTTTTGAAAGATCAGTACCTGTGACCTCTACTCGTGATGGTTTTCTGCCCGGTCCTGGTTTTGGTCTTGTTGTGTCGGACTCTGAGGTTGGCAGTTCCCCGACATGTCCTGAGGTTTCTCCTGTGCTAGTGTACCCCGATGTGCTCAGTGACCCAGAAAGCCCAAGTGTGCCTCGGTTACCAGTAGTGTTGGGCGAACAGTGTTCGCCACTGTTCGGGTTCTGCAGAACATCACCCTGTTCGGGTGATGTTCGAGTTCGGCCGAACACCTGATGGTGTTCGACCAAACTGTTCGGCCATATGGCCAAACTAGGAGCGCATGGCCGAACGTTCCCCGAACGTTCGGCTAGCGCTGTGATTGGCCGAACGGGTCACGTGGTTCGGACCCGAACGCGCTCTGATTGGCCGAACGGGTCACGTGGTTCGGGTAAATAAATACCCGATCCACGTCATTTCTCCGCCATTTGTCTGTGGGTTTAGCTTTGGGTAGGCAGGCAGGGTAGTTCTCTCTCCAGCCAGGCTAGCCAGGGTCCCCCCAGTCGTGTCGCTGCTGGGAACAGTAGTACACCGCTCACCCACACTATATAGCATTGTGTTTACTGCCACTCTGTGTCTCTGCTGGGAACAGTAGTACACCGCTCACCCTGTATAGCATTGTGCTCTATGTCGCTGCTGGGAATAGTAGTACACCGCTCAGCCTCCACTGTATAGCATTGTGTTTACTGCCACTCTGTGTCTCTGCTGGGAACAGTAGTACACCGCTCACCCACCACTGTATAGCATTGTGCTCTGTGTCGTTGCTGGGAATAGTAGTACACCGCTCAGCCTCCACTGTATAGCATTGTGTTTACTGCCACTCTGTGTCTCTGCTGGGAACAGTAGTACACCGCTCACCCACCACTGTATAGCATTGTGCTCTGTATCGCTGCTGGGAACAGTAGTACACCACTCACCCACCACTGTATACCATTGTGCTCTGTGTCGCTGCTGGGAACAGTAGTACACCGCTCACCCACCACTGTATAGCATTGTGCTCTGTGTCGCTGCTGGGAACAGTAGTACACCGCTCAGCCACCACTGTATAGCATTGTGTTTACTGCCACTCTGTGTCTCTGCTGGGAACAGTAGTACACCGCTCACCCACCACTGTATAGCATTGTGTTTACTGCCACTCTGTGTCGCTGCTGGGAATAGTAGTACACCGCTCACCCACCACTGTATAGCATTGTGCTCTGTGTCGCTGCTGGGAAAAGTAGTACACCGCTCACCCGCCACTGTATAGCATTTCTGTACTGCCACTGTACTGCTGCCAGTCAGCGTGTACTTTAAGGATAAGTGAAATGAAGAAGAAATCCTGTGAAAGAGGGAGGGGCAAGGGAAGAGGTGTTTCCCCTGACGGTTCACGTACAGGCCACAGTGGAGCACCGAAGAAAACCCACTCAATACCGCCCATGTTGTCCAGGAAATCAACCCTCACAAATCCAAAAGAACAGGACCAGATAATTATTTGGATGACCTCTCAAGCGTCCAGCAGTGGGTTAAGCAGCACCAGCACATCACGCACGAGGTCCGAGTCCTCAGCCAGTTACAAGGAGCCAGTGGGCACAAAGCTGACACAACCGGCAGCGACACCACACACACAACTGCCAAATAACCAGTCCGAAGAATTTCCTCAGGACACAATGGGGTATTCGCAGGAGCTATTCCCAGCCCAACAAACTTCCACCTTTCAAAGGTCAATGGAACAGCCAGAAATTTTGTGCCCGGATTCACAACCATTTAGTGTGGGAAATGCACCGCGCACTGAAATGCAAGGCGAGTCCGAGGACTTTGAAACCCAAATCCCAGAGCAAGTTGGGCAGGAGGGGTTTTAATTGCAGGAGGTCGGCCGAGAAGATCTGGAAGACGACGTTGGAGTGAGCTGCGCAGAGGTTGTTCTGGGGAGCTCTACTCCACGGCGGCGGCCCACAATCACATATGACGAGTTTGAGGAGATGGAAGAGGAGGAGGGTATGGACAATGTTGACAGAGACCCAGATTTTGTATGTGAACGAGAACATCGCCGTCGTAGCAGCAGCACAGATGAGTCTGTTGAAGAACCCACTGCTGCACGAGTTCGCCTTGTGCCACAAGGTAGGCGGCGCGAAATTTCAGGCACCACAAGCGTGGAAGTTCAAGTGAGACGCAAAAGAGGCGCAAACAGAAATCGCCAGCAAGGAAGGTGCTCCAAAGTCTGGCCTTTCTTTGAAGACTGCAGTGAGGATGGTACCATGGTGATTTGCAAGGTGTGCAAGACCCGCCTGAGCAGGAGGAAAAATATTAACAACCTCTCCACCACCAGCATGACCCGCCACATGGTATCCAAACATCCCACTCTGTGGGCGCCAGGACAGGGTACCAGCAACACTGCCTCCCTTGGGGTCACCAGACTCACCACCAGACCCTCCTCAGCAGCAGCAGTAGCCCAGCCATTGCGTGGTTCACAACAACATTCACAAACATCAGACGACGCTGACATTGTCACTTTCCGGAATAGTGCTCTTGAGGTCTCCCAGTCTTCATCAAACACAACAACCAACAGCCCTTCAGTGTGCAGCCCTACGGTTCAGTTGTCTGTCTTGGAGATGTTTGAGCGCAAGAGGAAATTGCCAGCAAATGACCCCCGGGCCGTGGCACTAACAGCCAGCATAGCCAAGCTTCTGGCCTGCGAAATGCTGCCATATCGAGTGGTGGAGACAAACAGCTTCAAGGGCATGATGTCAGTGGCCATCCCACGTTACGTGGTTCCCAGCCGCTACCACTTTGCGCGCTCTGCAGTGCCTGAGTTGCATGAGCACGTGGTCAGCAAAATAACCCGAAGCTTGAAGAATGCCGTTGCCTGCAAGGTTCACCTCACCACTGACACCTGGACGAGTGCGTTCGGCCAGGGTCGATACATCTCTCTTACCGCGCACTGGGTGAACCTTGTGGAGCCTGGCAGCGATTCCTCACCTGCTACGGCGCGGGTGTTGCCCACGCCACAAACAGCTGCACCGCCGTCCCTCCCACTGGATAACAACAGCAGCACCTACCTCTCTGACTCCTTCTCCTCCAACGCATCTCAAAGCTGTACCTCATCCGGAAACGCTAACCCAGCAGCAGTAGGATCGTGGAAGCAGTGCAGCACAGCTGTTGGCATGCGTCAGCAAGCGTTGCTGAAGCTGATCTGCATTGGGGACAAGCAGCACACAGGGGAGGAAATTTGGAGGGGAATAAAGGAACAGACGGATTTGTGGCTGGCACCGCTGGACCTGAAACCGGGCATGGTTGTGTGTGATAATGGGAGTAATCTCATTCGCGCTTTAAGGTTGGCTAAGCTGACACACATCCCTTGCCTGGCGCACGTGATGAACCTAGTAGTTCAGCGGTTCCTGAGGACATACCCAGGCGTGGCCGATCTTCTGTTGAAGGTGCGACGAGTGGCCAAACATTGCAGAAATTCCAGTACTGCTTCGGGGGCACTCGCCAAGATGCAGGAGCGCTTCAATCTCCCCCACCATCGCTTGCTGTGTGATGTCCCTACGCGCTGGAATTCTACGCTGCACATGCTAGCCCGCTTTTGCGAGCAGAAGAGTGCAGTGGTCCAGTACATGACGGCGCAGTACCGAGGCGCATCCGGACAGCTGCCAAGCTTCTGTGGATCCGATTGGGCCAACATGTTGGACCTCTGCCAAGTCCTCCAAAATTTTGAGCAATCCACGTTGCTTGTGAGCAGTGACAACTCTTCAGTCAGCATTACCATACCACTACTGTGTTTACTGAAGAAGTCAATGTTGAAAATCAAGGAAACAGCTGTCATGATGCAACTGGGGGAATCTGAAGGAGAAAACGATCAGCGTGATGATACCAACATCAGGCCATCTGCTTTAGGAAACGCTGGCCCCAGCAGCTATGACGAAGAAGTGGAGGAGGAACAGCTGGAGTTGGAGCAGGAATTTCATGCCACCACTGACGAGGGCCAGAGCGGTGCACGTTGGACTTCCACAATTCAGCGCGAATGGTCAGCAGAAGCAGACCAGGAAAAGGTGACGACTATGATGCATCACAACAACTATCACAACGCTCACAAGAGGATGATGAGGATTCTGGCAGGACTCTGGCACACATGGCTCAATTCATGCTAGACTGCATTGAACGCGACCCACGCATTGTGCGCATTCTGGACAACACCAATTACTGAGTTTTTACCCTTCTGGATCCACGGTACAAACACAATGTTCCAAAACTGCTTGAAGAAAGAGTCAGACAGGTCAAAATGGAAGTATACCAGCAGGCCCTTGTGGAGACTTTAGAGAGGAGATTGACATCCTCCCCCTCCTCTAGCCAGTTGTACGCCGACAGACTGACTTCCGCAAACCCAGGACGACCAGGAGGGCAGCAAACAACACAAGCCACAGCTAGTGCCCAAAAGGGAATGGTATCGGCAGTGTCCTTGGAGTGGGAAAATTTTCTGACACCCATGCAGCAGCCCACAGAACAGCAAGCGTGCAGATCCACCTCCAACACCGATCGCCTGGAGAAGATGGTCAAGGACTACATGTCAGATGGCGTAGCTGTGTTGAACAATCCATCTGCACCCTTCAACTATGGGGTATCGAAGCTAGACACCTGGCACGAACTGGCAATGTACGCAATAGAGGTGCTGGCTTGCCCGGCACCCAGCGTTATGTCGGAACGCTGTTTCAGTGCTGCCGGAGGCATCGTCACAGATCGGCGTATCCGCCTCTCCACAGAAAATGCAGACCGTCTGACTCAAATTAAAATGAATCAATCCTGGATTGGAAACGACTACGCAACACTCCCGGACCCCAACCAAGTAACATGAACAATGAACATCTGTGATGGGTTAGCTTTTCTGGTCCCTGTTTATTGAACCTCTCATCTGTATTACATTTATGACTGCATGGCGATGAAAAGCAAATTGCTATCCGCACGCTTCTTGTCCGCATGCAAGGCCTGGGTTGTTGTGTCTCAAAGCGTGGCCTTCTCCTCCTGCGCCTCCTCCTGTTCCATCACGTGTGCTGCTGCTGGGTTAGCGTTACCGGTCCCTTTTCCTGGAACCTCTCATCTGTATTACATTTATGACTGCATGCCGACAAAAAAGAAAATTGCTATCCGCACGCTTCTTGTCCTCATGCAAGGCCTGGGTTGTTGTGTCTCAAAGCGTGGCCTTCTCCTCCTGCGCCGCCCTCCTCCTGTTCCATCACGTGTGCTGCTGCTGGGTTAGCGTTACCGGTCCCTTTTCCTGGAACCTCTCATCTGTATTACATTTATGACTGCATGCCGACAAAAAGCATGTTACCTGTGCAAAGAGAACAGACATTTCCCGCATTTAAAAGACAGTTTTCCCTTTGAAACTTGAAAAATCGATTTTCTCAAACACTATAAGCTCTTTTTGCTAATTTTTTTTTCCTCTTGTACCCACTCCCAAGGTGCACATACCCTGTAAATTTGGGGTATGTAGCATGTAAAGAGGCTTTAAAAAACACGAAAGTTCGGGTCCCCATTGACTTCCATTATGTTCGGAGTTCGGCGCAAACACCCGAACATCGCGGCCATGTTCGGCGAACGTTCGCGAACCCGAACATCCAGGTGTTCGCCCAACACTAGTTACCAGCATGCTCAGATGCTTCCTCGGTGGAGACATGTTCTAATATTGCCTGCCTGCTTGCATGCCCAGAAGTGGTCCCTGACAGCCCTAATCTTGATGGTTGTCCTGGTAATCCTGAATCCGGAATAATCATAGGTTCCATAGGGGTTCTTGGTAGTCCTCCATGTGAGCCTGGTGAGCGTTCTGGCCTCTTGGGATCTCTGCGGAGCTTCTGGGAGATTCTGGGAGAAAATGTTCTTGGTGACCTGGATGGGATAAACAGTGGCTTCTCTGTTAAAAAGGGACACTTCGAATAGGTATTGTGGCAGGTTTGGTGTTTTTGGATGCTCCCTGGAAGGTGGTGGGTATTGCCTGGAGGGTGTCGATGGCTTCTTCTCTGGCATTCACAGTTCTGATGGGTGTTGCGTTGAGACTTGTAGTACTGATGGGCATGTTTCGGTGGCTTCTGCTTCCGATGAGGTTGGTTTCGGGAGGATTGACTCTGGAATTGGGCCTTGTCGGGTTGACCCGACCTTCATGAGTCTTCAGTTAGTTTTATTTGGTAACGTCAGTTTTGAGAGACGTCTGGAAACTCTCCTAGAGTATCAGCCCTGTTTGTTTGTTAAAGTTTATCTTAGAGTAATTCCTGGGGACTGCACTAGGCAGCTCTTCTAGTGCAATCAGTGTAGGCCAGAGCTGGGGTTGCTACTGGCTGCTCCATATGTCTGGATCGCACTTGCCCTAGTGGTAGTGGCAGTGCCTCCTTCTGCATTCTGCCTTAGGGGTGCTAACCAGAGCAGCGGTTGCTACTGGTAGCCCCTTCTCTTTATCTGTCTGGATTGCACTCGCCCTAGTGGTAGTGGCAGTGCCTCCTTCTGTATTCTGCCTTAGGGGTGCTAGCCAGAGCAGCGGTTGCTACTGGTAGCCCCATCTGTTTGTCTGTCTGGATCGCATCCGCTCTAGCGGTAGCAGCGGTGGTTCCTTCTGATCTCTGTCTGGGAGTGTAGGCCAGAGCTGAGGTTGCTGCTGACTGCTCCTTCTCTCTGTCTTGTCTGATACGAACGCTTGCTGTAATCTCGGTGAGGTAACCGTTTAGCAAGCGTTCGCGTTCTCTATTTCGTGTGGTGTGTCATTGGTTAGTTAGAGTGGCACGCTTATCACTGGGCGCCTAACGCACGGTGATCGTGCTTAAACGCGTTCGCTGTTGCGAATGAGTGCGGTGTTCGCGTTTAGCTAGCGTTTGTTATTTTCTTTATCTTCTGATTGTTGTTTGCTGTGCCTTTGCTACTCTCGTGCTCTGTTCTGTTCAGCCTTGTGTCACTTCTGGCAATCGCCTCTCTCCTGCGATTGCATTCCCGCTTTATTTCTGCGGATGTGTGTTCACCGTCGCTGGGTGGCGACTAGATTGGGGAACACACATTTAGTCTGTCTCTGTGCTCTCTCTCTCTCTCTGGCTATCGTGCCCTACATTGCCTTCATTCGTACAATTCCCATTTGGCATCTGTGGCCATGCAGAGGCTGTGCTGCTCGTCTGCACTCCACAGCTCCATCTGCCGGTGGGAATTGCCCTCTACTGGTGCATTGCATCCAAGCTGGGTACTATCTAATTATACACTTGTGGAGGATTTCCGCGGTGTCAGCGCGCATCTTGTGCGCTGACCACGGAAATAGAAACCCGCAAACGTTACAAACAGCTTGTCTTATTCTCCCTTATCTGCTACTAATGAGCCACTGTAATTTGAGCTATCATCTCTGATCTGTGCCATGGTGTGCCGTTCACGCAGGCTATGTGTAAAGATAGGAGTTTAACCTTGTATGTGCTCCCAGCAAGCCAGGAAGTAACTTCACTGCAGCATTTCTGAGGATCCCTACAAGCTGTAACAAGGAAATGTTTTTCTCTAACGGTTATTATGCTGTTGCTTATCTTTTAGAGCAGAGAGGAGGGCGCCTACTCCTATAATGAGGGAGGGCACCTACTGAGGGAGGGCACCTACTCCTGGCTACCTATACTGGAGGCACCTATGCCTGGCTACCTATACTGAGGGAGGCCACCTACTCCTGGCTACCTATACTGGAGGCACCTATGCCTGGCTACCTATGGGGGGGGAGACCTGACTTCCTATACCGGGGGGCACCTATGCTTTGCTACCTATATTGAGGGCACCTACACATGAGATCCTATATTGGAGGCAGCTATACCTGGCTACCTACCTATCCTATACTGAGTCTGAGGGCATTTTTTTTTGGGGGGGGGGGCACACTGCGGCTGTAACGCATGGTGCAAATTGTTGGTGCTGTGCTATCATTCTAAATGGGGGCGGGGGGGGGGGGGGGGCGCTAACTGTCTCACTTTTTATTAATATTCCTGAAAGGTTCTAGCCTTCATTTTTAAGTTTATTCTGGATTATGCACTCTTTCCATCCATTTTGTGGTTATTAATAGTATTTTTTCTATTATACATATGTGATGTATCACAGAGATCTGAGCATTTGGCGTGATGTGTCACGACTTAAAAAAAGGTTGGGAACCACTGTCCTAAGAGGTAACTCAGGAGAAAAGGTGAATTGCATATGGACTTGTGTGTGTGTGCGCACGCACAAAGAGGATGAAAAGGGGAGGGGGGCACAAAAATCAGGTTTCGCTCAGGGCGCTGTGAAGCCTAAGCTGGGCATACATGGTGCGTTTATGCGCCGGAATCGAGCCGCTGGCGTGTCCCCGCTCGTCCGCTTCTTATCTGCCGCTCGTTTTTTTCTATTGTCAGCCCCTGGGGATCAAGCGCAGAATAGATCCGCCACGGTGATCGGACACAGAGAAAGAGTTATCATATCATTTCTGTCCTTAAAGGAATACTGTAGGGGGGGGGGGGTCGGGGGAAAATGAGTTGAACTTACCCGAGGCTTCTAATGGTTCCCCGCAGACATCCTGTGTCTGTGCAGTCACTCACCGATGCTCCGGCCCCGCCTCCAGTTCACTTCTTGAATTTCAAACTTTAAATTCTGCTGATGTTACCAGGAGCGTACTGCGCAGGCACAGACCATACTGGGCCTGCGCAGTACGCTTCTGGTGACATCAGCAGGACCGAGGACACAGCAACGCAGGCGCAGTGGCAACGCAGGCGCAGTGGCAACGCAGGCGCAGTGGTTTTCAAACTTTAAAGTCTGAAATTGCAGAAGTGAACCGGAGGCAGGGCTGGAGCATCGGTGAGTGGCTGTGCAGGCACTGGATGTCTGTGGGGGACCATTAGAAGCCCCGGGTAAGTTCAACTCATTTTCCCCCAACCCCCCTAAAGTATTCCCTTAAAGAAGAACTGTCACGAAAATCTTAACATTTAAAACACATACAAATAAGAAGTACATTTCTCCCAGAGTAAAATGAGCCATAAGTCACTTTCCTCCTACGTTGCTGTCACTTACAGTAGGTAGTAGAAATCTGACAGAACCGGTTTTGGGCTAGTCAATCTCTTCATGGGAGATTCTCAGCATGGCCTTTATTCTTTATGAAGACATTCCCTGAAAAATCTTTATACAAATATGCTGACCAGCCTCCCTGCTTGCTGCACACTATTTTGGCAGTTGGACGGAGCAACTGCCATTCACTAAGTGCTTTTAAAAATAAAGAAATCCCTGTGAACCCCCCTATGAGAAGATGGGCTAGTCCAAAACCTGCGGGTAATGTCAGATTTCTACTTCTTATTGTAAGTGACAGCAACATAGGAGAAAATTCATTTATGACTCCATTTACTCTGGAATGAATGTACTTCTTATTTGTATGTGTTTTACATTTTAAGATTTTCGCGACAGTTCCTCTTTAACCTATTTTGGTTCCTGGACGTAGTTTCTACGTCCAGGAACCATGCGCGCTACCGCGCGCTCCCGCGGCCGATCATGCGCATGCACGCGCACTCCCAGCCGCGGATTCGGTAGCCAATTCGGTAGCCTCTCCCCCGCTGAAAAAGCGACAGCTTCTCTCGGAAGCTGTGCTTTTTCTGGCTGTCTCCTTCCCGATGCGTCACTCTAAGCGCGTGCTACGCTTAGAGTGACGTCATGTAAACAAACTCATGGCCGCCATCTTGTGGCCAAAAAGTAATACTACACCTGAAATAAAAAATAAAAAAAATTAACACACATTTACATTATAAATCTATTGTTTACCTCCCACCCTCCCAAAACTACCCAAATAAAATGTTTACTATAAAAAAAAAACATTACAATAAAAAAAAAATGTAAATATTTACCTAAGGGTCTAAACTTTTTAAATATCAATGTAAAGATGAAATATTTCTATATTTTTTTTATTTTAAACTTGTAAATAGTGATAGATGCAAAATGGAAAAAATGCACCTTTATTTCCAAATAAAATATTGTCGCCATACATTGTGATAGGGACATAATTTTAACGGTGTAACAACCGGGACATATGGGCAAATACAATACGTGAGTTTTAATTATGGAGGCATGTATTATTTTAAAACTATAATGGCTGAAAACTGAGAAATAATGAATTTTTCCGTTTTTTTCTTATTCTTCCTGTTAAAATGCATGTACAGTAAAGTGGCTCTTAGCAAAATGTACCCCCCAAAGAAAGCCTAATTGGTGGCGGAAAAAACAAGATATAGATCAGTGCATTGTAATAAGTAGTGATAAAGTTATAGGCTAATGAATGGGAGGTGATCATTTCTCACGTGAAAACGACGGAACGCGAATGGGTTAAGTTACCTCCTCTGTAGTTATTTTCACATGCAGTTAATGAACAGCCTGTCTTTAAAGGAGTTATCAGGGCAAAATAGGCCAAATAAGTTTACTCCCCTGGGCTTTCTCCAGCCCCTTGCAGCCGACTGTCCCACGCTGACCGCTCCGCTCCCCGCCGCTGTCCTGGTCTCGCCGCTTGGTATTCAGGCCGACCGCGGGGTCGGCCTTACTGCGGCTGTCAATCATGGCCACGTGGGCCGCGGCAAACTGCGCAGGCACAGTAGTTCTGCGCCTGCGCAGTTCGCCGTGGCCCACGTGGCCATGATTGACAGCGGCGCTCCGCGCAGCCGCACTGAGGCTGACCCCGCGTTTGGCCTGAATACCAAGCTGCGAGACCGGGACAGCGGTGTGGAGTGGAGCGGTCAGCGTGGGACATTCGGCTGCTAGGGGCTGGAGAAAGCCCCAGGTGAGTAAAGCTTATTTGGCCTATTTTGTCCTGATAACTCCTTTAACTTTAGAATTCTGGAGTTATTTTAAGGATTGAAAAGTTAAAGTGGATCCGAGATAAACTTTTACTCATTGCATAATTGTGTTCCTTTCATATAGTTTATAGGGCATTCCTCAAGCCAAATACTTTTTTTGTTTTGTTTTAACACTCCAATTCCCTATGAACTAAACAAGCCTCGCCCACAGCTTTTCACAGTGCCTTGGCACCATAGCAAGGGCTTATGGGAGCTCAGTCTGGGCAGGAGGAGGAGGAGCTATTACTAGCCATTGATTTCAGAGGCAAAGGGGAGGAGGGAGGAGGATAGGGGACTGAATTTACACACAGGCAAGCTGATAGCATCTCCAGCACTCGACCTGTGACAAGGTGACAAACAGAACATGTCTGCCCTCATTGTATCACAGGAATAAATAATCATAAACTTTTGAAGCTGTTTGCAGCTAGATATGCTGTGTAAATCTAAACTTTAGATAAGATATATATGTAGACAAGTTACTTGCTATAGTTCGTTTTTCATCTCGGATCCGCTTTAACGTTAGAGATCTCTCCTTAACTGAATGACAGAAGCATTAACTTAAAGAGAATCTGTATTGTTAAAATCGCACAAAAGTAAACATACCAGTGTGTTAGGGGACTTCTCCTACTACCCTCTGTCACAATTTCGCCGCTCCTCGCCGCATTAAAAGTGGTTAAAAACAGTTTTAAAAAGTTTGTTTATAAACAAACAAAATGGCCACCAAAACAGGAAGTAGGTTGATGTACAGTATGTCCACACATAGAAAATACATTCATACACAAGCAGGCTCTATACACCTTTCCTTTTGAATCTCAAGAGATCATTTGTGTGTTTCTTTCCCCCTGCAGCTATCTTCCACTGAAGTATCAGGCTGTTTCTTCCTGCAGAGTGCAGACAGCTCTGCCTGTATGTAATTCCTCAGTATGTGAAAGCCCAGCCAGCTCAGAGGAGGATTTATCCAGCTTATAAAAGATAAGAGAGAAGCTGCCCTAATCTAAATAATACACAGGCAGTGTGCAGAGAGGGGCCTGGAGGGAGGAGATGCATCACAGAACCACAACACTGAAGAACTTGGCAGCCTTCCAGACACAGGCTGACAAGTCTGACAAGAGAGAGATAAGTTGATTTATTACAGAGATGGTGATAGTAGAAAGTGCTGCAGTAAGCCAGAACACATTAGAATAGCTTTTGGAACTTGTAGGATGATAAAAAAACGGATGCAATTTTTGTTACGGAGTCTCTTTAAGGTTTGTTTGAGGTAAAATGTTTCCTGAATACTACATGTCTTATCACCATGGTGACAACTCTAGAAACGTTATTAAGGACAGGAGTTAAGCTTAGTGAATTGAGGCCAGTATCTTACCACAGTTTTACACATCACGCCCATTGACTCACATGCAATTAACTTTTCTCCTAAGATTTACCCTCCCCCCCCCCTCCATACACACGTTTGACGTAAAAAAAAATAGGTTGAACAGTGATCCACTGATAGGCTGGCCCTCCAGTGTGCTTCTCTTGAATAGGGGCCCTTATATGACTGAAAGGGAATCTGAAATGAGAGGCATCTGGTGGCTGCCATGTTTATTTCCTTCTAAACAATACCAGTTGCCTGGCAGTCCTGCCAATCTATTTGACTGCAGCAGTGTCTGACTAACATTCTTATTTAGGGTCTATGGCTATAAGTATTAGAGGATCCTCAGGAAAGTCAGGCAGTTTGCATTGTGTAACCCATTGGTAACTTCAAAGTAATGATCTCATTTGAGATAAGTGCGCTGCTTTTGACCTCAGCCAGCAGAACTTGTGCTGTAAATTCTTGGAATGCTTTGCTGTCTCTCTGCTAGCAGAAAATATAGAAACTGAAAGCAGAAGTCCTATTATTGTCTAAAAAAACCCCACATATGTCCAGGCACATCGCCTCTAATTAGGACATTAAATAAGGTATTAAGGAAAGGGAGGTGCTGAAGGGGGTGTGGCCAGAAAATAGCAAAAATCAATTAACCCTTCGCACTCTCACATGCAAATGTTCAAACAAATGCATTCACAGTCAGATTCACTCATCCAGGCACCACTGTTATCCGTACAGCTAAGTCAAAAGTCGGGGTCTTAGTTCACAGAAGAATGCATTATTTTGCTTAGTGACCTACACTGCGCAGAAGTACACAGGTAAACGTAGGTGTCCTAACTCTGGCCCTGTAACATGCATAGTGCAGACATGCAAACATTCATTGCATCAACCCAATCTAGGGATTAGGAGCACACATCCTGTGCATGGATTCATTACGTTAGCTCCTTTGTGCGATTGGTAAGATGTGCTATCTGGTAAGATGTGTGCTCCTAATCTATTGATAAGTTTGATGCAATGAATGTTTGCATGTCTGCACTATGCATGTTACAGGGCCAGAGTTAGGACACCTACGTTTACCTGGGTACTTCTGCGCAGTGTAGGTGACTAAGCAAAATAATGCATTCTTCTGTGAACTAAAACCCCGGCTTTTGACTTAGCTGTAGGGATAACAGTGGTGCCTGGATGAGTGAATCTGTGAATGCAATTGCTTGAACATTTGCATTCGAGTGTGCGAAGGGTTTATTGGTTTTTTGATTTTTTTTCTCTGTTATTGTCTCACACTGCCCCCTAGTGACAAGTGGCCATAAATACACATTACAGCAGTAATAAGTAGTAGAAGGTAATGTAAAAATTAGAAATAAATAATGTGCTAAAATAAATTGGCCTGGAGCACCTGCAATCCTCTAAATAATTTGTCTACTAAAGGGTTAACAGGAAATAAATATGCCAGCCTCCCTATCTTTCTCACCCTGAGGTTGCCTTTAACTTGATCCATCTCTCATTAGCCATATGCATAATGGTAACTCACATTGGCTAGGTAGCGCATGCATTGGTAGTGTAACACACATTATACAAGTACCACAACACCTATACTAGGATACGCGCATGTATCCCAGGTGACCCAAGCTGCGTTATTTCTGCAATGCATGCTACATCAGCTCTTATAAGATACTTACCTAAAGAGAGGAAAGCCTCAGGATCCTAAGCGTGGCTCCCCACAAGGCATTGTCGCTAATCATATCGGGGCTGCGCACCCTCTCCTACTTCAGCGTGGCCGTGCAGCAGCCACACAAGCATGCACACGCATGCGCACTTGTATTCGTAACAGAGGAGGAGCGCAGCCCTGATGTGGAGGGGGGGTCATGCTCAGCAATGGGGGACATCAGACCACCGAGGGAAGCCTCAGGATCCTAAGCATGGCTCCCCACAAAGCATTGTCGTTAATCATATCGGGGCTGCGCACCCTCTCCTCCTTCAGCGTGGCCGTGCAGCAGCCACACAAGCATGCACACGCATGCGCACTTGTGCTCGTAACAGAGGAGGAGCGCAGCCCTGATGTGGAGGGGGGTCATGCTCAGCAACGGGGGACATCAGACCACCGAGGGAAGCCTCAATAGGATCCTGAGGCTTCCCTGTCTTCAGGTTAATATCTTATTTTGAACTAGAGCTTCGGCTCGGGATCGCTTTAAGTGCTTGAAGGTGATTCAGTTGTCCCGGCACTGCTAGGGGAATATTAGCTCGCCGTGAGGAAAGGAATTTATTTGGGTGACTTTTTCTCCTCACGAGTTCTTTTCCTCCCTATGCAATTAGAAGTGTCAGAAGCTGGGAAGTGTTGCTTAAAAAGAAATGCTTAGAACAATGTATGTGACAGTAGTAGAATATTTTATTCAGGTTCTACCAGGGGAAGAAAAGTAGTTTAAATATCAAAGGAACTCTTGCTCTCAAAGTACAGTATAAAATGTCACAACATTCCTCTTCTTTATATTATTGGGCGGAATAATTTAGTGAGTGTTGTGCTCTCTATAAATAAATGAGGCGGCGGTTCTGCCATAGATCAGAGGTCACATGGTGCCTGGCTTCTTCTGTGGCTACCCCTCTGGCCTCTGCTAGCATTCTCATCAGCGAAAGTAGTAGCTGAGTGAAAATTTCAATAAAAGGGGAAATTCCGTATGTGTCTTTTATTAATACACTGTAGGACTTGTAGCATGCAGCTAGGGATGAGCAAGCAAGAATGCAAAATTTTATCTCGTGGAAAATTTTGCCTTTTTTGCTTACCAAACTTTTCTACAAGAAAGGTCATGTGGTTGGTTCCTTGCAGAACGTGTGTAAGCAAAACCAGCGCACATGGGGGGGCAGCACTTGTGAACTTTGTATGGACTTCTGCTGTCCACCAGCAGATGTTCCTCTTCTCATTTTTCAGCTAACCAGCAGGTGAAACCATGTGAACATTCTGTGTGGTTGGCGACCTTTGCCCCGAAAAAACAACGTGCGCATGGTGTCTTTTGGGGCGGTGCACTGGGTACGTCATTGCGTGGGCGTGCACAGTCACAAGCCGCCCCAAAAGGACATGAGCATGTGCATGCGCAGCATAGTATTTCTGGGTCGAAGGTCATGACCACTCCAACCTAGAGATGGGAAGTTCGGATCTTTTCAATGATCCGGATGATTCGAATCGGATCATTGAAAAGATCCGAATCTTTGATCCGAATCTCGGATCATTTTACAAGGGAAGCATTCTGGGGTGAAATGACTAGCAGGACAGGAGAAGGGGAGGGGGTTGGACACACAGAGAAGGGGGGATGGTGAGAGGGCAGGGAGTGGACAGAGAAGGGAGGATGGACGAGCAGAGAGCATAAATGTTTGTTTGCACACAATACCCACATGCTGCAATCATAAGGTTTAGGGCCCTTTTCCACCAGCGCGTTTGCGCTGGCTGAATCGCAAAACCGCAAACCGCTAGCGATTTTACAATCGCTACGGTTTGCTTTTTAACATAGGAATCGCGGTAGGTCATTTCCACTACCGCGATTCGCTTTTGTCGGGAACGCGAACGCGCGGCGGAGCGATAATTGCCGCGATTTTGCTATGCAGTGCATAGCATAGCAAAATCGCGGCCGCAAACGTCGGGGGAATCGCCGGTTTTGCGATTCAGCAATCGCTAGCGTTCAGCGTGAACGCTAGCGATTGCAGGTGGAAAAGGGCCCTTACATGTATTTCACCTACATGTTCATCTGTGTACCTTGAATGGAAACGTCACACAGTGAAAGAAATCATTCCCCTAAGCATTCCCAGAAGATAAGTGCAGCTGTTTAGAGTGAGTACAGGAGGATCATATTACGCTGCAATCACAGTGCCTGCAAAGTTACTGAGCTGTGCTGAGCTGAGCCAAAAGCTTCCAATGTGATCACTGCACAACTACGGAACAGACAGCCTATAATGAGCAGCACATTACAGCCAGTATGTGTGCTCTACACATATCTGGCAGTGGCACCCATGTCCCCTCTACCTGTCCCTGCAAGGCTGGCTCCCCTGAGTCCCCTCCAACAGAGCGATCCATCTCTGCTCTGCTTCCAGGACCCCGCTGCCCGCTGAGAGGGGACGTGTCACTCCTGGCCCCGCCCCCTTTTGCGATCCGAATCACTCATTTTGATGATTCGGATGTTCGACTCACAAAATAGATTCGGATCAAAGATCCGAATCGTTCATGATCCGGACAACACTACTCCAACCAGGAAGACGATAAGGCCCCGTTCACACTTGCGGTTGTCTGCCAAACGGACCGGATGACCTGACCGGATCCGGACTGGATCCGGATCGGATCCGTACGGTTCTGATCCGGATCCGATCCGGATCCGGTCAGGTTGCATCAGGTGTTCATCAGGATGCGATCCGGATCCGTTTGGCAAAAGTTACGTAAAAAACAAAAAAAATGTTGGGGTCTGGGAGGTCAGCAGAAGGGGGACCTGTGGAATCAGGCCCTCCGCTGTTTAGCACTCACCTCCACCTCCAACATGCTGCCAACATCTCCAGCTCGTGCTGCTCCACTCCAAAATGCTTGCCCATGTGTCCCCGATCCAATATCGCCGCAACAATCCTCATAGGAAGTGGGGTAGAACATCCGGATTTTTAGCCAGTGTGTTGTGCGCTATCCGGTTCTCATTGATTTGTATTGGCCGGATGGTGCAGTCCGGCTCCGCCCCGGATACGGCTGCCGGAGGAGCCGGACCAAAAAATAGCGCATGTTGGAACGGACGCCGGAGTCCGGATCCGGTCCGGCTCCGGTCCGGACGAAACGGACGCATGTGAACGGTGGCATAGACTTACATTGCTATGCCGTGCGTCCGTTTCGTCCGTTCCGCATGCGGTGCGGCTCCGGCACGGCGATTCCGGATAGCCACCGCTAATGTGAACCGGGCCTAACGGGAGGCAATGCGGGTGATCGGAGGCAGACGCCAGGCCACAGGAGATGCGCACCTCCCCACACACACACAGGGTGTCATTTTTAGATTTTAATAAGGATTAAAGCCTCCTTTTGAAGTAAACCTGAGGTTAGGATAACTTTTGCGTACCTGCCTATTAGGGATGTTCCGAAGCAGAATGCTGTTCCAAAGGAATCCGATCAGAAATCGAATGTCAAGCACAGGGGATCGCAGCAGCCAGCAGGGGTTTTGACTCACCCTTGAAGCTGTCTGTGTGCACTGGGCTCCATGGTGCATTCAAGCTCTCCAACTACTACTTTCTTCTGGCTACGAAGGAGGAAGCATTGAGAGCTGGAAAGCACTATAGAGTGCACAGAGTCGGCATAAAGGGTAAGTTAAGTCCCCTTCCGCAATCCGATGTGCTTGCAGCAGCCACCGCCAGACGCATACTGGGCATGTACTAATATTTTCCAACCGCACATGCCCAGGATGCTCTTGGCCGCAGCTGCTCTGAACAGCCATTTGGGAACGTGACCCACAATCGCGTTGAGTGGAGCTAGCATGCACCTCGCCCAGACTGAAAACAAGGGCTACAGCAGTAGCATGGAGGGTAGGCCAGGCACAATTAGGGTTCCAACAAGTGTCTGCTGTCCTGAGAGAATACGAACATATCCATACCTTTTAAAGTTGTCCTCACCTCACCTGAAGTGAGAGGGATATGGAGGCTGACATATGGATTTCCTTTTTATTAATGCAGACAGCCTTGCTGTCCTGCTGATTCTCAGCTTCTAATACTGTTAGCCATAGACCCAAAACAAGCATGCAAAGCATGTGCTTCTGACTGAAGTCTGACTGGATTAACTGTGAGCTTGTTTCAGGGGTGTGATTCTACTACTGCAGCCAAAGAGATCTGCAGCCTGCCAGGCAACTGGTATTGTTTAAAGGAAATAAACATGGCAGCCTCCATATCCCTCTCACTTCAGGTCTACTTTAAAATTAAAATAAATATAACTAATATTTTATACCTGCCTGACATTTAGATTTAAAGAAATCCTATACTGTGTCCTGTATTTCATCCCCACTTAAAAACAGGAATGTCTGATAGTATTATCAACAGGGCTGGATTTAGGCCAAGGCCCCCTAGGCCATGACCTAGGGCACCACAGGAGCAAGGGCACCAAAGCAGCAGGCTAAACTAGTGCAGCATTTGCAAGCTTGCAAATGCTGCAATGCAGGGAGATCAGGCGAGCGTCTGACCGTGGTACTCTGCTGCTAGCCGCCTGTGCAGCGGCCACCTTGCTCTCTGTGCACGTTTGCATTGTGGCGGGTGGCTATGCACTTGGGCAGCTTTGGAAACGGAAAGGAAGAGGAAGCTTCTGCACTGGAGACGAGCGGAGAAGTGAGTGACACTGATGGCTGCTGCGGTGTGAAGGTTAGCTGGCTACCTATACTGAAAGGGGGGTAAGAAAAGGAGGGATTAAGGGAGTCATCTGGCTACCTATACTGGAGGGAAAGGGGGGAGGGGTCATCTGGCTACCTATACTTGAGGGGGGGTCATCAGGTTACCTATACTAAAGGGAAGAGGGGAGGGGTCATCTGGCTACCTATACAGGAGGGAAGGGGGGAGGGGGTCATCTCGCTATACTGAAGGGGGCAGCTGGTGACAGTGGCCTTGGGCGGTAGAAAGTACAAATCCGGCCCTGATTATCAAGAGTCATTATCAAAAATAATGGTAGCGTAGTGCTCTCGCCTTGCAGCACTGGGTTCCCGGTTTAAATACCAGTCAGGGCAGTATCTGCAGAGTTTGTATGTTCTCCCTGCGTCTGCGTGGGTTTCCTCTGGGCACTCCAGTTTCCTCCCATGACCCAAAAACATACAGATAAGTTAAATTGCCTTCCCCTAAATTGTCCTTAGACTACGATACATATACTACACAATACATAGAAATATGACTAGACTGTGAGCCCCACTGAGGAACTGAGGAATTAAGTGACAAGACAATATACTCTGTACAGCGCTGCGTAAGATGTCAGCACTATATAAATACCAAATAATACTAATTAAATACAGGATAGTAACTAGAAACCACTGGGCCCTCCTGCAAAACTTTGGATGGGGCCCCCTTCCGCCAGGACAGAGCACTCAGGGAGAGGTAGAGAGGCTGGGGACTGGACGTTGTACAGAGGAGCCTGCTGCACACTGAATAGGCTCTGTCTACAAATCTTTGTCTGCAAAACTTGTATGATTCCTTATTAGTGGCTGAGCAGATGCAGTCACTAGAACAATTGTGCAGAGAGCAGAACGTTTTTTTCTCTCCTTGCCCTTAGTTGTCAGTCTCTCAGGGTGGGGCCCTCTGTGGCTTCTGGGCCCCCCTGCAGCTGCAACCCTTGCAGGGTCTATTGCTACGCCCTTGATTAAATATGACTTTGTCTGTGTCATAGCCGAGTAGCAATACAAAGTCACTGAGGCAGCAGAGCGAGCATTGTACCTCTGACAGACTGTTTGTGACCTCCACCTGCACATTATGCTTACTAACTGGAAGTCTTGCTGATGACCAGAATGGATTATTTAAAGTCTCTGCGGTCTCTTGTGGTGGGGAACATGTGCTTTCATTTCAGAAATGTCTCCCTCAGCTGTAGTAAAGCCTGCGCTGCGCTGCCCATCTGTGGGGAAGCTCACACAATTTCTGCTCATGTAAAGCATACTGTACTCTGCTGGCTGGTGACTCACACATGCCATAATGACTGTTATTACTGTAAGGGCTGCGAAAATAAAATAGATTTAAAGAGTGCCTGTTACGGTTCAGACTGTATTTGTGGAAAGCCTAATGATCTTATCATAAAGTGTATTACATAATGGTACCGTATATCACTTTAGCTGCTCTGCCAATTGCCATGCTGTGTGGGTATTGCATGTATTCGTCTAGCGTAATCTATAATAAAGAAATGCATTTTTATTAGTAAACCTTGATGCGTTTAAAATTTGGTGAACGTATACAAAAGCATGCTTATATTTCTTAAAATCGGGTCCTAAACAATGATAGAACACTTAGATTATTCAGTTTAGCTTTATTTTAATAAAGCATTTAAAGGATACCCGAACTGACATGTGACATGATGAGATAGACATGTGTATGTGCAGTGCCTAGCACACAAATAACTATGCTGTGTTCCTTTTTTTTCTTTCTCTGCCTGAAAGAGTTAAATATCAGGTATGTAAGTGGCTGACTCAGTCCTGACTCAGACAGGAAGTGACTACCGTGTGACCCTCACTGATAACAAATTCCCCTTTTTACCTCTTTCTTGCTCTCAGAAGCCATTTTCTGCTAGGAAAGTGTTTTATAGTTGGAATTTCTTATCAGTAAGGGTCACACTGTAGTCACTTCCTGTCTGTGTCAGGATTGAGTCAGCTACTTACATACCTGATATTTAACTATTTCAGGCAGAGAAAGAAAAAAAAGGAACACAGCATAGTTATTTGTGTGCTAGGCACTGTACATACACATGTCTATCTCATCATGTCACATTTCAGTTCGGGTATCCTTTAAAATGTACCCAAAGCAAAACCTGGGTACAAAAGAAAATACTTCCCTAAAGCTAAATAATCACCATCCAACAGAGGAAGATGGATCCAGCGACGTCCCCCTGATGATGAGCATTCCAAGACCCATCTTCTGGCCGGCAGGTACACGGGACGTCACATGACAGGCGCGAACGGGGAGTCAAGTGGTTGCGGTACTTTGCACAGAGTCTTTATCACCGCATGTCGCTTAACGTCGTTCCCGTGGTCGCAAGCCTATATCCATGTCGCCAGATCACGGAAAAGCTCACTCGTCGCTCAAAAAACCATTTGTCGACGGAAAAATTATTGGCAAAATCACATAGTGGGTACGGGGCTTAAGAAGAGGAAAGCTGTTATCCTATAGAGGATTCCCACACTGTCCTCTAGTCACCCATTGCAGAATGCAGACTCTACGAAAATGACCGACAAGAGAATGTTGGTAATCACCTCAGGGGCGACTTCTCTTCAGGCACAAGAGTGGTTGTACTGTGCCTGCGCAAGTATAGCCGCCCCTGCGCAGAAGGCTGGAGACGCTCATGCAGCATGGGGGAGCGGCATAAGGTTAAAGTGGGCCTAAACCCAGGACTTCCTCTCTGCTCTAAAACATAAGCAACAGCATAATAACTTTTACAAAAAAACAGTTCTTTGTTACAGCTTGTAGAGCTCCTCAGACATGCCCTAATGTAGTTACTTCCTGGTTTGCTGGGAGAACAGAAAGGGTTAACCTCCTGTTTTTGCACAGTTCAGACAGAGATGACAGCACAAATTACAGTGGCTCATTACTTCCAGATTTGGGAGAGTATGCTGGCTGTTATCTCTAAGTACAAACAGGGTGGCAGTGTTTAGGTACTCTTTAAGGAGGGTCCTGAGCAGAGGCAGAGGACAGGAGGACAGCTTGGGAAGCCTCTGGTGGATCCAGAGGCTTCTACTTAACCTTTTCGGGACCGGCCGCCTACCCCCCTTAAGGACCAAGGCAAGGGGGGTGTGCGCGTTTGGGGGGGGTCAGGCGGCCGGATCCCGTGTGTAGCTGGCTGGATTGGTGTCCCCCCATGGTGGCCTGTGCCCCCCACTTCTGCCAGCAGCCTTCACTTACCTTCCAGGCTCCAGCGATGAGCCGCACGGGACCCTCTTCTCCGGCCGGCATCTCCGTTCTGTCTGACGATCAGTTCCGGGTCGCAGCTTGATGACGTCATCAAGCCGGGACCCGGCGCTGACGTCCGACGGAGCGGAGATGCCGGCCGGAGCGGAGGGGGGTTCCGATCGTAGCGGGAACGGCAGGGAGGTAAGTGGATCCTCTTCTTTTCCCCCCTGCCGCCGCAGCTGTCAAACTGATCACTACGATCCGACGGCGATCGTAGTGATCACGTGATTAGCAGCCATACGCAATGGCTGCTGATCACTCGGGGGAGATGTCGGCTGTCATATGACAGCTTAATCTCCCCCTCCGGGTGCGCACGATAGCGTCGGGAGCGGAAATTGCGGGCCGGCGTAGATTCTACGCCGCATCAGGCTAGAACAGCCACAAGTGCGGCGTAGAATCTAATGCACGCGGTCTCAAAAAGGTTAAGTAAAAGCTATTCTTTTGGGCTTATACTAGTTGCAGTGTGTGCTGAATCCTATTTCAAAAATATGCTTCTTCTGAAGTGCTTCCTCCCATCTCCTTTGTTGTACAACGTGCCCCTGAACCTCATTGTATGATTATTTATAGGACTTTCGGCAAACACTGGGTACAAGATTATGGGCCAATCAGGAGTTTTAATGCATTGAACAAGAATGAATGTTTTGTATTTTACAATTCAAGTTCAGGCTTCCATTTTATTAATAAGTTTTTAAATTAACAATTTATTCTTGCAAAAATTAGTTTGGTGGAGTGAGTAGCTGGACTCGCCCCCGAGGAACTTTAGCCTCATATGAACCAAATTGGATTGTTCCATTATCCAAACAGGAAAGGGGCAGTCAGTCACCAATGAAGAGATGGAGATGGTACAGCCAGAGATTTGGCATTTCAATGAAAAGTTTACCACTTAATGCCTCAATAAACTAAAAGCTTGAACTTGGGCTTTAAAACAGCACTAATTTCAATGATGCAGGTATACTGCATTATAAGTCAGAGCCTAATTTTAACACATAACCACACAACAAAGTGTTCTAACACTTTAAAGGAAACCTAGAGTAACAGGAGCACAGAGGCTGACAATCAGGGGCGTTCCTAGGGTCTTTGGAGATCGGGGGCACCTGTGGGCACTAAGTGGGGGGGGGGGGTATATGTGTCGCGCGCAGCAGCAAAAATGGGCGTATCCATGCAGTGAGTGGGCGTGGCCATGGGTTTGGCCAAATGTACATGAACTTAGCAGTGGTGTAAGCTACAGATAACGGGCCTGCCCATCGAAATATTGGATGGAGCCCCCTGTCCTTTATGTAGATTATTTACAATCAGTATAGGCATAGATCAAAGATGTATACGCTCATACAATTTTGATTGGTCAATCACTGACCAATTCTACCACCCCCATGCAATAAGTGGGCCAACAGACCATGAATTTGATGAACAGAGCTAAAATTGGTTAATCAAAATTGTATGTGTGTACCAGGCTTTACAGCTAATACTGTACATACTGAAAGTAGCAGGGATCAGCATACAATACAGCTGGTTTACAATCAGTAAAGGCACAGAGTAACACCTTATACTGTTCACACTGGAGGTAGATCAGCACACAGTGCAGGCACTAGAGAACAGCGTATACTGTACATACTGTAGGCAGCAGAATTCAGCACACTGCAGCTAGCGTGCCGAAAAATATGAGGGTTAAGTTGTGCGGCACACGTAGCAAAGATGGGTGTGGCCATGGACCAGAATGTGAGTGTGGTAAAGGGTGGAGACAAATTTACATGAACTTAGCAATAATGGGACATTAGATTAGGACAGTGATGGCGAACCTTATGGAGGCCGAGTGCCCAAACTGCAACCCAAAAGTCACTTATCTATCGCAAAGTGGCAACAGCAATTTAAACTAAATACTGTACAAACGTTTTAACTCATACATGAACATTATGGAAAATCCAAGTTGAGAATAAACTGAAGAAAATACTGTTTTTGGCTGGATTGGGGATGATGTGTGGGCTGAAAGGCCTGGCAGTTGATGCCGTGGCCGGGCTGGCAGTGATGTTGTGGCCGGGTTGGCTGGCGGTGATGCTGTGGCCGATGCTCTGGCTGGGTTGGCTGGCGGTAATGCTATCTTGTGACCTGGCTGGCGGTAATGCTGGGCTGTGCTTGGCTGGTTGAAGTAAATGCTGGCCTGACTGGTGGTGATGCTGTGACCTTTTTGACAGTGATTCTGGGCTGGTTGGCTGGTGGTGATGCTGGGCTGGCTGGCCTGGATAGTTTAGGAAGTGACAGGTGCCCCCTAGTTAAGGTAGCACCAGGAGCCCCCCAGTTTATGTAGTGACAGGAGCCCCCCCCAGTTCAGGTAGTGACAGGAGCCCCCCAGTGTATGTAGTGACAGGTGCCTCCCAGTTCAGGTAGTGACAGGGACCCCCCCAGTGTATGTAGTGACAGGAGCCCCCAGTTTAGGTAGAGACAGGAGCCCCCCAGTTTAGGTAGTGACAGTCACCCCCCAGGTTAGGTAGTGAGTGACAGGGACCTCCGGGTTAGGTAGTGAGTGACAGGCACCCCCAGGTTAGGTAGTGAGTGACAGGCACCCCCCAGGTTAGGTAGTGAGTGACAGGGACCCCCCCAAGTTAGGTAGTGAGTGACAGGGACCCCCAGGTTAGGTAGTGAGTGACAAGCGCCCCCCAGGTTAGGTAGTGAGTGACAGGGACCCTCAGGTTAGGTAGTAAGTGACAAGCGCCCCTCAGGTTAGGTAGTGGGTAACAGGGACCCTCAGGTTAGGTAGTGAGTGACAAGCGCCCCTCAGGTTAGGTAGTGAATGACAGGGACCCCCAGGTTAGGTAGTGAGTGACAAGCGCCCCCCAGGTTAGGTAGTGAGTGACAGGGACCCTCAGGTTAGGTAGTGAGTGACAGGGACTCCCAGGTTAGGTAGTGAGTGAGAGGCGCCCCCCAGGTTAGGTAGTGAGTGACAGGGACCCCCAGGTTAGGTAGCCCGATTGATTCCCCGCTCGATTTTGCGCCCGATTCTCTTATCTTCCATTCGTTTTTCTTATCTTTTTCCATTGTTCTCTATGCGAAATCGATTGTGGAATCGATCGGACGGGAGATTGGACATTTCGAAAATTATCAATTGAGCCATCTAAATGGCTCAAAAACATACCGTGTATTCCCAGCATTACGCTGGGAAAACACGAGATTTTTCAGCAGATTTACTGTCCGATCGATTTTCTGATCATTTTTCCAATCAATTTCCATTCACTTCTATGAGAAATCGATCAGAAAAATGATCGAAAATCAGATCAGACATGTCTGAAATTATCATTTGAATCATCTATCTGCCAAAAAATCAAATGGTGTATTCCCAGCATTAAGCCTAGTAAACACAATGCAATTTTACGCCAGATGAACAATCAATCTGATAGAAAGTTGCATTGTGTGTAGACATCCAAACTGCTTCCAATCGATAATGCAATTAAATTTCCTGTGATTGGTAATAATACCTATATACACAATAAAAATGAGTAGTATTGTTCCACCCCTAAAACACACAGTTTCGAACACAACAACACATGATGGAGTTTCATATGAACCAATATTCTCTATTTATTCTTCGTTCACAGTATCTTCCAATTGCGGAAAAGACCAATTCATATAAAAAGGCTGCCTGATACGTGTTTCACCGGGAAAAGACGCTTCCTCAGAGGCACACCGTTTACAAACATCAATTGTAAGCCACAAACTAAAGCATCCGCAATCTGGATCCTATAGAGTAAATTGTGCTCAACGACGATTCCATGCGTACATGGACTGAAGGAAGTCCAGTTCCTTCAGTCCATGTACGCATGGAATCGTTGTTGAGCTCAATTTACTCTATAGGATCCAGATTGCGAATGCTTTAGTTTGTGGCTTACAATCAGGGGTCGAGTCCTGCGTGAACGCGGGTGGACGACGTCCACTTACTTTTATTGGAGAGTGGACATCATCCACCCTAGCACCCTGGAGGGGAGAAGCGCAGTGGAGAGGAGCATTGGGCAGAGCAGCGGGGAAGGGCGGACGTCTCCCCCCCCTTCCCTCACCTTGGGGCTCCTCTTCCTGGCTCTCCCCTCCAGATTCCAGAACATTTGCAACTCGCCTGTTCCGGCGAGTTGACGCTGTGCGTGCCGCTAGTCTGGTCTAGTCAAGACCAGAGCAGCGGCACGCACAGCGTCAACTCACCGGAACGAGGAGGAGGTAAGTCCCGCCCACTGATGCCCGCTGCCAGCCACCACCGCTGCAAATGTTCTGGAATCTGGAGGGGAGAGCCAGGAAGAGGAGCCCCAAGGTAAGGGGGGGGGAGACGTCCGCCCTTCCCCGCTGCTCTGCCCAATGCTCCTCTCCACTACGCTGCTCCCTTCCTGCTGGGGAGACACCTGGCTACCTATTCTGCGAACGCCTATAGACTGGCTATACTGGGGACACCTATACACCTGGCTACATATACTGGAGACACCTATACACCTGGCTACGTATACTGGGCACGTATACACCTGGCTACATATACTGGGGACACCTATACACCTGGCTACATATACTGGGGGCAGCTATACACCTGGATATACTGGGGACACCTATACACCTAGCTACATATACTGTGCACCTATACACCTGGCTACATATACTGGGGACACCTATACACCTGGTTACATATGTTGGGGACACCTATACACCTGGCTACATATACTGGGGACATGCACCTATATACCTGGCTATACTGGGGACACCTGAACACCTGGTTACATGTACTGGGGACACCTGGCTATACTGGGGACACCTATAGACCTGGCTACCTATTCTGGGGACATCTATACACCTGGCCACCTATTCTGGGAATATCTATACACCTGGCCACCTATTCTGGGAATATCTATACACCTGGCCACCTATTCTGGGAATATCTATACACCTGGCCACTTATTCTGGGAATATCTATACACCTGGCCACCTATTCTGAGGACATCTATACACCTGGCTACCTATTCTGGTGACATCTCTACACCTGGCCACCTATTCTGGGGACAACTATACACATGACTACTTATACTGGGGACACCTATAGACCTGGCTAGCTATACGGGGGGGTACCTATTTTGGGGGAACTGCTGTCAGATCTGTATTTTTGGGGAACCGCTGATGCCAGATTACGTGTCTTTTGGGGAACCGCTGCCAGATTGTGTATGTTGGGGGACCACTGCTATTTTGGGTGTTATGTGTATTTTGGGTGATCCACTGCCAGGTTTCGCGTATTTTGGGGAACTGCTTCCAGATTATGTGTATTTGGGGGAACTGCTGCTGCCAGATTGTCTATTTTGGGGGAACCACTGCCATATTATCTGTATTTTGGAGGAACCTCTGCCAGATATGTGTATTTTTGGTCAAATGCTGTCAGATTACATCTACTTTTTGGGGATACACTACGACAGAGCTCAAACTTCCCCGGCAGACCTTTTATACCACTGCTAAGGCCATGTATATTTGGCCCCACCCATGACCATGCCCACTATATGCTTAACCACGCCCATTTTTTGGGCTCAGAGGTTTTTAGGGTGAGTCCACTCACCTCTTTTTCCAGGACTAGACCCCTGCTTACAATTAATGTTTGTAAACAGTGTGCCTCTGAGTAAGCGGCTTTTGGCTGTGAAACACGTGTCAGGCAGCCCTTTTATGTGAATTGGAACCCTGAATCTGTACCCATACGTCTTTTCCGCAATTGGAAGATACTGCGAATGAAGAATAAATAGAGAATAATACCTATATGTTAAAACATAGCAAAGAAATGAACAGCGCTACTTAAAAACAGATGAGTGCTTACCTGCAAAAGAGTGCAAGCCCCACTTATGAGATAAAATACACACTGAGCATACACATGACCTGTCTACCACTTGGAGGATGTTAGTTTCCTATAACAGCTTGCATGCAACTTGTTAAGTACTTGTCCCTCCCACTGTCGAAGAAGTCTTTCCTCCATGGGAGGGGACCTAACACTAACTAAATCCTACCTATGCATATGTATAGCCTGGGCGCGCTACCAAGTAAAATTGAAAATTGCGCAAAAAAGTGAGATCAGCGCATCACCAGGCCGCCTCTGAATGGCCTCTGCTCAGAGATGCGCTGAGCCCCCCCAGGAAACTACAAACGCACCTTGAACCCAAACAGAGGCTCTGCATATACACCAAAGGCAAAACTGTTAAGTGGTAATACCTATATGTTGCTGGTATTTTTGTATGTCATGGTAACTTTTTGTCGTTGCCAATATCTGTCTTTCATTGATGTTATCTGAATGCCATTGATATCTGTCTGTTCTTGGTAATATCTTCATGTCATTGGTAATATCTGCATGTCATTGATACATGCTTGTTGTTTTCAATATCTGCACGTCATTGGATATTGCTTATTGTTGGTAATCCCTGTCAATGAGCCTATCCCTGTCCAGGCAAACTTCCGGTGGTTTGCATTCGCCAGCGAAGGCGAACTTTTGCGGAAGATCGATTCGCCCCCATAGTGTGCCATTACGGTCAACTTTGACCCTCTACATCACAGTCAGCAGGCACATTGTAGCCAATTAGGCTACACTGTCTCCTGGAGCCACTCCCCCCTTATAAAAGGCAGGCAGCCCCGGGCTTTACACTCACTCGTGTGCCTGCAATAGTGAGAGAAGGGACAGCTACTGGCAGACTCTCATAGGGAAAGATTAGTTAGGCTCTTGTAGGCTTGTTAGCTTGCTCCTGGCTGATTGTTATTGCTAAAATAGCACCCCTCAACAGCTCTTTTGAGAGCTAATGTTCTCATGATGTATTTTTTTTTTGTGTTGCCCACTGACACTGCATTATACAGCCCTATCTGTTGCAGCTGGACCTTGGTAATTGCTATTACTGTGCCAGCGTGGCCCTGCCTAACTATCTATACTGGGACACCTACCTATGCCTACCTAACTACTGGGGCACCTACTTACCTATACGGGGACACCTACCTATGCCTACCTACCTACCTATACTAGGGCACCTACCGATGCCTACCTACTTATATTGGGTCACCTACCTATGCCTATCTACCTATACTGGGACACCTACCTATGCCTACCTACCTATACTGGGACTTCTACCTATGCCTACCTACCTATACTGGGACTCCTACCTATGCCTAGCTAACTACTGGGGCACCTACCTATGCCTATCTACCTAATCTGGGACACCTACCTATGCCTACCTACCTATACTGGGACTCCTACCTATGCCTAGCTAACTACTGGGGCACCTACCTATGCCCATCTACCTATACTGGGACACCTACCTATGCCTACCTACCTATACTGGGACACCTACCTATGCCTACCTATACTGGGACTTCTACCTATGCCTAGCTAACTACTGGGGCACCTACCTATGCCTACCTACCTATACTGGGGCACCTACCTATGCCTACCTAACTATACTGAGACTTCTACCTATGCCTAGCTAACTACTGGGGCACCAAACTATGCCTACCTACCTATACTAGGGCACCTACCTATGCCTACCTACCTATACTGGGACTCCTACCTATGCCTAGCTAACTACTGGGGCACCTACTTATGCCTACCTACCTATAATGGGACTCCTACCTATGCCTACCTACCTATACTGGGACTTCTACCTATGTCTAGCTAACTACTGGGGCACCTACCTATGCCTACCTACCTATAATGGGACACCTACCTATGTCTAGCTAACTACTGGGGCACCTACCTATGCCTACCTACATACAAGAAGATAATAAGGTCGTTACTTCATTGTGGACAGACCAAAATTGATCAGCTGGACAGTCACTGTTGTTCTATCATTGAGCTACCACAGCCCGGCGACCATATGGGCTTGAAAACCGCTATCGCCACTGTGCGCACCAGTCCAGCACGGCCGACACTACGCAAACAGCAGTACTCTAATTACACTCCCTGATTGATGTATACACATGCAAGATGTTTTAAAGCACTTTAGTCCTGCAATTTAGCATTCAATGTGATTTCTGCCCTTAAAACACTGCTTTGCGTCAAATCCAGATTTTCCCCCGGGACTTTTGGCATCTATCCCACTCATCCATGCCCCCCTCCAGGTGTTAGAACCCTTGTAACATCTTTTCCATCACTTTTGTGGCCAGCATAAATGTTTCTAGTTTTCAAAGTTCGCATCACCATTGAAGTCTATTGCGGTTCGCGAAAGTTCACGCGAACCAAACCTATTGCGGAAGTTCGTGAACCGAAAATCGGAGGTTCGGGCCATCTCTAGTCTGCAGCTGTGCAAGTCTGTGCTACAGGAAATGGCTGATGAAGGGCCCCTTGACCTTTAATTTTTATACACACAGAAAAACAAGCCTTGCTTCATTAGGAGAACATTTGTGACTGTAGCCGGGTATGCAATGCAATGAATTCAGCACTAGGGATGAGAAAATACAACCTGGTGGCTTGTCATTTCACCCAAGTGGGCCGCTTCAAAGAGGATTAAGGTGGCCGCACACCATACATTTTTTTAATTATCTGTTCAATTTAAGAATTGCAATCAATTTTTCTGACTGATGGTAACATTTCAAAAATATGACCAATGTACCACACACATGTTAAATTTTTCCCCAATTATGATAAAAATGATTTGAAAATCTGACAAAATTGCTAGGTTGTGTATATTAATAAATTCACAATCTAACACACACCATACAATCAGGGCCGGGCCGAGGCATAGGCTGGAGAGGCTCCAGCCTCAGGGCGCAGTGTAGGAGGGGGCGCACAATTCATTCAGCTGTCATTCCTAATTGTGTATGAAGCAGAAAGAAATAAGAAAAGGGGATACATGGCAGTGACTGCAAGCCAGATAACTAGAGATTAAGGTGTTGGGAAGGCTGTGGGCCCTGTGGCCCTCTTAGTCTTATAGTAATCAGTGTGTGACAGCTGGGGTGGGAGGGATGGAGGGGCGCACTTTGGTGTCTCAGCCTTGGGTGCTGGAGGACCTTGTCCCTGCGCTGCATACAATCTTTAGAAAGATTGAAGAAAAATATCTGGCATTCCGGATCGATAAAGATCGAAGAAAACATGAAATCCGATCTGATTTTTCAGTCGAATGAATAAAAAAAGCTTTCGATTTTTTCGGGAGAGCGATCGTTTTTATCGAATTACTGTAAAATCGGATCATTTTATTGTATCGTGTGTGGCCACCTTAAGACAGATTAGTATAGACCAGACCCGGATTTACATCACAGGAGCCTATAGCCACAGATGTCCGGGCGCCCTAGACTTCACCTTTCATGAACCTACAAACCCCGCACCAAACCGCACCGCAAGTGTGCTGGCTGGCCCAGTTTTCACCTCCCTACTTTCCCTGCCTGGGGTAGGTAGCCACAGATGGACCTTAATATTAGGTAACAAGAAGTATCCCTAGTATTAAGTATTCTGTAGCTAGCGATGCACCCGACTGAAAGGAGATCTTGTCAGGGGAATGCAAAGAGCTGGGTGAGTAACCTCTTATTTATGCTCTGCTCAGGACTCCTTATAGGGAAGGAGAGAGGGAGGCACTGGAGGAGGGGAGTGAGCCACCTTTCCATCACAAGGCGCCTGTAGGCACACGCCTACAGTGCCTTATGGTAAATCTGGCCCTGGTCTACTCTACTTCTCCAGAGCTACTGATCATCATGACATGCAGCTTTCACTGAAAGTAATATTTCAGGCTATATATACACTTATACAGTATATATACAGTGGGTTGCAAACGTATTTGGCCCCCTTGAAGTTTTCCACATTTTGGCACATTACTGCCACAAACATGCATCAATTGTATTGGAATTCAACGTGAAAGACCTATACAAAGTGGTGTACACATGAGAAGTGGAACGGAAATCATACATGATTCCAAACATTTTTTACAAATAAATAACTGCAAAGTGGGGTGTGCATAATTATTCAGCCCCCCTGAGTCAATACTTTGTAGAACCACCTTTTGCTGCAATTACAGCTGCCAGTCTTTTAGGGTATGTCTCTACCAGCTTTGCGCATCTAGAGACTAAAATCCTTGCCCATTCTTCTTTGCAAAACAGCTCCAGCTCAGTCAGATTAGATGGACAGCGTTTGTGAACAGCAGTTTTAAGATCTTGCCACAGATTCTCGATTGGATTTAGATCTGGACTTTGACTGGGCCATTCTAACACATGGATATGTTTTGTTTTAAATCATTCCATTGTTGCCCTGGCTTTATGTTTAGGGCCATTGTCCTGCTGGAAGGTGAACCTCCGCCCCAGTCTCAAGTCTTTTGCAGTCTCCAAGAAGTTTTCTTCCAAGTTTGCCCTGTATTTGGCTCCATCCATCTTCCCATCAACTCTGACCAGCTTCCCTTTCCCTGCTGAAGAGAAGCACCCCCCGAGCATGATGCTGCCACCACAATATGTGACAGTGAGGATGGTGTGTTCAGAGTGATGTGCAGTGTTAGTTTTCTGCCACACATAGGGCTTGATTCACAAAGCGGTGAAAACTGTTCAGAACGGGTGTGCTAAACAGTTAGCATGTAAAGTGCTTTTCGCGGACTTTTGCGCGCGCAAAGTGCCGCGATTCACGTGACCGCGAACTTTTGTGCACGCAATTTGCCGCGATTCGTGCAAATCGAGGCAAATTGCGCGCGCAAAAGTCCGCGATCGCGCAAATCGCGGCACTTTGCGCGCGCAAAAGTCCGCGAAAAGCTCTTCACGTGCTAAACAGTTTGCACCGCTTTGTGAATCAAGCCCATAGAGTTTTGCATTTTGGCCAAAAAGTTCCATTTTGGTCTCATCTGACCAGAGCACCTTCTTCCACATGGTTGCTGCGTCTCCCACATGGTTTGTGGCAAACTGCAAACGGGACTTCTTATGCTTTCTGTTAACAATGCCTTTCTTCTTGCCACTCTTCCATAAAGGCCAACTTTGTGCAGTGCACAACTAATAGTTGTCCTATGGACAGAGTCTCCCACCTGAGCTGTAGATCTCTGCAGCTCGTCCAGAGTCACCATGGGCCTCTTGACTGCATTTCTGATCAGCGCTCTCCTTGTTCGGCCTGTGAGTTTAGGTGGATGGCCTTGTCTTGGTAGGTTTACAGTTGTGCCATACTCCTCCCATTCCTGAATGATCGCTTGAACAGTGCTCTGTGGGATGTTCAAGGCTTTGGAAATTGTTTTGTAGCCTAAGCCTGCTTTAAATTTCTCAATAACTTGATCCCTGACCTGTCTGGTGTGTTCTTTGGACTTCACGGTGTTGTTGCTCACAATATTCTTTTAGACAACCTCTGAGGCCCTCACAGAGCAGCTGTATTTGTACTGACATTAATTACACACAGGTGCACTCTATTTAGTCATTAGCACTCATCAGGCAATGTCTACTGGCAACTGACTGCACTCAGATCAAAGGGGGCCGAATAATTATGCACACACCACTTTGCAGTTATTTATTTGTAAAAAAATGTTGGGAATCATGTATGATTTTCGTTCCACTTCTCACGTGTACACCACTTTGTGTTGGTCTTTCATGTGGAATTCCAATAAAATTGATTCATGTTTGTGGCAGTAATATGACAAAATGTGGAAAACTTCAAGGGGGCCGAATATATATATATATATATATATATATATATATATATATATATATATATATATATATATATATATATATATAATTTTTTTCTGTTCAGTGGGTATGCAGTGCTTTACTTCTAGGCCTTTGGCAGATTGGCTTTAAGCTTGCTATACATTATGTACCTATGTCATTATTTAGAATAGAAAAGATACTTCATCTTCATCGCCTTCCTAAATACATCACCTGGGAGATGGAGATTTCATGTCCTTTAATAAGTCTGAAGGCTCCAGATAATGTAATGAAGATAAATCTTTAATCTGGACACAACACAGTGGCTATTAAGAGATTCAAGGTTCTTTAAATTTAATACACTAAACGAAAAAGTGTTGTAAAATCTAATTGCATTAATGAAGAGTGTTTTCCATACTTGATTGATTAGGTTAATAGGAAGATGTCCATTCAAAGGGGATGTGCCACAGACAGCGCTCTACAGAACCTCTAGCAGAGGCAAGTCATTGTTGGTGGAAGGAACACTTTGTCACACTGATGGGAGTTTATGTACTACTGTACTTGGTGCCCTGCACATGTGTAAAGGAATACACAACAGTAAAGTAAACCTGAAGTGAGCATAAACTGATGAGATAGAAAAATATGTCTATAGAAAGAGTCCAGACATGAACTTTCCAGGAACGCCATATTGTTGTTTTTGGTTTTAAAGTGGCCCTGAACTCTTACACAGGACAGAATCAAAACAGAGAGAAATGCACCAGAGAGATTAACCTGCCTTATTCCCCCACATCTGCAACTAATCACTGCTGTAATTTGATCTCTCTGCAGTGTCAGCTCAGGAATCTCCTCTGCCAAGGCATAGCTGCTAATTTGGAACCCTATGTCTGCTTCCATGAAAGCAGGACGTAGACACACTGCAGATTTCTTGCAGGGTTTGTATCAGCTGTAACAAAGAAATGTTTTTTCTTGAAAGGTTATTATGCTGTTGCTTATCTTTTAGAGAATAGGGGAAGTTGTGAGTTCAGGTCCACTTTAAAGCATAACTGAACTGAGAGCGATATGGATGCTGACATATTTATTTCCTTTTAAACAAAGCACATTGCCTGGCTGTCCTGCTGATGCTCTGCCTCTTATAGTTCCAGCCATAGTACAATAATATGAACTTAGATATACATGTTAGATCTGGGCTGTCATATTTTGCCCAGTGATAATACCCAATGTAAAGCAATTTACATATCACTATTATTATTATTATTTTCTGATATAAAGACCTCAGGCTTTTACTGTATTTTTTGGACTATAAGACACACTTTTTCTCTGCCAAAAGTGGGGAAAAAAAGGTCACTGTGTCTTATGCAGGAAGTTCCTGACGTGTGAATGCCTGCCAATACAAACCTCCAACCCGCCGCAATGTCAGGGACTCCCTGTACTGTGCCCATGCAGAGGAGGTCACAAGGGGACAAACGGAGGACACTGGGGGACACAAAGGGGCATAGAGAAGGACACAAGGGGAACACAGGGAGATGCAAATGGTACAAGGGGGCATAATACACAAGATGCCCCTTCGCCATGGAACACCAGTATAGCAAAATAGCTTTAGCAGGATCCAGTGCTCTTTCCGCCAGAGCGAGTGTGATCCAAGTATAGAAACAGAGCGAGCTGAATCCACTGCTCTTTCCGCCAGAGCAAGTGCGATCCAAGTACAGCAAGAGAGACAGAACAGGCAATACAAATAATACAATCCTGACTGCTCTAGCAAGGATGCCTAGCGCAGTCCCAGGAATCACTCTAAGCTAATCTTCAAACAATAAGCATGGCTGACACTCCAGGAGTGTTTCACAGGACAAACCCTTATGACCAGCGATGTACTGTGGAATCACATGGTATATATAAAGCAAGCCTACAAAGGATGTGGCTAGGCAATTTGCATGACAAACGTATGCAAATCCCTCAGCAGCAGCAAGCTGCAAAACTGACAAAAGGTCTCTTTTCCAGAGACCTGCAGAATGCAGACCTGAACAGTGGTCAAAAAGCTGCCTGCCTGCGCAGGCAGCTGAGCGGATCATTACAGTACCCCCCCCCCCCCCTCTAGGGTCGGATTCCAGACGAGCCTCTAACCTGATATTTGCAAAAGACTCTAACTGAAGACTCATGAAGGTCGGGACAGCCCGACAAGGCCCAATTCCAGAGTCAGCCCACCCGAAACCGACCTCATCGGAAGGAGAAGCCACCGAAACATGCCCATCAGCACCACAAGTCTCAGTGTAACACCCATCAGGACTGTGAATGCCAGAGAAGAAGCCATCGACACCCACCGAGCCATGCCCACCACCTTCCAGGGACTGTCCAAAAATACCAAACCTGCCACAATACCCATTCGAAGTGTCCCTTTCCACAAAGCACCCACTGCTGATCTCATTCAAGGTACCAGGAAATATTTCTCCCAGGATCTCCCAGAACAGTTTGAAGCTCCGCAGAGATCCCAGGAGGGCAGAACGATCACCAGGCTCACACGGAGAACTATCAAGAACCCCTATGGAACCAATGACAATTCTGGATTCAGAATTACCAAGACAAGCATCAAGACCAGGGCCTTCAGGGACCACCTCTGGGCATGCAGGCAGGCAGGCAACATCAGAACAGGTTTCCACCGAGGAAGCATCTGAGCAGGCTGGCAACCGAGACACACTTGGGCTTTCTGGGTCACAGAACACATCGGGGTACACTAGCCCAAGGGGAACCTCAGGACACGTCGAGGGACTGCCAACCTCAGAGTCCGTCACGAGAAGACCAAAACCAGAACCGGGCAGATAATCATCACGAGCAGTGGTCACAAGCACTGGACTTACAAAAGAAGGCTTGGACTCAAACCTAGAAATCTCTGTGACTGTACTGGTATCTACCCCATGTTCATCATTGACTACACAAGACTGAAGCTCCTCCAGAGCTGCAACAGAAGTCAGCACAACAGCAATGCCCACTGAAGTGGGCAAAACCTCAGACGGATCTGGGGGGCAGAAGGTATCTCCTAGAAGTTCTGCACCCTTTAGGAGGGACTTGGAAACCTCCAAAACATCAACTAAGACCTCAGAAATGTCATTTTCCAAGTTTTCTATGAAGGGTTCTGAATTATCCATGTTACAGGGCTGAACATGAAATACCTCCTGCAGGCAGGGCAGATGTCCCAGGAATGGTTCCACCATAAGCTGAGACTGAATTTCATCATCATGAGTGGGATGTACAGGAATATTTACTGGAACACACACTGACTCCCTAACTTCAATCTCACTGCACCCAGAATTCTGCGTAGCAGTCAAACTAGCTTGCAACTCCAAAACTGCAGAAAAACAGGTGAGAATAGTAGCAATACCTAGACGAACCACTAGGGACACTGCAGGGGATTCTAAGCAAGGCCATATTGACTCATCCAGAGTACAGGGTGCAGAATCAGCATTATCCTCAGAGCAAGAAAGGGACTCACAACTGTCAGTGCGAGTGGAAATCATATTTTCATTTATGGTACAGGGCAGGTTCAGAGAAAGCTTCTCTGGACAAGGCAAAGAAGCTGCAGCATCAGATTCGCAAAACCGAAGTGCTGTCTCACTATTAGATTCGGCTAACGATGTCGAATCCGAGGAGTCAGAACGCAAAACTTGCGAATCCAAAATCGCTTTAGGTTGTGAAACTGACGCTTCCATATCGCAAACCTCCGCAATCTGCGGAGCAGACTGTAAGGCTCTCCGGACAGAAACACTGGAGCAACTGTCACTAGGCAACGGGCCCTTACAGGTGTGAACGGGGTGAGACAAAGACTCATTAGCAGAAGAAATAGCGACAACAACAGGAGAACTTTTATTAGACATATTAATTTTACTTTTGACGCTGCATAATTTAGGAATTTTCCCCATAGCAGGATCACAGATGGAAGATCTTAAAGATCTGTTTTTAGATCGCATAAATTCAAACTGCACACAGTCAGGAGAGAATCTTTCAGGATTCGCACAGGAATCAACCACAGTGGTACACCCATTCATTTCAGATCGCACAATGTCAAGACTCACATGCTTTATCCCAGAAAGGTAGGAACAATCATCTGACAACGATGTCTCTTTATTGGAATCAATTGATTGGTGTGTGTGCAACTCATCCAAAATCGTCTGCCATACATAAATCACCAGATCCATATCACCCTCGTCACATTCGTCGGAATCAATCAAAAGGTACATAGAATCGAGACAATCATTCAAGACAACTTCGCTTTTTGCGATGTAAAAATCGCAAAAGGCTTTCCAATCAAAGTCAAATTCCTCCATCAAGGCCCCAATTTCCCATGAGGCAAATGGAGGTTCAAACAAGCCAGTATCAAGATAATCTCCATATGGGTGGAGATCAGGAACAAGAACAGATTTTTTAACTGCTTTAACCTCCCTAGCGGTATGGACAGAAATGTCCGTTTAAAAAAACATGCTGTGAACAGTATAAACGTGCATACACATCAATACTCTCCTGCACTGTATACTAGACCCTTGCTTGACACATTTTGGCAAGTTACAGGGAAAAAAAAGTTTTAAAAATACATTTTATCACTGTTTGCACAGAAATCCTGGGGAAATTGAACGCTGGGTAGGTTAATAAAGTGTGCGATCCTACCTATAATAGGATCCACATAAGCTTTGGATTGGGGCAAAAAACCCGGAGACTGAGCAACATCATTGTAAACATCAATAGGGAGTGTTTTATTCAGATGCTTGCGATTTTTAGTTTTTCCCTTTTCAGCAACTTTGCATGTCTGCTGGTTAAATGCAAGAAACGCATCCAGGCAGTTCTCTTGCACCTGCTTGGAAGCTGAAGTGGCAAGAAAAACATTGAACTGATGATCATACTGAATGGTTTTGCACATTTCAGACTTGACAGAAATAACCTCTTTATTTGTGGTTGCTATGGGTAATGAATCTTTTGGCTGACAAGCCGAATCAGCAGATTGGCCTGCAAGCACCAACTCATTAACATATGGTAATGACAGAGAGATGTTGCATAAACTAATCTGATCAGCATCTTGCACAGCAGGGAAAAACTCATAGAAATAGCCTGGCAGGGGAATTCTAAGCTTACGAGAAAATACATGAGCCAGAAACCTGCGAGGGTTATGTCTCAGATTATTGTGTCTGGCATACTCATCAGCCCACACAAACAGATCCCCTTGGAAAGATTGTAAGCAATCTGACCACTTCAAGTGGAAATATTGGTGGCCTGAAATTCAGGATTTGCCAAGAATCTGGAACATTCTGATATGAACTCATCTCTGGTTTCAGAGTCCAGTATCTTAAACCTCTTAAAGATACAGGACCCATATTCGACCAAATCCTCCACAAGCGTATAATTTGAGGGAACCCAGCAAAAGGTGCAATGCACCTGTAGAGGGAAATTCCTGTTGGCAGGTGGAGCTGTGGAGTGCAGAGGAACAGCTCCTCTGCCCTGCCACAGACGCCAGACAGGAATTGCACGAAGGGAAGAAACGCAGGGCAAGATAGCCCTGAAAGAGAGAGATCAAAGCGACAGAGGGTATGTGTGTCCAACAATCTAGTCGCCACCCTGCAACGATGAACACACAACCAGGAAGATAAGGTGAGAAGGCAATCGCCAGAGATGGCGGTTGCTAACAGCGACACAAGACCGAATAAGCACAGATGAGGAATGTATGTATGTCCACCAATCTAGTCGCCAACCTGCGACGGTGGACACACCACAGAGAAAACCGAGTGAGAACGCAATCGCCTGAGAAGCGATTGCGAATGAGAATGAGCAAAGGGACAGATTGTATGTGTGTGCACCAATCTAGTCGCCAACCCGCGACGGTGCACACACAACAGCAGATATGAAGTAGGAACGCAACCGCGAGAGAGGCGATTGCCAGAGGTGACATATGCAGGTCTCTGGAAAAGAGACCTTTTGTCAGTTTTGCAGCTTGCTGCTGCTGAGGGATTTGCATACGTTTGTCATGCAAATTGCCTAACCTCATCCTTTGTAGGCTTGCTCTATATATACCATGTGATTCCACAGTACGTCGCTGGTCATAAGGGTTTGTCCTGTGAAACACTCCTGGAGTGTCAGCCATGCTTATTGTTTGAAGATTAGCTTAGAGTAATTCCTGGGACTGCGCTAGGCATCCTTGCTAGAGCAGTCAGGATTGTATTATTTGTATTGCCTGTTCTGTCTCTCTTGCTGTACTTGGATCGCACTTGCTCTGGCGGAAAGAGCAGTGGATTCAGCTCGCTCTGTTTCTATACTTGGATCACACTCGCTCTGGCGGAAAGAGCAGGGGATCCTGCAAGCTCTGTTGCCTTACTTGGATCGCACTCGCTCTGGCGGAAAGAGCAGTGGATCGTATCTCTCACTTATTCCTGTTTTTGTGTATCTGTCTTGTTAGCTACGAACGCTTGCTGGAGGCTCGGTGAGGTAACCGTTAAGCAAGCGCTCGCGTCCTCTGTTTCATGTTTGTCATGTTTGTCTGTCGTTGGTTAGCTAGGCGTGCTTGTCTCTGTTGTGCTTATGCACCGTCGCGGGTTGGCGAATAGTTTGGTGCACACACATACAATCTGTCCCTTTGCTCAATCTCATTCGCAATCGCTTCTCAGGCGATTGCGTTCTCACTCGGTTTCCTTTGTTGTGTGTCCGCCGTCGCAGGTTGGCGGCTAGATTGGTGGACATACATACATTCCTCATCTGTGCTTATTTGGTCTTGTGTCGCTGTTAGCAACCGCCATCTCCGGCGATTGCCTTCTCACTTTATCTTCCTGGTTGTGTGTTCATCGTCACAGGGTGGCGACTAGATTGGTGGACACACATACCCTCTGTCGCTTTGATCTCTTTCTTTCAGGGCTATCTTGCCCTGCGTTTCTTCCCTTCGTGCAATTCCTGTCTTGCGTCTGTGGCAGGGCAGAGGAGCTGTTCCTCTGCACTCCACAGCTCCACCTTCCGACAGGAATTTCCCTCTACAGGTGCGTTGCACCTTTTGCTGGGTTCCCTCAAATTATACACTTGTGGAGGATTTCCGCAGTCTCAGCGCACGTCTTGTGCGCTGATCACAGAGAGAATGCCACAATCGTTACACGGTCCTTTTCACTCCTCTTAAAGAGAACCCGAGGTGGGTTTGTGAAATCATATTAGGATACAGAGGCCTCTGTGTCCTTTCAGTGTGCCTCCAGCCTCCCCTCCCTCCCCAGCTCTGCTGTCCGCCATTATAAAAAGCGCCAGGCTAGCCACACGCAGATTGTCGCTAGCCTGTTATTTACCTCAGCCTGTTACTCATCGCCGCTCCCCCGCCTCCTGTATTACACGGCTCCCCTGCCTGTGTCCCTTCCCTCCCCGCCTCTGTAAGGCTTCCTCCAATCGTCTTACAGAGGCAGGGAGGCAAGGGACACAGGTGGGCAGCCGTGCTATACAGGAGGCGGGGGAGTGGCAGTGAGTAGTAGCCTGAGGTAAATAACAGGCTAGCGACAATCTGCATGTCACTAGCCTTGTGCTTTTTATAATGAAGGACAGCAGAGCCGGGGGGGGGGCTGGAGGCACACTGAAAGGACACAGAGGCAGGTGATTGTATACAGAATGTGCCTCTGTGTCCTAATATGATTTCACAAACCCACTGCGGGTTCTCTTTAAGTGTACAAGCGCCCTACAGCCAATCAACATGTGGCAACCATCCTGGTCACATGAGATGCAGGGACGGAAGCTGCATGGTGACTGGCTGTTCAGCACTTGTACACTGAAGAGGATTGAAAAGCTGCCCTGCCGCCAGAAGGAGGTAATGTACAATATAATGCTGCCCTCGGCCCCGAGTGTAAAAGTCTTGGTTTATATGATAATAATTGTGTGCAATGGGGTACATAAAAAATGAACCTGGTGCAAAGAAAAAGTGAAGGATTACATCTGGCCTGTCTTCAGCTAAGTAAACTAGACGCGGTGTATAGTGTGTTATGGAGGAAAAACGACTCTCAACATGATGAGAATTTACGGGTTTATCCTTGTGTACAGAGCTGGAAAATAGGCGATAAAAGGCCTTTGCAACATAGACAGTGACTGTTTGACAGCTGCAATATGAACATGTCCTGCAGGAAGTGTCCTTGAACCACAGACCGTGACTAGCTGGAATACCTGTGTACAGAAGGCTGCAGGAGAAACAGCAATGGGAAACAAATCCCGTTCTCTATACAATGACTAGTCTCGAAAGTACTGATGGAATGGAGGAAGCGGTGCCACATTTAGCTTGTGAACATTTGGACTACACAGGTCCAAATGAGCCGTAAAATAGAGTACATACATGTCTGTTGCTGGTGAGCCGGGCGCAGGGAGAGATGAATGACGGCTCACTCTGCTGCTGCTGAAATTCCTGGCGGCGTTAATTACTATTCCCCCTTCGAGTCGTAGCAACTCGGAGGTAGAAGTGACCGCTGGAACCCCAAGTTACCCTTACGCACCCTGCGCACTATAGGATTACAGCTATAGTGGCGTCCAGCTTCAGTGCTCGCTGCAGAGTGCCAAAACCACCTGCTTTAATAAAACAGCCTCAGTGTTCTCCCCAGAATTTTTTGCCAGCCGGGTGGCATGAAAAAGCATCCGGGTGGGACGAGATGAGAGAATGCAGGGACGGTGCTTCTCTGCACAACTCTGCTTACAGCATAGGAGGAGGTGAGCTGATGACAGCCGGGTGCTCAGCAAAGCTAGCCGGGTGGAGGACACGGCTAAAAGAGCCTGGGGACAACACTGAGCCTGTAGTAAGTCACTGCGGTATTGATAGTGGTATTGCTGATTTAGGCTGAATGGTGACACTTTCTTTGGTTTTATAAAATCTGTTTTCACAAATATATAGACTGGCCCGAACCTGGTACTGAGCACGTCAGAGGCCACCCAGTGATAGATGCCATAGATCACGTGACCATATTAGAGTTATTCAGGTGTAGCACACTTCCTTGAAAAGCATGTGATCTGTTAGAAGCTCTGATTTCCTGTGATAGCTTCCTGCTGTAATCAATACAGTAAATAAAAGTAATACCTGACAGTGATCAGTAACTACCTTACCAAAGCCTAACCTTAACCAACCCCCTCCCCCCACAACTAACCCCTATGCCCCCCCCCTACACACCCCACATGCCCAACCTTAACTGACTCCCACTGCCAATCTGACACAATTATGATAATGTTGCGGTGCCACCATAGGCGCCATTATAAATTGCATCTAAAGTGTGAAATTGCCCAATAAACAGCTATATATCAGGTGCTGAAATGTCACACTATAGCCATTATTTATAATGGCACCTTTGGCAGCGCCCACGTTTCTTAAAATAGCAGGCACCCAAATTCCCTGCTGTGACTGCATAATGGCCATAAATATGTATTGCAAAAAAACCCTCAAAACCCACAAGCCTGAACTGCGAAAATAAAACGAATGCTTTCCTTACACTAATACAGATAATATAGTATTACCCCTAAACTATCCCTAATTTACCCAGGACAACAAGCAGTACTCACTTTATCAGCGGCACAACTAGAAATCACTGGGCCGCCCTGCGAGACTTTGGATGCCCCCCCCCCCCCTCCAAAAATAAAAAAATAGCCATTGGAAAGGCAGGCCAGGCAGGATATTAAAATAAGTATAGATAGCCAGTTATAGGTGCCCCTGGTATAGGTAGCCAGTTATAGGTGCCCCCATTATAGGTAGCCAGCTATAGGTGCCCCCAATATAGGTAGACAGCTGTAGGGACCCCCCCGTATAGGTAGCCAGCTATAGGTGCCCCCCGTATAGGTAGCCAGCTATAGGTGCCCCCAGTATAGGTAGCCAGCTATAGGTGCCCCCAGTAAAGGTAGCCAGCTATAAAAGCCCCCAATATAGTCAGCTATAGGTGCCCCCAATGTAGATAGCAAACTATAGGTGCCCCTGTATAGGTAGCCAGCTATAGCTGCTCTCAGTATAGATAGCAAACTATAGGTTCCCCCAGTGTAGATAGCCAGCTATAGGTGCCCCAGCATAGATAGCAAACTATAGGTGCCCCAGCAAAGGTAGCCAGATATAGGTGCTCCTAGTATAGATAGAAAACTATAGGTGCTCCCAGTGTAGGTAACCAGCTATAGCAGCCCAAGCATAGATAGCAAAATATAGGCGCCCCCACTATTGGTAGCCAGCTACAGGTGCCTCCAGTATAGGTAGCCAGCTATAGGTGCCCCCAGACCCCAGTATTGGTAGCCAGCTCTGGGTGCCCCCAGTATAGGTAGCCAGCTATAGGTGCCCCCAGTATAGAACCTCTTCCGCGTTCCATGTGATGGAGCTCTGGTTTTCTCTGCAGTGCTTCAGTATACTTAATGATTAGCTCAGGAAGTAGAGTGAGGCTCTGCAGTGAAGAGTGGACCTCCGTCGCATGGAATGCGGAAGAGGTAAAGTCCGCATTCCCTGCCCGCTTGCTGCTGCCGTCATTGCTGGAGGGGGGGAGCGCTGAGGTTGGAGTCCAAGGTAAAAGGGGAGGGTCGAGGCCCCCTCCCTGCCACTGTGTGTGCCTGCTGCTCCCCCTTCCTGTGCCCCCTCCTGCCCCTAAAAGTGGCCCTGGAGGGTCCCAGAGCCACGGGCTTCTCCCCTAAGGGCCCCCCTGCGGCTGCATTCGTTGCAGAGGTAATTGTTACGCCCCTGCAATTTGTTATTGCCACTGACAGCAAATACCTCGTATGTCTGTGCATAGAGATCATGCTGGGCCTTTGCACTTCTCTCCAATAACAAGACTTTTTATAAATTAAATTCCTGGCATAAAAAATCATGCCTGTTTGGACATCATTCATCAAATGCCACTTCAGAATGAATGTCTGCGTGACAACTTCAGTGTTGCCAAATAAACTTAATCGATACAGACAAAATGCTTTTTCATACAAAAACATATCATTCTGTCTATTTGTTCATCTTCCTGTGGACTAGTGCCACAAAAAAAACGCGCATATAAAGAATATCTTACAAAATAATTGCTGAATTGTACAGGACTAGGCAATCCATCAGTGGCTAATTAATTTATTTTATATTTTATTTTGCTATTCATTTAAAATATGATGTTAGTGCAGAGATTGCATCATCGGTATTGCAGTAAATGTGCAGTTGCTGTGCAAGCTTTAAATGGTTGCCTATGAAAGTAGAAAACAACCCAACTAAAGGGCAAGGCTTTGTTGTGACTATGCAACTGATGTAGCACAGAAATGCAATGCATAGAGTACAAGTACATACTACAGTTTAATCTCGTTATAGTAAACTCCAAAGGACCAGGAAAAGTGGTTTACTATATAAGTAGTTTACTATATCAGAAATTGTCCTAGATATGGCATGGCATGCCCTGATACATTCTCTGCTGCAAAGGACAAACTCTGTCCTCCCATTGGAGGTACAGTACAAGCACTTGCACATTTGGTGGACATTTGAGTATACCTTAGGGCTGCCTAGCCATGCTGGACAAATTGCTGCTATAGTATCCAGGGCTCCTTAAAAAGTTCAGCCATTACTGAAAAGAGGTAGCCATTCGCTTCCTGTGAGTGGCTCCGATACCTCCGTGGGCAGGACTTGCAGCACCATCCTGAAGAGAGCAGCCGACCATGTGTTTCACACTGACATATGACGTATGCACCACCCACTTTTTACTATATCCAGAGCAAGCGTCAAGTAGAGGCCAAAAAACATGTTTACTATAACAGAAGTTTTATTATATCTGGGTTTACTATGCCAGGTGTTGCTCCCATAGACTTATCATGGATATTGTCCGGGACCTGGAGCGGTAGTTTACTATACCCAAATGTTTCCTATACCTGAATTTATTGTAATGATATTATACTCAATGATCATTTAAAATATCTCTGCATTGTAATCATAATGGATGTGTGTGTATGCCATTATGAGTACAGTGTGTGCATGTACACAGGGGTACGGGGCGAAAACGGAACGAGGCCTACAAAGAAAATAACACAGTACCTACTGTGAAATATGGTGGAAGTTCAATTACATTTCGGGATTGTTTTACTTTCTCTGGCACTGGGTGCCTTGAATATGTGAAAGGCATCATGATATCTCAGGATCACCAAAGGATTTTGGGTCGCACTGTAGAGTCCAGTGTCAGAAAGCTGGGTTTGCATCCGACATCTTGAGTCTTCCAGCAGGACAATGACCCCAAACATAAGTCAAAAAGCACCCAGAAATGGATGGCAACAAAGCGCAGGAGAGTTCCTAAGTGGCCAGCAATGAGTCCAGATCTAAATCCCATTGAACACCTGTGGAGAGATCTTAAAAATGCTGTTGGGAAAAGGCGCCCTTCCAATAAGAGACCTGGAGCAGTTTGCAAAGGAAGAGTTGTCCAAAGTTCCGGGTGAGAGGTGTAAGAAGCTTATTGATAGTTATAGGAAGCACAGATTTCAGTTTCCGAAGGGTGTGCAACCAAATATTAAGTTAAGGGTGCCAATAATTTTGTCCCGCCCCATTTTTTCAATTTTCCTCCCTTTTTTTGTTTTGTTCCAATCCACACAAAAGGAATAAACATGTGTATAACAAAACATGTTACTACATACTTGTCTGTGAGAAATAATTGATCTTCTGGAAAAAATTCTGGGGTGCCAACAATTTCAGCCATGACTGTATTTTATAACTTATCACTTTGCAATGTATTCATTTATTTTTTTTCTCCCTGCTACTATGTATGGTAAAGTTCCTTTTTAAATTGCTAACAATCCCCCCCTCCCCCATATTTCACACATATCCTAACTGGGATGGTAGGTGAACGTGACACCAGGGATCTCCAGGGAGATATAATGAGATGTCACATGATGCAGGCTCACCACTCACAATAAGCCTAGGTCCACACTAGGTCCGTGACAGATCGTTTGTTTCCCTCCCCCCCTCCGTTTTTATGTTTGTTAAAGAGTAACTGTCAGGCTGCAAAAGCTAATTTAAACCTCTATTCTCCTGTGTTAAACAGTTTAGAAGGAAGCCAAAAAGGCAATACTGAAGTTAAAAATCTCTCTTACTTTGATGTTTGCTGAACAGCAAGGCTGGTTATTCCCAAGCTCCTAAGGAGGTCGCAGGACGCATAACAGATACTGCAAAGCATTATGGGGCTGCTTCTTCTCCCCACTGCACTCCCTTGGTACTCCCCTTCATTTCCCTATCCTGCCCTAAGGCTGCTTTCACAGTGAGAAGTTACAGGCTCATGTTACAGCAGCTTGTATCTTGCAGTCCAGCTTACAACACTGAAAAATCAATGTGCTGTTCACAGGGCACATGTTCCGTTAGAGTATACTGGGTGAGTCCGCTATTGTTCCTAGCCACATGGCTAATTAATATTCACTGCACAGTAGTGTTTTCCGGATCATGAACCATTAAGATCTTTGATCCTGTTTTTTTTTATGAGTCGAATCATCAGGAAGCAGGGTAAGGGAGGATATTACATCACAATTGGCTTCATACAAGACAGACAAACATGGAACCTGCCATGAGCTGTCAGGAGCATTAATCTCTGCAAATACTATATAAAAATTCTGTGAAATCCAAACGTGGACAGTGAAATGCATATGTAATGTAAGTACAGCCAATATTTAGCTACTGATATATGTGTTTTTTTTCTATACCTAACAGCTCTTCTTTAATATGTTTGAAGCATACGTTTCCAGTCCGTGGGGGGCCGCCATGCTGGAGGGGAAAGCAGCCAGGACAGGGGTCACAGTGGTTGGCCGGGAGGCCCCCCCCCCTCACCCGAATCCCCTGTCTCCGCTAGACCTGCAGCTACATGCACTAAAGTAATTAACCTATTTTGGTTCCTGGACGTAGAAACTACGTCCAGGAACCATGCGCGCTACCGCGCACTCCCGCGGCCGATCGCGCGCTTGCACGCGCGCTCCCGGCCCGTGGTTCGTTAGCCAGGCAATCAGTGAATCGGGCTATGGAGCCCGATCACTGATTCCTCTCCCCCGCTGAAAAAGCGACAGCTTCTCTCGGAAGCTTTGCTTTTTCTGGCTGTAACGTACCCCATGTGTCGCTCTAAGCGTGTGTTACGCTTAGAGTGACGTCATGTAAACCAACTCATGGCCGCCATCTTGTGGCCAAAAAGTAATACTACAACTAAAAGTAAAAAAAAATGAAAATCAACACACATTTACATTATAAACATATTGTTTACCTCCCACCCTCCCAAAGGTACCCAAATGAAATGTTTAATATAAAAAAAAAACATTACAATAAAAAACAAACAAACATGTAAATATTTAACTAAGGGTCTAAACTTTTTAAATATCAATGTAAAGATGAAATATTTCTATATTTTTATTATTTTAAACTTGTAAGTAGTGATAGATGCAAAACGGAAAAAATGCACCTTTATTTCCAAATAAAATATTGTCACCATACATTGTGATAGGGACATAATTTTAACGGTGTAATAACCGGGACATATGGGCAAATACAATACGTGAGTTTTAATTATGGCGGCATGTATTATTTTAAAACTATAATGGCTGAAAACTGAGAAATAATCAATTTTTTCTGTTTTTTTCTAATTCTTCCTGTTAAAATGCATTTACAGTAAAATGGCTCTTAGCAAAATGTACCCCCCAAAGAAAGCCTAATTGGTGGCGGAAAAAACAAGATATGGATCAGTTCATTGTGATAAGTAGTGATAAAGTTGTAGGCTAATGAATGGGAGGTGAACATTTCTCAAGTGAAAACGACGGAACGCGAATGGGTTAAAATGTATGTATGCGGCAAGCTTACCTTCTTTACTTCCTCCGCTCGCCGTGTCACTACCTGTAATGCCCCCCACTATACTTCGGAGGGCGGTGTCACGGAAGAGCCTTGAGACCAGAAAATGCGATCGCAATCTGTTTCCTGCACCGATTGTTGTTGCGTTGCCAGATCAAGATTTTATGTCTAGGGGGTAGCAGACTGTGAGCCTGGGAGTCTCTGGTTTCATAGCTTCTAGAGGAACTCTTTTGATGAAGTACGTTTGTTGACCAGTGAAGGCATGTTTGTTTAAATTAACTTGATCAAAAGAAGTCCCTTCCTGGGCCAGTGACACCAAGGTGTGAAAGCTTTCTAGCAGTAAGCCCCAAATGGCAGGTGTCGCTGCCTTTTGAAGGAGACAGGATAAACTTGGCAGGAGACCAGACTGCTTGACTCCGTTGGGAGCAGAGAGAAAATGAATGCTGTATATGATTTTTTGCCTGTTAAAGTGAACCTAAAGCCTAGAAAAAAAAATGAGATTAACTCACCTGGGGCTTCCCTCAGCCCCCTGCAGCCGATCGGTGCCCTCGCAGCCCCGCTCTGATGCTCCAGGACCCGCCGGCAAACACTTCTGGTTTGGCCGTCACCGGCCGACAGGCATGGAAACGTGAGTGATTTTTTGCGTTCCCAGCCTGTATATCGCCCCTATGCTGCTATTGCGGCCTAGCAGTCTGAACTTTGGTTCCTGAACTGAAACAAAGAACTTCATGTGTTTTCCCAGAAAGGACATTTTCACCTGGCTTAAGTATCCATTTATTTCTTCCCTTATTTTTATTTTCATTTTCATACTGCGCTACGATCGTCTCTATAATTGATGATTTTAATGATTTTTTTGTATATATTAATTATTTATATTGCATTTATAATAAAGACTTCTAAAAAGTCATTTGTTCAGCTACCCCTGCTATTCAGCCGCACAACCGAATTCTAGCTTCTGAAGAGTCGCTACTATTGTTGATAGCTAGATAAAATAGAGTGTGTTTTAACTGTTTTTATTTGCAGATCTAGAGTTAGCCAGTCAGTGGGATTCTCTGTCCCATGGTAACAGAGATGGTGGCAGCCTAGTATTTTGTGTTTAAGAAATCGCACGCCTCCCTCTGGTCCGTCTACTGCCAAAATTCCAGCGGTTTGTGCGCACCGATTGCGACCACAGATTGCATGGTCTGTATACTGAAACCGATTGGAAGGCATTGTGCGGTCCGGCCACTAGGAGGCGTGTGACAGGCGGCATTGCAGGAAGAGATGCGGCAAGCGGAGGAAATAAAGAAGGTAAGCGCCCTGCTCGCTGCATACATACATTTTAATTACTTTAGCGCATGTAGCTGGAGGGGTAGCGGGGACGGGGGGACCCAGGTGAGGCAGGGGGGCATCCCCCCTACCCGCCGATCGCTGCCACCCCTGTCCTGGCTGCTTTCCCCTCCAGCATGGCGGCCCCCTCTCCCCCCCCCCCCTTCCCCGGCTGGGACACAGAAAACAGATCCGTTTCTGTGTCCAAAACTGCCTATGTAGAGGGGGATCCGTTTTCCTATTGCCTGCCACTACCCCTCTGTGTATCAGGATCCATATGCTGTGCGGGAAAATGCAGCAGATCCGGACCTTCCGTTCATGTTTTGAAAACGGGTCCCCGCAAACGCAGACGGATCCATTTTTTTGTTTAGGTAAAGATTGCTGCTATTAACATTGCTATACGTGGCTTTGGTTTTGTTCAGGTTTTAAAAACTGAGCCATGGATACGTTCCTGGACCTAGTGTGAACCTACTCTAATGGTATAGCATCTTTTGGTGGAAACTGGCTGAGAACTGCTGCATAACAGGAATACATACGTTTTATTTTCGATGCTCAGAAAAATGCAGAAGTGGTGTAGGCATTTGGCTATTGGGGTGGGGAGGCAATTCAAATAAAACAGGAAGGAAAAGCTGTTAAAATAGATCCTCAAAACAAGTTTGAAAAATGTACCAGCAAAGAGCTGTGTTTGAATCATGCATATTCATTTGGAAAGTTTAAAATTCTTGTTTCAAAGTATGCTGTAAGTTTTTATCTTTTCATTTTTAACAATGAACTTTATAAACTTTATATGGTTTGCCAGAAGTTGTATGTACATACATTGTGATTTTTTTTCTCATAAAGGTACAAAACAAATATAAAATAACTTGCATCATGCAGGTATAATATTAGTACAGTTGAGTCCCAGTTATCAGGAACTCAACTAACCAGTCTCAATCAACCACCCAGCACAATTTGTGGGCAGTACTCACAGTGGTCAGGGCCAATGTCTTAAGGTGGCCACACTCGATACAATAAAATGATCCGATTTTACAGAAATTCGATAAAAAAGGATTTCCCGAAAACTCGAAAGCTTTTTTTTATTTGAGCAAGAAATCCGATCGGATTTTCCATTTTTATTCGATAAAAGTTGATCAGGAATGGTGGATTTTTCTGATCAATTTTTATGAAAATTGAATAGTGTGTGGTAGATTGTCAATTTATTAATATATACACCCAAGCAATTTTCTCAGAGTTTTCACCCATTGTTATCGTAATTGTGTAAAAATTTAACATAAGTGTGTGGTACATTGGTCAGATTTTTGAAATGTTACAATCAGCCAGAAAAATTGATCGCAATTCTTGAATTGAACAGATATTTTCCCTGCGACCGTCATTTTTCATCCCGCAGGTGGACACCGGAGTGTGGTGCTAATGGACCCCACAGCGACCAGACCCTGCTGCTTCCAAACAGTGGAAAAAATAAAGCTCAAAATGCTGCTTTTGCATAAACGGCGGTAAATGACGTGCAAGTGTGCGTGTGAACTGGTCCTTATGTGTTGTACCACACAAGGGAGATGTTTTAGGTCAACCCTGGGCAGTATTTATTTCTGTATCTGTAGATTCATTTATTCATCCATATTTGAGGAGGATTTTTCTATTTGTGATTAAAAAGTTTATTTTAGGAATTTTAATTTAATTTTTTGACATGATTTTGTACTTAAAACTTTCATTATACTCAGAATGGATACTAGACCCTTGCTTGATGGATTTTAGTAAGTTGCAAGCAAAAATTTCACAAAAATTAATTGGATCACTTTTTGCACAGAAATCCTGCAGAAATTGAACGCTAGGGAGGTTAAAGGACATCCGCGGGTGAAAATAAACTGATCTGTCTGGTCTGATTGACCCGAACAGGAATACTGCAGTCCATCATGAATGCGGCAGCCAGAATTATCCACTGCTCCCATTGCTCTAGCATGGCGGATCCAATCCTTGAATCCCTCCACTGGCTTCCTATCCAGTCCAGAATCAGATTCAAGATACTGTGTCCGACCTACAAATCTGTCCACAAAACCTGTCCAACCTACATTTCTGATCTTACTCAGAGATACACACCTAGCCGCTCACTCCGCCCCTCCAATGAACTTCGCCTGACCGTCCCCCGCATCACCCAGTCCCATGCACGCCTCTTGGACTTCTCAAGAGCCGCTCCAACACTATGGAACTCCCTACCTCCACCCATTAGGGCAGCCCCCTCCTTCAACATCTTCAAGAAGGCCCTGAAATCTCACCTTTTCACTCTGGCCTACTACCCCTCACAAGTGCTCTAAACCCACAGCTGAACTCTGGTCTCCTACCTTTCGTGTCCTTACCTCTCCCTCTAGATTGTAAGCCTTTGGGCAGGGTCCTCCTCCTTTTGTGTCCTACCTGATCATGCACCTCCATTACTGTGAACTCATGCTATGCAGAGTGAACCTAACTTGCCTAATCTCCATGCTCCCCTCCAGTGACTAAGCATTACCTTGTACACACACTGTGCTGCATGGTCTGGTCTTTCTTGTATTCCTCTATTGTCATATTGCTGTATGTCACCCCTAAATATTGTCTGTAACCTAAACTAATGTCCAGCGCTGCGTAATTTGTTGGCGTTTTATAAGTACAATAAATAAATAAGAAAAACAATTGTATCTATCTTCATTCTCTTATAAATTACTTTTTTTTAGATATCCCACTGTTTTATTTTATATTTAAATCTAGTTTTTAAGTTTATACTGTTTCATTGTCTCTGCTTAATGACACACTTATTGATGTATGCTAGAGCTCAACTCTATGAATTATTGACCCTTTTTATTTCTTTCCTGTTCCAGGAAGTCATTTACTGACAGGAAAGTATTTTATAGCTGTAATTACTTATCAGTGAGGGTTATGCTATAGTCTGACCCAGTCTAACCTGGTCCTGACCCAGATAGAAACTGACACTTGCATATGTGATGTTTAACTCTTTTAGGCAGAAAAAGAAACACAGCCTAGTTATGTGTGTGCTTGGAACTATACATACACATGTCTATCTCATCATGTCACTTCGGTTGTCCTTTAAGACTCCCCCAAGGTTGCATAATGACATAACAGACATATAAGGTTTTTTTGAGACTGTTAATATGATCTAGTCCTAGAAAAACAAGGAAGATAATCTTGGGAGCAGGGCCAGAGCTACCATAGGAAAAAATGGGAAATTGCCCCAGGGCCCCAGAGCCTTTAGGGGCCTCCAAGGTGTCCCTCCCCCTTTTAACTGTTGCTCCCCAAGGACTCTGCTAAGTTGGGAGGTGATTGGGGGAGGGTCAGTAGCCAGCTCAGGGGCCCAGGAGGGAAATCTGGATGCAACAAAGGGCCTCTAATGACGCTTTTTGGTCGGGGGGTGTCCGTTGGGGGGGGGGGGGCCAGGCTAATTTTGCCCTAGAGCCCAATTTTTACTTGACTCCCTGCTTGGGAGTCAGTAGTTTAATGTAATTTTAATTCCCAGAGTCTTTAGTTTTGTATGTGGACATACTGGCGTAAAACCTTTCAGGCTGCATTACCCAGTCTAGGATCAGTGAAAGGCCACAATTACGACTTATGACCACACATGCTGTTACTAATGGGTAATGGCTGGACGGCCATTGGAAGGATGAATGGCTTCGCTGGCTAGGACAGACTAGAGTCCTATGGGAGAAAAGCGCTTTACAAATGTTATTGTATTGTATTGTATAGTACTCACTGGTGGTGTAGAGTGAAATATCCTAGCTCAGGACACCGGTACTCCAGATACTGATGTTTTAATGTTCACTGTGAAAATGTATCTCTGCAGGGAATTTCAGAAAAGGTTCTAGCCCAAAATTACAAAGCAGGATGTACAGGGCGAAGCAGTTCATTTGGGCACCAGAGTGTTAGGAGAAAATGGGCACGCCATACGCACCTACAGTGGGGTGCGAAAGTTTGGGCAACATTGTTAATCGGCATGATTTTCCTGTATAAATTGTTGGCTGTTACGATAAAAAATGTCAGTTAAATATATCATATACAGTAGGAGACACACACAGTGATATTTGAGAAGTGAAATGAAGTTTATTGGATTTACAGAATGTGCGCAATAATTGTTTAAATAAAATTAGGCAGGTGCATAAATTTGTAAGCACTGAGTAAATGTGATGAAAAATGAATGTGCATGATGCCCATATCACATATGTAGCATGTTTGGCACAATATATACTGTATTCTAACTACAAACACAGCAGAACATACCTCCCAACCTTATGAGAGATACGAAAGAGGGACTTCTTTAGACATGCCCCTGACACATCTTCAGCCCCGCCCCCAACAGAGTCCCATTAGCAGTATTTAGTGGAGAAATACATATATCTATAGAGATCTGTACATCAGTCCAGAAATAGGGACAGAGAGATTCGGGTTCCACAATAGGGATTATCATTCCCAATGGACAGTTAGGATCTTTGTCAGCATAATTTAGGCCCATTACATCTGCCCTACTGAACAATAATAAATCAACCCCTTTTTGGAGATATTAGGTAATGATTGGTAGAATTTTAGTAAGAGGTGGTAGATTTTCTAGTGAGGGGCAGGTGGAATATATTTTTCCCCCCCAGAATATTGCGGTAGATAGATAGTAATTTGTAGCAATGATTAAAGTGTACATGAGACCGCAGTAGGGGAAAAAATGTATACATACCTAGGGCTTCCTCCAGCCCCCTTCAGACCTTTGTCGTCCTCTCAGGCCGCCTTGATCCGCCGCTAGGGTCCTCTGAAGTTTCTCCATTTGGGGCCAATTGGCACATGCGCAGTTCAATTGTGCGGTTGCCACCATCATGCTCCCTTCGACAGGAGTGTTCTGCATCTGTGCAGTAGTACTAGAGGCAGGAGCGTGGGGCAGTACGCAGTATGCCCCGACCGGAGAAACTTCACGGAACCTTAGCGTCGGATTGAGGCGGCCCAGGCGGACAGAGAGGGAGACAAAGGTCTGAGGGGGGGCTGAAGGAAGCCCAAGGTATGTATGAATTTTCCCCCCACCGCCATCTCAGGTTCACTTTCAGGTGGCCATACATATAGCGACTTGGCAGTGGATCGACCATCCAGTTCGATAATTATTATCAAATCGGATTAAAATCGGTGCAGCCAAGTGCATGCCCAATTGACTATGCGACCAATTTCGGACATGCTGCAAGATGTCGGCCATCGTGGTCGGTGGGGTGTGTGGTAAAAAGCGGTGAGCGATATCAGGATGAGACACTAAACCCCTGGCATTGTTACCCCAGTGTATAAATGAGCGTGCATGTGTGCATTTATACATTACCTGTCCTGTGTCGCGGTGCCCGTCCGTCTTCTGAATCCACCTCTCTTACTTTAGCCCAATACACGCTACCGCCGCATAGCAGGAGTGTGATGTCACATTAGCCCAATGGAGGAGCGGCAGATTCAGAAGACGGACGGGCACAGCAACACAGGACAGCTAATGTATAAATGCTCACATACATGTACATTTATACACTAGGGCAGCGGTAGGGAACCTCTTGCTCGGGAGGCAGATGTGGCTGCATTTGCATCATTACTAACAAGAATTCAGAGACTTATTGTACTTTGAAAGTGTTGGTCTTACATAAAATGCACACATTTACTTGTATTTACAGTAGTTTGAAACACATTGTATGGCTCTCACGGAATTACATTTTAACCACTTGAGAAAAAGTTCCCCTGGAGGGTACTTACTTCGGGTGGGGGAAGCCCCCGGATCCTATCGAGGCTTCCCCCGTCCTCCGGTTTCCCCAGTGGTGGCGATAAAGCTCCTTGAACAGCAGGGATGTAAATATTTACCTTCCCGGCTCCAGCGCAGGCGCAGTATCGGCTCTCCGCTCGGCGGAAATAGCCGATCGCTGTCGGGCCGCTCTACTGCGCAGGCGCAAGTCTCCTGCACCTGCGCAGTAGAGCGAACCCGACGGAAATCGGCTATTTTCGCCTATCTCCGTGGGAAGAGCCGCAACAGCGCCCCCGCTGGAGCCAGAAAATATAAATATTGCACAGCCTGACAAACTGTCGGCTGTGCGTTCCGTGGGCTGCAGCGATACCGCCGTGGGACACAGGAGGACAGGGGAAGCCTTGATAGGGTCCAGAGGCTTCCCCTACTGAGGTGAGTACCCCCCAGGGGAACTTTTTTTCGTTACAGAATCTCTTTAAACCCCTCTAAAGGCCAGGCCTTTTTTTGACCTAAATAGGCCACTGCAGCTTTAAGTCCTCACTGCAGGGCTGCAGAACTCAGCACACAAGTAAACCCCCCCCCCCCCCCCCCCCCTTTTCTCCCCACCAACAAAGCTTTCTGTTGGTTGGGTCTGATCGCTCCCCCAATGTGTATTTTTTTTTTTCCTTTTTTCTAAATAAATATGCTTTTTTTCACAGCCCTCCCTCCCCCCGTCAGCCAATTACAGCGATCAGCTGTGATAGGCTTCAGCCTATCACAGCGGTTCACTCCTGAGTCCCCCAGGGGGGCAGCTGTGTCACACGGCAGTCCCCAGTACAGCGCTGCTGTAGATCGCAGCACTGTACACTGTTATTAGATGGCGGTTTTGCTGTTTAACAGTCTCCTAACATTCAATTGGAGATGCACGCGCATCGGCGTACGGGATCCCCTGCAAACTCTGCCCCCAGGACTGCACGCCGATTGGCGTTAGGAGGTCCAGGGGCTGACGCTGCGTGGAGCGGTTGTCTAATGGTTAAAATATGTGGCTTTCATGGCTCTCTCAGCCCAAAAGGTTCCTGACCCCTGCACTAGGGGAACAGCGGTGAGGCAGTGGATGTGGCGGACTCGGACGATTCCTGAGAGATTTCAGCATGACATTGATCAGCCTGCGGTGTATATTCAGCCGACAGATCTCTCTCCAATCAGATTCGGTCAGAGAGAGATTTGCCTCTTGCCTGGTCGAATCTGCCCATCATCACTAGATGTATGGCTACCTTTTTAGACTCCTTTAGGCAGATCTGTAGTGATGTTCAGAATCTTGTAATGGGTAGATAATGATCTGTAGTGAAAGTTAGGGCCTCTACATACTGACTGTATTGCGTTGCATTTTTACAGTCGCATGCATTTTTTTCAACTGCATGACATGTACACAGTGATGAAATTCGTGATGACCTGTACACAGTGGTGTGATGCGTTTTTAGAAAATTGCCATCGCAGTGACTGCAGTGCTTTTTGTGCATTGCGTTTGAAAAAAACGCATGCAAAAATGCGATGCGATGGGATTGCATGCGATTGGACTTTCCAGGTCAAATCCAAAGAGACCTTCCAACTTCCTGTTGATGGGATTTTAGCCAATCACCAATTACAAGAAAAATGCGAATGCACTGAAAAATGCGAACAAAATGAAAACGCACGCATGCAAATTTAAAATCGCGCTATATGCGATTTTAAAATGGCATTGCGATTGCGCTTGGCAGTTTTTAGTGTGTACTTGAACTTCTACCTCACTCTAATGATGGGCAATAAAGATCGGTAGATTCCAGTGACAGGCAGATCAGCAAATTCTAGCACTAGACATGTAGTGATAGTTACTTAGGCAGGTAGTGGGTGACAGGTAGTCAGTGTTAGATACTGAGTTGACAAGTGGTGGTAGATGGCGGGGGACAAGTAGTGGTTAAGAGACAAGTAATCAGTGCCAAGTTGCAGTGGGTTAGTCACAGTGATTGCACTGCTGTAGTGGGTGGTAATTTTATGGTGACTTCCAGTCACCCCTCTCTCCTCTCCCTGCTCACTTCCAGAATGCCCAGTGCCCACTCTCAACTTCAGCTTGGGGCATTCCTTCAGCCATCTCACCGCTGTAGTGACACCAACTCACCAGTGGGTGGCAGGAGAGGAGAGTCTCCTCTTCCACAGCCATCCTCACTGCCGCGGCCGCCACCTGCTGTTTACACCGTGTAAAATCATCCAGCCTCTGACTGCGTCACAGCATCTAGTCTGGTACAGACTACAGAGCCCCGCCCGGGGCACACACAGGCTGCAGGGAAGTGACTGTACTCACCTCCTGTGCTTCTCTATTGCCCCAGGCAAAGTTACCGATGAGTGGGAAGCACGGCTGCAGTAGAGGTGAGAAGGGGCCGGAGAGACAACCTGGAGCCTAATAAGGAGGCGAGATACAAGAAAAAAGGGCGGGAACCTGAAGTGCCCCTGTGGTGAAATTTTTTGCAACTTTATCATATTTTGCAACCGGTTGCATTTATTTATAGGTATAGCTATCAGAAAGTGCAACCTACCCATTGACTTTAAAATATTATGGGTAGCAAAATTTTTCACTACGCCGCACCCAAATCGAGGCGGTTGAGGCCCATGGCAGAATAACATGGAGCTACAGAGTGTTCTTCAGGCAGGAGTTTATACAGGAGCCATGGACAGGTGTGTGACTGTGCAGCTTACTAGTCTTATCAGAGAGTGAAAGGAGAACATCCCAAAATAGAGAAGGAAGTTCTAGTCAAAGTACTTCATGTTTCTGTGACACTCCATTTTATTCCAGTGGCATATTTAAAAAGTGCATGAAGTAACAAGAGATATATATGTATATGTACAACCCCACTTGTGTCCTGGCACGCCGAATAGTAAATTTGGGCGCATGTGGACTAATTGGGAGCCGCAATAGGCGCCAGTGTGTTTTATCCATATTTGAGTGCCAGAGCGCAAATTTTGCATGGTAAGTAGCGGGCTTTTGTTTACCCAAACGCTGATATTTCTATAGGTGCCTATTGGGGTCACCTGAGAAATTGTGCTGTTTTTTTTCTATCTTTGTGGAAGTTGGGATGGGAGGGTTAGGTATTGGGGGGGGGGGGGGGGAGAGAGATCATGTTTAAGCAATAGGCAGTTAGTGTGTGGCGGGGGAAGTCTGAGGGGAGGGTTCTGCGTGAAAGTAGGGTTAGGTTTAGCCATAGTTAAATATCATTATTTTATACTGTTATTTTACACTTTAATAGTAAAGTATCGGTATTAAATAGTGATATTCTACTATTGGCATTGCTGGGCGCCCAAATTTCCAGGCGCCTCTTTTGTAACGGTAGCAGTGCTTCTCTCACTTTCTTTGCGATTCCAGTGTAGTGCGTCCTTCTCTCAGCGCTCATCTGTCGTTCTAGTGCCCGGCATCTCCTCCTACGTCGTTTAATTACACCACCAGGGAAATTATATTGAGGGAAGTAGGGGGACCGGACCACTAACACCACCAGGAAAGTCATATTGGGGAGGGAGGGGACCACTATCACCACCTGTGATGCTATATTAAGGAGGTAGGAGAGGCTCTAACTCCACCAGGGAAGCTATATTGAGGGGGGGAAGGGGCACTAACACCACCAGGAATCTTATATTGTGGAAGGAGGGGGACTACCAACACCACCAGGGAGTCTACATGGGGGGGAGGGGGCACTAAACACCACCAAGGAAGATAAATTGGGGAGGGTGGAAGCGCTATGCAACAGGGAAGCTATATGGGACAAGAGGTCAGCACTAGACGCAAGGGAACTGTATAGAGAGCGTACCACATGCAAAACTAAAGGTGCGACAGGGATGATTTTGGTGTCCTTTTCTGCTGGTTTCAAAAGCTGGGAAGAATGTAGCTCTGTGGTCCACCCCCGCCCCTTCCTCCCTGGAACTAGCAGTTGTGTAAAACCATACACTGTAAGAGTTCCATTAAGCAAGTTTGGTAAGAATAGTTCATTGATGTCCCCTCTTGCAGCTGGCGGTTGCCATAGGCACCTGCCTGGTTTACCTATGCCTAAAACCAGCCCTAGTTGCATATTTGTTCTTTGGGGGGGACTACGGTGACTGCATTTGATGTGGGCAGTGGGTGGCGGGGTGTGTGGAATGTTATGATGGCCACACATGTGGGTTGCCCGCACTTGCTAATCAGTGAATTTGGGGGAGTTGATGTTGCCATACATGTTGTAGTCATATGACCAGGTGTCATCAACAGGGGAGGTTGTGGAACCTAGCGAGGGGTCCCCATGGTTATTAGTTACACCCCTGCTGCATTCTATTATGCTAGGAACATGCAATTTACCGCCAGATTGACTGATCAAAATAATCTATTCATAATCGATAACAGGATTTTCAGATCCCTACTGCACAAAATCGATCCCGGTATGGATTGGGAGCAGATCAGACATGACTGAAATCATTGATGCGACCCGTCGATCTGAGGGGAAATTGCATCGTGTGCCTATAATTACACTCATTAGCCAGACACCCATGGGCGTCCGCATATACGGCAAATTCGGGCATCTGCCCGACCCTGGCCGCCCGCTGCCCCCCCTGGCCGCGTGCCCGTGCGGCCAGCAGGAGGGGAGCAGAGAAGAGGGAGCCCTATGAGCACAGTGGGGAAGGGCGGACGTCTCTCCCCCCCCTTCCCTCACCTTAGGGGGCTCTCCCTCCCTCGCTGTCCCCTCCAGAACGAAGTGTTGGGCAGCGGGCGGAACTTACCTCCGTCTCGCTCCAAGCGCCGGAAGTTCTGGTGCTGCTATCTGGTCTGGTCCAGACCAGACTAGCGGCAAATCCATCCGGCGCCTGAACGAGACGGAGGTAAGTTCCGCCCGCTGCCCAGCGCTGCACAACACTTCGTTCCGGAGGGGACAGCGAGGGAGGGAGAGCCCCCTAAGGTGAGGGAAGGGGGGGGGGGAGACGTCCGCCCTTTCCCACTGTGCCCATAGCTCTCCCTCTTCTCTGCGCTGCTCCCCTCCTGCTAGGGGCACACCTGGCTACCTATTCTGGGGACATATACCCTTCTGCCTACATATACTGGGCACATATAACCCTGCCTACATATACTGGACACATATACCCCTGCCTACATATACTGGGCACATATACCCCTGGCTACATATATTGGGCATATATACCCCTGCCTACATATATTGGGCACATATACCCCTGCCTACATATACTGGGCACATATACCCCTGACTACATATACTGGGGTCATCTATGCCTCTGACTACATATACTGGGGTCATCTATACCTCTGGCTACATATACTGGGGACATATACCCCTGGCTACATATACTGGGGACATATACCCCTGACTACATATAATGGGCACATATACCCCTGCCTACATATACTGGGCACATATACCCCTGCCTACATATACTGGGCACATATCCCCCTGCCTACATATACTGGGCACATATACCCCTGGCTACCTGTTCTGGGGACATCTATACCGCTGGCCACCTATTCTGGGGACACCTATAGATAGACCTGGGGCTACCTATTTTTGGGGAACCACTGCTGTCAGATTGAGAGTATTTTGGGGAACTGCTGCCAGGTGAGAGGTGTCTACTATATTAAGGGGGCATTCTGCCTATTTATGTGAAATGCTGTCTATTTATGTGCCTCATGACTGCTGAATTTGTCTTGTTGGGGGCCTCACGATTGCTGAATTTGTCTTGTTGGGGGTCACATGATTGCTAACTGCGAGACTATGGCAAAAGATGGATCATCATCATATGAGACAATAGCATTAAACCTACTTTTTCAGCTTTTTAAAACCGAAAATGAAACTGGGAGGTTCTAAAAAAAATGAACACATTTTTCAGGAGTCGGATGGATGAAATTGTTTATCTTCACTGTTTATTTTCAACTTGGATTTTCCATAATGTTCTTGTATGAGTTAAAACGTTTGTATTTAGTTTAAATTGC